>NC_089261.1:8602951-9265451 GCF_963930625.1 Muntiacus reevesi
CACACAGAGTCCTCACAGGCATGTGCGTGTACACACACACACACACACACAGAGTCCTCACAGGCATGTGCGTGTACACACACACACACAGAGTCCTCACAGGCATGTGCGTGTACACACACACACACACACACACAGAGTCCTCACAGGCATGTGCGTGTACACACACACACACAGAGTCCTCACAGGCATGTGCGTGTACACACACACACACAGAGTCCTCACAGGCATGTGCGTGTACACACACACACACACACACAGAGTCCTCACAGGCATGTGCGTGTACACACACACACACAGAGTCCTCACAGGCATGTGCGTGTACACACACACACACAGAGTCCTCACAGGCATGTGCGTGTACACACACACACACACACACAGAGTCCTCACAGGCATGTGCGTGTACACACACACACACACACACACAGAGTCCTCACAGGCATGTGCGTGTACACACACACACACACACACAGAGTCCTCACAGGCATGTGCGTGTACACACACACACACACACACACAGAGTCCTCACAGGCATGTGCGTGTACACACACACACACAGAGTCCTCACAGGCATGTGCGTGTACACACACACACACAGAGTCCTCACAGGCATGTGCGTGTACACACACACACACACACACAGAGTCCTCACAGGCATGTGCGTGTACACACACACACACACACACAGAGTCCTCACAGGCATGTGCGTGTACACACACACACACACACACACACACACACACACACACAGTCCAGGTATCCAAGTGCTTCCCTAGGCACCCATCACTCTAGACTCTTGCTCCGTGAAAAGTCATGAGCTGTTAACTCTGAGGGCTAGACTGGGCTAACCCCAGGGAGAGGGAAGGGTCAGAGGGGAGCCGAACCCTGACTAATCTCACTCTCCTGCCAGGGTCGGGAGGGCGGGGGGACCAGGGGACCCCTCCTGCCAGGAGAGCAGGCACACACGCCTACAAGTGGAGTAACCCACTGGCCTGGCACTCTCAGGGAGGGGGTGCCCTGGCTCCTAGGGGTGGCTCCAAGGGCTGAATTTACGGGAGGGGTGTGTGGGAAGCTTTATTTTCCCAAACTGAATTCCCCCCCTTCAGGAAGTCTGGTCCTCTGCCCGCAGCCCTATCCAGGCCTGCCCGACTCAACAAGCCCTGTCAGCAGCACCCCCCCACCCCCCGCCAGGTGCGTTCCTCACCTTGCTGAGACCCACCCACCTGCTCCTCCACAAGAGGGGGTCCTACCGAGACACATCCAGGCGTGCCCCCCACCCGGAGGGCCCTCGCGCGGCAGCTGCCCCTGCGCACAGCATAACGCCCAGGGCCCCCCACCCCCCTACTCCCACCCCCAAACTCACCTGCTTCTAGCCCTGCGGGGGGTTAGCCCCCACCCGGCGGGCCCCCACCCCAGCTGGCCACGCGTCCTTTGGAGACGCTTCCTGGGGGTGGCTGCGGCGGCCCCCTCCCCCGGGGGTCGCGCCGCCCGCCTCCGCCCGGCACTCACCTCCTTCTTGACGGTGCGCAGCAGCCTCTGCCGGGTCTCCGCCTCTGTGGGGTGAGACGGAACGGCGGCCGCTCAGCCCGGGGCTGGGGGCCGTGCTGCGGAGCTGCCCTCCCGCCGCCCCCGCACCCTGCGCCCCCTTACCCGCCAGCCCCGAAGCCATGGCTGCGCGCGGCGATCCGAGTCCGGGCGGCGGCGGCGGCGGCGGCTCCCGGGCGCTCCACTCGCCTGCTGCAGCCGCGGCGGGGCGGGGCGAGCGCCGAGTGACGGTCCAGGCGCCAGACGTCAGGCCCGGCCGCGGCCGCCCCACCCTCCCGGAGCCGCGCAGGCCGCCCAGGTCCTCCCCGAGGCTCCTCCCCGCCCGCCACACACCCTCGGGCCCGCGCGCCCCGAGGAGCCGGCGCCTGCACCTCCCTCCCAAGGGGAAACCCATCACCACCACCACTTCCATGCCCACCCTCCTTCTGTGGGGCCGGGAAGGACAGCATCATTTATTCACTGTCTGCTGTGTGCCTGGTTCAGATGTGGCGGTGGGAGGCGGGGGTGGGGGGTTACTACCGACAGTCTCCTAGCCTGTTTTCTCCGCTTTAGAATGGATATAGTATGATCACCTCACAGGAATGATATGAGACTTAAATGAAGTCCTGAAGGTAAAGCGCTTAGCACACATCTAGGGGAAAAAGGCCAGAATCCATAAAGGGTAAATGTGCTGCCATACTATTATTGTTACTACTAGGACCACTGTAGGCATACTTCTTTTCATAGTGCTTCGCTTTACTGCGCTTTAGGGATATTGTGGGTTTTGCTTTTTACAAATGGAAAGTTTGTGGCAACCCTGTATTCAGCAAGTCTGTCGGTGCCATTTCCTCAGGAGCATCCACTCTCTTTGTGTCTCTGTCACATTTTGGTAGTGCTCATAATATTTCACACCCTCCACCAGCAAAAAGACTGACTCCTCCATGAAGTCGCCGAAGACGGGCTCCCCAGGTGGCGCTAGTGGTAAAGAACCCGCCTGCCAATGCAGGAGACATAAGAGACACAGGTTCCAACCCGAGGTTGGGAAGATCCCCTGGAGAAGGGAATGGCAACCAACTCTGGTATTCCAGTATTCCACCTCCACTCCAGAACATCTAGCTGTGGATCCAGAGTCCCCTCTTTTCCATTTGTCAGTGTTGGGGGGCCTTTGGCCACAAGCCAGAGGTGCTGACTTTGGCTAACTTTGCAAAAGGGAATAGACCGGAAGGATAACAGCCATTCCCAGAGGCCAAGGGAGGCTGGAGGACTCAGAAACAGGGTGAACCCAAGGCAGCGCTGGAAGGACAGCAAGAGAGACTTGAACAATCATCTGACAGAGACAGGGTGTTTAGGCCACCGCCACTGAGGTGACACAAACTCCATCTATTTAAGGTCCTGTTGCAGAAAAGGAGCATCTGATTGGTCTGGCCTGGGTCACACCTGCCCCTTGCTGGGGGAGGGAAGCCTCATTCACAGTCCTACCACCCCACCATCTCCAGCGCAGATGTGGTGGGTCCCCTTGGAGCCCAGAGAATAGGAAACAGTTTCTTGTTAGCAAAAATACGTAACAACCAAGTGAGCAGCAGTCAGAATTCTGACCTCAGGGCCCAAGGGACGGATCCAGGGTTTCTGTCCTTGACTGTGCCCCTAACATGATGGAGTTAGTTTAGAAAAGCAGGGCACCGAAGCCCCACTTTGGTGTCTGTTTCCTAAAACCCGTGTTTTTCCTTCTCCTGCGTGCGTGTGTGCTAAGTCGCTTCAGTCGTGTCCAACTCTTGGAGACCCCATGGACTGTAGCTCGCCAGGCCCCTCTGTCCATGGGATCCTCCAGGCAAGAATACTGGAGTGTGTTGCCATTCTCTCCTCCAGGGGATCTTCTCAATCCAGGGATGGAACCCAGGTCTCTGGTCTCCTGCACTGGCAGGCAGGTTCTTTACCACTAGCACCACCTGGGAAGTTTTCCTTCTCCTACCAAGCTCAAAGCATGGGAAGGTGATTTGTACTGATCCTTCCTTGAACACCTGGAGCTTTTCTTCCAAAAGAAGGATTTGATGAAGCTTACTTTAGTGGCAACAGGAAGATGGGCATCTATGGGACCTGGATTTGCTCAGGCTTTTGGACCCGGCGCTTGGCTCTCTCTGCTGCAGTTAGACCACTCACCACTAGGGGCGCTGGCACCGAAGGTCGGCTTGTTGAGTCGCAATCTCCCTGAGATCATAGCAGGAAATCTTTCCTGGCTCCCAAAGCCCTCTTCAGGGTCTGAAAATCCCACCAGCTGACTCACTGCTACCTAGGCTTTGTCCCATACCTGTGCAGTTGACCACTTGTGCAACTGCCAGAACCAGTGAGGAAGGCCTGTTCCTCCTGCAGTGTCCCTTTAGCGCCCTCTACTGAGAAAACTCAGCATCGTGCTCAGTATGAATGAGAAGACGTTATCGCAGTCCTGACTATTACCGAGAAGCCTCCGTTGGACTCTGGGAAAACCCATTTTCCCTCCAGTTTATTGCCTTTTGCTTAAGTTAGCCAAAGGCAGCTTCTGTGGCTTATGGTCAGCGATCCATAAACAGTTCCCTTTATTACGGAAGAATGAATTTGGAATCGAAAAGCAATACACTGGTTACTGGTACAATGGTACCGCCTCATTGTGAAGCCACCGAACTCCAGTTTACTCTTACTTGCATTTGAAAACATTGTGCTAATAAAATTATTCCGTGTAATGTGTTCGTCTGTTTCTATGAACATGAATCGGAAAAAAAAAAACCCAAAACTGACCTACTTTTCCAGTTAGAAAATGAACATCTATGTCAATACATGCAGATCTCAATCATTCCAGACACGTGGGAGAGCAGGTGGAAAGGCCCTGGGGTGGGAATGAGCATGTCTAGATGAAGAAGAAAATGGATGCGGTGGAGACTGTAACACGGTCAGCGCTTAAGGCTCCTCCAGTCCATAACTCCTTTAAAAAGCCCAAGAGAGCCTTGATTTTCTTCTTACTTTCTCATCCCACATTCTCTCCACCAGCAAGCCTTTTAAATTTACTGTGGCAACATTCACATAACATTCACCATTGTAACTATTTTAAACTGGACAATCCAGTGGCATTTACTCCCAATGTGGTGAGGCCGTCACCACTCTAGTTCCAGAACACTTCTTCACCTCAAAAGGGAACCCCTTGCCCATTTAAGCAGCCTCTCCCCATCTCCCTCTTCCCCACAACTTTTGGCAGCCATGAATCTGCTTTTTGTACCTATGAATCTGCCTGTTCTGGAGATTTCATTAAATTAAATGATCTGATATGTAGCCCTTATATCCAGCTTCCTTGACATATAATATTTTTGAGATTCATCCATGTTACAGCACGTACTAGTTCTTCATTCCTTTTGATGACTTAAGAATGTTTCATTGTGTGGACATACCTACATTTTGTTTCTCCATTCATTAGTTGATGGACATCTGGATGGTTTCAACCTCTTGGGTGTTATAAATAGAGTGCTTCTATGAATAGAGCTGTAAACATTGGCATAGAAGATTTTATGTGGACAAATGTTTTTAACGTGGGCTTTTGATACCTAGGAGTATAATTTCTGGGTGCTACAGGTTAAGAGTTTATGTTCCCTTCAAATTTACATGTTGATACCTAATCCCCAATGTGACAGTATTTGGAGTTGGGGCCTTTTGGAGGTGATTAGGTCAGGGGGATGGATCTCTCATGAATGGGATTAGTGTCCTTATAAGAGATCCTAGAGAGCTCTTTGGCCTCTTCCACCATGTGAAAACACAGCAAGAAGATACCCATCTAGAAATCAGGAAGTAGCTCTCATCAGACACTGAGTTTGTCAGTGTCTTGGTCATGGACTTTCTAGCCTTCAGAACTGTGAGAAATAAATCTCTGTTGTTTATGAGCCAACCAGTCTATGGTATTTTGTTTTAACAGTCCAGACAAAGACATGGGCCATCCTATGCTTAATGTTTTGAGGAGCCTCCATATTCTTTTCCATCGTCACTGTACCATTTCATATCACTACCGGCAGTGTACAAGGATTTCAATTCTTCTCACATCCTCGCCAAAACTGTTTTCCTCTTTAAATATCACAGTCGTCCCAGTGGGTGTGAGGTGGCATCTGACTGGGATTTTGATCTGCATTTCCTTCATGACTAATGATGTTGCACATCTTTTCATATGCCTGTGACCATTTGTGTAACTTTCCCAGAGAAATTTTATTCTAGTCTTTTGCTCGTTTTAAGCCGAATTGTCTTTTTGTTGGTGAGCTGCGTGAATTCTTTATGTATTCTGGATGCTAGACTCTTACTATACATATAATTTGCAAATATTTTCTCCCATTCTGTGGGCTTTTTTCTTTCTTGACAGTGGCCTATTGAGATAGTGCAAAAAGTTTTAAATTTTTATGAAGTCAAATTTATGTTTTTGTGATTTTGTGATTTTGATGCCATATCTAAGAAACCATACCCAAAACCAGGATTATGCCTACTTGCCCCTATGTCTTCTCCTAAGAGTTTTATAGATACAGCTTTTATATTTAAGTCTCCAATCAGAGCATGTGCCTATGAGTGAGGCCTGGAGAGGATGGGAGGGAGTCAAAAGTGTTCCAGATGGTCTCCGAAGGCTCCAGGATGCCTGGCTCCTGATTCACAGCCATGGCCTTCTGCACATCAATCCTTATTCTCTAAGTCTGTTTTCTCATCTATAAAATGGGAGAGGTGTTATTTTACTTGTCTGTTCACCTCCCAGTGCATCTGTGGGGCTAAGAATCAAATGACATCATGTTTACGGAGATTCTTGGTGTACATAGAATCGTTAATTTACCGAAGTGATACAATTATGTTATCGAGCTGCTAAAGCAGATCTCAGTCAAGGCTTTTGGGAGAGAAAAGACACTCGCTCTGAGTCACTTAAGCTGATGGAAGGACACAGGGGGGTGGATTTGATAGAAAAAAAGGACAAGCCAAACAGCAGTATCTCTGGCTGCGTGAGACTGATTGATTTTCTCTTGCTGTGTGTGGCTCCCTTCTCTCTGCCAATGGGTCCTGTTCCCTTCACTGACGTAAGAGAAGGGAGACTTACTCTGAATTGTGCACTCTCTCCAGCAGTGTGCTTTTAAAAAAATTATTACAAACATATGTTACCTTTTCACAAAATAGAAAGTAATAAGGATAATAATAAAAAATGATGGGGTAGGATCTCGGCAGGAATTGGAAGTACTGGCCTATTTTGTGAATCGTGCCTCCTTGTGAATCAGCTACTTCTCCAGGAAGGCCTGGTTTCTTTGTTTGGAGTGTGGCTTTTAAAACTAAAATCTGGGCATTAGGTGTCTTCTGTTCCGCCTTATTCTGCCTCCCTCCTTCTCTTCACACTCTCTTTGAGGTCTTGGGATTCCAGTTTCCTGGAGGGATGCACAGATGGGAGATAAGTTTGTGTTAGAAACAAAGACAGACCAGAGACAAGGTCCAGGATGCAGGAACCTGAGCTCTGGCTGCTTCTGAGCAAACTGTTCTTCAGGTCAGCTTTTGCTGCTTAGACCCTGGGAGTGTGGATCCTGAACCAGAGGAAAGTGACCCGACAGTTCTGTGTCCAACAAAGCCTGGGTAGGTGACCAGGGGACCCTAGCGAGAAGTCTGCTTCTCACTGTGCCTTTGGCAGAATCGGGGCCACCAGCAGTAAAGGCCAGAGTCTACATCTCTGTAGGCGCAGCCTTGCCTTTGGTGTCACTGGGCTGTCTACTGGCAACAAGGGGGCTCTGCTTGGATGCACCTCTGGGTCCTGACTTAAGGGAGGGGCAATCGTGCCTGCGAACACAGGGCTATTGTTGGTCCCCAGGTCTTCATGGGGGTGTCCTGGCGGGAGAGGGGGTGTTCCAGGTGTTCAGGCCCCTCTTCCCCCACGCAGATTGTGGTTCTCGGGGACCCACTCACTTCTGCTGTAGTGTTGAGCGCTGCAAAGGGGAAGGTCGGCAAAGCAAACACACAAAAAACCGAAAGAAGAGCCATCACACGAACAATAATCCCCCCTCACTAGGGGACTCACGTGACTCATACCTGGATGCACCTCTTTCGTGACTTATTTTTCTGTGAGCCCACCTCCCATTATCTCATAGGAACTGGGGAGTTCTTGAGAATTTGGGGGCCGGAAGCGTTCTCTCAACAACTAAATTTTGAAGTGCAAAAGACAGTTTGGGGAAGCTACCTGGGCCTTAAAAGATCCAACTAATGTGGTTTTTGGAGGCTTAAAGAGGTGACTCTGACCCCATGAAATCAGGAAATCAAAATGTATGGAAATTAAGCTCAGACTAGCAATTATTCCTGGGAAGATGGTCTTACACTTGTACATATGGGTGGTGTTGTACAAAAGTGATTTTACTCTTATTTAGAAGAGGAATCCTATAGTGATATTGTGGAGGCCACAGATATCTACAGGATTAGTTAATTTAAGTAATTAATTTAGGTTGTGCACTGTCCGTGTGGGATCCTAGTTCCCCGAACAGGAATAGAACCTGTGCCCCCACAGGGGAAGCACAGAGCCCCAACCCCTGGCCCACATTTTAATTTTTTTAAAGGTCCTAATGTCATGTAAGTGCCTTGCTGCGGCTTGTCACAAACTCCTGATTCAAAAAGGCCTATTTTCTTTCCACATAGATGGAAAAGAATCTGCAAAAAATAGATGACATATGTATGTGTAACTCAGTCCCCATGCTATACACTTGAAACTAACGTCATATTGTAAATAAACTATAATTTACATTTTAAAATATAAATATCTAAATAAATGCTGATAACCTATAATGAAAAAGAATCTGAAAAAGAATATATATATGTGTATATACATATATTAAATCACTTTATCCCTGAGCTGCACTTTTACTGTACCACTGGACCTCTAGGGAATTTCCAGGAATTTAAAATTTTGGTTACTAAGGACACAAAAACCCACCACAAATCTACTGTCTCCATATTTCATAGAAGAAAAACCATCTTAACACCCAAAGGGTAGGAAGCATCTAATTTCAGGAAAAAGGGAAAAACACATAGCCTTTCCCCAGGCGGGGACAGCTGGTGTTGGTACACCAACAATTTCACTACAGAAGTCTTCCGCCTCTGGCTTATGGATTTGAACCTTGTCTCTGATACCTCCTAGCTCTGGGACCTTGGGTGAGCAGCTTTGCCTCTCTGTGACTCACTGCCTCCTCTGCGGGTCACTGAGGACCCAGTGATGTGAAGGCCTGTGGGAAGGCCTTGCTTGCATTTGTCGCTCAGTCTCAGTCATGTCAGACCCTGTGGACTGTAGACGGCCAGTTTCCTCTGTCCATGGAATTCTCCAGGCAAGAATCCTGGAGTAGGTAGCCATTCCTTTCTCCAGGGGATCTTCCCGACCCAAGGATTGAACTTGGGTCTCCCGCATGGCAGCACATTCCGTAATTGTAAGTGAAACTCGCTCTGTCATGTCTGACTCTTTGGAACTCCGTACAGTCCTTGGAATCCTCCAGGCCAGAACACTGGAGTGGGTAGCCTTTTCCTTCTCCAGGGCATCTTCCCAATCCAGGTGTTGAACCCAGATCTCCTGCATTGCAGGCAGATTCTTTATCAGCTGAGCCGCAAGGGAAGTCCAAGAATACTGGAGTGGGTAGCCTATCCCTTCTCCAGAAGATCTTCCCGAGCCAGAAATCAAACCGGGATCTCCTGCATTGCAGGCAGATTCTTTACCAATTGAGCTATCCTGGAAGCCCACTCCATAACTACTCTAATGTAGATTTATCGTCACCGAGATTCACGAGGGACAACAGCGCCACCTCATGGCTCGCTAGCCCAGGTGCAGACAGCTGCTTGGCTGGAGGCATCCACATGGGCAGTGGGTGGGAAGCCTGTGTAACGGCCAAGGTTGAGGGAGAAACAGGAAGAAATGCCATAAAGATTCATGGAATTATGAAGTTGGATCCTCACGTTATGCCATATACAAAAGTTAATTCAAAACTGATCAAATATCTAGACTTAAGAGTGAAATCTATAAAACTTGAAGAAAGCGGGGCAAAAGCTACATGACGTTGGGTTTGACAACGCTTTCTTTTTTCCCCCTTTTTTATGTATTTATGTTTATTGAACTTTTTACTTTGCGTTGGGGTATAGCCGATTTACAAGCAAGGTTGTGATGGTTTCAGGTCAGCAGCAGAGGGACTCAGTCATACGTACACCTGTGTCCACTCTCCCCCAAGCTCCCTCCACCCAGACTGTCACATAACATTAAACGGAGTCTCCTGTGCTGTAAAGTAGGTCCTCAAAGGTCAGCAGTGACTTCCTGGATGTGACGCCAAAAGCACAGGCAACAGAATAAAAATATGTAAGTGGACTACATCAAAACTAAAAACTTAGGTGCATCAAAGGACACAATACACAGAATTTTAAAAAAGGCAACTGAGGGAATGAGAGGATATATTTGAAAATTGTTCATAAGGGGTTGGGCTTCCCTGGTGACTCAGGGGTAAAGAATCTGGCTGCCAATGCGAGAGACTCGGGTTCGACATTTGGGTTAGGAAGATTTCCTGGAGAAGGAAATGGCAAGTCACTTCAGTTATTCTTGCCTGGAGAATCCTTTGGACTGAGAAGCCTGGAGGATTATCTTCCATAGGGTTGCAAAGAGTTGGACACGACTTGGCGATTAAACAACAACATAAGGATATATAGAAGAAGTGTCAGGATATATAAGGAACTCTTATAAGTTCAATAACAAAAAACTAATCTTACAGTTAAAAATGTGCAAAGGAGTTGAACAGACATTATTTCAAAAATATATACAAGTGGCCAACAAACATGTGAAAAGATGCTCATCATTACTAGTCATTAGCAAACACAAATGGAAAACTTCAAGGAAGTGCCACCTCACATCCATCACAAGGGTTACTATCAGGGAAACAAAAGACAAGTGTTGGTGAGGATGTGGAGAAACTGCTAACCTTGTACACAGTTGGTGGGAATTTAAAATGCTGCAGCCACTAAGGAACACTATGGTGGTTAGTTAAAAACTTAGGATTACCAGCAACTTCACTTTCAGGTGTATACCTAAAGGAATTGAAAGCAAGAGCTCAAAGATATTTGTACACCCGTTTTCATAGCAGCATCAGTTACTACTGCTAATCCATGGAAGCAATTTATACCTCCACCGGCAGACGAGTGAATAAAGAAAATGTTTATACATGTATATTATTTTTCCCAACATTCTCAGTCATAGCTTTTTAAAACTTATTATTTATTTTAGTATAGCTGACTTACCATGTGTTAATTTGTGCTGTATAGCAGAGTGATTCCATCACACATAAACATTCTTTTTCATATTCTTTTCCATTACGGGCACAGGATATTGAATATAGTTCCCTGTGCTATACAGTAGGACCCTGTTGTGTATCCATTCTCTGTATAACAGTCTGCATCTGCTAATCCCAGACTTCCAGTCTGTCCTTTCCCCACCTCCTCACCCCTTGGCGATCACAAGCCTGTTCTCTTTTTCTGTGAGCTTGTTTCTGTTTTGTATAGATGGCTCAGTGGTAAGGAGTCCACCCGCCGATGCAGGAGACGAGGGTTCGATCCCTGGGTCGGGAAGATCCCCTGGAGAAAGAAACGGCAACCCACTCCAGTATTCTTGCCTGGGAAATCCCATGGACAGAGGAGCCTGGCGGGCTACAGTCCACGGGGTTGCAAAATAGTGGGACACAGCTGAGCAACTAAGACTTTCATTTGCGTCATATTTTAGATTTAACATATAAGTGATACCATATGGCATTTGTCTTTCTCTTTCTGATTTACTTCACATAGTATGATAATCTCTAGGTCCATCCCTGTAGCTGTAAATGGCATTATTCATTCTTTTTTATGGCTGAGTAGTATTTATATTGGAGAAGGAAATGACAACCCACTCCAGTGTTCTTGCCTGGAGGATCCCAGGGACGGGGGAGCCTGGTGGGCTGCCGTCTATGGGGTCGCACAGAGTTAGACACGACTGAAGCGACTTAACAATAGCAGCAGCAGTATTTATACACACACACACACACACACACACACACACACACACACACACACACACATTTTCTTTACCCATTTAGCTGTCAGTGGACATTGAGGCTGTTTCCATGTCATGGCTACTGTGAATGGTGTTATGAACATAGGGTGCATGTATCTTTTTTTTTTTTTTGAATTGAATTTTTTATTAGAAAAAATGCCATATTTTATAGATCACCACTTATGAGAATCCTACCAAAGCACTCCAACAAACTGGCCTTGAAGAGAAACAGCACAATGACAGAAAACTCAAGATACTGTACCTTTGAGGAGCCCGCAGCCAGGCTAACTGAAAATCAACACACAACTCCCACCACACCACACACAAGTGTGAACAGGTTATATAAGTATGTATCTTTTGAGTTATAGTTTTGTTGGGTCAGGCTTCATCTTGATGTCCAACTCCAGGTGGTTGGTTCTGGAATTCTGGAGCTCTGTTCAAGAAAATCTGAGGCCACATCCAGGTCTGGCTGGGAAGAGCACAGTAATCAATTAGTAACGACGGCCCTGACTTTCTCATCCCACTCCTCCAATAAAAGTCCATCCCATTGGGCGAGGAGGCTTAGGGGCTGGTTCCAGCTCTGTACCACCTGTTTCAGGAAATGGCAGATCCTAGTGTGGATCTAATTTGTATCTCAAGTCCCACGTTCCTTGGTATCTGTTTCTGATTGATCTTTACCCTTCATGGATCTAAACTCCGGGAGCTGGTGATTGACAAGGAGGCCTGGCATGCTGCAGTCCATGGGGTCGCAAAGAGCCGGACACAACTGAGCAACTGACCTGAGCATTCTCGTTAAAGCTGAATGATTTCTTGGGACTTCCCTGCGAGTGCAGTGGTTAAGGCTGCGCACCTCCACTGCTGTGTCAGTCTCAGCTTCGGTCTCCTCGTTTTCCTCATGGATGAAAATCCTTTACTGCCTTATCAGTAAACAAAAGATGCTGCTACCATCAGTCACCGCAGCTGCCCTCTCCTGCTGTGAGCCACGAGGGGACTCAGGATGGAAACTGATGGCTCACTGCCAAGCCCTCAGCCACTGCAGCCACCCCCACCCTTGCACCCAGATGGGGACACCAGGATACCATCAGGACCACCGGGATACACGCAGACGGGAAAGAACAGGACACCAGCCCTCGACAGCAAAGGTGCTTATCAAAGAGCGATTTCAATGAGCCCAGACTCTCGCATCTTCCGATGCATAGAAAAGAGCTAAACTCATTAACCTGAGATGTCTGTAAAAAGCCAAAGTGCTAGTTGCTCAGTTGTGTCCAACTTGTTTGCGACCCCATGGACTATAGCTCACCAGGCTCCTCTGTCCGTGGAATTTCAAAGGCAAGCATACTGGAGCGGGTTGCCATTTCCTCCTCCAGGGGATCTTCCCGATGCAGGGATCGAACCCACATCTCCTGCGTCGGCGGGCAGATTCTTTACCACTGAGCCACCTGGGAAGCCTGGACACAAGGATATTCCGGGGAAATCTTACTGAGGACTCTGCAACTTGGGGGAACTAAATCAACATCTAAATTCAATACAACCTCTAACTAACAGGATGACAGAATTTGTTACAGTCTAGAACTCATTGCAAGGATTCTCAAGTTCATTTGAAAAAAATACATTTAAAAGAACAGCCAGAAATTTTTGAGCACTTTAAGGCTTTTTTAATCTTTAGGATCATTTCAGAGCTGAGTGTGCACACAGGTTTCTGTTGGATAACAGTGGAATTTCAAAGCAGTAAGGTGAGGTTTATTCAAGTGTCAGTAATTTCTCGTAATTAAAATGGATGTTCAGTGTGTACATCAAGGAATTAAATGCAGAACAATGCAACTATGAAAATATTAAAAGAAAGAATTCATGATTTTAAAAACTTTGTTCCCTTGTGGCTCAACTGGTAAAGAATCTGCCTGCAATGCAGGAGACCTGGGTTTGATCCCTGGGTTGGGAAGATCCCCTGGAGAAGGGAAAGGCTACCACTCCAGTATTCTGGCCTGGAGAATTCCATGGACTGTATAGTTCATGGGGTCGCAAAGAGTCAGACACGACTGAGCGACTTTCACTTTACTTTTACTTTTTTACTTTAAGTGGCAAAGGCAACAAATGACAAAACCTGGAAACAATTAACACATATTCTCAGTTGTGTCTGAGTCTTTGCGACCCCATGAACTGTAGCCTGCCAGGCTCCTGTCTCTATGGGATCTCCTAGGCAAGAATAGGAATGCGTTCCTGTTTCCTCCTCTGGGGGATCTTCCCAACCCAGGGATAGAACCTGTGTCTCCTGCATTGCAGACAGAATACAACAAGCATCATCTGCAAAAATGACCTCCAATGCTTGGCTTACAAATCACTGCAAATCCTCTTGTAGGGATGTGTGTGTGTCGAGGAGATGATTAGGGAGGAGCCAATGTTAGAGTCCAAAGACGGTCACAGCAGCTACAACTTAGCTACGTTGGCAACAGCAGGGATTTAGTCCAAGTATTAAGTGCTAAGGGCTTCCCAGGTGGCTCAGTGGTAAAGAATCTGCCTGCCAAGCAGGAGATGTGGGTTCAGTCCCTGGATCAGGCATATTCCCTGAAGAAGGAAAGGGCAACCCACTCCAGTATTCTTGCTTGGGAAATCCCATGGACAGAGGGTTGGGCTGCAACGGGCCAGGCTTCAGTCCACGGGGTTGGCACAGAAGAGTCAGACATGACTTAGCTGCTTAACAACAACAACAATTAAGGGCCAAGGACGTAAGTTTCTGGAGTTTCAAGTGCACGTCATTTGGTAAAGTCACCTGGCAGGTTAATCGGTGAGTGGCTGAGAGGCAGGATCAGGTGGGCCCGAGGGCAGGCAGAGCAGCCCCTTAACCCCTCCTGCTGACGCTCAGAGCATCGCTTAACCTCGCCAGGTGTGACTGAGTCGGCTGCACTTGGGCCCGGATGCAGCTGGCGCCGGAAGAGGCGGGGCAGCAGGCTTGAAATTGAAATTGGGGCGGGCCCTGCTGGCGGGGCGGTGAGGCGCACCCCTCAAGGCAGCCAGGCCGGCCCTCTCTCCAGTCCCGCCTCTGCTTGGTGACTGCTTTGGGGGCGCAGGGCTGTGTCCTGGGGCGGGATAACTCTTTTGGAAAGGAGGTCTGCACCTCTAACCCCGCAGAAATTGGTGTTCAGACACCGTGGGGCTGGAGGAGAGGGACCCGAGGGCACAGAACTGTGGGCGCATCACACACAGATCTTCCTAATCCCAGAGGAGGAAAGAGGGAGGGTGAGCTGTGTGGGCCAAGTCCAGAGGGCCAAGACCAGAGACAGGTGGGTGGAGTCGCAGTTTAACGGGGTGTGTGTGTGTGTGTGTGTGTGTGTGTGTGCGCTGCTTAAGGGGGTGTGTGGGTGTGGGTGTGTCTGTGTGAGCTGCTTAAGGGTGTGTGTGTGTGTGTGTGTGTGTGAGCTGCTTAAGGGTGTGTGTGGGTGTGTGGGTTGGTGGACTAGCAGTTTGTGGGCGTGGGTGTGTGTGTGGTAGCAATTTAAGGGTAGGTGTCTGTGTGTGTGTGTTAAAGTCTAGGGGACATTTGGGCTCCTCACTGTGCTATGGGGATGCCTCATAGGTAAGAACTCAGGACACACCCGACTAATACCAGCAAGCGCTTTGACCATAGTGCCTTGTGAATGCAAGTGAGGAAAAGAATCACAATCAACAATCTTCTTACACTCCCATGAGTCTCTTCCTAGGTCCCCCATCTTTTATTACAGGACACTCCTCTGACTAATTTGGCGGCAGTACCTTTCTTTGTTGGTGTGGTGTAACCTGATGCTTACAGTAAAAAAAAAAAAAAAAAAAAAAAATTCCCAGGCAACAGTGCAGAGGCGTCTAACAGAACTGTGTTCTTTGAGGGCCTCCCCCTGCAGGGCCGTCGGACTCAGGACAGCAATGACGGGCAGGGCCAGAGTTCACGCCCGAGGCAGACGGCGGGACACCCCAGCCGCGGAGCCGGCTCAGCCCGAGGCGGCGAGGGGACCCCCAACGCCTCGAGTGCCCGGAACCGACCCTCCGCTGAGCTTCGCTGACTTGGTGAAACGAGGCACAGCGGTGAGCTCCCTCACGTTGTTCCCTCTGTGCAGAAGATGCTGCCTTTCCAGAGAAGAGGGAGGTCGGTGGCTCAGCTGGAACAGCTCCTCTCCTGGTGCGGAGTGCTCTCCTGCTGAGCCTACGGCTGGGCTGCCCGTGTGGTAGGCGTCTCCACCGCTTGCTTCCCTTTCTCCTGTGGGTCTTCGCAGATGCACACAGGCTTCCTTCCAAACCTGAGTGGATGGAGAGGCACCCAGATCCCTTGGCCTCAGCCAGTGACTCCTCTTTGGGGAGTGACCTCAAAGCGGGCGATTTTATTCAAGCGTGTGAACAGACTGAATCGGACAGAATTTCCCGTTTTGTTTAAAACTCGGTACCCCTGCTGTCTCCAGGCGTTTCGGTCTTATCCCCGATCCTCTTTGTGTGCTGAGGAGGGGTGGGTGGGTCTGGCTTTTACAACCTCTGACTGATCCTGGTGCTGGCCCGGCAGTCCCATGACCCCAGCGGTCCCATTCTTTCTCCTCCAGGACTGTTGACCCCCGTCCTCTCCCCCTGCTGCCTGCTCTACCTCCTCTGGCTCCTCCTCCGTCTTCACTTTCAGCCTCCGACATCAGCTTCTATGTCACTGAGACAAACACGGCACCCAAGCAGAACTTCGGGGCTGTCTTCACTGAATCTCCACATCCTGGCCTCGGCCCCTCACCCGAGACCCCAGGGCACTGGCTCCGCTCCTGCCTGAGGTCCCTGAGCCAACTCTCCATCCCCTGAATCTTGCGGTTCTCCTTTCTCATCTCCCTGGTCCTAGGTCATTCCCATCTGCCTACAGCCAGCTGGGCTGACTTCCACCAACAAGAATCCTCTCCTGGATTCCGCTTTCCCCACAGTTAACTTTTCTTCTCTTTGCTTCTTATCAAAGAAGTCTGGTGTCTACTCTGAACGCCAGCCCTCATTTCCGTCTTGTCCATTCACTCCAGTCAGAGGCCTCCCCCATCCCTCTGCTGAAAAGGCTCTGGTCAGGCTTCCCCGTATCCTCCACTTGGTCAGTCCTCCAGGTCAGTCCTCCACGGCCCTTGCCTATCGCTTACACTTGGAACCGTCGAGCCCTCTTCTCTCCTTGGTCATCTCCTCCTTGTGTGGTGCTCCCATCACCACACGCCCTTGGCTTTCTGCTGACTTCACTGGCCACTGCTGTAAGCTTCCCTTGGCTGGGTTCTCCTCCTGTGCTGTTGAAATGCCCAGGGCCTAATCCTTGGGCCTCTTCTCCTTGGTCCACGCGCTCACACCCTTGGTCATCTTATCGGTGTCATGGCTGTAAGTGTGATCTGGTAAGTGGACAGGTTCTTCTGTTTATATCTCCAGCCAGACCCCTCTCCTGCACAGAGGAACATCCCCATGGATGTCTCACGTTCCTGATTTGCCCTCCCAGGCAATTCTGAACTACTTCACTTGATGAAATCCCCTTCTTACAGTTGTTTAGGCTGAAACCTTCGGATTTATCCTCTTTATCTTCACTTCTGTGAAGTGATCATGAAACCACCAGGAAGAACTTCCGTCCCCCCTGACTTGCAGAAAACAATCCAGTCTTTGATCATTTCTCACTCTCTCTATTACTACCCTCTGGGCCGAACCACCAGCGTCCCTGGCTGGACCCCACGAACGGCCTCCTAACTCATCTTGCCTTTGCCCTGGCCTCACCCTCAGTCTGTTCCCAGCATCGAACCAGACTACCTCGGGTTCACGTTCAGCCCACAGCCTGTAAGGGCTCCTGCTTTCTCAGAGTCGGAGGCGAATCCCTTTCGCTGGCCGCCCTTCCACTGCCCCTCTGAGTCCTCCTGCTTCTCCCTCCCTCCCTTGTTCATCTTGCTCTCCCTTGAGCTTTTCTTCCTTAGCAGCTTTGCTGTGTCTTCTACCTGACGTTATGTAATTTGTTAACTCGCCGCCTCCGAGTCTTTGTTGCAGTGTCAACTTCTCACTGAGGTTCTGTCCCCCATGAGTCAAGACCACCAGCCTCCTTCACACCCCACCTTTCCAGTAGTTTTCATACTTGGCTTCCTCCTATTTTTTTTTCATTTCCCCAGCAATTGTCATATTCATCCTATGTAAGTTAATTGTTGATTTATTTTCTGTCACTGGAATATAAGCTTTTCAAGGAAGTTCCCTTGCTTTCTGCCCTGATACATGCATTATGGCACATGGCAGGCATATGGTAACCTGGGGATGATAGTTGAACATATGGGTAACACTACTCTATCTCCCCAAAACACGCAGGCTCAGCAAGCTCGTCAGATCCAGCCTAGACTCCAGTCACTGACGGGAGTTAGACACGTGGCTGTGGCCGGGCCACCAGCAGGAGCAGAAGCGGCGTCTCAGCCTTCAGGTGAAAGGAGGGAGGAAGAAAGATCCCGTGAGGGGCAGAGAATGCTTAACACATGGCAGTGTTAGTTGCTCTATCATGTCCGACTCTTTGTGATCCCGTGGACTGTAACCCACCAGGCTCCTCTGTCCATGGGATTCTCCAGGCAAGAATATTAGAGTGGGTGCCATTTCCTTCTCTAGGGGATCTTCCCGACCCAGGGATCGAACCTGGGTCTCCTGCATTGGCAGGTGGATTCTTTACCACTGCGCCACCAGGGAAGCCCTCTTTTCTGACGACCCATTGCTAAATAATGTTTGGTTCCTTTGCTGTCTTTTCTACCTCAACAAACCTTAATAGCTGGGGTGTAATATTGTCTTTTCTAGTTACATTCCCCTTTTTGTGTAAATTAACAACTTTCATGCTTGTTTGTACGTTGAAGAACTTCAACTGCCATCTGGATCACAGGGATCCTTGCTGAGGAAGAAGACGGATGTTGGTAGAGATTATCAAGACTTTGTGGTAAATACGCGGCAGAATTTGGTCCACGTTAGAGAGTCGACAAAAGGTATGCTGGCCATTAACAATACAATTTTATGGAGTTGTTTAAGTATCTGTGATGCTTTATACCATCACTTTAAGTGGAGGTACCCTCTCACATTCTTACATTTTTATAATAACTTTTCACTTTTGCAGAAATTAAGACTGACTTTAGAGTCCTGGAGATACTCATTTTCCTCTCTTCCTTTTATAGACACTAAGATAGAATGACCCAGTTCTTTGGTTGTGCTGAGACTTACTGATTAATAAACTGCACCCTCCCCCAAAATAAAGCATTATTATATACAGTGGCTCCCCTCTCCCAACCCCCAGCTTTTGGGACATTTGTGCTGCAGAGGTTTTCTTTTGATATTTCTGTTAAATATAGAAATATATCTGTTAAGTACCTGTATTTAAATACCTCTGTTAAATACCTGTCTCCTTGAACTTCCTAAATGTGGGTTTGCATAAGGACTCGCCTAAACTTATGTGAGGGATTCTGGATGCCAGGAGTATATAACTGCTTACGTCGTTTGCTGACCACCCCCCTTGTTGGATCTGACTCTGGTTCTCGATACCATGGTGTCCAGATCGTCTGTTTGGGGTCTGATCAGCCAGACTATCTCATGACTGACACGTGGTTCCATCTTCCCAGGCACTCAAGGTAGCCCGGTAATGCTATTTTCGAATCATGTCCGGCTCAAGTCTTGCTCTCAGAAGCTTTTATACAAGTACAACGTCATCTACACACCAGACATAGAGGATGGACGCAAACGGGAAGCTTTACTCTCTGAACTTGAAAAGTTACTGGGAAATCGTTGTATATACGATGGAAAGTCTTTGCTGTTACCTCACTCGCTAGGGGAAATGGTTAAGTAGTATTCTACATCTTCCTACATTCTTTCTATGTTCTACTACATCTGTAGTAGAATTCTACATTGTTCTTCTCTCCCATTTTTCACTCTAGAGTAGCCAAAGTCTCACCATTCCTGGGCAACAGTTTGTGGAGAAATCCTAGACACTCCTTGCCCACAGGACTTGTAACTGACCCACGTACCATGTTTAATTTTCACTGACAGTATCTAGTGTTTCATCTCACTGCCTAAACTGAATTTATTTGACCTAAAGGTAAAATATAACTTTTACCTTTTTTGATGGCACAATATGTTTCAAATGCCGATACTGAAGTTGAATAATGGCAACCCACTCCAGCATTCTTTCCTGGGAAACCCCATCGACTGAGGAGCCCTGGAGGGCTAGAGTCCATGGGGTTGCAAAAAAGTCAGATAAAACTGAGCAACTAAACCACAAAAAAAACAATTTTTAAAATTCCCTGTTCCCTCCTTTTCTCTCTCTCTCTTTATTAAACAGGAGAAGAAAAAAACACATTAGGAGAAGGACTTACTGTTTTATCCTATAAACTTCTACGGTAGAGGGTCAAGTAATTCATAGGAATTGTTTAAATGAAAGTTTGACCTGCACATGTAATTCTGGCTCTTCGCCTTGGTCTTGCCCATCCCATTTTTCGCCTGCGTCTGCCTTTCTGCGGGAGAGACTGCTCCCAGCACTTGTGCTGTGCTGGGCAGCCAAGTGACAGTTCGATCTGTCACACGGTAGACCTTAGTTTCCTTGGAAGAACTAAGGGAATTTCTTTTTTTTTTCTTCCTCTCAGAAAAAGGAAGTGGTCAGCAAGTTGAAAAATGAACCTGTGACGATAACCTTCGAGCTCTCCAGAGAACTCCAGACCACTTCTCCAGACTGCCTCCGCTATTACAACATCCTCTTTAGAAAGTATGTAAGATGGTTTCCTTCGGATTCAGTTGACCCACACTGTGTCAGTGATGCCGAACACAGCCGCGTGCTTCCAGCGTTCTGTGTTCTTGACAAGTCCCGCGTTCTGAGAGGGTGGAGGATCTTCTGAGATGCAAGGACACTGGGGCTTTCGCTAGGCACATGCAAATTCCATGGGTTTCTCCAGTATTCCACTTCCTGCCCACCTCTGCCTTCCCTGTCGGGAACCTGTCTAGGAGAAGTAATGGACATCAGCTATGCATACCCATGCTTATTCCTTTCTAGAGCAAATATGCTTGTTTTCTGTTCTAGACTCATGGTAATGAACAAATAGTCAAAATTAAAACTTGGAACACATCGACTGCAAAAGATGTTTCGATTCATTTCTAGGAACGAAGGACATACATACTGATGGCCTTTCCATGTAATACTGCCTTATATTATGAAAGAGAAAATTTGAGGTTAAATTAACTTCAGTATTCACCCCAATAATGTATTAATAATTTACTTGTCATTAATAGTCATTATCAGGCATTTTATGTTGTTAGTATAAAGAAAACCACTGACAGATCATCTCCCTCTCTAATGCATCCTTATGTGTGTTAACAAATGCTTACTAATATTCACTGCACTTTCAACAAAACCTGTTCTTCCATTTCTAGAATGTTGGAGAAGATGGATTTGAACCAAATTGGTCGCAACTATTACAATAAAAATAAGAAAACTGAGTTCAACGAGTATAGGTATGTATGAAGTGGTCTATGAAGTGTGAAGTCTCACATTCTGTAGACATAATCATAGAAACCTTTGAGAAAGTTGCACCGGTGTATGATTTACAAGTGATCTTTTAAATACTCTCCAATGACTGTGAACAACTAAGTTACAACTGAATTTATAATTTGAACTTAAAAATTTATTTACCCCAAAAATTCCTAGCATGATAAGCATAAACTTTTAAGATGGTCAGTTATTGTATAAACCTTAGGAAATCAATCATCTGAATCTTGGATAATTTCTCTGAAATTATAGTCAATCAAACACTTGCCTCTATGTACATCTATTACTTATTGGTATATGTATATATAATTTACATATATCATATACAGTCTCACATGAGTATATAGTTTAAGCCTGCAAGTGGTAATAAACATGATTTAACAAAGATGTGTTACTTCTAACTAGCACATCTGGTAAAAAAATCTCTATTCGAAGGTCCTTCAAAAGGTCACTGATTATTACAAATAAGGGACTAAAGCTGGCACTAACAGTACCCCTTTGGGGCAGTGGGTTTAGGGCCCCTACCACTTGGCTTTACGTCCAGAGCCGGGACCTTGATGCCCACACCTAACTTGTTTGCAGGTTGGAAATATGGCCTGGCTATGTTACTTCTGTTCTTCCGTATGAAATTGGTCTCACTCTCTGTGCTGATGTGAGCCATAAACTGCTCCGAATGGAAACTGCCTATGATTTAATATCACACACTCGAGAAAAAGCCGGAGGAGAAGATGCCAAAGAGAAAATCCTCAGGGAATTAATAGGCTCATCTGTTCTCACAAAGTAAGTCTGCTTTTTGAAAGCCTATGCAGTCACTGTTACTTTTTTTCATTAGAGGTGTTCCTTGGACTTTAAAATGATTAAATGTTGACATTCAGAAGCAGAAATGGCATGAAAATGGTAAGAATCATTAGACACTTTTTCTCGCCGACTTATACAGCATAGAAGTATGTGTCAGTTGTAAACTCTGCAGTCCTTGTATGTCCTTCTGTAAATTTGGTGGTTGGCTCTGAACGCTTATTGCACATGAGGGTATGTATGCTGCTTCCAAATTTATTTTCCTTTCTCTTTGTCTATAGCTATTTTTTAAAATTTGTGCTTAATTATAATGTAGCAAATTTCTATTTGAAGGAAGTTTTCTATTTTTAATCTACCTCTACACCAGAAATCTTAAATTGATAAGAGGACATTTTCACTGCTGCTGCTGCTGCTAAGTCACTTAAGTCGTGTCCGACTCTGTGAGACCCCATAGAAAGCAGCCCACCAGGCTCCCCCGTCCCTGGGATTCTCCAGGCAAGAACACTGGAGTGGTTTGCCATTTCCTTCTCCAGTGCATGAAAGCGAAAAGTGAAAGTGAAGTCGCTCAGTTGTGTCCGACCCTTAGCGACCCCATGGACTGCAGCCTGCCAGGCTGCTCCCTCCGTGGGATTTCCCAGGCAAGAGTACTGGAGTGGGTGACATTTTGACTAAGTAAGTTTAAATCCAATCTTAAGAAGACCAGAGTTGGAAGACTCGCACTTCCTAATTTCAAACCGTATTATGAAGCTACAGTAATGAAGACAGTGTGATGCTGGTGTAAAGATAGACATAAAAATCAGTGAAACAGAATGGGGAATTCATGCATTTAACCCTCACTATTAAAGTCAGTTGACTTTTTGACAAGGGTATGGGGACAATTCAGTCAAGGAAAGAATAGTCTTTTCAACAACTATTGCTGGGATAGTTGTATATTTACCTGCCCCTTCATCACAGGATATACAAAATTAATTCAAATTTACTAAAAAATTAACTCAAAATAGACCTAAATAAAATTTTTAGAAGAAAACATGAGTAAATTACTTGAGTTTGAGTTATGTAAAAACTTTATTAGAAAAGTCACCAAAAGCACAAGTGATGCCAAAAGAAACAAATTGGACTTAACCAAATACAAAATGTTCTTTAAAGAACACTGTCATAAAGGTGAACAGACAACAGGCAGAATGGGGGAAATATTTGCAAATCTCATGTAGTAAATAATTTGTGTTTAGCTGCATAAAGAATATTTGCAACTCAATGATTGAAAGAAACTTGACTTTAAAAAAACAGGCAAAGAGTCTGAATAGACATTTCTCCACCTAGAATTACAAATGGCCAGTAAGTACATGAAAAGGTGCTCAACAGCATTAGCTACCAGGGAAATGCAAATTCAAACCGCAATGAAATGCCACTTCCTATCTAACTAGGTTAGCTAAAATTGAAAAAGGAAGATGTTAACAAGTTTTGACAAGGATGTGGGAGAATTGGAACCAGCCATCATGCACTTGGTGTGGCCTCGCTGAGGAGCCTGTCATTTCCTCAATGTGTTAAATTCAGCATTGCCATGTGACCCAGCAATTCCACTCTACATACCCAAGGGAAATAAAACCATGTCCACCAAAATGGGTATATGATTATCTACAACACCACTATTCACAATAGATTGAGTGTAAACAACCCAAATGTTCATCACCTGGTAAATGGATAAACACAAATGTGGTATATCTATAGAACGGTATATTATTTGTCAGTAAAAAGGAAGGAAGTAGCAATACATGCTACAGTGTGACTGAACCCTGAAGAAACCCAGTCAGGGAAGATGCATATTATACAATTCAATTTATATGACGTGTGATGAGTCACACACATGGGGCAGTAAGTAAGCTAGTGGTGGTTTAAGGGCTGGGTGGAAAGAAGGGGTGACTTATAGTTAAGTATAGTTAAGCTTAATTATATACATATAAGCTCATAGTTAAGGTGCTTCTTCTTTGGGTGATGAAAATATTCTAAAATTGCGTTAATGGCTGCATGACTCTGTGAATATACTAAAAACCACTAGATTGCACACTTACAGGGGTGAATTGCATGTTATGTGGATTAATCTTAACAAAGCTGATATATCCTACAAATAGAGTAGGATTTTAAACCACTTCCTTTTTACGTGGTTCGATCCACCAAAGTCAGGAATAATACCATATATTCCACGATTATTCTGCAGGTATAACAACAGAACCTACAGAGTGGATGATATTATTTGGGAGATGTCTCCCAGCTCTACATTTACCAAATCAGATGGCAGTGAAATCTCCTTTGTAGACTACTACAAAGAGGTATGAAATTTTCTTTAAACACATTCATCTTAAAAAATTTTCCTATTATATAGTTAAGTATATGTCTCAAGTCTCATTTAGATATACATATGTATACATTTGCATATATTCTCCCTTTGGGTCACTGAAGCTTGACTTATGTCAATTATCCATGTGTCCCAGTGCCTTGTGTATAGGGTAAAGTCACATCATTAGAATGGCTCCAAGATGGCCCTGCCTGTCAGGCTTAGATGTAGCTATGGTAGTTTTAAACATGGAGATGGGTTGTTAGGTAGAAAACAAAATATGGTAGAACTTCAGAAATGAGAACGTTATAGAGGAGCTTCAGCCCTACAGAACTTGGTTCAAAAAGAATGACCAGCTACAATCTGAAACGATGCCTGTTATGTGTTAAATCTAATTCATGGATTCCTCTATTTTTAATTTGAGTGCTCACAAAGACATAAACTCAGGCCAGTTGGTGAGGTTGGTTTTCTAGCTTTGGCTCATAAAAGAAAGATAATTAAAGGAATGGTAGATATATGTGATAAATGGAAAGGACTTATAAATGGATGATTTTTTTAAAAGTTATAAATTGACACTTAAAAAAGCCTGTATTATATTGGGACCCAAAGCTACATGGAATTTGTAGGTACATAGCCCTCTGACTTCCCTTCAAGGGGTGGTTATTATGACATCTTTCTTTGTGTTTCACACTTACTGCTTGTTCATTTCAATCCCTAAAGCATTTAGTGAATGCCTATTGTCTATCGTGGGTATACACTGGTAAGACAATTGAGTTCTCAGCTCTCAAGGGACTTGCATTCACATGGCAGACAGAGAGGTGATGAAAGAAGAAAACTATTCTAGTAGTTACAGGGGACATGGAGACAATTAAAACTGGGTGGTGGTATGGACAGTGTCTGGTGGCTACTGGGTTGGCATATTCTTCAAAAGCTTCTCCGAGAAGCTGATACCTAATGTCAGCAAGGCGCAAGCTGGGTGTGGATGAGGGAGAAGAGATGGTATAAAGACACTGTTTTCAGGATGGGCATGGTGTATCCAGAGCCCAAACAAGGGTGGAGTGTTCTCGAGAGAAGTTGGATGTTACCATCCAATCATCTTATGCAGATATTTGTAAGACGTCTTGTCTAATGTACAGAGAATGGGCTTCATGGGGGTAAAAATTGAGGAAGGGAAACCCGTGAGAAGGTTATTAAATCAGTTGACTTAAATGGTGGTTGGTCTGCAGTAGGGTGGGAGAAGTAGGTGAAAATGGAGAGAACACAGTGAAGGCTTGGATGTAATAAGTGATGGAAAGAGGTGACTGAAATGTAACCCTTTGGCTTTATCTGAGGAAGTGAGTGGAGGGAGGCATTATTTACTGAACTGGGGGAATCTGTGGGAGGAGCTGGCTTGGGGACTGCTCTGGGATGAGACAGGCACTGATGGAGTTACACGCTGAAATATCAGAGAGTTGACTTTAAAAGGTTTACTTCTGGCTTGAAGACTTCTGGCTCTCAAAGGCTCGGAGATCCCATCTGTTACCATTTTGTGGCTCTGTCTTAACAAGTGGACTCCAAGGCCGTGGCGTTAGAAGAGAGGAAGAGGCAGCTTACTGGCTCTGAGGTCCCTCAGGCTGAAAGCTGTAGGCTGACGCCCTACTTCCGGTCATACATGTTAAAATCCAGTCCTGTAGCCTGAACCTAACTCGGTGAACAGTTCTCTTCCATGTACAAATGTGGTGAGTTCAGTGTCATTTCTCTGCCAAAGTGGGTCAGTTAAAGCATGCTCTCTGGGCCTGTCGATGAGTCTGGAGTCACAGGGCGTACAGCCTGGAGTTTTCGTTTTGGGAACAAACTCCTTTTGAAGTTCCCAGAAGCTTAAATGCCAGTGAGTTAAAGTCAAAGTCTCTCGATCGTGTCTGACTCTTTGTGACCCCATAGACTATACAGTCCATGGAATTCTCCAGGCCAGAATACTGGAGTGGGTAGCCTTTCCCTTCTCCAGGGGATCTTCCCAACCCAGGGATCAAACCCAGGTCTCCTGCATTGCAGGCAGATTCTTTACCAGCTGAGCCACAGGGAAGCCCAAGAATACTGGAGTGGGTAGCCTATCCCTTCTCTGGCAGATCTTCCTGACCCAGGAATCAACCCGGGGTCTCCTGCACTGCAGGTGAATTCTTTACCAACTGATCTATCAGGGGAGCCTTTAAATGCCAGATGATACCACAATTCATGTGGCTAACTTATTATTGACGAGGACCTTGCTAACAAGTAGCTTAAGAACAAAATCTATGAAGAATCTCCACTTTGGGTTGGGAGTACAGACACCCCGTTGTACAAGAATTTGCTGCCTTAGGGATAGGAACTTCTGTATATGAAGTCTTAGAAGATGCCTTTCCTTGCTGGAAGCAGGGCTAAGGATTTAGGGCAAATAAACAAGGAGGAATGCCGGGAATAGATGTATAACTGCTCCTCTAAAAAGTGGCCAGGGTTTTTTTTTGTTCCCTATTAGTAATGGGAATCCTCTTCAAAGTTCTCAATATGTTTTAGAAAGTTTCAAGGCATTACTGTGGTGAGAAATACATATTCTGAGAATCTCTCACCTATCTACGTCTATATTAAAAAGGGTAGCACAATGATCCCATTATGTTTGGTGGGTGTCCTCCTCTCCTTGGCCATCTATGTTTATCAGTGATCCCCGGGACATCACATCAAGAGAACATTTAGAATATTTTTGGTGCTTCCTTCAACTTGGGGAAACTGTATCACCACACCTCTGGGCCTCCAATTGTGATCTGAAGTTATACCTTTGCACCTATTTACGTGACGTTACTAAGGTTTTGCTAATAGTCATGCCAGTGTTCGTTCTTCTGTTCGACAGCGGTATGGCACAGTGGTCACTACCTTAAATCAGCCGCTTTTGATCACCAAAGGCAAATGGAAAAAGAGCCGGCAGGACACACCTCAGCAGCCTATCATGCTGGTCCCTGAGCTATGCCACCTGACAGGTACTGCGGATTTATCCCGTCTTCATAAAAGACACCCCGCTTCTTTAAGGTCACCAATATTACTTTATAGGCTTTTTCATAAGATCCCACATGACCCAGACCTGTGTTCTCTCTGATTTCCTCCTTCTTCTGGACACAACAGTTAAGTCCCCTCTAATACAAATCTATTCATGCTAGTTCAGCATGTTATCTTTCAGATTTTTTTTTTTTTTGAAGGCTTAACGGATGACATGCGTAAAGACTACAGAATGATGAGAGACTTGTCTACCCACACGAGGATGGATCCAGATAGAAGGCAGCATAAACTACTAACATTTATGGATGCTTTAAGAAAGTAAGTGCTTGGGAATTCCGTGGCGATCCAGTGGTTAGGACTCTGCTTTCACTGTTGAGGACATGGGTTCAGTCCCTGGTTGACGAACTAAGATCCCACAAGCCATGCAGAGTAAGTGTTACTTTTCTGTCTGGGAGTATGAAGTGAAGACCCGTGTGGATCACTTGGCATCTCAGATTTCTTCAATTAAAAAGTGATGATTGGGAAGAAAATTATGTTTGGGAGGAGATTGGGGAGGGAAGGGAAGTCTATTTTTTTCTGTCATTGCTGTGTTAGAGGATACCTAGAGAGGGTAAGACTGAAATAGATTCTAAGTGCCCGCACAAATGTGAGAACAAAGACAAGATTGCTTCAGAGGTTAGGGAGCTTATTGGTAGCATCTTGACACAAAGGACAAGCAATGAGGAACTTCAGATGAGAGAAATACTGGCTTGTGTTTTGCTCATGGATAATTGTCCTTGCTTACTTTCTGGGGTTTGGTCATGTGGAAATATCTTTTCTTTCAGAAATAATACTGTGCAGAAGGAGCTTCGAGACTGGAATTTGGAACTCGAAGAGGGGTTTTTGTCCTTTTCTGGAAGAACCCTGCAAGATGTAAGAATTCACCAAGGAAGGAGGATGGTAAGAGCTTCAGAATTATCATGTCAGAGTTGGGTCAAATTAGTAACAACCCAAAGTGGGACTAACTTGGTTGTGTCAATAACTCTTTTCAGACTACCTGTCCTTTCTCTATGAGAGGACAAGTCAGCATTCAATAAAAATGCATGTCACATGCTTGGCATATAGTAAACTCATATGTATTATATATTATATCTTTGTTGTTAATGTTATTGTGTACATTCTCTTGTAGCAAAATAATCTTCCAAATGTATCCTTAAGAGTCACAATATCCTTAAAAGTCAAATATCTAAAATCAAAATAACCCAGAATAACCCATGGTAAAACTCCAGTGTTACTAACCTATACCTTAAGGAAAAATAGCTAATACATTACATCAGCTGCTGAAGTCTACAATGGACAAAGATTTCGAGATTGCTTTTTTAAGTTAATGTTTAATACTCCCAGTATTCTCATCTCAATTGTTTGTGATTTCATAGATCCATACACTAAAATTTTTTTTTATTTGGCTGTACTGGATCTTAGTTGCAGCATGAAAAATCTAGTTCCCTGACCTGGGATCAAACCTGAGCCCCTGGCATTGGGAGCACCGAGTCTTAACCACTGGCTCACCAGGGAAGTCCCAATCCATGCAGTTTGAATATTTGTCTCATGCAGTGTTGTGTTACCTGTTATCCTTCAGCATTTTGAATACGCATCATAATGACAGCAGAAAGCAAGTGGCTTATTGATTTCTTGATTTTAATGGACCCTTTGTTTAGAATATAATGTTTTGGAGCTTTCAAGGATCAAATAATGAGTGAGAATTTCACGTTTAAAACTTGAACTCTGTCCAAGTTCTTATAACTCTGTATCTTGTGGGGATGGGGGAAGTGGGAGGGGGTTACTTTTTTAGAAAACATGTTTGAAAACATACCAGATTTTATATTAGTTACAATAAACTTATTCTTAAAGTATTTTTAAAAATCCTATCATGACTGAAGTATAAAATGGTAATGTTTCAATAGGAAACATCACAGCATTTACAATGGAAAGGATCTTAGATGATGTCAGTTTTTCTTTTTTAATGAATTTTATACCATGGCTTGGAATTCTCTTCCAGTTTGACAACCATAAAGCAGACTGGTCAAAAAACACAAGGGAGGTACCATTACTTAGAGCAATGTCACTGGATCATTGGCTAATAGTCTATACTAAGGGAAATTATGAAACAGCCCTGACCTTGCAGCAGAATCTACAGAAAGTGACACCCAAAATGGGCATAACTGTTAGAAATGCAAAACTGTAAGTAGAGCAGAAATTATTTTTTATTTCAAAACTGGTTGCTGGCAACCTAAAGTGGAAGGACTTTTGAAACTGTAGGACTCCTGTCATGTTATCCAAACTCTGAAATGTGTGTGAGCAAAAAAATAAATCTGCTCCAGCCTGCATGTATTAAGTCAGACTCTTGGGATCTGTAGAATTCTGGCTATTGGGCTTCATCTTGAAGATAGCAAGTGGATGGGGTGGGGGAGGGGAGATGGTAAAAACTAGTTTCCAGCCTTATTTCCAAAAACTGACCTTGGTTTTGTCTTAAAAACTTTCAGCTGAAATGCTCATCTTGTTTTAATGTGTCATTGGCTGTGTAAAATGTTGTTACATGTTTCACTGTTCATTATTTTTGAAATATGAAATACTTATTTTCTAGGCTCGAAGCAGCTGATACAGTCCAATCTTACATAAGAACCTTGGAAAAACACGCTTCACAAAAAACACAGATGGTAAGTGTCTATGTGATGTGTGCCCCCTCCTTAGAGAGCTGCATTTGCATGTATTAATATCTTTGAATTGAGATGTTGCCATTGGTTTCCCAAATCAGTCAAAAAATAGAAATTTACCCCTGTAATGTAGCTCAATACAGACTTTGGGGTTTTAGCTACTACGTAATATCACTGTGTTATGCTCATTCTTTCAGGCTTGAGGACTTAGAATTAATTTTTAAGTCTCAAACTGAAAAACACCATGAAAATATTGAATAATATGGATTATGGTAGTCACATGTGTACTATTTCTCTCTCCAGCTGTAACCTGCAAAGTCTATGATCTGGTCTCTTCCAGTAAGTGTCCTTTCTTTTGTCTGGTATTTCTCTTGGGACTTTTCCTTTTCCCCATCCAATGTCTTAGACCAAGCTGTCAACAAGTGTGGTACCTAAATTACTAAAGTTACTTCTTTTTCCTTCCTTCTTTGGGTGCTTTTTCAAACTCATCTCACATTCTTCATCATCCAAAATGCTCTTAAAAGGAACCTTTTGTTTCTGATCACAAAACCAGGATATTCCTCCTATTGTCTTATCCATAGGGCCTAGACTTCTCTCTCCTTTCAGCTTCTGCCTGGGAACCTTTCAGGCTACGCTGAATGCTACCTTCCGTGAGTCACCGTGCTAGGGGTAAAGAACGTACCTGCTAATGCAGGAGATGTAAGAGGCTCAGGTTCGATCCCTGGGCTGGGAAGATTCCCTTGAGTAGGAAATGGCAACCCACTTCAGTATTGTTGCCTGGAGAACCACTGTGGACAGAGCTACATTCCACAGGGTCACAAAGAGTCGGACACAACTGAAGCGGCTTAGCACACCTGCGTGATGGCTACTATCTGCGAGCAATTCTCATACTCAAATGAAATGTCTTACTTTTGAAATCCTGTTCTTAAGTCTTGTGTGCTTGCTTCCTGTCACTGTGATTGAACTCCATGCTTAATTCTTCTCCGGTGTTGTAGCCTTAAACGCTTAGCTAGGGCAGGGAAGCCTCTGGTGGGACTCAGCGAAGACTCACATGTTAGAATGGCTTTGAAGAGGCCATGGTGGTGGGTCTGCATCCCAACTCATGACATGACTTTGTCCACTGAGCATCTGCCTGGAAAGTGAAAGACTGCCTTTCTAATTGTGGGGATGTCTTTTAAGAAAGCTTATCTGTATCTTGAATGGGAACATGTCCTGCTTTTACCCATTTATCCTGGCTTTGTGTTTTGGAACAATATTGCTTATTTAAGGTACCCCTTAAATATTTTAAGGTATTTTTTTGTTTCAGATGGTGGGGAGAGCATGCCTATAATCTTATACACTCCAAACAACTGGAATGACTGATGAAACAGCAACTGGAAATTATGTGCAAAATATCTTTATGCATAAATGGAAGTCTCCCTAGACCCAGCACAGAGGGGAATTCATGTGTATAAGCAGGGGTGAAGCCATGTGACTCACAAATTTCAAAGTCTGTATGGCATTGGGTGGGTAGGGGGCCAGAACTGGTCTGTGTAAAGTAACCCACTGAATGTGATGGGAAGATATCAAGCCACATATTTATATCTAAAATTAAATGTTAACTTCTCAAATATTAAAGTGAATTAGTGGTAATACTAGAAGGGTTCATAAGTACTCACATAGTTTGGGAATATTTTCCTCATGGCAGACAAAAAGATTATAGATCACTATTTTAAACAGGTCATGATGAGGAAGCACAAGTGTTTGAATAATAAATAATTTAATTCCTATAAATGTGTGAGTTGGAGGAGTAAGACAGAAATACAGGAAATAAAAGCACATTTAACCTATAGATTTTTTTAAACTAGGAAGGAAAAGAAATCTACTACTGGGTTAATAATTTAAGGCAAAAAGAATAAAGTAATCAGCTTATATTAATACATAATACTACCTATTCCTCACAATCCAGTATTGGCAGTAAAAATGCCAACTGTGAACACAGTCCCCGTTGTTTTAAATATAGGATCTTTTATAATTTTTCTGTTTTAAAAATGAGTACACATCAATCCAGTGCAAAACCTCCACTATTTTCGTGAGATTTTAAAAACTTTTTGCTTTTCATATTTTCAGACTTATAGGAAGAGTTGCAAAGACAGTCCAACTCTCTCTACAACCAGCATTCAGGTTGCCCAGTCAGTATGTTTTATCACATTTCTGTAAACATTCTTCTCCCCTCTCTACACCTACTTGTGTTGTGCTGTGCTAAGAGACTTCAGTCGTGTGGGACTCTTTATGACCCGATGGACTGTAGCCCACCAGGCTCCTCTGTCCATGGGGATTCTCCAGGCGAGAAGACAGGAGTGGATTACCGTGCCTTCCTCCAGGGGATCTTCCCTGCCTGGGGATCGAACCTGCATCTCCAAAGTCTCCTGCACTGGCAGGCAGGCTCTTTACCAGTAGCGCCACCGGGGAAGCCCTCTATTATCTACCGACATATAACCATTCTTTCCTTCTCATTATATATGTAATATGTGTGTATATATGCACACGTGTTGTTATTCACAGCAGCTACAGGTGTGTATATGGGTTTCCCAGGTGGCTCAGTGGTAAAGAATCACCTGCCAATGCAGGAGATGAAGAAGACATGGATTCAGTCCCTGGGCTGGGAAGAGCCCCTGGAGGAGGATATGGAGCCCACTCCAGTATTCTTTCCCGGGAAATCCCACGGACAAAGGAGCCTGGTGGGCTACAGTCCATGGGGTTGCCAAGAGTCGGGCACAGTGGATAAGCACACAGGCACACAGAAGTGTGTGTATATGTGTTTTTCCTCAGCCATTTACCTGATCTACACACCTAATTCAAATTCCACCAATTGTCCCCTTTTATGGCAAAATAAATTCCTTTGTTCATCCAGGGTCCCCTGAGGCATCTGACAGGCTTTAAAAATTTTTTTTAGTCTTCTTTTAACCTGGGAAGTATCTTTAATCTGTCTTTGGGTCTTACAGCCTTGATATTTTATATTTTTCCTAAAAATGAACTGGTTAGTGTGGAGAATTATAATATGGTGAATACTTCTCTTGGTCCACACAGGTAATGGATTTAATAAAATTCCATACCCTTTCATGGGCCCTGTGGCTCAGCTGGTAAACAATCAGCCTGCAATGTGGGAGACCTGGATTCAATCCCTGGATTGGGAAGATCCCCTGGAAAAGGGAAAGGCTACCCACTCCAGTATTCTGGCCTGGAGAACTGGACAGTACAGTCCATGGGGTTGCAAAGAGTCAGACACGACTGAGCCACTTTCACTTCACCCTTTCATGTAAAAAGAAAAACTTGCTAAATCTACAATGAGAAAAGCATTGCCCTAATCTGATAATGTCTGCCAAAAACTTCTATAAGTATCATTATGTTAAAAAGAATATATTGATGATTTTTTCCCATTAGTCAGAAACAAGTTAAGCAGGAACCTCTCTTCCTAACTGCTTAGTATCCTCCTAGAGGTCCTGGCGAGAGTTTGGAATCTTGTAAATCAGGCAATTTCTATAACAACTCCCCAAATTTGTTTGCTGGTATTGGGGGGGAAGGTAAAATGGGGATAATAGTATTTCTAAGTAGACCGTTGAGATAATTAACCAAATCAAGTAAAATGCTTGGTGAGTGCCCCACACATAGTGATCACCCGTTGATGGTGACGGTCCTGATGATGGTGTAGTTCAGTCCATGTTCTTAACCCACTATGTTGACTTCATGATAAACTCCTGGAAATCAAATGACCAGCATAAAAGGGTTTTGCAGGTTTAAGGGACTGGTGCGTATTTCCAAATAATATCTCACAGCCTGTCTGTTCCATACATTCACACTCACAATCGTTGAACGCAGTGTGATTCTAGACCCTTCGCGCTCATGGACTCAGGTGTCTGTTTAAACAGGCCCTCCTTTGTCAGGGCTCCGCCTACATAGCTTCCTCAACACAGCCTCCGTTTCTCATATCATCGTGTTCTTGCATCTCAGGGAGTTTCATGTTTGCTTCCTTTCAAGGTCCTTTGCCTGCTGCCCACTGACAACAAGGAAATTTATGATGGCATAAAAAGATATCTGTGCATCAATTACCCAATTCCAAGCCAGTGCGTGTTGAAACGGACCTTGGACAGACCTAAGACGCCAGTGACCATAGCTACAAAAATTGCTCTGCAGATGAACTGCAAGCTGGGAGGGGCCCTCTGGAAGGTGGACATAGGAGTACGTGGGGATTCTGTTGGCTTCTCTTGCTTTCATCTGTCTGTGGCAGAATTTGTTAAGGTCCTATTTAAATTGTAAATTTGCTTTGTGTTCTGTTCTAACTCAATCTCCTATCCTGTTTAAAACTTAAGCTGCAGAATGCAATGTTCATCGGTATCGATTGTTTCCACGATATTGAACATCGGCGGAAGTCAGTCGCGGGATTTGTAGCAAGCATCGATCCAGACCTGACGCGGTGAGTTAATCTTCGGGAGTGTTTAGTGGGGAGGCCAGATGAGAGAGGTGGCAAGATCCAGGGACAGGTTCTTAGCGATGTGCTCTCCTGACCTTCTGGCAAAGTTAGGCTCCTAGGACATTCTGTATGGGAGCTTCTGGCCATTCTCTATTGCTGTCTAACAACTGTGACAACTGTGACCACTTCAAGACAATGCCCGTGTGACCACGGGCAGTCCTGCGGGTCAGATGGTGATCATGGCAGGGCTCCTGGGGTCTCACAAGCATCTGCTATGTGTAAATCCTGAGGAGGCAGTGAAGATGTAGAGCCAGAATGCCTCACCCCATCCACTGAGTGCAAATTCAGATGACCAGGCAAGCATATGTCATGACCATTTATCAGGTCATCCCAAGACTCTGAAGTGAACAAAAACGCAGGAAGGGGATAGATACTCAAGACAAACAGGTGATTGTCCTTGATACGCTGACCACTGGTCACAGTACCTGTTGCTCTTTTGAAGAAAACTGTTCCCTCCAAGCAGATTCATATGGATGAAGGGTTGTTTAATCGATTTATATGGGTGACTCCTGATCTAGGAGGAGGAGTCTCCAGAAAAACCCAGGGTTTGTACCTAGTGGAATTCCCCAGGAGTTGCAATAGTAGGAGCCAAGTGTATTCAAAGCATGTATAATTTATAGCTAATGTTAATGGCTGTTTCCATTCTATCTTACTATTTGTGTGCATTCAAAATGTTACAAAATGCCTAAGATATGGGAAGAGACCAATACTTGGATCACTGCAGGGGCATGAAGGGTGGATCTTTAGTTGGATCCTTAGCTACTGACAGTGAATTTTGGTGGGGGTGGGGGGGGCGGTGTAGATTAACTTCATCATTTTGATTCTGAATTAATCTTGTTTTCCAAGCTAATGGTTTATTTTTCTCCAAACAGGTGGTTCTCTCAGTGTATCATCCAGCAGTCGGGGCAGGAGCTTGTCAAGGGGCTGACGACCTGCTTGTATAGTCAGTGTCTGGTGGAGGTTGGAGGGCCTGAGTCTATACTGGTGGAGATTTTTGTGCCCAGCGCCCGCCCCCACACCCCACCCCCAGCCCAGGGACATGTGGCAATGAGTGAAGACGCTTTCGGTTTTCACAGGGGGACAGAGGTGCTACTGGCATCTAGTCTAGTGGATAGAGGTTTGGGGAGGCTGTCAAATGTCTTACCAAGCATGGGACAGCAACACTCTCTGCCTCTGACCAACACAAAGAACTATCTGGCTCAAAATGTCCATACTCTTGTTGAGTCTGGACTAGATGGAGGACTTTAGCAGTGTCCTGAAAGCCACCATATTGACAGAAGAATCCAGAAGTTGTCAGAAATAGTGGCCACTTTGTTCTAAAAGTTATGGTTCAATTTATATGTGTTTCTGACTTCCTTTCAGCTGCCCTGAAGCTCTGGTATGAACAAAATTCATCTCTGCCACGTTCTATCATTGTGTATCGAGATGGAGTGGGAGACGGACAGCTTCAAGCGCTGCTAGATCAAGAAGTAAAACAGATGGAGTCCTACTTAGAGAAAGCTTACAGAGGACAAAAGTAGGTATATACATTATAAAGAGCAGATTTTATAAGTCTTGCATTTTAGGTTGGGGGGCAGGAGGCGGGGAGGAGTATCTGTAACTATTGTGGTGTGTGAATTGGAGAGCTGGATACAGCAGCCTTCAGTGGGTGGCTGGGGAGGAAACATACCTTTCCCCAGAAGCCCTCAAGTAGCGGGTTGTGTCCCCACATGGGAACCCATGAATCTTTCTATCTAACCTCCTGCCAAACCTTGATGGAGGAGGGCTTGTTAACCTCTGATATTTTTAGCATCCATGAATACAGTCTGGCAGTAGTTTGCACTTATCCAGCTTCTCGATCCTAGAGTTCTGTACATCCCAGGGCTGGGGATTTCTCACAGTTCCCTGCTCTGGCCTCATCTGCTTGTCAGTGAGGCCTGGTGCCCAGCATAGGCAGTACAAATCATTCTGACCTCGGGAGGAGAGGACCCTTCCCCTAGGATCTGAATGGCTATGAGTCGAAACCTCCTCTATACTGCCTGAATCAGGCTAGTGTAGCTAAGACAGTAAAACTGGGGTGGGCAGAAAGCTGCCTGCCATCTGCAGACTCCCTTTAATGGCTCCTAAGTGTGGGCTGTTTCTGACATTCTGAATGCTTCTGAGATAACACAGAGCAAATAGTGACAAGTGATCATAATCTTTTAAGGGTCAGACTAACTTTCATCGTGGTGAAGAAACGAATAAATACCAGATTTTTTATTGGAAAGGATGGAGGGAGACTTAACAATCCATCTCCAGGAACAGTTATTGACCTAAAGGTGACTAGGACAGAATGGTAAGCCACCTTTCTTTATTTTAAAGGTTCCCTTTTATTTAAATAGTAAGAATTTTTCAAGGTTTGAATGATTTCGATGAGAAAGGAAGAATTGGCCTAAAGAAGGTTAAAAATGATTTGTGTTTTATATGGTAACTTTTTCTGTCTTCATTTTGTTTCTCAGAATTTAAAAAACAGACAAATATATTGATCATTCTAAAATGACCCAGGTGTTAGGTAGAAATGCTAGAACTTCTGGTTAACTTTGAACTTCTCAAGAAATTATGCAAATAAGAAAGTTATGCAAAACACACAGCAAGAAATAAATAGGACATTCATACCACTAGAGAGGGAGAAACGAACACAGTTTGAAAAAAGGCAGAAACACCGATTCTTCTAGTAGAAGGCAGGAAAGGACTGAAGAAAACAAAGCCAGCGAAAAATAGGATAAACATGAAGCATAACATAAAATGATATAAACATTCAACACTGACAGTAAATTGGTTAACCTTACCACTTACATAATCTAGGGTGTTTGAATCTATTCTGGTGACTTGAAAGACAGATACTTCTATTTTTCCCTGAATCACATTACCTATGACCACGTCTAATGTGCTATTTTGAAGTTTGCTGCCTCTGGGCATCAGTACGTATGCTTTTGAGTTTAAATCCCACCAGTGTTATTAATCATGCCAATGATTTCCCTGTCTCTTGGAGATGTGCTTTAGTAAACCATTGCTCAACAGTTAGTCGGGCTTCTAAATATAAAGGAAAGTCGGTAGAATGGACTTCTATAAATTAATGTTACTTCAGAGACTAGGTTTGCTACATCATTTTTCTTCTAAAATAAGCGTGAGACCGACACGTTCTGTAATTCTAGGTACGATTTTTTCATTGTGAGTCAGTCTGTGCGGGAAGGAACTGGTACTGTCACTCCCACTCATTATAACGTCATCCACGACACGCTTTACTTGAGCCCGGATGCAGTCCAGGGTCTCACTTACAAACTCTGCCACATGTACTACAATTTTCCGGTAAGTTGTTTTTTTTTTCCTTCAGTTTGGTGGTGTGTATCTGTCAACCTCAGACTCCTAATTTATCCCTCTCCCCTGCCCTTTCTCCTTTGGTAGGCACGGATGTGTTTTCTGTGTCTGTGAGTCCATTTCTGCTGGGTAAATAAGTTAATCTGCACCCTGGCTTTTAGATTCTACATGTAAATGGTACAGTGTAATATTTGTCTCTGACTTACTTCATTCAGGTAGCATGGTAATCTCTAGATTCATCCATGCTCCCACAAATGGCGTCATTTCATTCTTTATGGCTGAGTAAGGATGCTCTCAGAGAAACATACCCATGACTTTGTCCATTCATCTGTTGATGCACACTTAGGCTGCTTCCGTGTCTTGACTATTATAAATAGTGTTGCTGGGGTGCATGCGTGTTTCTGAGTTAAAGCTTTCTTCTTTTCTGGATTATGCACCCAGGGGTGGGATTGCTGGATCATGTGGTAACTCTATTTTTGGTTTTAAGGAACCTCCATACTGTTTTCCACAGTGGCTGTGGTATTTTTTGATACTGATTTTCCTTCACATCTGTGAAACTGTACAAAATTGAATCTACTTTTTGAAACTTGGATATCTATAAAAAATTGAAACTTAGGGGAAGTAAACATAAAGGTTAAAAAAAAATGTTTTTTCTTTCTCCTAAAGGGTATCATCCGAGTTCCTGCTCCTTGCCATTATGCCCACAAGCTGGCTTACTTGGTGGGCCAGAGTCTTCAGCAACAACCACACGAATCTCTGTCAAAATACCTCTTTTACCTTTAACCTACAGAAGAAAGCACAATGGGATGCTGAAAAACATAATTTGTACATTTATCTTCTCATTTTGCATCTGTACATCTGAAATATTTTTTCAGATGCATGATCAGAATTTAAAACCATTCTTGACATGGATGAGATTCAGAGATTTTAAGCTGTTTTCAACACAATCACTAACTTAAACATGAGGCTTCTCTTCTCCAGGTGGGAGAACTGACAATGAAGGGTTTTTTTTTTTTTTTTTTGACAATGAAGGTTTTTGACTCACAATTTAACCTCTCAAATGTGTTAGGAAGACTTTATGATTCAATGTGCCTGAATCCTCTCCTCCAAGTAAAGCTGCTATAACTGAAAAGGTTGGGAATTAGTCACATGGAGAACATGTCTATGAATGAGTAAATTCTACTTGGAAAACTCATACCTACTTTATTTTTGAAACAACCTTTTCCTTAAGGACAGTGAAGATTTAACAGTGGCAAAATTAAATGGGAATTTATAAGAAAGAAATAACCTACATGTGAAATAGTTTATCCTTTGTACACATGTAATAATCAATTTTTTTCTCGTGGGGCTGTAGTAAGGATTTGAAAGTTGGCAGCTCAGGAACATAATATGTTGTCATTTTTCCACAAAGAAGGTAGAAAAGGGCTTTGTTAGCATTTAATTCATTCTCTTATGCATGTTCTAAATGTGACATTATTGTGATAGCTGTACCATCATCAGAAGATAAGCTGTTAAAATCATGTTTTTCCTGAAAGCAGACATTTTTTATCTCTCCACTTAAACCTACCTTTAAATATACTTAAGAGACAGCATGTGAAACTTTTATTTTTCTATACTCCTAAATGGAGTGGTATTTTTTTTTGTGTGTGTGTGGTAGGGTGGTTAGGGAGAATAGACAGACTTCGAATATATCCAAAATGATATGCTTAAAAAGAATATAATTGCTTTGATTATAGGTTAACCATTTAGGTTTGAACCTGTCTTATAAGAAAATGAAAACAAGTTATTTAAATATACTGCAGTCCAGGTAATGTCCTACCTAGCTATATTGCCAATAATGGTAAATGTAGGATATGGTCTCCATGATTAAAGATAACATATTCTCTTCTAGAGCTAGAATTTGATTTATGATAATACATGTATGGTAGCAGGTTTCGAGAGATCTACAGAAATCACTTGGAAGGAACAAATTCAAAGTAGTAAGAACTTTATGAATGTTTTCTATAAATGCAATACAAATATCATTTATTTGTAACAATGTAATTTCTAGACTTATAAATTTAAAATGTGACTCAATAAAGGTATTCATGTTAAAAATCATTGAATTCAGTCTTATTAAAAACATATGCTGGTCTTAGGCTTCTTAATCTACTTATTAGAAAAAAAGTTGTTGCTTTTCTAAGATTAATAGAAACATTGTGGCCAGGATATGATCTGATTTCATTAGCCTACTAGTCCTTTATAAAATCAGATGAAGGAAACTGGGTATCAAATATTTCTAGGGGAAAGCTGCATTATTCCAAAGGCTTAGCAGATAAACTTTCTCCAATATATCACAGTACTCCCTAAGTTTCATGTTGCTGAGTAGGTGTGGGGCAGACCAATTTAAGGTCTTTTAGGAATGAATTTGGTTTAAGTAACAGTGTGTGTGTATGTTTGTGCACATGCGCACGTGTGTGTGCTTAGCTGTGTTCAACTCTTTGAGACCCATGGACTGTAGCCCAGCAGGTTCCTCTGATCATAGGATTCTCCAGGCAAGAATAATAGAGTGGGTTGCCATTTCCTCCTCCAGGGGATCTTCCCAGCCCTGGGATTGAACCCGTGTTTCTTGCGCCTCCTGCAGGGCAAATTCTGTCCCACTGTGCCACCTGGGTAGCTGTAAGTAGCAATAACAATATTTAATCTAAGAATAATGAACCTCCTGACTCTGAGTTAGAGGTCTGATGCAGGCCTTGCCAGGCTAAACTTAATGTGTCAGCAGGGCTGCTCTCCTTTCCTGCTCCAGGAGTCTGTTTCCTCCACTCCAACTTCTATAGGTTGCCCGCACTCCTTGCCTCCTGGGCCCCACTTCCATCTTCAAAGCCTGCAATGTTCAGTGGAGTCATTCTCATATCGCACCGACACTGACTCTTGGCTGCCTCCCACTTCCACTTTTAAGGACCCTTGTGATGATGCTGGGACTGCTTGGATAATGCAGGATATTCTCCCTATATTCATGTTAGCTGATAACCAGCCTAGCTCTGTCTGAAACCTTGATTCTCTTTTCCAAACATATAAGGCAACATGTGGGTAGAATTTAAAGATTAGAATATGGACATCTTAGATGGGCCACTGTCCTGCCAGAAACATCGTCCAGGGCTGAGACTGTCGGGAACAAGGGACACTTGTGAATGCAGCAACTCCTTCCCCCGTGGGTGCCTCAGGATGAGACAGGCTTAGGGGAGCCCCTTGCTGGAGTCTCCAGGGACACAGCTTTTAAGCACCTGCCCCACGACCTGCACACCGCTCTGCTCATCCTCCTCCCTCTCAGCGTATGTGGGGGCTGACCTGCTCTGGGTGCAAGATCTCAGGGGGACCCCCTTCTGTTCTGCTGTACCCTCGCTCATCTGGTGTTTCCATGTCTTGTCTATTGTAAATAACTGCTGCTATGAACATAATTTAAGTATGTTCACAGAATCAGAGGAAATCATACTTTAAAAACTGAACAGTAGTATGAAAATTATTTTCTTTGAAGTACAGAATAGCAATAAAGAAGATAAACTTATAAAAGAGAACCAAATGGACTGTCTGGAGTTGAAAAGGATGGAAGTAACTGAAAATTTCACTGGAGGGGCTTCTATTAGTTTCTCAGAACTGCTGTAACAAATCACTACAAACCACATGGCTTAAAACAACAGAAATGTACTGTTTCACACTTCTGGAGGATGGAAATCTGGACTCAAGCTGTAGGCTGGGCTATGCCCCCTATGAAAAACTAGAAAATGAATTCTTCCTTGCTTGCTAGCTTTTGGCATTTTCTGGAACTCCATGGTTTTATTTGCCTTGCAGTTGCATAGTTCTAATCTCTGCCTTCAATATCATGTGGTCTTCTCTGTGTCTGTGTATCCAAACTTGAGACCTTATTGCCAAATAAGGAATTAACCCCTAACTGGGGGTGGGGACACAAACCACAATGGGGCTGAACAGATTTCAACAGGAGGAAGACAGAAGCAGCAAATTTGAAGACATCAGGATAATTGAGTTCCAGTCTGATGAACAGTTTTTTCTTTTTTAAATAAAAAAGGCAAGGGGATAGGGAAGAAAAATGAACAGAGCCTAATTAGACCTGTGTACTACCACATGCATAAAGAGAGTTCCAAAAAGACACGAGAGAGAAAGGGAGATCATGTGAAGTACTAGCCAGAATCTCACCAAATTTAATGGAAAACACAACCACAATATTCAGGAAGTCTGATCAACATCAAGTTGAATAACCTTGGTGCTTTAGTCACTAACTCGTGTCCAACTCTTGTGACCTCATGGGACTGTAGCCTGCCAGACCCCTCTTCTTCTGTCCGTAGGATTTTCCAAGCAAGAATACTGGAGTGGGTGGCCATTTCCTTCTCCAGGGGATCTTCCCAACCCAGGGATTGAACCTGGGTCTCCTGTACTCCAGGCAAATTCCTTACCGACCGAGCTACCAGGGAAGCCCAAAGTGAAAGTGGAACTTGCTTAGTCGTGTCCGACTCTTTGCGAGACCATGGACTGTATATACAGTTCTTGGGATTCTCCAGGCCAGAATACTGGAGTGGGTAGCCTTTCCCTTCTCCAGAGAATCTTCCCAACACAGGAATCGAACCCAGGTCTCCTGCATTGCAAGCGGATTCTTTACCACCTGAGCCACAAGGGAAGCCCAAGAATACTTGAGTGAGTAGCCTATGCCTTCTCCAGTGGATGTTCCTGACCCAGGAATTGAACTGGGGTCTTCTGCATTGCAGGTGGATTCTTTACCAACTGAGCTATGAGGGAAGCCCTCATACGATGAATAAGCTTGCATCATAATAAAATGATTCAAGGCCAAAGACAAAGAATCATGAAAGCAATAACAAAGAAGTGGCAGATTGCGTGCAAAACCTCCCACTAAGTTTAAGGGCACCATCAGTGGGATGGTGCATTACAAGCGTTGAAAGAAGGAATTCTCTGGCGGTCCAACGGTTAGGACTCACACTTTCACTGCCAAGGGCCTGGGGTTCCATCCCTGGTTGGGAAACTGAGATCCAGCAAATTACATGCTGTGCAGTCAAAAAAACAAAACAAAACAAAACAAACAACTGCTATAAGTCACTGAATGTCAGCTGAGAATTCTCTAGTAGAGACGCCCCTCAGTAATGGAGATGTTAAGGCATTACCAATGAATAAAACCTGAGAGGATCCATTGCTACCTATAAGAAATGTGGAGTCCTTTATGCTGAAAAGACAACAGCGTAAATGTAAGTACAGAAGATGTATATAGGATAAACATACAAAGTGAAAGTGACAGTTACTCAGTTGTTTCCGAATCTTTGTGACTACAGTCCATGAAATTCTTCGGGGCAGACTACTGGAGTGGGTAGCCTTTCCCTTCTCCAGGGGATCTTCCCAATCCAGGAGTCAAACCGGGGTCTCCAGCATTGCAAGTGGATTCTTTACCAACTGAGCATTGAGGGAAGCCCATATAAACCATGTACTATTTTATTCTATCTGGTTAAAAAGGACACTACAAGAATATTGTAAATCTGTGTTGCTGAACACAAACAGTATAAAGTGGATAATGAATATAACAACAGCATACGGGAGGGTAATGGAACAGATCCACAGATGAGTCAAGTCTCTGTGAATCACTGAAATTAATTTGGTATTAATCCAAATAAGAATTTTATAAATTAAGAAGTTAATTGCTCCCAGGGAAACCAGTAAGACTATAACCCAGAATCTACAGTAAAAGAAACAACATGGGAATTAAATTGCTCCACTAGAAAACCACCACCACAAAGAAAGCAGTAATGGAGGAACAGGAGAACAAAAAGATGTAACTCATTCAGAAAACAGACTGCAAGATAACAGGTTTCAATTTATGTGATTAGGGATTAAACAAAATGTATATGGCTTACACAGTTCACTTAATAGGCAGACACTCACAGAATGGATAAAAAGCTATGATCTTACCATGTGCTATCTAGAGCTGAACTTTAAATTCAAGATACAAAGGGACTGAGAGTAAAAGGATGAGAAAACGTATACCAAGCAAATATTAACCAAAAGAGACTTTGACTGGCTTTATTACGTAAAACAAAGTCTATGATAATTTTTCCTAGAGACCAATGAGGACATTTTACAGTGACAAAGCGTCCATTTTTCAAGGAGGAAACCTTACATTTTTGCACTCAAATCCTACCAGCTCCAAAATACATGAAGCAAACTGACAGAATTGAAAAGAAAGACTCCTTAATAATAATAGTTGGAAATTTCCATCCTCAGCTGTCAGTAGTGGAGAGAATCTATTATTTCTTGGGATCAACACTGTAGGGAGGGCAAAGTAGGGGCTCTGACCCAAACTTTACCGTTCAGGAGACTGAAATTTAGAGAGACTGAGTAACTTGCCCAGAGTCACAAACACTGATGACTGATGGGTCTGAAGCAAGACAGGGAGATGATTCCCTCGGGATGGAGATTTCTGAACCCCTGGACATGAGATCATGCCCTGGATACACAAACCAAGAGCTCTCCTCACTCCCTTCCCACATCCTCCTGCTTAAGGATGCTGCAGGGAGACAGCTGGTACCCAGAGAAGCCAGCCCAACTCCTGGCTCACCCTGAGCCCAAATACACTGCCTTTCCCCCAAATGAAGACCCCCTGATGGAGCGGGAGGTCAGAACATGCATCCCGCCCCCTCGCCTCCCCCTCGGCACATGATTCTATCTGCTGCTGCTTTGCAGTGAGACTTCCTGGTGATCAGGTGACCGCCCTGAATGACCAGTAGCCTGCGTGACTCTAACTGGTTCAGAACCCAGGACATTCTAAACCAACGGCCCACATGACAGTTGCACAGAGAATTCACATCATCTTCAACTGACCAAACCTGAACGAGGAGCAGGGGATATTCAGTAGCTGGGAACGGGATCTCCTGGGCTGGTGGTGCTTTGGGGGTTTAATGAATGCAGTCTGTGAGCCCCAGTGCCTCACTGACTAAAACCCGACCAACGGTTGGAACAGCCTGGACTGAGGCCTGGTTGAGGGCAGGCAGTAGTGGGCGCCGTCTCTGCGCAGCCTCGCTCACCCAGATCCAGGCTCTGCTGTATAAACTACAGCCCTTACTCTTGAATCTGCTCACTGGTGTTATTTCCGCAGTACCTTCAATGGAGCGGTTAGTGGGGGCGGCACAGGTGTGCGCCTACCCTGTGGTTTGGCCAGAAGTGAGTTCTGACGTGTCTGAACCACGGCTGGGGACGGTGAGCAGACCATCTTGACCGCACATGATGTTCTTGTGCGTCTAGTGTCTGAATCCCTTGTGATCCTTTGCTTTCGGTTAACCGGGCCACAGTCCCAGGAAATACGTTCAAAGCAGAACTATTGACATACTGCTGGGAGAAGACCATGGGGAAATATCCATTCATTCCCAGGTCCCACTTCTGTTCCCCTTGACTGCCAGCTGCCTAGGGGAGTCAGCCGAATCAAAGCTGGGCTGGGGAGAGGAATGTTGCAATGCGGTGAACAATTAATACACTCACAATATTCAGCACTGATTGCACTGGATCATGACTTTACTCAGATGAGATAATATAGAAAGGGAGCCCAGCACAGTGACTGAGAGCGTGGGGGCTGGGGCCAGTGGTCTGGGTTCAAATCCTACCAGGAGTCACGTGAACCTGGGAAAGTTATGTAGACCCTCTTGTTCTTATTTCTTGTTCTGTGATAGGAAAGCCTTAGTAGGGTCTGCTTACTGCTATTATGAGACTAATTTTAAGTGAATACAGATAAAGCCTGAAGGAAAATTATCAGTACTTAAGTGCCACAGAAGTGTTCAAATATTACTAGCCTGAAAGAATAAGCAATATGGCAGTGGTTCCTCCAGAGAGGAATGCCTATGAGTCAGGAGAGAAGGTTCGTTTTCAGCCTTCACATGGGCTTGGTACTTTACAGCTCATGGGGAATGTCTGTTGCCTCCTGTGAACACTCCATCGCACTGTGGGGTGGGCAGAGAAGGGGCTGTGACCCACATTTTATGATACAGGGCACTGAAATTGAGGAACTAATGACTTGACATCACACTGATGAGGGTGAATCCCACACAGGAGTGTAGTTGGCCACCTGGGGGACAGATCCGTGAACAGCTGAGACCACGAGCTTGCGCCCTGGACCACTGACCCAAGAGCTCCTCTCCTTTTCCCACACCCTCCTGCACCTGCTCCAAGGTTGCTGCAGGGAGACAGTTGATGACTGGGACAAGGTGCCTGAGATGGGAAAATGGTACCTGTCTTACCCAGTCTCCTGACTCTACGTTTAAATCCCTGACCCCAAATTTCACACTTTGTCCCAAGCAAAGGGCCCCTCTGATCATCAGGGGTCAATCTGTTTCCCTCTTCCCCCAGCACCTTCACCCTATAAACGCTTCCTGGTGCTCTATCAAATACTCTGAATAGTCAGTAATCGTCATGACTGCCTAACAGCTTAGAACCCAGGACATTTCAAACCAAGCATCCATATGACAGAAGAGCAAGGAGTTAGCTTCACCTTAACTGACAACTGTTAATGAGGAGTGAATATCCATTAGCTGGGAAAAGGGGCTCCTGAGCTGGTGCCTCGGTGGCTTTAACAGGCCTCCAGGGCCGCACTGACTAGAATCTGACCGGTCATCTGAGCAGCCTGGACTAAGGCCTGGTTGAGGGCGGGCAGTGGCTGAACTGGCTCTGAGTGGGCGCCTGCCTCAGGGGTACCCAATCCTCCCTCTACCTAGATCCAGGCTCTGCTGTATAAACAGCCATTACTCTTGAAACCTACTCACTGGGGTTATCTTCACAGCACCTTGAATGCAGTGGGGGGTCCATGTGTACCCCTACCCTGCTGTGTGGCCAGACGCGGACCCTGAGATGTCTGAACCACTGCTGGGAGTGGCCAAGAGAGCCTCTTGACCACACATGGTGGTCATCTGCTTTCTGGGTTTGAATTCCTTATGCTCTTGCTTTTCTTGGTGTTGTCCTAGTCATGATGATGGGAAACAGAACAAACTGAGACAAACGATGGCTGCGTTGCTGGGAGGACTGTGGAGAAGTGTCAGTCCATTCACAGGTCTCGCTTCTGTTTTCTTTGATCACCAGTTGTGTAGGGAGGTCAACTGAACCAAAGTTGGGCTTGGGGAGAGGGACGTTGCAATGTAGTGTGGCCTTGAGACAGCCAGCAGGCTGACTGCATGGGGACGCGACTTTATTTAGTGAGATGATATGTTAATAGAAAGGAGGGAGCACAGTGCAGTGACTGGGAGGGTGGGGGCTGGTGCCTGACGGTCTGGGTTCAAATCACACCAGGAGCCACACAGACCTGAGAAAGTTACCTGACCTCTCTGTCCTCAGGTCCCTGTTCTGTGATACAGAAATGTTAATAGGACCCACTTATTAGCATCACATGATGAAGCTTATTATAAAAAGTCAGGTAGACCCTGAAGAAAACTGACTGGTCCTTCATAGGTGCTCACGGCAGGTGCTGTGATCCACGTATTATGGTCCATGGCATTCAAATGTCTAGACTTTAAGTGACTTCCCTGGAGTCCCGTCTCAAAGCTGATGACAGATGGGTGTGGGACAATGAATGTAGTTGCTTCCCCGGGGACAGAAATCTCTGAACCCCTAAATCCTCTAGATGGTGCCCTGGACCCTGGAGCCCAGGACTCTGCTCCCTCCAGCCCTCCAATCCTCCTGCTCCAAGGACAAGAGGGGTCTTAGCCAACAGGAGGACACATGCCTGACCCAGCTGCCTCCGTGACGTGTTGATCCCTGACCCCAAAGCTGTCCAATATTCTGGAAAGAAGTTCCTTGAAGGATCAGGGGGTCCCATCCTGTGTGTCCCTCTTCCCCCAGCATCTTCACACATCAGCCACCTCAAAGGGAGCCCCTCCTGGTGGTCTGCCCAGTGGTCGGCTTGTCTCAGAGCTCCACCTCTCCAAGCCAAGTGCCCCGCATGGCACGTCTCTAATGAAACAGCTTGGCCTTCATTCAGCCCTGGATGCACAGCTGGTGCTGATTCACGAGAGTGACCTGCTGCACTATGCTTGGCGGTTTAGTGGGTGAAGCTGGTTAGGCCCACTGTCTCCTGACTACCGATGTGAGCACTTGTCTGAGCACCCTAGGCTTATGGCCTGGCCAGGGAGGGTCCACGGCTGCACTGGGTCTTAGGGTTCACCCTCCCTGCTCATCTTTCCTCATCACAGTCCAGCCCCTGCAGTGGCACGAGAGAGGCTCCCGTGTCCTCCCAGAGGGACCCTCCCTAGCCATACATAGCCTGGAGACCCCCCCCCAGGCTGTCTCTGAGGATGACCCAGGCCCTCCTCACCGCCGTCACCGAATGTCCACTCCTCTGACGCGACGGCATTGTCGCTTCCCTCTCCCGGGCAGCACCCAGACACCCAGCAGCCCGCATCAAGCGATGGAAATGCTGTCAGGAAGTCCCAGCTGCCTTCCTTTTTGAGTCCCTCCAGATCCAGATGGCCAATATTTAACTTTGGGTTTTGACACCATTCAGGACAGTTGGCCTGTAATTTCCTTGTTCTTTAATGTCTATTGCTGGGGTGATACCAGTATTCTCCTGGTCAGATAAAGGCAGTATCAGGTGTATTCTCTCTATCTGTTCTCTGGAAGAGTGTGTTAGGAGATGGGCATCAATTTCTACCTTAAATGTTTGGTAGAAATCAGAGGAAGCCACCTGGGCCTTAAGTCTGTTCTGTGGAAAAACTTTTTTTTTTGCATTTCTTGTTTAATTGATGACAATTTATATAAGGTACCCAAATATTTTTTAAGCATTTTATTCTCTTTAATTGAAATGTGACTCATATATAACACTAGCTTTTGGGTGTACAAGATAATCATTCACAATTTGTATACACATTGTGAAATGCTCACCACAATGCCGAGTTAACACCCATCATATGACATGCTTACAAGAAAAAAACTTTCTTTGATGAGAGTTTTTAAGATCTATTCTCGTAGGCAACTTTCAAATACACAATACAGTGTTATTAACTACAGTCACCATGATGTACTTTCTATGCCCATGATTTATAACTGGAAGAGTTCATACTTTCTGACCCCCTTCACCCATATTTATTCAACTCTCCCCATTGCCCACCTCTGGCAACCACTAATCTGTTCTCTGTACCAATGAGCCTGTTGTTTTGTTTGCTTAGATTCCACATATAAACTAAACTGTTACCATATTTCTCTGTCATACTTATTTCACTTAGCATAATGCCTTCAAGGTATACCCATGTTGTCACAAATGGCAAGATTTCATTTATTCCTTTTTTTTAATGGCTGAATTATATATGCATATATATCACATTTCTTTGTCACGCATCAATAGACCCTTAGGTTGTTCCCATATCTTGTCAGTGATGCTACAATGAACATGAGGGTGTATATATCTTTTCCAGTTAGTAAATCCAGAAGTAGAATTGCCAGGTCATATGGTAACTCTATTTTTTAATTTTTTGAGGAACCTCCATACTGTTTTCAACAGTGGCTGCACCAATTTATAATCCTACCAACGGTGCACATGAGTTCCCTTTCCTCCACATCATTGTCAATGCTTATTGTTTCTTGTCTCCTTGATAACAGCTATTCTAACAAGTGTGAGCTGTGGTATCTCATTGTGGTTTTGCTAAGGTACCCAAACCATAAGTGCAGAGTTTTATGGTTTCTTGTAAATATAAGGACATCTGTCCAATACCCAAGTCAGTATACAGGATATCCCCAGCATCCTGGCAGCCCTCTGAAGAAGGGAAGAAGAGTTGCTAACTTACCAGGTTATAAGAAGGAAAATCAGTTACTCCGTGCATACTGCAAGCACAATGATTTACACACAGTTAGCTCAAAATTAGTGTGGCAGCATACCTGGAAAGTAGTGGAGGGAGCTGGAGGGCTGGGAGAATCCAATGCCTTTGGAATTTTTGCTGTGGACGTCTGAGGTCAGGGTTAGGAAGCTGTGAGAGGAGCTTTTCAGAAGCAGCTGGGCTTTTACAGAGGAAAACACGACTACTTCCCAGAGTGGGAATCTTCCCTAGTGGCTCAGCCAGTAAAGAATCTGCCTGCAGTGCCGGAGACCCATGTTCGATCCTTGGGTCGGGAAGATCCCCTGGAGAAGGAAATAGCAACGCACTCCAGTACTCTTACCTGGAAAATTCTTTGGACTGGGAAGCCTGGTAGGCTACAGTGCATGGGGTTGCAAAGAGTCGGACAGTGATTTCAGTTCCCAGAGTGGGGTGCCCACTGCAGTCCACTGAGCCCTCCCTTTGTTGAGGGTCCTTTTTCTATACTTGTGAGTTATTTTACAAACAAATGTTTAAAAAACTTTTAAAAAATTTTTTAACTTAAAAAAAAATTTTTTTTAAATATTAAAAAAATAAACAGCTCCCAGCAGGAGCTCAATTTTGCTTGATATTAAAAGGGTTAAATATAAAACACATATAGGAAACTAATGCTGAACCCATACAGACCATATTGGGGAAAAACAGGCACTAAACAGCTGACTCAGGAGGCGGAGGGAGGCGCCTCGTGTGTCTCATTTAAGCGCCGACACTGTCCGCGCCTTCTGTGTCTCAGGGTGAGTTCTCCAGTCACGGATCTTCCTTTGCAGGTGTGGCTCTAGGACCTGCCACACACACGCAGGTGCTGGACTCGCTGAGAGGGGGGTGGGCTCCCTGGTCCGTGTGCAGGACCCAGGGGGCTATTCAGACCTGGGCCCTGGCTCCCCCAGGGCTCAGATCCCCAGGGCGCTGGGGCCTGTTTGCTGCTCTTTACTAAACGTGTTGTCTAGTAGCGGAGAGATGTTCTGTAAGCGGTGACTTAACCTGGGCGTTTGGCCAGGCAGTGTTCAAGTGACTGGTCCTTTGAAACAGTGTGAGTGATGCAGAGGAAAGGGCTCCAGGATGAAAAAAGGCCGGGTCCCTCCGTCTGGGCGCTCTGAGGGAGCGGGAGGTCTGATGACACAGGTGGGCATGGTAAATAGCCCTGTCCCTCCAGCCCTACTCAAGCCGACTCATTGGGAGACCTACACAGTGGAAACAGTAATTCTTAACTTATGTTTTCCTCCCCAATAATCTTTTTCTTAACATTCCCCACCAGTCTTGCTTGCCTCTGTTTTTCAATTTTTAAAAAAGATTATGCAGTGGTAAAAAAAAAAAAAGAAAAACCCAATAAGGTTTATGGCCTAAATACTTCAATGTGAAAAAGCTACAGAAAACACTATTTAAAATAGAATGAAATATGGGGTTCTTTACTTATGTATTTGGAAATTAAAGAAACATAAGCAATTTGTAATCTGCCCCCTTACCCTATCTCAAATGAGAATGGCCTTGAGTTTGCTTCAATTTTTTGTTTTGTTTTTACATACATGTGACAAATCTGTAGAAGCTCAGCCTGAAAAATGGTGCTTTGAGGGGGACTCGGGCCCCTCACAGGGCTCTGCAGGGTCTGGGTGGGGGTGGGGGCACCCACCAAGCTGGGTGTGAATCCTGGGGTAGTCTTGATGCCAGGACTACTGAGCATAGATAGGGTTCAAAGCTGGCCTGGATGAGCTGCCCTGCTTGCATGAGAAGGGACCCCAGGTGCCTCTGTGTCTTCATCGTTCTCCCAGGAGGCCTGCAGGAGCAGGGAGGATCAGGGTCACCTGGTGCTCTCTCATCTCATTGTATGCAGTTTCAGCGGATCTAGCATTCAACTGCTGAGTGGGGGATACGCCCCACGCCCCCTGTTGCAACGCATTGGGGGGTTTGGGGGAGGAGAGTTGGGTCTTGTACTACCAAGATAGTCAATAAACCCTGGGAGACACTTCCAAACATGTGTGGTGTGAACAGTGCAGCCTGGAGGTGGGCACAGCTGGCTTTGCAGGAGCCTACAGCCCTCCAAGCAAGCGCAGGAGCCCCTGGAGGGCGTGGCCCAGCAACCTTTTAGAAGTTTCTGTGGAGTGGGCTGTCCTGTCCAGGAAGATGCCTCAGGGCGCCCTGCGTGTGTCCGCATGGACTCTGACCATCCGCATGCATCTCCTTTATGTGAAATCCTGGCCACTCAGGGTGCCGCTTGGTTTTGCTCGTTCTTCTGAAACTGCCAAGAAGAAAGCAGGCAGTGGGCCGCGGGCCTCATCTGCCTTTCCCCCTGCAGTTTGCTTGCTTCCCACTCCCATTTCCTCTTCCACTTTATCTCTTTCCTTCATCCCAGCAGACTAGGAGAGAGCTTCCTGACAGCTGGAGAGAATACAACGGCACCCAGGGCAGAACTACATGCTGGGTGGGTGGCGGTGGGAGGGGGCAGGGCAAAGCCAGACTCCACTGGGGTGGGAGCTGGGAGGGGGGTAGCTGCAGCTGGGTGGGTCCAGGCTTTCTGACGGCCAGCCCTGCCTCCTGCCCCAGGGCGGGGAGGCACTCTGGGTTGCTCAGCACGGGTGAGTTGATGCAGACAGGGTGTGGGTGGTGGGGCAGAATCAAGAGCCAGGGTAATGCTAAGGAAGAGGAGGAGGGGGGCTGCAGGGACGACTGTACAGATTTTATAGACGATCCCATGACCTCAAGTACCTGGATGAGGCCAGGTCCTCCTGGAGGAGAATCAATAAAAAGAGGGAAGGGGGAGGGGACAGGGGAGAGCTACCTAGAAAAGCTTTATGGATTCGAAAAAGAGAGAGAATGAAAAGGTGAAAAGAGCAATAAGTAAACTACATGCAGACTGCCGGCCTCCCATTCAGAGTCTTCGCTGCCAGCAAAGCAGTGTTCTAGCGCCCGAGGGCAGCAGCGGTGTTGGCGGGGGTGGGCACGGGAGAGGAGAGCTGAAAGTCCAGTCAGGGTCAGCAGTCGGGGCGCTGACGCTCCCGGGATTATGTAGCCCCACTTCGGGGCCCCTTCTGTCCCCGTCTATCCCAGGACTTAATGGCTTCACCTCTGCGATGAGGGAGAGGGGTCTAGAATCTCTAGGGCCCCCTTTGCGGCCCTCACGCTCCGTAACTATGACCAGGTGCCATGCCTGTGTCACCGGCGCCGCCAACAGGCAGCCACGTCTCCACGCCTTCCCTCCCTCCTCTGCCTCAGGGTCCTCAACAGCCTCCACCAAGCGTAGTGTTCTCCCATGTACAGCAACGTTGGAGGCGTGATCATGAGTATCCTGCCACCCTCCGCAGTCAATCAATGGATTGATGAACCAATCCATCCAAACTCAGGGGAGCACTTGTCACAGACTAGGGGGTGTGTGATGAGCCCCCTGGGAGAGAACAGAGGCCAATTCCATGGATGACGCACACGTCCTGTGCCTGGGGTGACGACCTTAGTTACTTGGGACATATTTAGTCCTCACAACAACCCTGTACGTTTTCTAGCCCCTTACAGGGGATGAACACAAAATTAAAGGTAAACTAACTTGTCCAAATTCTCTTGGTCTGCAAGCGATGCAACAGGGGTCGTCCTCCCGCAGGTGTTGGCCACATAAATCCCCAGCCTGGCCAGGGTTAGTCCCAGAGCCTTGGAAGGACTTGGGGATGGGGAGGTGGGGACCTGGGCCTGCCTGGGGGAAGCATGCAGGGCGGGCAGGGCTGGGGTGTTAGTGGGGCAGGAGCGGGCACTGTCTGGAGGGAGCAGGGGCTTCCGAGAAGAGCCGTGACCCCCGGCCCCGCCGCCCAGAGGCGCTGTCCTGGGGCAGGGCACTCCCAGGGGACCGGGTCAGCAGGACCGTGAGGACAGGGGTGTGCAGCCGGCCCCGCAGTTGTTCACAGCGTCCTGGAGAATTCCTGCTGGCTGTGGAGGGGCTCGAGGGGCGGCTGGCCCCAGGATTCGGGCTGTGGGTGAGGAGTGGAGGCGAGAAAGGTGCTCCAGGGTGTGCTCCCCCTCAGCTCTGCAGGAGGACCTGGGAGCCCGTGGAGGGAACTGGGGGGAACGTCATCTCTAACTTCCCCACCCCTGGGAGCAGCGCCCTCAAATCGGGAGGAAGCCTGAGGACAGGACGTGGAGGGGCTGCCAGGAGATCTGCAGGTGCAGAGGGAGAGCGGGAGTCTGCTTCCCCAGCGCCGGGAGCGCGCACACGGGACTGCGTCTCCAGGCTCCCGCGCTGGTGAGGGAGCCGCGTCCCGCCAGAGGCCTCATCCCAGCTCAGCCCCCGGACCCCGACCAGTAACCCTTATACTTTATTCCCAAGAGATGCCAAACAAACGTAAGCCAAGGCTTTGGTGTCTGGCAGTGGCAAAGGCAGCAAGAATTGGTCTCTTGGAAATGATTATCTTCAATAACAAAGCAGGAAAAGTTGATTACAAACACCGTGGAGGCCTGTAGACATAATAACCTCTTCTTGTTAAGTCGCTGAAATATGGGAAACACCAAACAAGCCCCTCCGTGGTTTCCTTTTCTTTCTGATTTTACACCCTTCTTCCTCAGTTGAGACTCATTCTTACACGGAGCCTCGGGCTCCACCTTTGCTCCTTGAGTCATACATGCGCTCCACAAGCCCTTCTTTAGAGAGACAAACTGGAGCGATAGTTATTAGAGAGAGTGGCCCACTCACTCATTCCTCCTATTCCACCTGGGGCCATGCTGGCTCACTCAGCATCACTTGCCTCTTTTCTCTGGATTCTCAGCCTTCCCTGGGCTCCCAAGAGCCAGAGTCCTTCTCCAAGATCACAGTTGCAAGTCTTCAGATGAGAGAGAGAGAGAGAGAGAATCCCTCCTCCACTTCTCACGCCCCCCCCCCCCATTCCCACCAGATAAGCACCACGCTCACCTGCAAATTATCAACCTGAAATTCCACCTGTGATGGATACACTTTGAATTAGATGAGTTCCACCAACAGACCCTGGGCCCAGATCAGAGCCGCTGCGGAAGACACACTGTTCCTTGAGGATGGAAATATTCTTTCTGCCTTGTTAAATACAGCAGTTGCTCACACATAACTTCTAAGGCACCTGAGACGTGGCTGGTGTGATGGATGGACTGAATGTTCATTTTATTTATAATTAGCTAGTTATAAATAGACAAATCTGGCTAGGGAGCACCCACATTGGTTGATGGCGCAGCTCTAGAACCCAAAGATGAAGACACGGTTTCCCCTCCTCTGGGGGTTGCTTGAAAGTGTAGTTTGCTGGTCTGATCTGACCATGCGTTTGTAGGTTCTGCTAAGACACACACGTGCAGGCGCTAAAAGAGGTCCTGGGGGCAGAGACAGGAAGAAGGTCAACCCCCAGCTCCCAGTTAGGGGTCCCACCTGTCAGCAGGAGTGAAGAGCGAGGTGTGGGTCACACCTGTGCTAGACAATTTCAGAGAAAGAGCTGGAACCACCCGGACTCTGGGATCATGCCCCATGTCTCTGGTGAGCTCGCCCGGCACTTTGGGCCGTGCTCCCCACGGCCCCCTCCACTCCTACTGCACCTGGAATGTCCTCCAGTTGCGGGGCAACGCGCTGTGAGACCTCTTCAGTTTAAGTGCTTTTCTGGGTCAGACAGTCCTCGGCTGATGTTGCCTAGAAGAGGAGTCAGGCAACCTCTGGAAGCTGATGAAAAGTAAACACTAGTCCCTCTCTCAACATGAGGGAGAAGAGGTCTCCGAGCCTCCTCTCTCTGCCGGGACCCTGCAGCCCACTCCTGCTGATCCACGGCAGGCCTGACTCCTCGTCTCTGCTTCTCACCAGCTGCTCTGGTGAAGTGTTTGGTCACCCGTCAACTGTTGGAAAATACCACAAAACCTGCAAAAGAGGCAGGAAGTTCCTTTCTTGCAGACACTGAGGCAGATGCCCCTGCCGTTCTCACTGCAGCCTTATGCCAGCATCGCCCCTCCTCCTCACCTGGAAGGAGCACAGCCTGAAGACTTTGGAGCCCATCACCCCTCTTTTTTCCCATGGCCTGGATACTCTTTGTGTCTTCATTCTGTCCCTCTCTGTCTTTTCCCTCTTAAGGTGCTGCCTAATGTTCTTGGATGGCTCCTATGGAACCTACTGGGCAACTGCTCTTGGAATCTCGGTGGAGCCTTTATAATTGCACACGGCCAGGGTCTCACCACAGAGAAGGCAATGGCACCCCACTCCAGTACTCTTGCCTGGAAAATCCCATGGACGGAGGAGCCTGGTAGGCTGCAGTCCATGGGGTCGCTAAGATTAGGACACGACTGAGCGCCTTCACTTTCACTTTTCACTTTCATGCATTGGCGAAGGAAATGGCAACCCACTCCAGTGTTCTTGCCTGGAGAATCCCAGGGACGGGGGAGCCTGGTGGGCTGCCGTCTATGGGGTCGCACAGAGTCGGACACGACTGAAGTGACTTAGCAGCACCAGCAGCGTCTCACCAAGCACCACTGGGAATCTGTGATCTAGAGACGAAGGATTTCTAGGGCAATCTTGTTATGAGAAGTTTACCTCTAGGCAGGGGGAAAAGTGATCTTTTTAAATATAGCAGTCTCTGTTTATTTTGTGGGTAAAAATTTCAACACCCCTGCAGGCCAATTAAATTCTATTAAAATGTCATGCATTTCACACAAGGAGTCCTGAAACAAAGGATCCTCAGGGCAGGCTTTGCCTCATTTTATATTTGCATGGACCTTAAACCACTCCCTTGACTTGTCACTTGCTAAAGCTTCCGTAGGAACCCAGACCCTATCTCCTCTGGCAGGTATGACGGGACATACGTCAGTGGCAAGGCTGCGGTCCCGCTGCCAAGGTCCCCTGCTCCACCTTGCCACACACAACCTCCCCTTCACCCTCCCAGGGAAGGGAGCCCAGCGCCCACCCTGATGCTCTCAGTCCCTGAAGGAGATCTCTGGACTGTGTTTCGCACCCAGCACACAGAAACCAGGGCTGGCATAAGTGATGGGAGACTGATCTTCCACACCAGAATGGCATTTCCTATTCTTGGCAACATTTTCTGAAGGAAAATACTAGACCTTAGTTGGTGAAAGTTGGAGTTAAAAGTCCCCCCACACCCCTCATTTATCCCTGGAGGGTCCTCCTTTCTCAGAAATTCCTCCAGAACTGGATATGATGCATGGGTTCACCTGGGGCTTTTGCAAAAGTAAGGAAGGCTGCCCCAGAGCCCCGGTTGACATGGGGAAGATTAATTCTAAGGCTTCCTATATATATATATGTTAAAAAAAAAAAAAACACTTTGGAAATGGGGAGAGAGACAGGAAGGGTGCACCCTTCAGAAGGCACCCCTTTAATGTTAGAGTATCTGGGGGAACAAAGGGTGGGGTTACCAGAGTCTCAGACCTGGTGAGCATCCCGCACAAGGAGGATTGGGAATAAGGATTAAAGTCATAATTTATATGCCAGGTTCACAGCAGAAGCTTAGAGTCTGTCCCAAGGAAGCAGAAGCCCCAGAGAAAGTAAACAGGACTGGGAACTGAAGGGTTAATCTAGAGGACCTGGCTCCCTGTTTGCTGCTGAACAGCTCAGCAGAACTCCCGCCCCCCGCCCCCACCCTGCCCCTGCATCGAGGCTCCTTTTTCTCTAAAGTCAGATACAGTTAAAGATCCTTGTATCTGATCAGCCAAAATACCAAGAGGGGAACACAAAAGCCAGCTCAGAGTGGAGATGTGTCATTGAAACAAAGTGCTTATTGTCCCAGTCACGGGGATTGTGAAATGCAGTTCTGTCCACTTAGAACTCAGTGAGCGTTTTCCGGGACGGCAGTGGTCATTTTTCCTGGCTTACTGAGGTGAGCTTAGCATACAGTATACTGCACATACTGAAGGTGTACAACATGATAAATCTGGACCTACATACCCTAGTATAATAAAGATGGTGTCTGGCCTCTGTCCAAAGGTTCAAAATTCCCTGGAACTTCCTGTGTGCTGAGATAGCCTTTGCTATGCCAAAGAGGTGGCTCACTGTAGATCCCTGAATGGCTGGAGGATGGGAGTGAAAGGCCAGCTGCAGGATTAGATGGTTTTAACTTCAAGCCAAACTGACCTCCAGGCAGAGGGAAGTGGGCTGGAGTTTGACTTCACTTGGCCAATGATTTGATTAATCGTGCCTACATAATCTGGCACATTCAGTTGTGTCTGACTCTTTGCGACTCCACAGACTGTAGCCCGCCCTCCAGGCTTCTCTATCTGTCCACGGGATTCTCCAGACAAGAATATTGGAGTGGGTTGCCATTCCCTTCTCCAGGGGATCTTCTCGATCCAGGGATTGAACCCAGGTCTCCTGCACTGCAGGTAGATTGTTTACCATTTGAGTTACAGGGAAGTCCCTGTCCATAAGTCTACATAATAAAACATCCTATCCTAATAAAACACCAGTAAAATCTCTGGACACCTAGGATCAGTGGAACTTCGAAGATGGTGAACACATAGACATGGACATGGCAGGAGGTGGATGTGTGAGGACTCCACAGGAAAGGGCATGAATGCTCAGCGTCCAGAACCCTCTTAGACCTCACCTGGGTATAGTGTATATTCTTTATAATAAAACTGTAAGTGTAAAGGATGGCTTCCCTTAGTTCTAGGAATTATTTCACAGGAACTATTGTACCCCAGGGGTTGTGGGAACCCCTAAATATAACCAGTCCATCAGAAGTGTGGGTGGCTAGGAACCCCAAGTTGCATATGGTTTCTGATGGAGGGACCGTCTTGTCGGGAACTGTGTCCCCCACTGCGGGGTCTGACGCTAACCCCAGGCAGTGTGGTGAACATCAGATTCGCATTCCTGTATGCCCAGAACAGGGAGCAAACAGAGCATTCCGCGTCAGAAATGACGGATCTACTCCAAGGCCCTGATGCACCGAGACGTGCGGTTTGGGAAGAGAAAGGATGAGAGGGTGAGGCAGCGAGGAGCCTTTGACCCTCGGGCGGCCACTAGGTCATTCACGGTATGAAGGGGCAGCTGTGCTGCCGTCTCTTACTTAAAAGTAAACCACAGAGTGGAGAGATGATACACCCAGCTCCTGGGGTTTGGGCCTCGGCGGAGGTACAGGAATTGTAGAACAATAAGAAAACAAGCATGCAGCCCCTGGGGCACTGTCACCTGTGACAGCTAAAACTGAAGTGAGAGAAAGGGCTGGGGGCAGGTCTCGGTGCTGACAGCTCAGCTGTGGGGCGGGAGAGGCGGCCTCTGGTCATCAAAAAGGTCAGCCTGGTGAGGAAGACGGCAACCCGAAACCGCGGACAACAGGGGGTGGAGTCTGAGGGGTTTCCTTCTTGGGTTGCTTTCATCGGCTTCCTGAAAAACCTGTGCTGAAATGGAAGGTGCCAGGGCTAATGTGGGGGATGCATCTTTGGTTTTGAAGGCTGCAGAGTGGAAGAGTGTGTCTGGTCTGACACAGGACACACACATCACTAAAGAACAATCACAGAAGGCAATGCATGACTCAGACACACCAAAGGTTATTCCTGATGGAACAGTCAGCCTTGTGGGCTGGATAAAAGGCCCTGCAAAGTTTGTTTCCCCTGAGGACAAAGACTGTCTGACTCCCCCCTATAAATGTCAAGTGGTGCACCTCAGATGAAGAAGCTGAAATGCTCTGCACATAAGCCATGCATGCTGCACTGGTTTTATGGCAATCGCGACTTTAATCCTCACTCAGGGCATGGTAAGTGCTGTGATTAAGGCATGCCGTGTAACCTAACTGCTGTCAAATCAAAGAACAGCCCAAAATGACTTTGTTAGATTTTTCTGTCTGTTTCCCCTTATGGGTCTTATAGATGCTAATTAAGAAATAGACTCAAAAATTGGCAAAAAGCAGAAAGGAAAATCAAGGCACAAATCCCAGCAGAATGGAAATCTCTGCACGGTGTTTGAGAATAGGATGAATAAAGCAGGCATTAAAGGCATTTAAACAAGTCTTAATGGAACACCATCAGAGGATGAGTGGAACAAGGGGACATGGGTTCTCCAACTTGTCTTTCCACTCTATTTAACCCACTGTGGAGTAATTTTATTTTATTTTTTTATTTTTATTTTTTTTCTTTAGTGTGGAGTAATTTTAAAAGCCAGGAGGCAAAGATTACAATGAGAAACCCACCTGGGGGTCAGCTGGGCTGACAGTGAAGCAGACTTAGCTAGTTACCTAGATAAAGACTGACAAAGGGGCCAGTGTGTCTTGGCTCAAGTCTCCGCCCAAGGACCCAAAGCCTTATGCATGTCTGGGTGGAATGACTGGGAGGGAGGAAGGGAAGTTTCTCGGGCTCCTTGACAAACGAACGTCATGTACTGTGCAGCACACAAACCTGTGGGTGAGACAGGACCTCATGAAGCCTATAATTAAACTGAGAAAATAATAGAACTGCATGAATTAATAGGATTAAGACAGAAGGTCTGGATGAAAACTGGAATGTTTTATGCAGGCTCTGTGTGAAGTGGCCACGTCTGTTTTACCTGAATGTATTATGGTGATGGACACTGGGTCTGACTAGAGAATGTTTCTCCTGCCTGGCATTATAAAAAAGGGCACATAAATACGCCCTTCATTCAAGCAATCCAAATTGCTAAATGGGAAGCAGTAAAACGTCAGAGGCTACAGAGTATAAAATAGAAGTTGAAGTGTTGGTACAAATTTTTTTGTAGAATAGACCCATGTAGAGCATAGACACTGGGGTTTACAGCAAAACCCTGTGATTCCCTCCTAGTGACCACTGCTGGGATCACTGACTAGAAAATTTCCACATGAGGAACAATTACTCTCTTGTTCTCAGACATTAATTGACTCTGCCCTCCAACTGAAGGACATTAAATAACCTTGAAACCCAAAATACCGTGGTATTTCGGGTGATGGAAAAGGGACACTCTAACAGAGAAGGAAATGCCCAGATGAGTTTCATAATAAAACAGAAATGATTTGCACAGGAACATGCTGTTTGTTAGGGAGCTGCAGAGACGTGAGCATCGTACCCGTGGGCAAGTAGACTCATTTTCCCCAGACTGACTCTGGGGTCACATGAGGAGCCACTGATTCTATTGCCACTTGGGACAGTGCCCTATAAACAGCTCTTGATTAACCAACAAAGATCAGATTAACTTTCGGATGACAGTTCCCAGGTGAACAGCTTCCTATTTGGAAGACTATCACTCTGATCAAAGAAGTTAAAAATAAATTAGCTCCATGGGGCTATATTTTGCATCTGCTTGTCCCATGTTTGGGTTTTTCACTGAGGCATGGGTGGTGACCAATAGCTTGGCCATGTGGCCAGGCCAAAAGGCAATGGAAAACTGGCCTCCTGGAAGGATGCCCAGATGGGGCACAGCCCTGTGTAAATCACCATGGAAATCTGAAGACTGACTTAAAGTAGGATATGTCAATGCCCTTCAGAAAAACCATGCTTCAGATTTGTAAGATGACTGGAACTGATGAGTGGCTATGCTAATGTGTTGGTTTGAGGGGGCCTCCTTGGTCCATGGACTGTGGTAACACAGAAATGGGCTGAATCTGCACACACTCCTTTTGAACCCTGACACAAAATGCCAAGAACTGTTCTGTCGACAGGGGAGACACAAACGGCTGATGACCATGCGGCAAATTCCCCAAGAGGAAAGTTGGCAAGTGATTACACTTGACTAACCTGGGGCCCCAGGGGGCTTATAGCTAAGTCCTGGCAGGAACAGACACTAACTGTGGACTGAAATGTATGTACCAGGTGGTAGATACTGATGTTCAGATGGGGTGGTTAGCCTCAGAATGACGTCACAGTATACCCAATACAAATACCCATGAAGCAATGGCGATGGGACATTTTACTAAGAGGACACTTGCAATTTTGCTGTGTAAACGGAATATAGGGGAAAGACACACAAATACACATGCACAATCTCACCACACAAACTCACACACAGACACACCCCACTCCCAGGACACACATCTGTACCATATAAAGAGACTACAACAGCTTGTAGAAACACGGTCAAAGTTCTTTACCTAGAAAACTCATCTATATTCTCACGTCCAGTTAGATACACAAGGGATCAGAAATGGACAGAAAGATTATTAAAGGAAACAACTGGAACTACTAGAAGTGAAAAATACAGAAATTAAAATTAAAACTCCTTTAATGAGCTATAGCAGAAGATTAGAGATAGGTCAAGAAAGAAACATAGCAATGAAAATTAGGTCTGGCATATTTTTCCCAATTCAGTATACAAAGAAATGGAATGTTCAAATAAAGAGGTTAAACAATATGAAACACAGAAGGGGGGAGGCTTTGCTCATCTTCCAACTTTATTCCAAGGAGATAATGGAGACAATGGGAGAAAGAAAACATTGGAAGTAATTACAGTTGAGCATTTCCTGGATTTGAGAAAAATATCAGCCTCAGACAGCCAGATGGAAACCCTAGCCATGTGAATAACTTTAAAAATCCACGTAGAGCTACATTCAGGTGTGTCTCAAGAAAAACAAAGGGAGTGATGAGAAAGGGCTGTTCTTACCCCATAAAAACAACCAGCGAAAGTAGACCCAAAAGGAACTGAAACACCTTCATATGCTAAGATTCAAAAGATCTGTGTAGAACTACAGGCCTGAATGTGTATTCAAGTAACAGTGAAAAGGGTAAAGATGATTCTTTAAGACAAAAGTGAGGTAAAGGGGCAATGATCTCAGAATAAAAGTCTGAGATGTTGGGATGTTCAGTGAAGGCTGGTGAACAGAAATGAAGTCCTCACCAAAAGAAATAACACTATTTTCCAAATATGAAGTTAAAAAAAAGTTAGAAGTGAACTACTAGAAAAAAGTAACACATGGGGTGAGAAAGATGGCAATCAGATTTGAAGACTTCTTTTGTTCAGTGAGGTAAGCACAAATAGAAAAAAAAAACATTAGAAATAAATACAAATATATAAAAATATAGTAGAAATAAATGAATATAAAAATATTCACTTATACTAAATTTAAATGGGCTTGATATGAGAGTTTAAAAGCTTTTATCCAGATTAGATAAATCATGTAAGACACATCTACATACAAGTACACGTATGTTTTTTTTGATTAAAATTTTTGGAAGTCATACTAAGCAAACACTAGTGAAAGAGAAAGATTAATGAGGCCACATTAATAAATAGAAAACGAAGTACGCTTGGAGACCGAAAGGACTGTTTTGCCTTTAAAAGGTAAATACCTGATAATAAGTTGTATAATTCAAAGGAAAGAATTGTAATTCTCCACTTCCACACAGACTAGCTGTGTGACCTTGGACAGATCACTTTCCTTCTCTGGGCTTCATTTTCCAGACACATTCCTTGGGGGGTGATAACAGCACCCGTGGCTCCGCGGTGGTGAGAGTGAAGGGACACACTGAGCTTCCTAAGTAAGCGATGCTCTGGAGGGCTTGTGTGATGGGGAGGGAGCTCTCTGGGGGCGGGGACGGCTCTTTTCTCTCCCTCCCACCCTCTGGCCCCACTCAGTGCCAGGCACACAGGAGGTCCTCACAAAGGAATGGAATCTTGTTTCAGCTCTTTGTGCTGCAGCCCCAGAGAGCCAGCGCCGCCGGCTCCTGAGCACCCTCCCCTCCCAGGCCAACTCTCCTGTTTTTCCATCTCATTTCCGATGAGCTGGAGTCGGAGCACCAGCTCTGCCCCCGCTTTGTGCTGAGCCTGGTGGAGGCAGGGTGGCGCTGCTCCTCCAGGGTGCACCTCCTGGTGGGCGCTGGGAAGGAGGGCAAGACGAAGCCCCTCCAGAGTCAGCCCTGCTTTCCCAGGGGCCCAAGCGCCTCAGGCAGGAAAGTGTGGGTCTTCAAGCCCAGAACCCCTACTCCTGGCTGTGTGACCGTGGACACGTCACCCACCTCTCTGAGCCTCCCTTCCTGTACAGTGCGGCCGCTGATGACGCTGGCAGCCCCCTGGGGTTGCTGGGAGGCAGGTGAAGTGTGGGGCACACAGTTGGCACCACATAGATGCACTGGGCACAGCTGTCTCTCACTTTTTATAGTGCAGCTCTTGTCTTCCACAGATGGAGAAGCTGAGACCCAGAGCGGGCCAGTGTCTCGTCCAAGGTCACAGAGCCTTTATCTTCCTGGTTCCAGCTGTGGCTTTAGCCATTCTCTCTGTACAACCCCAAATACCAGCAGGGCTGGGCCTCTGGGTGGACAGACAGGGGGTCTCCTGGGCTGAGGTGATGGAAAGGGCGTGGAGTGGAGGAATAAGAGGGCCTTATTTGTTTTCTCAATAAATCCTGGAAGAGCTACGAAAGCGGTATTATTGTCATCCTCATTTTACAGATGAGGAAACTGAGGCTCAGCAAGGTGAGGTCACTTGCTCAAATCACACAATGGTGAGATGAAGTCTTGACTGCAGCCTCAGATGTATTGACTGAATAAACAAAGAGGCAGTGGACGACCCAGGGACACACTGTGAATTATATGGTTTTGGGGGGAGTTTCAGCCTGCCTCCCCAACCCACTTGGGGAGGTGGTGGGCTACAATGCCAGCATCTTCTGAGCTTCTGGCTCTTTAGAAACTCTGAGCTCCAGAAGAGGAAAACCCTCCCCTCACCCCACTCCCCCTGCCCACCCCTGGTTAGCAGAAGCCTCGCCTGCATAAGTTAAGCTCCAAGGGGCAGCAGCAGGGCCGCCTTTAGAACTGCAGGGGGTCACACCCACAGGACACCTGCCCAAACACCCTCCTGCTCCCCGGGACTGCATCTGCTCCAGCCAGGGGCCTGGTCTCACTCACTGTGTATGTTGTCTCCTCCAAGCCTGGCACCCCCACCCACACCCTCCGGCCTCCAGTAGCCCTCCAGTCTTCAGGAGGAGGGCTCTGGCTGTGGACCTGTGTGTCTGCTGGCCTCCAGGGACAGTTTCCAGTGCACTCCCAAGGAGATATAGGGGAAGATGTTTCCGTTTCTGATTCTACAACGAGGAAGGCCAGTACCCAAGTCTCACTGGCAGAATCCCTCCCCCACCCAAAAAAGACTCTCACAGTAATATAAGCCTCCCAGGAGGTGCCGTGACCCCACTTTATTGATATGAAAACCGAGTCCTAAGTGAGTGGACTGGAGTTTCACAAATGAAACCTGCCCTTTGTCTTATCAATAACTGGCCCTGCTTCATGGCGATGGGGATGTCTGAAGGGGCTACACCCTGATGGTGTAGTGGAAAGAGACTGAATTCTGGCTCCATAATGTCAGGAAAATCCCATTTTGTTAAGTCTGTAATATGGGAGGATAAAAACCATATCCTCCCACTGCTGTGTAACAAACCATCCCAAAGTGTAATGATGGGGTCCTAAGTAACAAAAATAGCAGCAGACAGCTATTTGTTCATACTTGGAAACCAAAACATGTTATATCAACAATTCTCCTTTTATAGATGAGGTTCAGAGAAGTTAATAACTTACCCAGGGTCACACAGCTAATTAGTGGAAGAGCTAGAATTTGCACCCAGGGCTATCTGATTTCAAAGCTCATGTTCACAGCTGCTATCCTCGGCAGGGTTTGCCAACACATGTTATTTATTCAGTTCTAAGTTTACATGCTTAACGAAGACCAGCAGTGGGACAACCAGGATGCCAGGCGTGTTGTCTGGCCGACGTGGAGCAGCTGAAGGGCATGTCCCTCCTAGTCAGGGCCTGACCATACGTGGTCCACTTGAGAAGGGAATGGCAAAACCACTTCAGTATTCTTGCCTTCAGAAACCCATAAACAAAATGAAAAGGCAAAAAGATGTTAGGATGAACCCGCAGGTCGATAGGTGTTCAATAGGCTACTGAGGAAGAGCGGAGAAGCAGCTCCATAAAGTATGAAGAGGCTGGGCTAAAGTGCAAACGTCGCTCAGCTATGGATGTGTGAAAGTCCAATGCTTGTAAAGAACAATACTGCATAGGAACCTGGAATGTTAGATCCATGAATCAAGGTCAATTGGACGTGGTAAAGCAGGAGGCGGCAAGAGTGCATGTCAACATTTTAGGAATCAGTGAACATGAATCAGTGAGTCAGTTCAGTCGTTCAGTCTTGTCCGACTCTTTGCGACCCCCTGAACCGCAGCACGCCAGGCCTCCCTGTCCATCACCAACTCCCAGAGTTCACTCAAACTCATGCCCATCGAGTCGGTGATGCCATCCAGCTATCTCACCCTCTGTCGTCCCCTTCTCCTCCTGCCCCCAATCCCTCCCAGCATCAGGGTCTTTTCCAATGAGTCAACTCTTCGCATGAGGTGGCCAAAGTATTGGAATTTCAGCTTCAGCATCAGTCCTGCCAATGAACACACAGGATTGATCTCCTTTAGGATGAACATTAATGGGGATTAGTAATTTATAGTGCTTACTGTAGGTTGCAAGCCGTTTCTTCCTTCCGACCCTTCCCCTTCATTGTTCTCAGACTGAAAATGTCTGGTCACATTTCAAAGAAGTCAGTTGACTGGTCTGCTTCTCATCTGTATCTCAAGGTCAAGGGCGGTTGATCCAGGCACAAAGCAGAAACCAGAGATAAATTAGTCTGAATAAGTCACCCACACATGCCTGCAAAGACCAACTCAATAACCTCGACTTCCACTCTCTCCAGGCTGTAATGAAGTGCCCCAACTCCCTTCTGGCAAGGGCATGGCGGTGTCCTGAGTAGGGACACCCTGCTGGGGTCCCTGCTGGGTGATGAGGAAGCCCTCTACTCCTCAGTGCTGGTGGAGTCTGGAGTGAGCCTGGACTTCCAACCCCACCCAGCTGTCAAGAGGTGATGTCCTCTTGACAAGAGGTGGTCAAGAGGGGGCTTTGACCACCGCTCCGTGTTACTGAGGCCACTCTCCCTACCTGAGAGGTCAGTGAAGTCACATGGGGAGCACTAGTGAGGCGTTCATACCCCTCCCCGCCACCAAGGTAGCACTGGGGCCCTAGTGGGAAGCTGGAACTCCTGTCCCACCCTGACCAGCAGTGAGGGGAACCTCAGCCCTTCAGGGTTCATGGAGGCCAACTGGGAGACCAAGATTTCACACTCACCTGGCAGTCATGATGCAAGACCCTCTTCTCCTTGAGAAGAGTCATAAAATCCAGCTTAAACGGAACATTTAAATAAGATCCAGAGTCTCACAATACTCAAAATGCCCAGGTTTCAATAGATAATGACTCATCATATCAAGAACTAGGATGATCTCAAATGGACTGAACAATGACAGTCAGTAAATGCCAACACTGATGTGACAGAGACGTTGAATTATCTGGCAAGGATTTTAAGGCAGCCATCCATCATATATACTTGAAATCAATGAAAAAATAGAAAATTTTGGCAAAGAGAAGATATAACGAAGAACCAAATGAAAAGTTTAGAACTGAAAAATACAATAATGAAATATTAAAAGGAATAAATGGATGGGTTTAAGACTAGCATATAGGAGACACAGGGAAATATCAATTCTGAAGACAGAACAACTACCCTGTCTACAGTCGAATGCTCTACCACTGAGCTATACCACCAGAAATAACCTCATCTGAACAACAGAAATACAGCAGACTGAACAAAAATGAACACAGTCTCATTACCAGAGTCCCAGAAGAAAAAAAAAAAAGAGGGATGAAATGCTTGAAAAAATAATGGCTAAAAAGTTCTCAAATTTGACAAAAGTCCCAGGCCTATAGATTTAAAAAGTCACGTGAACTTCAAGCTGAACAAACCTAAGACTACACACTAAGACACACTGTGGTCAGATTTCTGAGAACCAATGACAGAGAAAAGAATTTGGAAAGCAGTGGAAGAGAAATGACATGCTATCAGTGAAAAACAATCTAAGTAACAATTTCTCAGCAAAAATCATTTGAGCCAGAAGAAACTGGCACGCCATTTCTTGAGTACTCAGTTCAGTTCAGTTGCTCAGTTGTATCTGACTCTTTGCAACCCCATGAACTGCAGCATGCCAGGCCTCCCTGTCCATCACCAACTCCCGGAGTTTACTCAAACTCATGTCCATTGAGTCGGTGATGCCATCTAACCATCTCACCCTCTGTCATCCCCTTCTCCTCCTGCCTTCAATCTTTCCCAACATCAGGGTCTTTTCAAATGAGTCAGTTCTTCACATCAGGTGGCCAAAATACTGGAGTTTCAGCTTCAACATCAGTCCTTTCAATGATTACCCAGGACTGATTTCCTTTAGGATGGACTGGCTGGATCTCCTTGCAGTCCAAGGGACTCTCAAGAGTCTTCTCTAACACCACAGTTCAAAAACATGAATTCTTCAAAGATAAGAACTGTCAACCCAGAATCCTCCATCTTGTGAAAATATCCCTTCGGAATGGATGGGAAATAGAAACATTCTCAGATGACAGAAAAGAATAAAAGTGCTTTATTCACCAAACACTTGTCTATAGAGGAAAATCCCAAGGAATCAAAACAAAACAAACTCCATAAAACAAACAAAACCCCAACAACCCAGAAAATAAAATTCTAGAATAAATGATTTTAGCAGTTTGCAAGATATGGCAAAACCTTAAAGGAATCAACTATATTTCAATATACTATTAAAAATCCAGAAATAACAAATAAAATCACTGTATCAATAAAGCAGTAATTAGGAGGCGGAGATCAGTTTATCTGGCACATAAGAACAGCTTGTGAGCTGACAGCAGACTCAGAGTGGAATGAAGCTGAGTTACACTTTTACATTTGCTTATACAGTGAAAATACAGAAGCTGTTTATTCTTTACAAAGACTGGTTATAGCATTGGGGTTTTTCCTAACAGGGGATTAGAAAGTTATCTTATTCCAATTTTGAAAAAGTTTTATGATTTTCAGAGGCATTTACAAGAAACAATCCAAGTTGAGTTTTGGTTACAGAGCAGGATAAGCTAAGTTTCAATTAAGTGCCTTAACAGGTTTTGTCTACTCAAGAGAAGTTTCAAATCCAGTCTCCACTTGGTATTTAATTTTAACAGCAGCAATGAACATATGGACAAAGTTAAAAATAACCCAACAGCTGAAAAGAAGAGAAATTCTTACGTGTATTTCTAATAAAATATACTCAGGACTTGCATGTTGAAAACCCACATAACACTGAAAGAAATCAAAGATGTAGACAAATGAAGTGGTATTACTGTGGTCATGAATTCAAATGCCACTTCAAATGTCAGCCTGGTAAAACATATCAATTTCCTGTGGTTGATTTATAGGTCTAATGTAATTCCTATCAAAACCCAGAAAGATTTTTACAGTTACAAATGAGATCATTACAATATTTATATGGAAAAGCAAAGGAATTGGAAATGCTAATACAAAATTTTTTTACAGAAGAAAATTGGAGGAATCAGTCACCTGACTTCACAACTTATTTTATAGGTATAGTAATCAAGACTTTGTGGAATTGACAGAACAGAAGCAGAGATTAACAGAAAATGACAGATAACTGAGAAATAGATCTATACCAATATTCCCAGCTGATTTTTGATGAGGGGCCAAAAGTAATTAATAGATGAAAGATGTTCCTTTTCTAGAAATGATGCTGGAGCAATTGGACATCAAGACAAAAAAAATACTATAACCTAAGTGTCACATGTTATACAAAAAGTAATAAAAAATGTATTACAGGGACTTCCCTGTGCAGGGGGCCTAGGTTCAATCCTTGGTCAGGGAACTAGATCCCATATGCCACAATGAAGACATGGCACAGATTAAAAAAAAATAGATCACAGATATAAGTATAAAACTATAAAACTTTTGGGGAAAAAAAATCACAGAAGAAAATCATCAAGATCTGAGGATAGGCAGAGGCATAACCCTTAAAAGGAAAAACTGATAAACTGAACTTCATCAAAATTAAAATATATTGCTCTGTGAATGACTTTGTTAAGAGGAAGAAATAAACTGTAGATTGAGAGAAAACTTAGCAACAAACATGCAACAAAGCAACACTGTCTAAATATGTAAAGAATTCTCTAGGCATATCAAACATTACATTGGAGAACAGACAAGTACAGATTCTTTTAAAGCATAGATGTTTCTAATTTAAAAATCTTACATGTTTTAGGTCATAAACTCTCAGGAGATTTCAAAGATTCAGCATCATACAAACGCATTATCTGTGTATAAAATAACTCTCAAAAATCAACAATAAAAAAACCCAATTTTAAAGATGGTAGATGACATGAAGAGTCATTTCGTCAAAGAGGAACCTACAGAGAAGAAAAAAGAGTTTTCCACATTCATTGGCCATCAGGGATGAAAACCACAATGAGATACCATTATTTATTTATCAGAATGGCTAAAAAAGTAGGGAGAACACCAACTTTTAGTGAGGTGGGAGAGGATGCGAATCATTCACAGATTGCTGGTAGAATATAAGATGGTGTATTTTATTTCCAACCCAGGAAACAGTTTGGCAACTTCTTACTGGTAAAGTAAACAAGCTCTGGCAATTCAGCATCTCCCCCCCACCCCCAAACCCCCGCCACCCAGAGACATAAAGACTTATGCTTACATAGAAACTTTGTACATGGATGTTTATAGCAGCTTTACTCATAATAGCTAAAACTAGAAAGAACCAAGATGTCCTTCAGTGGGTGAAAAGCTAAACTAAATGAAGAATATGCACACTATGGAACAATAGTCAGCCATAAAAGACTATTTATATACCTGACATCCTGGATGAATCTTCAGAGAATTATGTGAGTGAAAAGCACACATCTCAAAAGGACTGTATGGTATATTTACACAACATTGTTTTTTCTTTTTCTTTGGCAATGCACTTTAAAAACTTTTATTCAGCAACCATAGAATTATACACAGTTTCTGAACAGAGAAAAACAAAATAGATATGTGATGCTCATCTTTTTCACACATTTATTCCTCGATGGCTCAGTGGTAAAGAATCTACCTGCCAATGCAGAGATGCAGGTTCCACTGCTAGGTGGGGAAGATCCCCTGAAGAAGTATTCTTGCCTGGGAAATCCCATGAACAGCGGAGCCTGGCGGCTACAGTCCATGGAGTCGCAAAAGAGTCGGAGATTACTTAGCAACTTAAAAACAACCATTTAATAGTTAAATCTAGAAGTAAAGTGTACACAACATTCTTGCAATTACAGAGATGGAGAATAAAGGAGTGTAACCCAGTGGATAAGGAAAAGCTGCATGGAGAACGGAAGTGATGTGGGAATAAAATGGATATGACGGACCCTTGTGGTCATGGATCAATTCTTTATCTTGACTGGATCGATGTCAATATCCAGGTTGTGACATTGTAAATAAACTACTGTTTCTCAAGATGCTACCATTAAGGAAAATTGGATCAAGGATGCATGGGATCCCTTCGTATTATTCTCACACCGTGTGGGAATTGACAGTCATCTCAAAATAGTTTATTCATTAAAGAAAAATGAGGCATCTCATTCACAGTGGGATCATTAGGTACTTTTCCAGCCCCATATTTTCCAGAAAGAAGCACCCCCATCGTGGTAAAGGGCTTCCCAAGCGGCGCTAACGGCAGAGAACCCACCTGCCAATGCAGGAGACATAAGAGGTGAGGGTTCGATCCCTGGGTCGGGAATATTCCCTGGAGGGCTTGGCAACCCACTCGGTATTCTTGCCTGGGGAATCAATCCCATGGACAGAGGAGCCTGGTGGGTTACAGTCCATGGGGTCACAGAGAGTCGGACACGACTGAAGCAACGCAGCATGCAGCGCCGTTAAGACTCCAGGCTTATGTAGGTAGGATTAATTTTAATATTCTCCAAGCTCTGTCCACTTCTGTTACTCGACGAGGGGTCCTGCCAACTCAGATTGCTCTACCGGGGTGGAGTCTCTCATTCATTTCGTATTATTATTTGTTAATGCATCCAAAGGACTATCTGAGTCACCTTCCAGGTTCCAAGACGGCTGAGGAGATTTCAGGCGATTATGCACAGAAAGTACTCAGCACAGTGCCCAGCACAAATAACTAGTGCTTAATGTTAGTTTTAAATGGCGCAGTCTGGCTGGGGAAAGCGAGCTGTGTCCCGGCTCCAGCCCCGCCTTCCCGCTTGACACACCTGCGTGCCTCAGCGTGGCAACAGGGAGCTCAAAATGGCGCCGGTCGTGGCTGAGGCGTGGGGCTTCTCTCCTGGGTGTGGGCGGGGCTTGCGCCAGCCAGGAGCCCTGGTTGGACACAGCGTCAGTGGGGGCGGGCCTCGATGGGGGCGTGGTCTGTGTTGCCCGCGCCCTTTGGTCCCGGTGCTCAGCCCGGAGGAAGCTGAGTTTAGTACAGTCACTCGGTCGTGTCGGAGTATTTGCGACCCCATGGACGGCCACACGCCAGGCTTCCCTGTCCGTAACCAACTCCCGGAGTTTACTCAAACTCATGTCCATAGTTGGTGATGCAGTCCAACCATATCATCCTCTGTCATCCTCTTCTCCTCCCACCTTCAGTCTTTCCCAGCATCAGGGTCTTTTCCAAAGAGTCACTTCTTCGCATCTGGTGGCCAAAGTATTGGAGCTTCAGCTTCAGCATCAGTCCTTCCAATGAATATTCAGGACTGATTCCTTTAGGATGGACTGGTTGAATCTCCTTGCAGTCCAAGGGACCCTCATGAGTCTTCTCCAACAGAGCAGTTCAAAAGCATCGTTTCTTCAGTGCTCAGCTTTCTTTATAGTCCAACTCTCACATCCATACATGACTACTGGAAAAACCATAGCTTTGATTAGACAGACCTTTGTTGGCAAAGTAATGTCTCTGCTTTTTAATATGCTGTCTAGGTTGGTCATAACTTTTCTTCCAAGGAGGAAGCATCTTTAAGTTCATGGCTGCAGTCACCAACTGCAGTGATTTTGGAGTCCCCCAAAATAAAGTCTGTTACTGTTTCCACTGTTTCTCCATCTATTTGCCATGAAGTGATGGGACAAGATGTCATGATCTTAGTTTTCTGAATGTTGAGTTTTAAGCCACCTTAAGCCTCTCTTTCTCCAATTAAGTAGCTTCGTCTTGGCCAAGGACGCCTCAGGCACCTTAAAAGCAGGATGCCTCAGGCACCTTGGAAGCGCTGAGGAGAGTGTTTTTTGGTAAGTGATAGTCCTGTGAACTGAGGGTTGAAATAAACGGGTGTAAAGGACAGACACCTTTTTGACAAATGCAGAATGTCTTTGTTTTGGGTTTTGAATGCCTGTGGAAAGTTTTATATTAAAAGCCTGATGGATTTTATTTTTCTAAATTTTCAAAAAACTTTTTCTTGACATATAGTTGATGTACAATATTATATAAGTGACAGGTGTGCAGTGTAGTAATTTGCAACTTTTTTACAAGGCTTTTACTCCATCTATAGTTACTCTAGAATATTGGCTATATTTCCTATCTTGTGCAATATATCCTTGTAGCTTATTTTTATACATAATAGCTTGTACCTATTCCCTACCCCTATCTTGTCCCTCTCCCCTTCTCTCTCCCCACTGGTAACCACCAATTTGTTCTCTATAACTATGACTCTCTTTTTTGTTGTTATATTCATTAGTTTGTTGTATTTTTAAAATTTCAAAATTTAAGTGATATCATATTCAATTCAGTTCAGTCACTCAGTTGTGTCCAACTCTTTGCTACGTATGTTTGTCTTTCTCTGCCTGACGTATTTCACCCAGCACAATACCCTCCAAGTCCATCTATGTTGCTGCAAATGGCAAAATTTCCTTCTTTCTATGGCTTAGTAGTATTCCACTGCACATGCAGACCACATCTTTATCCATTCATCTGTTGATGGACACTTAGGCTGCACCCACATCCTGGCAATGGTAAACAGTGCTGCTCCAAACAATGCAGTGCATGCATCTTTCCAAGCCTTATAGATTTTAGATATATATTGCACACAGTTCTGAATTTTTCTTGATTATTGGTTACTTTGCCTGTGGGTTGTGCTGATTTGAATGTCTATTATATATTGTTAAGAATTATATTCAGGGTCAACAGATACAGTAACCTTTTAAAAATACTTTTGGATTCTTATGAGCTTTATCCTCACGCATCTGTCCACGTCCTGGAATCCACTCCTGCCAGGAGGAGGAGAGGCATTCCAATGCCTGTGACATGCAATCTGAGTTTTAAATTTTTAATCTAGAAATTTGGATGATTCCATTCTTCGTGACTACAAAACATTTATTTCTTGATATTTTGTTTTTTCAAAACTTGGTGCTTTCCAAAGAGGTGCTGTTAACTGAGCTGTTTTAATTTGATGTTATTTTGGACATCAATAATAAATTTGGGTCCAATTTCATATTCAGGGTGTAGATTCATGTAATAAAAACTTTTTTACACTTATTTTCAATTTGATAACCTCCCTGTGTTACCTTCTCCCTGAGTTATGACTTTTTTCCTGACACTTTTGAATGTTTTATTAAACTGTAGGTGACTTTTAAAAAAGAACAAACATGGAAATCCTCATGAATATTTCAGCATGGCATAGTACCTCGAACATTAACTCTTAGGATTCCTCTGGAGTTTCATTGCCCTAGTTTTGGTCCTTTAAAGTGAGTGAACAAGATTCTGCACTCTTATGGGGACTTACTTTGTATTCTGGTGATACACAATGCAGTCTTTATATCACTGTAACAGCTTTATTGAAATATAGTTCACTTACAAGTCACACTTCATGGTGTGAAATTTGGCGTCTTTTAGAATATTTACAGAAGGCTGCAACAGCAACACAATTTTAGAAGCTTTACATCATTCCCCCCAAATAAATACCTTACTCATTAGCAGACAGTCCCTATTTCCCCTAACCCCTAAGGCCTAGGCAAACACTAATTTGCTCTTTATTTCTGTGGATTTACTTATTTTGAACATTTAATTTAAATGGAATAATGCAGTGTGTGATTTTTTGTGTCAGGCTTCTCGGTCCCCATAAGACTGCTCCCTCCCCTGGAGTTTTTAAGTATGTCTACCATGAGGAGAAATTCATCAATTGCAGTGTAAATTTTGCTGCCCAGATCTGGGCTCCAGCAGGGTCCTGTGCTTGGTGAAGCTATAATTCTCTGTAGTCACTTATCTAGGTCTTGTGGTAGTGATAACTCACCACATGGCATCAGTTCTCTGACAGATTTCAGGATTATTGATTTTCAGTTTGTTCAGCTTTTCTATTGTGAGGACAGGAATGATGATCTCTAAGCTCCAAACATACTGGACCACAAACTGGAAGTCTTTTAATCTCTTATGGTTAAATAATGTCTGTTTCTTTACAACAGTTGCCTTTAATTTGTTAGAAAAGCGGAGAGATGTACTCAGGGAATCCTCCTGCTTGTTTAAAACCAGAACGCCACAGATTGCTCAGGGAGCTGTCACATCCTAATTCAAGCTTTCCAGAAGCTTCGGTGCCAATCCCATACTGTTTAAGGGAGATGTATGAAAGTGGCTCAGTCGTGTCCGACTCTTTGTGACCCCAAGGACTATACAGTCCATGGAATTCTCCAGGCCAGAATATGGGAGTGGGTAGTTGTTCCCTTCTCCAGGGGATCTTCCCACCCCAAGGATTGAACCCAGGTCTCCCACATTGCAGGCAGATTCTTTACCAGCTGAGCTACCAGGGACGCCCAGGGGAGATGTATAAGTAGGTCAGTCATTTGCCTGGGATTCTAAGAGCAAAAAAGAAAGAAAAATATTTTCTGCATTAGAAAAGACTAGGGTGGGGACTTATTTTGTGGTCCAGCAGTTAGGACTCCACACTGCCAATGCAGGGTGCACGGATCTGTGGTTGGGGAACTAAGAGCCCACATGCTGTGGGTGCGGCTAAAATAAAGACAAAAATAAAAGACTGGTGCATAGCGTGTGGGCTCCTGGTGTACATTCAGGATGATCCAGACTCCTTCAAGTCAGGTGAGTGAGAAGCAGCAATTCCAACAGACAGGGATGATCCGGTTTATCCTGACTTATTTGGCCTCATATTATCCTGGGCTTCATCACTTAAACTTTTATAGTTGGTCCTTATAGCATCACGTTGTACTGCTCTACATACCCCACGAACAGGATTACAGGGAAGTCTAAAACACTTAGGTCTGGCTTTCCGTGTCACCACTCGTACAAGCCAATGCTATTCCACACTTGGTCTACAGATCACAGACATCTGAGGATTCTGCAAAGGAATGAGAAAACTTTCATAAGTTACAAAGCTAACACAAAGGTTCTGGAAGGAAAACAGGGAGAAGGGAGGAGTCAGCTGTGTAGGCAACAGGGGGCGTCCCCCTGCTCCAGGAGTGGAGGGGACAAGACTATGGGACGACAGCCTCGAACCGCCCACCTTTGAGAGGGGAAGGTGGCAGGCGGAGGAAGGGGACGGAGTGCTGTATCTCCAGGCGCCCGGTTTGCTCTGGAATTAGAGGGGTGAGGGCTGGACTTGGCTTTCACATGGAAACAGGGCCCACACGAGGCCCAGCCTGGGAGGAAGGTAGACGCTGTCTGTCCCCAAAGTTCTCTGTTCAGGTCTTCATCCGCCTCTTAGATCCCAAGGGAGTGGATCTCGCTCTGGAGGAGGAGGACTTGGTTGATGGCCCAACCGTCTTGTGTCCAGCCAAGTCCTCAGCAGGTGATGGGTCCCTAACATCACAGTGTTTCCTGGCTGTGATCCTCCTGGAGCTGGGGCTGCTGGGGGTAGAGGCTGGGGTGGACACACCCCTGAAGGCAACCTTGGCTGGGGGTGGGCTGTCTTCTCAGCTGGAAGTATGGGGGCTCTGCCTGGGTGCACCCCCAGGCATGTGATTGAAGATGGGGGCAGTAGCACCTCCAAAGCCAGGCTTATTCTTAGCGCTGGGCTTATTCTTAGCGCTGGGCTTATTCTTAGCACTGGGCCCCATGATCACCATGGGGGGACTCTGGCCCGGAAGGCCCCGGTATTCTGGGCCACTCTTCCCGCTCTGTGTGTGGTTCTCCGGGCTCCCCTTCTTTGTGTTGAAATGCTGAGAGCAGCAAAGGGGCAGCTGAGATCCAGGACAGACGCTCCATTCCCAACGCCCCGAGGTTCGGCAGGGCCCCCTGGCCTGCAAGGTGCTGTGCTTGATCCACCAACTGTGGAGCAGCGCGGCCCGCTGTTGGGCCCAGCACTGGGCACGGCCTGGGGCACGCAGGTGGCGGCTGCAGAGCCAGGGGCAGGGGCTGGGCCCGGTGGGAATGCAGCTGGGGTGGCAGCCAAGGCCGGCTGGGTGCTGGCATGGGTGCCGTTGGGGGAGTTGGTGGGTGGAGCTGGGGGCCTGGAGCAGAGGTTGGGTCCCCGGTTAGGGCTGGAGCTGCCGGGTTTCCATAGTGTGGAGAGTGGTCCCAGGCTGGGGCTCCGCGCTGCTGCAGTCAGGGGCCCCAGAGATGGGCTGGGCAGGGGCTCGGGTGTGAGAGGAGCCGCTGAACCCGAGTCCAGGCAGGCTGGTGCTGACCGTGACAGAGGCCGCGCTGTCCCTGGGGGGCGTCTGCAGGGCCTGGGAAGATGGGAAGAGGCTCCTGCTGGATCCAGGGGGAGACCCGAAGAGGGGAGACTGGGAGGGTGGAATGGTGTCCATGGGGGTGACCTGAGTGTCAGAAGCGGGGTGGGGAGTCAGGCCCCCAGATATGCAGGGTGAGGGTCTGGTTTGGAGAGAAGACGGGATGAGCTGGCTGATGGGGGGCAGGGATTAAGGATCAGATTCGGGGGGGGGGGTATGGCGGGTGAAGACAGGAGAGTCCAGGCACATGGGTGTGGGGGACCCCAAGCCCGAGGAGCCGAGCGCTGCAGGGAAGGCCGGTGTGGCATCTTCCGCAGCTGGGTCCCACGCGGGCGGCTGGGAAAGGCCTCCTCCTCCTGCCGCGTTCCTAAGAGGCCCCGGGACGGGCTTCTCCTGGAAGCCGGGAAGCCAAGCCGCACCCGGGTCGGGGTCGGAGCCGGGCTTCCCCTCGCACCCGCCATGCCTGGCGCGGGGGCCGAAGCAGGGGCGGAGGGGCTTGGGGGCCGAGCTGACAGGCCCGCGCTGCCCGATCCTGGGGAGGAAGCGGGGGTGGTGGGCAAGGTGAAAGGGGCGGGGGGCCGTGAGTGGGAAGGAGGGCCCGGGAGGGGCTGGGACCAGGGAGAGAGGGGCCCGGGGGAGCCGTGCCTTCCCCCTGACCAGGGATGCGCAGCGGGGGCCCCTCCAGCAGACGCCCGGGCGTCCACTGGCGCTGGGGAGGCCGACTCCCTCTGGCCTCTCTCGGGCGGAGGAGCCCTGCCGGGGGCCGGAGGGTCAGCCGGCGCGGGGAAAGGACGGCAGGGCTGCGGGGCCGGGGTCTCATCCCGCAGCGCGCTGTTGATGCTCCGGAACGCCGCTGCTTTCTCCGCGTCCAGGTCTTCGGCGGTGACTCGGAAACCCAGCTCAGGGGGTGCGGGCAGCCTCAGCGGCTCCCCTCGCCTGCGCGGCAGCAGAGGAAACCTGCGTCTTCCGGGCCTGGGACTGTCCGATGTGGAGGGGCCGTTCTCCCAGGTTCGTTTCTGCCCCCTGGAGGCCTCCGCTTCCTCAGGCCGGCTGCTGCTCTGGGAAGCTACCGGGGCGGCACAGGGCGGCGGCGGGCCCCCCTCGCTCGCTTTCCTCGAGGACCCCCGGGGCAGCCCTCGCGGCATGCGGGGGCCCGTCCTCCTCTGCCCTGGCGGGAAACCTCGGGTGGAGCTGTGGGAGCTCGTGATGGCGTTTCTCTGGGGGCAGGAGCTCACACAAGAGGTCTGGAGTTTCTCCGTGGCTCTGTCTGCTGAGCTCTTGGCGTGGAGGTTTCTCCGCAGAGGCCCAGGCCTGGGCACGAAGGCAGAGAAGTCTGCCCGGGCCCCAAGGGGCCTAAATGCTGATCGTGCACCCCGAGAGCCGTCGGGGCCCGCTTTCGGATGGTCCTCGTCTGTGAATGCGGGGTCTTCCTCCTGCTGGGCCAGCCCCTTCCCGCTCTCTCCCAGGGCCCTCCTCACCGTCTTCTCTGTGCAGGAGCCCGGGGCACACCCGAGTGTGGTGGGCGGCACGGGGGTGACCTGCTGCTGGCGCCCACCACACACGGGGACCGGGCCCACTGCGGACGCCGGGCCGCGGCACATCGTGGAGATGCGAGCACCCAGCACCGCCTTCCTCTGATGGTGTCGCCTGCAGAGAGAGGTGAGGGCCCCCAGGAAGGAGCGCAGGGTCTGCGGGATCACAGAACACCGTCTCAGAGACGCTGTGACAAAGCGCAGGTGCAGAGTCACCGGATACCTGTGGGCTGGCCCGCGAGTGGGCAGCGGGGCGCGGACAGCGGGGTGACCCGGGCCGGCCACGGAAAACCGGCGGGGGCGGGGATCGGGCTGCGGGCGGCCGAGCCCTCCTGGCAGGTGCTGGCCCCCCAGAGCCTGGGGTTGGGGTGAGGGGCTGGGCCTGCCCAGGTAAGTGCCCATGGGGCACGTGGGTGGGGATCGGCACTTGGATAGGGACCTAAGTTGAGGGCGCTCTGGTTCAGCGGCCAGCTCGGCCAAAGGCGAAGCGAGCACAGCGTGGCGCGTTGCTGGGACGCAGCTCTAGAACCTGTGAGCAAAGAATGTGGTATATACGCTCGGTGTCAAAGGGCCTGGAGGGATAGCGCATGCGCAGGGGACAAGTGAGGCCGGGGGGTGAGCAGGTGAGATAAGCTCCTAGACAGTCTGGCGCTTCCGAAACTCCTGGGGTCTGAGGGTTGGAAGTGCTTGCCTTGAGAGCGATGAGCTTCTTGGCAGGACATCTGGCTCTTGTCTCCTGCCTGGGCCCCGGACCTGTCGGGGGTCTCCACCCAACCAAGGGGAGCAGGGTTCCTGGCTACGAGCCCCCCCACCCCCACCCCCAGGTTGGCAGCTTTGGCATCAGAGCCTGTACATCCTCCTGCCTTTAACTCTAGCAGCAACGGAGGGGAGAGCTGCTAAAAGCAGAAGTGCCCGCCTCACCCAGATCCTGCTGGGGTGAGCCCTGAGGCAGCCGCCAGGGCAGGCAGAAAGGGCCATACTTACCCCATGACCCGTAAATCCACTCCTAGGCGATTAACTCAGGGAAAAATTTGTCACAAAAACGTATGTGAATGTTTTAGCTAATTTATCCACAACTCCTAAATACAGGACTATTAAGATGGTCCACTTTTTCTTGAATTTGTCATTTTTCAGTTGTTCTCAGAACAGTACTGTCTATACACGTTGTCTCACAGTCAAATATTTTACCAATTAAATAAAATGTAGAAGACTTACATTCATATAGATTATTTTACCTGACACTCTTTTTTATAGTTGTCATATGTGTCACCTTTATATGATTTGAATGCCACCCTCTGAGACTGTGGTATCCTTTTTTCATTCGAAAGTCATACTGGGAATTCCTTCGTGGTCCAGTGGTTAGGACTCACTGCATTCACTGCCTGGGGCTGGAGGTCTGTCCCTGGTAAAGAAACTTAGCTCCCTCACGCTGCATGGTGAGACCAAAAGGAAAAAAAAGGTCATACATATATTAAATAATTTAAGAGGATAATTTATCCAGATACTTAGCATTTCAGCTGCCCTTCCTTTGTTCTTGAAGTTGCAGCCTTTCTTGAGTTATTTGACTTCAGTCTGAAGAAGTTCCTTTCATGCATTTTTATAGCAAATTGGTAAAGAATTGTTAGTTTTTTATTGTCTCCATCAGCCGTCATTTTGAGTTTTGTTTGGCTTTCAATCCTTAAGGGTATCTTTGCTTTAAGGGTATAATGTCCTGATTTGATCTTTTCAACACTTTAAAGATGTTATTCCATTTTTTTTTTTTTTTTTGGCTTCTATGTTTTCTGATGAGAAGTCACAGTCCTTCAAGTTGGTATTCTCCAATGCGTAATAGGCCATTTTCCTTGACTGCGTTTTTTTAAAAATTTTCTTCAGATTGATTGTGTCAGGGTGAGGTTTTCTGAGCTTAGATCTGTGTCTCTAAATCAGTGACATTTTCAACCATTCTTTTCCTCATATGTTTTATTCTGCACCTTTCCTTTAGACCCTCCAATGGCACAAAATTAGAACTTCCAATATTGTTTCACACATCTCTGAGACAATGTTGGTTCAGTCATTTTTCTGCTTTGTTTTTCAAATTGTGCCATTTCCATTGATTCACAGGTTTTCTGAATCTTTCCTGTTTTCTCCATTCCATTAATCAGTCCACGCAGTGAATGTTTGATTTTGCATGTTAAGTTCTAAAATTTCCATTTGCTTTTTTTTTGTAGTTTTTACTTCTCTGTGAAGAACTTGTGTCTTTCCAGTCATTTCAGGAGAATTTAACCTCACTGAGTGTGGTTATAACCACGAAGCAGATGCTTCGTCTGCTAATTCCTTCTCAGGGCTGAGTCTGTTGATTGCCTTTTCCCCTTGGAAACTGGTCAGATTTTCCTAGCTCTTTGTATGCTCTGTTGTGGGGTTTTGCTTGGTACCCTGGACACTTTGCTTAGAACCTGGTTCCTATTAAAATCCTCCGTAGCTCGTTACGTTCTCTGCTGTTTCTATGAAGAAGCCTGTGAGTCTGTGCTCCAGCACATACTGCACCTTGCCCTCTGCGTGGTCCCAGCCCGGGTGCCGTTTCCAGGACGTTGTGTCCACATGGCGCACGTCCCATCAGGTGTTGACCTGGGGGCTGAGTGGCAGTTCTCACTGTAGCTCACTTCTCCAAGCCTCTGCTTTGCCTCGTTGGGTTTGTCTGTGCAGAAGGCTCAGGGGAGGCCTAGGACCCATGTTGCTTCATACGCAGGCCTTCTCTAGCCCTCTCGTCTTCAGGATTCTTAGCCACATTCTCAGGCTTCAGGGGCTCCTCTTATATGTTCCTCAAAGTGTTTCAGCCTCCAGGCTGTCTTGCAGTTCCACCTGGCCAGGTTGACTTTTCAGGTGAAATAGCAAGAGAAAAGAAAGGAAAATAACGCCCCCCCCCCCCCGACCCTCCCACTCTTCAGAAAACAGGAGCCTCTCTCCCTGTTCCTTTGCCTAGAGATGCGGGTCATCTCTCAGGGTTTAGGTGCCTCTGTCATCACTGAGGTTGCAGGGGAGATGTGAGAACCAGGGAGGAAAAGAAACAAATGGGAATGACCTCCCTCACTCCTCGTTATGTAAGTCTCACACTTTTTCACTCTTCTGGCTGAAAAGAAGGGGTGGATCCCAGAGTTTTAATTCTCAAGCTGCTGTTGGACATCACCTGCTTTGGGTAAGCTAGGAGACAAGAGCCAGGGAAAAAAGACCATAATCCCCTAACAGGCTGGTATTCAGCTTTGGATTTCCAGGCCCCATCTGCCTGTTAGTGTTTACTTCATAAAGTTGCAAGTGCATATTTCTTTGTCCTCTTGTCTTGAATTTCACTTGTAATCTGCATAAGAGAGGTTGTTGTATGAGGCTTCCTCTGTCTTGGCCCACCCTGAAGTCTGCCGTTACTTTTAAAATAAATGTATCCAAGTTGTCGCATATGGCAAGGTATCCTCTTCTTTTGGGGACGAATAATAATTCCATTCTGTATGCATGCCACATTTTCTTTATCAATTCATATGTCAGTGGACATGAAGTCGTTTCCACACCTTGGCTCTTGCGGCTAATGCTGCCATAAGAATGGGAATGCAGATATCTCCTTGAGATCCCGGTTTCGATTCTTTTGGATACAGGCCCCGAAGTGAGATGGCTCCCTTGTGCCAAGTGAAATAAGCCAATCACAGAAGGACAGAAGTTGCATGATTCCACTTTCATGAAGTATCTAAAATAGTCAAATTCAATTCCAGTTGACAACACTGAATCGGATCATTGGCATTTGCTGAACGAGAAGAACTGAAATGTTTTCATCCCTTCCCCCACCCAAAAGGTAAATATGTGAGGTGACAGGTGTGTTAACTTGATGGGGGAAGTCCTTTCACAGTGTATCAAGTAATTGTGTTGCTGAACAAGGGCTGGCTGCCCCATGTGCAAAGAAGCCAGTACTATAGTAGTGGGTTTTGAGGAGAGAGAGAGCTTATATTGTGAGGTCGATCCAAGCAAGACAGGAGGCAAGGCTCTGGAATCTGTCTCCTTGATCCAGGGTTTGGGGCACAATTTAAGGACTTAGGGGAGTTTCAAATTTGGAAGCTGATTGGCTAGTCTTGACTCACTCCACATCACCTACTCCTGCACCAGGAAGGCAGCTCTTCCTTCCTGAAGTACTCCTTCCTCTTGTAAAGGACTGCAGTGACAAGATTTCTTTGGGTTCTGTAAACCTAAGAATTTGATTTGTTCCGGAGACGTGGATTCCAGTCTTGCATGGGCACAGTGCTGTCTCTATAAAATGACTCAAGGTTTGATTAGTCAGCCTACACCGTGCTAAGTCACTTCGGTCGTGTCTGACTCTGTGAAAACCTTTGGACTGTATCCAGCCAGGCTTCTCTGTCCATGGGATTCTTCAGGCAAGAATACTGAAATGGGTTGCCACACCCTCCTCAGGGGATCTTCCTGACCCACAGACAGATGAAACCCGCATCTCTTAAATTTCCTGTGTTGTCAGCCAGGTTCTTTACTGCTGGAGTCATCTGGGGAGCACAAGTCAACCTATATAAAAAGGCAAAACCAGTTTAAGTTGGTCAATGTTTTTTCAATCATGTTGTAATAAATAACTCACTATTTTGTTGATCAGTGATATCCAACAGAGCTGAAAGAAGGATCACCCCCCCCCAAAAAAAAACCAGAAAAAAAGTCAAATTTATACACACAGAGAGTAGAATTATGATTGGCAGAAGCTAGTGTAGGGGAAATGAAAAGTTGTTAAACAGGCATAAATTTCCAGTTCAGCAAATGAATATGTTCTAGAAATCTGCTGCACAACATGTAACAATACTGTATTGTGCATTTGAAAGTTTAAGAGGTGAGATCTCATGTTAAGTGTTTTAAACACGGTAAAAAAATTTAGGCAATTTCTAGCGATCACATAATGCTTGGAGTGCTTAGGAATCACAGAATGCTTAGGAATGGAACGTAATATGCTGCTTAGGAATGTAATGTAATACGCTAAATACTCAATAATGAGGTAATTTCCAAGAAATAGAAATTAGGATTGTTTGACAATAGAATAATAAGTATCTCACTCCATGTGCACTCTGATAAAAAATGTATTTATAAATGCATGTGAAAGAAAATGTTTCATAGTAATTTTTAATATGATCATGGTACATTAAAATGTATTAGTACTTACCTGTGAACACTAAGGTCACTTGATTTGTCGTTTTCTATATTATTCTATACTTCTGTGACTAAAAGCATTACTTGGGAAATTAAAAGGATGAAGTGATTTTGGCTTTTGATCCACTACTAATTCGTACTTAACCTTAATTCAGGAGTTGGATTCTTTGACCCAAGGAAATAGAATAATATAAAAAGAATGTGTCCGATGGTGGAAGTGATTAAAGTACAGCAGGAATGTCTTTGCAAAAGCTACTGTTGGTCCCAGGAGACTCTCACCTATCTGTGTAACACAGGGCAAATCAACTCACCTACATCTCTGAGTTACAGGGATGTGGTGATAATTAAAAGGTGACCGGGCACAGTGAACACTCGAAAGTCATGGTTCCTCGGTAAAGTCACTGCCCTGCTCCTTTATCCTTTGGAATTACTTGTATTAGTAAAATTTGTACTTGACAGTATTTTTCAGTTCAGTTCAGTCGTTCAGTCGTGTCTGACTCTTTGTGACCCCATGGACTGCAGCACACCAGGCTTCCCTGTCCATCACCAGCTCCCAGAGCTTGCTCAAACTCATGTCCATCAAGTTGGTGATGCCATCCATCCGTCTCATCCTCTATCTGTCCCCTTCTCCTCCTGCCTTCAATTTTTCCCAGCATCAGGGTCTTTTCCAGTGAGTCAGTTCTTCATATCAGGTGGTCAAAGTACTGGAGCTTCAGCTTCAGCATCAGTCCTTCCAGTGAATATTCAGGACTGATTTCCTTTAGGATTGACAGGTTTGATCTCCTTGCAGTCCAAGGGACTCTCAAGAGTCTTCTCCAACACCACAGCTCAAAAGCATTAATTCTTTGGTGCTCAGCCTTCTTTATGGTCCAATAGGTTTTCTTCCAAGGAGCAAGCATCTTTTAATTTCACGGCTGCAATCACCATCTGCCCTGGTTTTGGAGCCCAAGAAAATAAATTCTGTCAGTATTTCCATTGTTTCCTCATCTATTTGCCATGAATTGATGGGACCGGTTGCCATGATCTTCCTTTTCTGAATGTTGTGTTTTAAGCCAGCTTTTCCACTTTCATCAAGAGGCTCTTCAGTTCCTCTTCATCTGAATATCTGAGGTTATTGGCATTTCTCAATAACCTCAGGTTCCCGCAATTTTGATTCCAGCTTGTGTTTCGTCCAGCCTGACATTTCGAATGATGTGCTCTGCATGTAAGTTAAATAAACAGAGTGATGACAACATACAGCCTCGATGTACTCCTTTCCCAATTTAGAACCAGTCTGTTGTTCCATGTCCGGTTCTAATTGTTGTTTCTTGACCTGCATACAGGTTTCTCAGGAGGCAGGTCAGGTAGTCTGGTATTCCCATCTCTTTCAGAATTTTCCAGTTTGCTGTGATCCACATAAAGGCTTTAGCATAGTCAGTGAAGTAGAAGTAGATGTTTTTCTGGAATTCTCTTGCTTTTTCTATGATCCAACAGATGTTGGCAATTTGATCTCTGGTTCCTCTGCCTTTTCTAAATCAAGCTTGAACATCTGGAAGTTCTCAGTTCACATACTGTTGAAGCCTGGCTTGGAGAATTTTGAGCATTACTTTGCTAGCGTGTGAGATGAATGCAGGTGTGCGGTAGCTTGAACCTTGCCTTTCTTTGGGATTGGAATGAAAACTGACCTTTTCCAGTCCTGTGACCATTGCTGAGATTCCAGATTTGTTGGCATATTGAGTGCAGCACTTTCACAGCATCATCTTTCAGGATTTGAAATAGCTCAACTGGAATTCCATCACCTCCACTAGCTTTGTTCATAGTGGTGCTTCACAGTAACTATTTTAGATACTCTTTTCCTTTGATCTTTGTAATTTGATTAATGCATCTTCCTATTACAGAATTAGAGTTTTCGAAGTCTGATTGAATATTTACCTTTATTTACTAGTATGTTGTATACTTTCATATGTTTTTGTGTTGCTGATTAGCTGTTTTCATTTCAGCTTGAAGAATTCAACGTTTCTTTCAAGGCAGGTTTAATGGTAATGAACTCCCTCAGCTTTTGTCTGCCTAGAAAAGTATTTCTCCTTCATATCTGAAGGATTACTTTGAAGATAGAGTATTTTTGGTGTCATATTTTTTCTTTCAACATGTTGAATATATCATTTTACTCTCTCCTGGCCTATAGGGTTTCTGCTGAGAAATCTGATAGTCTAATGAGGGTTCTTTCTTTTCTCACCTGCCTTAGAATTCTTTATCCTTTGATTTTCGACAATTTGATTATAATGTGTTTTAGAGAAGGTCTCTTTTGCATTGAGATGGTGGGATGACCTTTTAGCTTCATGAACTTGGATGTTATTGAGATTAACCTGGTCTAGAGTCAACTTCAGTACTCTTGCCTGGAAAATCCCATGGATGGAGAAGCCTGGTAGGCTGCAGTCCATGGGGTCACTAAGAGTCAGACACAACTGAGCGACTTCACTTTCACTTTTCACTTTCATGCATTGGAGAAGGAAATGGCAGCCCACTCCAGTGTTCTTGCCTGGAGAATCTCAGGAATGGGGGAGCCTGGTGGGTTGCCGTCTATGGGATCGCACAGAGTCAAACACGACTGAAGCGACTTAGCAGCAGCAGCAGCAGCAGAGTCAACTTAGGTGCTTTGGAACTTCCCTATTGGTCTAGTGGTTAAGACCCCTCACTCCCAATGCAGGGGGTCCAGGTTTGACCCTTGATTGGGAAACTGGATCCCACATGCTGCAACTGAGAGCTTGAATGCCAAAACTAAAGATTCTGCATGTTGTAACTAAGACACAGAATGGGCAAAATAAATAATTATAAAAAAAATAAATTCAAGTTAGTGTGTTTTCATTTTAGGATGTTAAAGGTAATCCACATGGTAAACACAAAATAGCTGTGAAATATACACAAAAGTGAGAAAGTAATTTAAATATTTCACTGTTAGGAATCAGCTAAACACACAAAAAGGATAGGGATGTAGGGAATGAGTGGTAAAAATGCTTTGGGCATATAGAAAGCAAATAGCACAATAGCAGACATACTAAGCTTTTTCTTAGTAATTATTTTAAATGTAAATGAATTAAACTCTCCAATCAAAATATAGAGATTGGCAGAATAGGGAAGAACATATAATCCAACTATATGCTGTCTATGAGACTCACTTAAGATCCAAAGACACAGACAGATTGAAAGTTAAAGGATAGAAAAAGGAATTAAAAACTCAATGAGAAAACCCGGATAGTAACCAGAAGAGAGCAAGAGCATCTATGCCAATATCAGAATAGACTGAATTACAAATGGATCAAAGACTTAAATGTAAGGGCCAAACTGTACCAATTTCTGAAGAAAAAGGGGGGTAAGTCTTCATTCTTGGATTTGGCTATGAACTCTTAAATATGATGGCAAAAGCACAAACAACAAAAGGAAAAATAAGTAGGACTTTATAAAAATAAAAATCCTTTGTGTTTCAAAGAACACCATCAAGGAAAATATAATACAACCTTCAGAATGGAAGAAAATATTTGCAAATCATGTCTGTTAAAGTCTAGCATTCATAATGTGTAAAGAACACTGGCTATTCAGCAATAAAATGTCAAGCTTCCTCAGCGGCACAATGGCAAAGAATCCGGCTGCCAATGCAGGGTTCGATCTCTGATCCAGGAAGATCCCACGTGCTGTGGGGCAGCGAAGCGCGTGCACAGCTATTGAGTCTGTGCTCTCGAGCCAGAGCTACAGCTGCTGAGTCCGTGTGCCACAACCTCTGAAGCCCGAGCCCCTGTGCTGGGCAGCAAGAGAAGCCACCACAGTGAAAAGCCCACCCGCCACAGCTAGAGGGTGGCCCCTGCTCGCTCTGCAACTAGTGAAAGCCCACATGCAACAAAAACAAAAACTGCCAACCAAATTTGAAAAACGGAAGAATTTGCATAGATGCTCCTCCAAAGAAGAGACGCCAGTTGCCAATAAGCAGAGGAAAACAGTTCAAAGTCATTAGGCAAAGTTATGCCAACTGAAACTACAGTGAGATATCACTTCATACCCATTAGTATGGGTACAGTTTTTTAAAAAACAAGAGTTGGAAATAATGTGGGTAAATGGGTACCTTCAAACATGGCCGGTACAAATATAAAAAAGAAAATAGTTTGGCAGTTCCTCAAAAAGTTAAACACAGAGATACCATATGCCGCAGAAATTCCATGCCTAGGTATATGTTCAGGAGAAATAAAAGCATATGTTCACACAAAAGCTTGTACACGAGTGTTACAGTATCCCTATTTGTAATAGCCAAAAAATGGGAACAACCCAACTGTCCATCAATTGACACATGGAAAAACAAAATGTGTTATATCCATATAATATTATTCAGTCACATAAAGGGCAAGGGACAGATACATGCTACAACCAGGATACACACTGACTACATTTTGCTTACTGCATAAGTGAGATGCAAAAGTCCGCACATTGTATGGTTCTATTTTATGTGAAACATGCAGTGTAGGAAGATCCATAGAGACAGGACCAGAGCTGAGGTGAAAGGGGTGTAGACGGCAAGAATGACTGATACTATAGGGTTTCTTTTGGGGATGATGAAAATGTACTGGAATTAGGGGTGTTGGTTGCAAAACCTCAAGATAAAAAGTCACCAAACTGTACAGTTTTAAAAAGTGTAAATTTATGGAATGTTAATTATATCTCAATAAAGAAACTACAATTTAACATTTTTATATATTGTCTGTCAACATGGTACATGAGTAAGATACAGTCATTATTCTTGATCAATTTCACAGTGAAATTCCCACAGCGACTTCAATGGAGTGGCTTGTTTGAGGTGATATTTGAGACTCAATGCTTTGGAAGTAAGTGCTCATTTAGGGCTGCTGAATGCCAGTATATATTCTTCATACCCAGTATATTTATTCAGTCCCTGTATGTATCCTTGCTTTGAATCCACTGTCTTTTTTTCTTCATTTTCTTGAAACATGGTCCTGGGAAACTCATTCACAATAGCGAGAGATGTTGACATTTTCCTGGCAAAAGCCTTGTTTCCAGGACACACTTTAGATCTTATCACTAACTGTCCCAGGGAGCCCTCCAAATCAGTAGGGCTTACAAAGATGGACCTTATATTTTTGTGTGCACTTAAAATACCCCAACAGGGTGATTGCATGGGAAAAAATCACTTCAGCTGAGACAATACAAAGTCAGCATCACATACTGAGAGTATAGGTGCTGGTGCCTGACGGCCTGAAGTCATATTCCGTTTGAAAGGCCCAGGTACCTAGGAAGGTTGATTACTTAGACCTTCTGTTTCTCAGTTCCCTGGTCTGTGATGGGGAAATATTAATATGATCTGCTTATTTGTATTATGTTCTAAAATTAGTAAATACTGAGCATGAAGAAAAATGATAGGTATTTCCTAAGTTCTACCTGCATAAGTGATCAAGTATTAAGTGTCTGGAAGTAAAAGCAGAATGTCTCCAGAAAGGGCACCTAGGAGGCTACAAACAGGACAGAACGTACTTATTTACATTGACTGTAGAGCTTATGAAAAGAATATTATTTCTCGAAGTGCACTGTGGGGAGGACAGAGTAGGAGCTCTGACCCACATTTACCGTTCAGGAGACTGAAATTTAGAGAGACTGAGTAACTTGCCCAGAGTCACAAACACTGATGACTGATGGGTCTGAAGCAAGACAGGGAGATGATTCCCTCGGGATGGAGATTTCTGAACCCCTGGACATGAGATCGTGTCCCAGATACACAAACCAAGAGCTCTCCTCACTCCCTTCCCACATCCTCCTGCCTAAGGATGCTACAGGGAGATAGCTGGTACCCAGAGAAGGTGCCTGGCCCAAGAGAATGGCTCAAATCTCAGCCCAACTCCTGGCTCACCCTGAGCCCAAATACACTGCCTTTCCCCCAAATGAAGACCTCCTGGTGGAGCGGGAGGTCAGAACATGCATCCTGCGCCCCCCCCCCCCCCCCCCCCCGCCTTGGCACATGATTCTATCTGCTGCTGCTTTGCAGTGAGACTTCCTGGTGATCAGGTGACCGCCCTGAATGACCAGTAGCCTGCGTGACTCTAACTGGCTCAGAACCCAGGACATTCTAAACCAACGGCCCACATGACAGTTGCACAGAGAATTCACATCATCTTCAACTGACCAAACCTGAACGAGGAGCAGGGGATATTCAGTAGCTGGGAACGGGATCTCCTGGGCTGGTGGTGCTTTGGGGGTTTAATGAATGCAGTCTGTGAGCCCCAGTGCCTCACTGACTAAAACCTGACCAAGGGTTGGAACAGCCTGGACTAAGACCTGGTTGAGGGCAGGCAGTGGCTGAACTGATTCTGAGTGGGCGCTGTCTCTGCGCAGCCTCGCTCACCCAGATCCAGGCTCTGCTGTATAAACTACAGCCCTTACTCTTGAATCTGCTCACTGGTGTTATTTCCGCAGTACCTTCAATGGAGCGGTTAGTGGGGGCGGCACAGGTGTGCGCCTACCCTGTGGTTTGGCCAGAAGTGAGTTCTGACGTGTCTGAACCATGGCTGGGGACGGTGAGCAGACCATCTTGACCGCACATGATGTTCTTGTGCGTCTAGTGTCTGAATCCCTTGTGATCCTTTGCTTTCGGTTAACTGGGCCACAGTCCCAGGAAATATGTTCAAAGCAGAATTATTGACACATTGCTGGGAGAAGACCATGGGGAAATATCCATTCATTCCCAGGTCCCACTTCTGTTCCCCTTGACTGCCAGCTGCCTAGGGGAGTCAGCCGAATCAAAGCTGGGCTGGGGAGAGGAATGTTGCAATGCGGTGAACAATTAATACACTCACAATATTCAGCACTGATTGCACTGGATCATGACTTTACTCAGATGAGATAATATAGAAATGGAGCCCAGCACAGTGACTGAGAGCGTGGGGGCTGGGGCCAGTGGTCTGGGTTCAAATCCTACCAGGAGTCACGTGAACCTGGGAAAGTTAATCTCTCTGTCCTCAGTTCCCTGTTCTGTGATACAGAAATGTTAATAGGGTCCACTTATTAGTATTACGTGATGAAGCTTAATATAAAAAGTCAGGTAGACCCTGAAGAAAAATGACTGGTCCTTCATAGGTGCTACCTAAGTATTCAGAAATTAAATGTCTGGAAGAATAAGCAAGAAATGTAGAAGTGCTGCCTCCTGGATGCCACAGGGCAGAGGATGGGGGGAGATTATGGGTGTGACGCTTTGCATCTTGTGAACAAACTGTGTTCTCTCCTGTGGTCCCCACATCAGCTGTGGGGGGGGGGGGACTCTCAGGGCAGGTGCTGTGATCCATGTTATGGTTCATGGCACTAAAATGTCTAGATTTTAAGTGACTTTCCCAGAGTCTCAAAGCTGATGACAGATGGATGTGGGACACGACTATTACTGATTCCCTGGGGACAGAAGTCTCCGAACTCCTAAATCCTCTAGATGGCGCCCTGGACCCTGGAGCCCAGGACTCTGCTCCCTTCAGCCTCTCCATCCTCCTGCCCCACAGTTGCTCCGAGGACAAGAGGGGTCTTAGCCAACAGGAGGACACATAACTGACCCAGCTGCCTCCTTTGTGCTGATCCTTGACCCCAAAGTCATCAAATATTCTGGAAAGAATTTCCTTGAAAGATCAGGCCCTCCTCACGTCTGTCACTGAATGCTCCTTCCTCTAACCTGATGGCTCCTTCCTCTAACCCTTCACTCCCCCAGGCAGCACCCAAACACCCAGCGGTCCTGTCCATATCAAGCGACGGAAATCCTGCTGGGAAGTCCCAGCTTCCTTTCCGAAGACCTCTGGATTTAGACTGCTAATATTTGGCTTTGGATTTTGACATCAACATTCAGGACTGTTTGGCATGTAATTGTCTTTGTCTGTTGCTGCTGTCTTTGTCTACTGATGTCTATTGCTGGGGTGAGACAGTAATCTCCTGGTCCGATAAAGGCAGTGTTAGGAGTATTCTCTCTATGCCCGGTCTCTGGAAGAGTGTGTTAGGAGATGGGCATCAACTTCTACCTTAAATGTTTGGTAGAAATCAGGGGATGCCACCTGGGCCTGATGTCTGTTTTGTGGTTTTTTTTCTTTTTTGCATTTCTTACAACAGAAGCTTATTTGGTATATTGTACAGGGCACAGATCTTAAGTATACAGCTTTATGATCTTGTAAATATGAGCACATCTGTCCAACACCCCGTTCAGTTTACCGGATATCCCCAGCATCCTGGCAGCCCTCTGAAGAAGGGAAGAAGAGGAGTTGCTAACTTATCCAGGTTATAAGAAGGAAAATCAGTTACTCCGTGCATACTGCAAGCACAATGATTTACACACAGTTAGCTCAAAATTAGTGTGGCAGCACACCTGGAAAGTAATGGAGGGAGCTGGAGGGCTGGGAGAATCCAATGCCTTTGGGATTTCTGCTGTGGACGTCTGAGGTCAGGGTTGGGAAGCTGTGAGAGGAGCTTTTCAGGAGCAGCTGGGCTTTTACAGAGGAAAACAAGACTACTTCCCAGAGTGGGGTGCCCACTGCAGTCCACTGAGCCCTCCCTTTGTTGAGGGTCCTTTTTCTATACTTGTGGGTTATTTTACATACAAATGTTTAAAAAATAAACCCAGCAGGAGCCCAATTTTGCTTGATATTAAAAGGGTTAAATATAAAACACATATAGGAAACTAATGCTGAACCCATACAGACCATATTGGGGAAAAACAGGCACTAAACAGCTGACTCAGGAGGCGGAGGGAGGCGCCTCGTGTGTCTCATTTAAGCGCCGACACTGTCCACGCCTTCTGTGTCTCAGGGTGAGTTCTCCAGTCACGGATCTTCCTTTGCAGGTGTGGCTCTAGGACCTGCCACACACACGCAGGTGCTGGACTCGCTGAGAGGGGGGTGGGCTCCCTGGTCCATGTGCAGGACCCAGGGGGCTATTCAGACCTGGGCCCTGGCTCCCCCAGGGCTCAGATCCCCAGGGCGCTGGGGACTGTTTGCTGCTCTTTACTAAACGTGTTGTCTAGTAGCGGAGAGATGTTCTGTAAGCGGTGACTTAACCTGGGCGTTTGGCCAGGCAGTGTTCAAGTGACTGGTCCTTTGAAACAGTGTGAGTGATGCAGAGGAAAGGGCTCCAGGATGAAAAAAGGCCGGGTCCCTCCGTCTGGGCGCTCTGAGGGAGCGGGAGGTCTGATGACACAGGTGGGCATGGTAAATAGCCCTGTCCCTCCAGCCCTACTCAAGCCGACTCATTGGGAGACCTACATAGTGGAAATGGTCAGTTCAGTCCAGTCGCTCAGTCATGTCCAACTCTTTGCCACCCCATGGACCGCAGCACGCCAGGCTTCCATGTCCATCACCAGCTCCTGGAACTTGCTCAAACTCATGCCGTTGAGTCAGTGGAAATGGTCAGAGAACCACAATGTTCTCTTCTCTCCTAAGAACCTTATTCTTTAACATGGAAACCAAACTTGCCTATGTTTTTTCTGCAGTGACAGGATCATAAGTTTCACCGCTTTACCCCATCCCAACATGAAAAGTTTACAGAAGACACCACTTTTCAGAGTGCCACGAAACCAGATCCATTTGATATTTAATTTGAAAGACTGTCTCTTTAACGCATGCTAAATTAGCATTGCTTTGAATTGGCTTTCATTTGAGTTGTGTTGTATTCAATTTTCACACATCTATTAAAAGTCAATAGAACCTCAAGTTGAGAAATGGTGCCATGAGGTGACCCGGGCCGTTCCATGGGGCTCCACAGAGGCTGGGGCGGGTAGTTGGGTAAATCCCAGCCAGGTGTGGATTCTGCAGGGCCCCCTGCTTCATGTCAGGGTGGCTGCGCGCCCACAAGGGAGCTGTCTGCTCACGAGAAGTTGCCCCGGTGTGTCTGTCCCCCTCACCCTTTCCCAGAAAGCCTGCACTCGAGGGTACCCGGGCCATCCTTGGCATCTCACAACATCTGGTGATTAACTGGGGATGTGGCCTGCTGACCTTGGCTGGCTGGGAGGGGCAAGCCTGGGTCCTACAGAGGGAGATGTTGAACCGTTCCAGGGACACCCTTTACAGAGAACACAGTGTGAACAATATCTCCAGGGATGACGCACATGGCTTGTCCCACTGCCCCCTCCCCCCCACCCAGCCCTGAATGTAGGAGCCTGGCATCCTCGGGTTCTATGGAACGGGGACCATTCCCTGAAAAGTTGTACTCAGGTCATCCACCAGTTGCATGTGTGGATTACCACCATACTCTTGTCTCTGCTGTTTTGCTCACACACAGAGATGGCCACCTCCATGCTCGTCTCTGGTTTTGGGTTTTCCTGAAGCACCAAGAAAAAAAACAAAAACAAACCAGGGGTGGCACAGGAGGTGCATGCACTTATTTGCCTTCTCCTCTTCCTCCTGTCCTCTCCACACTCACATTTCCTCTTCTTGTTCTTCCTCATCCCCTTTTACTTCATCCTTTCTCTTGAATCCAGGACTAGAGAATTTGACAGTTGGGAGGCAAGGAACAATCCTGTGTGTCCACAGCTGCCCAGGGCAGGACACCCATTGATGGTGGAAGTGGGAGTGGTGAGGGGGAGGTCCAGGGCAGAGCCAGACGTCCTGGTGGTCCCTCCAGCATGGTAGAGCCAGCCCTTCTGACACCCAAGCCCCTCCTCTTGCCTGGGCCTGGGGCTGTGGGGTGTAGGATGGGGGCGGACGTTGTACCGGTTGGGTAGGGATGGGAGGTGGTAGGGTGAGCATGGGGGTGGGGTGGGGTGAGCTTGGAGGGGTACTCAGGGTTATTACCCTCTCAATAGGATTCATTGATACAGACGGGTTGAGGGTGGAGGTGTCAGGAGCCAGGGTAATGGGGGAGGAGGGCTGCAGGGAGATGATTGTACAGATTTTATAGCTGGTCCCAGGGCCTCAAGTGCCTGGATGAGACCAAGTCTTTCTGAATGAGAAGCAGAAAAAGAGGGAAGGAGAGGACAGGAAAGAGCTAGAAAGAGGAGCTTATGAATAAATCACATGCAGATTGTTGCTCTCTCTTTAGGAGGCTTCAAAATCCACCAAGTAATGCCCCACATGGAGAATTGCAAGAATGGGGGTGGGGAGGCCCTGGGAAAAGAAAAGGGGGGAAGGGTCAGGCTGTGGCTGACAACTCGGGGTCCTACTGCTTCTGGCAGGGGTAAAGCCTGACGTTTAGACCTTTTCTGTCCCCCTGCCCCCACCATGCGTTCTCCGATAGGGCCTGGATCCTGTCACTTTTGCAACGGTGGGGAGGGGGTGGGCTTACGATCTCCAGCATCGTTTCCCAGCCTGCAAACTGTGTGTGGCTGAGAATGAATGCCTGTGTCATTCTGTTCCTCCAAGAAGGCAGTCACTACTGTCCCCATGTCATTGCATATGTTGCCTTCTGTCCCTCCCCCTCCCTTCATGCCTTAACCTCCCTGTTTTTCTCTCTCGCGTCAAAGCCCGTTTCCTGTCTCCTTGCCAGCCTCCATCCATCAGTGTTCTCTGACACGGGAGCGTGGAAAGAGGAGTAATCACGGGTGTTCCCCCACCCCATCCTACCCGGGGAGCCCCTACCACGATTGATCTCCTGGTTGTGCTGGGCTCTGTGGCAGAGACTAACTCCATGAAGCGAGTGACTGTCCTGTCCTGGGGAGACTTTAGGTTCTTGGGAGACATTTGAGGCTCACAGCAAATCTGTATATACGTTCTGAAGATGAACACAAGCTTAGAGGTAAAGTAACTTGTCCAAATTCTCTTGGTCTGCAAGCAATGCAACAGGGGTCGTCCTCCAGCAGGTGTTGGTCACATAAATCCTCAGTCCTGGCCAGGGTTGGTCCCGGAGCCTTGGAAGGACTGGGGATGGGGAGGTGGGGACCTGGGCCTGCCTGGGGGAAGCTTGCAGGGTGGGCAGGGCTGGGGTGTTAGGGGGGCAGGAGCGGGCACTGTCTGGAGGGAGCAGGGGCTTCCGAGAAGAGCCGTGACCCCCGGCCCCGCCGCCCAGAGGCGCTGTCCTGGGGCAGGTCACTCCCAGGGGACCGGGTCAGCAGGACCGTGAGGACAGGGGTGTGCAGCCGGCCCCGCAGTTGTTCACAGCGTCCTGGAGAATTCCTGCTGGCTGTGGAGGGGTTCGAGGGGCGGCTGGCCCCAGGATTCGGGCTGTGGGTGAGGAGTGGAGGCAAGAAAGGTGCTCCAGGGTGTGCTCCCCCTCAGCTCTGCAGGAGGACCTGGGAGCCCGTGGAGGGAGCTGGGGGGACGTCATCTCTAACTTCCCCACCCCTGGGAGCAGCGCCCTCAAATCGGGAGGAAGCCTGAGGACAGGACGTGGAGGGGCTGCCAGGAGATCTGCAGGTGCAGAGGGAGAGCGGGAGTCTGCTTCCCCAGCGCCGGGAGCGCGCACATGGGACTGCGTCTCCAGGCTCCCGTGCTGGTGAGGGAGCCGCGTCCCACCAGAGGCCTCATCCCAGCTCAGCCCCCGGACCCCCGACCAGTAACGCTTGTACTTTATTCCCAAGAGATGCCAAGCAAACGTAAGCCAAGGCTTTACTTTGGCAAAGTCAGAAAAGAGCTCATGGGAGCTCTTAATCTCATGGGAAAGAGAAATCTGAAATCTTGAAGCCCATATATAGGCCTAGTATCTCCCACTGTTATGTCATTGATATAAGAAAAGAGCAACACAAGCCCTCACACATATTTCCTTCTTTCTTATTTCATGTCCCTCTTTATCAGTCTCCAAAGAGGCGCGTGTAATATGATTGCTCCTGGGAACCCTGGCCTATTGGACCCTGCCTGAGCGTCGGTCCCTACATGGACAGCCTTCGCCCTCACTGAGCTACAAATGCTCTCTAGGATACATTCCTTAGCGACACAAACGTGAGCAATAGAGTTAATAGAGAGAATGGGCCGCTTTTTCTTCCTGTGCCCGCAGAGGCCAGGCTGGCTGTCACTCAGCATCACGGAGTTCCTTCCTCTGGGTTTTCAGACCTTCCCCGGGGCTCCCTGGAGCCAGAGCCCTCCACCCAGAGGTTGATGGCACTTGCAAAACCTTCACTGAGCGAGAAGATCCCCCCCTCAACTTCTCACTTCCCCCTTCCATCGATCCTTCCGATCCTTCCGGCTCTGGCCTCCAACCTCATTAGCCTGCAAATCCACCTGCGATGGATGCACGCACAGGCTTTGTGGGTTAGGTGACTTGAAGGGAACGGAGCCTGTGGCAGGCACGGGGCAGCTTTGCGGGAGAATGTTCTGTGAGGATGAATGTTCTGTGAGGATGAAAATGTTCTCTGCGGATGGGGCCCTTGAAACATGGGTGGGGGGCGGGGAGGGGACTTGAGTGTTTCTTTTGATTTGTTTTCATTGGTTTCAATGGGAGCAGGCAGCTCTGGCGTAGGGCCACTGGGGGCAGCGCGCTACAAAGAGATCAGAAGCAGCTCCTTGCTTTGGAGGAGTTAGACCGTCTGATGGTGACTACGCCTTTGCAGATTCTTCCTGGGCTCAGGCACACGTGCCAGGACCCTACGTGAGGCTCTGGGGAACACAGTAAGGTCAACACCCAGGGGGCCTCGAGGGTTCCCAGCAGGGTGAAGGGCAAGGCCAGGCACACCTGTGCTAGAAGTAATCCATAATCCGAACCGCAGGGTTGGGAGGGGTGGTGGGGGAAGAGGGAAGGGAGTGATGGCTTCAAGAGCCTGCCTTTCTCTCCCCTGATGGAGATTAGAGCCTGTGGGCAGGCCCCTTGCTTGACGTGGGCCCCGCAGGCCTGGACAGGCAGGGTGGAGAGACGCTCGACACCCCTGAACTAGATCCCAGCCCAGGGGGTACACTTCGGACACTGATGGGGGGCCTGAGATGTGCTGTCCAGGGGCCGAGCACTTGGATGAGAATTGATGAGGGAGACACACGCAGGCGGTGCCCTTGCAGGGATCCACCTATTTCAATGTCCAGGGTCGCTGTACTCACGAGCGGGCGGACACGGAGTTTGGGCCTGAGAATTGCAAGACCTGTCAGAGGAGCTTTCCAACTGAGGACCACTGGGCCATAAAAGGAGAGCAGCAGGGACCACCTCCACCCTGGGGTCAGCCCCCATCTCTTTCCCAAGTCCCCTCCGCCTGGCCAGCCCTGGGGCCCACGCCCCTCCCACCTCCTCTGCAACGAGAATGGTCCACAGCTGCCCTGGCCACGTGGTGTGAAAGCGCTGCCATTTAAATGTGTTTCTGAGCCAGACAACCCTTGGCCAACAGTGTGTAGACAAGGACTGGTTGTCGGGCAACTTGCAGAAACAGGAGAAAAGCAGAAACTTGTCCCTCCCGGGCCCCCAGGTGGAAGAGGCCTGGGGACCTTCATGTCTCTGGCCCTGACCGTCTGTCCCATAACCCCTGTCCCCATGGGCTCATCTCCTGGCCAGTCCCAGATGCAACCTGGATCAGGCCGGCTCTGCCCATGAAAGCCAGCATGTTTTTGTTTTTTTTTCACTCAGCGAGTGAGTGACTCCAGATTACATCCCACGTTCCCTGACGCCGCCTGCCAGTACAGAGATAAAACACTGATCTGAGGATCAGACCCAGTGCGTCCTGCCTGCACCAGCCTTCCGTTTTCCTGGTGGCTTTAGGAGACCAGATGGGAAACTGTGGTCAGGTCAAAGGCCCCGAAAGCAAGAGGTAGGGGACACCCGTGGAAAAGACATGAGCTTTTCCTGAAGGGTGCGACTCTCAAGTTTAGTTTAGTCGGCTAGGGGGGACTATTGCTGCCCAGCAAAAGGTCCGCCCTCCCCCACCCCATCCCCCCCCCCAACTCCACCACCGCGAAATTTACCGCTGATGCTGTCATTTGTAAATGCCCTCTTGGATCAGGAGTCAGCCAGTCAAAGACTCTCTCACTCAATAGTCCCCTTCCCTCTACGCAGGTGGCGTCAGGGAACGTGGGATGTAGTCTGGAGACGCTCTACCACCATGGAAAGGGTGCCTATCACCCCTCATGTGCCCTGGCCAGCTTTCATATTTGATTGAAAAGGAAAGAAACCAAGAAAGCAGCATTTCTACCCCAGACGAAGAAAGGCGAGCTTACCTTGGCTCTGGACGGGGCTCCTTCCTCTGCTCTGTCACTGGGAAGACCCTCTAACCGGTCCTGCGAGGCGTCGGGGTGGGGGTCCTAAGAAAACCCACAGTGACTGTGGGGCATTGGTGGTGCCACTCAGAAATGACCCGGAGTGTGTGCTGGGAGGGCTTTGCTTGATGTATGGACCCTGGGGTGGCGGTGTGTGGATGTGGCTGGTTAACAGGCATGGGCCGCAGGGGAGGGGGAAGGCAAAGGAGAGAAGTGTGAAAGAGAAACGGAGTCCTTGGCTTGGCTTCGTCTCTCAAGGTGACCCAAACCTGAAAGAAACAAGAAAGCAGAGCCCTTGGTTTGGTTTTGTTGCTCATGGTGACCTAAAGCAACACGAATGTGTCAGTCTACGAGTGGTCCTGGCTTGCAGGCTGTGATTCAGGGGCATGGTCCCCACCGCCCCTCCTGCCCATTCTGAAGCTCACTTCGATTGCCACTGTCTTCCTGACCTCTTCCAAGACCATTTCAGTCTCCACGAGGCAACGATGCCGCGTTGGTGTTGGCCATCTCTGGCAAGGGATCTAACACGAGATGAGATTTTTGGTGGGAGAGATTTAGTTGTAGGTGGTGCATTCTACTGTGCTTTGACAATCCTCTGCTGTGGAGACGCGAGAACACTGAGATACTGCCGTTTCAAAATAACCCCCTATTAGCTGTGTGTTATTTTTACCTCCAGTCCTCTTTTTCTTTGTCACATGTGTGTATTCGTTGAGAGTGGTGGCTGTCCTCACCTGGGTAGCAGCCTGGGGGTGGGCTAGTCCACTCCAGAGGGAGGGAGATGGGGGTGTGTGTGTGTGAGCACCAATGCTTTTCAATGCGGGCAGTGCAAGAGAGTAGCAAAGAGGGTGGGCATGAGGCACTTTGAGTTCTTAACCTGTCACCATCCCCAGGGTGTGTAGCTCAAGAATTTCAGGATTTCTAGGGCTCCCGGTGATAATGTAGCCAACCCTCAGCTTTACCTGTCTGAGGCTGGCTCCTAAGGAGTCGTGACCCAGAAGCGGCAGAAGGCGACGTAGTCGTCCTCGATTCTGCCTTCCGTGCTTAGCATCTGTGAGCTGGCCAAAGAGCCCGTGGATTCTCTGCATGCCCTTCATGCTCACCACGCTGCCCAAGTCTCCGTAACGAGGACCCATCCATAGGGACTGCTGGGGAGTCCCCATGGGCAGGACAACACTGGTACGCTGGAACAAATGGGATTGCAACCAAGAGTTCCCCGTGTCTTATGGCCCCAGATTCTTCTTGTTAGAATCTCTCCCCTGGTCTGCCCGTGACCTGAGTCGACTCGTGCTGCTTAACTGCGTGGCCGTATGCCTCCTGGCCAACCCCACCTGCAGATATGCGGTCCACGGCTTCGAGACAGCTGTGGGGAGGGACCTGCTGGCCGTGGGGGGACCAGGGCACACTGTGGGCGCTGGTCACGCTGGGTGGCTTCTCCGTTCTTGCCTAAAGCTTGTTCTGACCCAACTGGTGTGCAGCGATCACCCCGGGAGACTTGAACCCCAGTCCCAGATGGCCGTGGGTGGAGCTCTGCGGGCTCCTACGTTGGGGGGTCGGTATCGTGAGGACCTCTGCCAGCCTGCATGTGCGGGGAACCCCCTCTGGGCACTGGTAGCTGGCCTTTCCTGCCTGACCGCTCCCTTGGGGTATGGGACCCCTGGGGCCACCTTCTAGGGGTGACAGGGCTGGGGGCCTGGGCGCTTGAGGGTGCCAGCACCGATGCTGGTGACTGATGGTCCCATTGAGGAGTGATGGGTGTTCAGGGGGCCCAAGCCATGCCACCCACACCACATGCCTGGCTCACATGTTGCCTCTCCCACTCAAGCACTTGAGACTGGGGCACATGCATCCCTGTCCCCCAGCTTCTCCGTCTGAGGCTGGGGTTGTTGGGCAGACCTCCAGATATGGCCGTGGTGGGTGTCGAATGAATGAATGGATATAAAGAGTGCAGTGGTCATGGCGTCCTTCACTCCCTCTATGCTACTTGAGAAAATCGGCAGGGTGCGCTGTGTAAGTTAGATGTATCTACTGGGGGAAGCACACACACACGACCTCTGCACGCATATTCACAATTACCCCACTTAGACTTACACATAGGCCACCCCCCACCCCACTGAAAAGGAATGCAGCCATTGCCGGGGACTTACAGGACATGGCCGGAGGTCTTTACCTGAAGTATAAATTTACTTCACCACACCCCCAAATCCTCTCTCCCACCAGGAAGCTGGGATCGGGATGGTCCTCCAGGCCAAAAGCCAGCAAAGAAGCTCCACCTTCCTCCTCCTCCTAGATTGTTTTCCTTAGCAGTAGACTCATTCCTGAATATGTAGAGTTTTCTTTGCTTTTGAGGCCGCCCACAAGAGCAGAGAACATACTCTCGTTCATATCTGTGGCACAAGGGAACGTCCACTATCTCTTGAGTTCTGAGTTAGGGCAGGAGTCAGGGAGGCCGGGTTCTTCCCTTGGAACGTCAGCATCCTTGGATTCACTGGGAGACTATCTCTCAGTTGGGGCTCCAGGTCCTTTCTCTTGGAAATCAACTTTCGAGTTGGGTCTGAAGTTATCCTTCTGAGAGCTCACAGAGCAATGGCCCTCCCCATAGGGGTTCTCCTGCAGTAAATGGAGGCAGTGGAGGCATCTCCGCACTTACACGGGTATCTCAGCGAAGGCCAGGCACCCAGGCATGTGCTTGCTTCTTCAAGGTGGCCAAGCCACGGTGGCTGCCTGCCTGGAGGGGTGTCCTGGGATGTCCCGAACAGCACCATTCTACTTTGTCTCTGAGTCTGACGGGATACTTTATGTAAGTGGAATCATACAGTATATGCCCTCTTATGACTGGCTTCTTTCACTTAGCATAATGTTCTCAAGATTCTTCCATATCGGTGAAAGTGAAAGTCGCTCAGTCGTATCCGACTGTTTGCAACCCCATGGACTATACAGTCTATGGCATTCTCCAGGCCAGAATACTGGAGTGGGTAGCCTTTCCCTTCCCTTCTCCAGAGGATCTTCCCAACCCAGGGATGGAACCCAGGTCTCCTGCATTGCAGGCGGATTCTTTACCAGCTGAGCCAGAAGGGAAGACCATTGGTAGCATGTGTCAGAACGTCCTTCTTTTTAAGGCTGAATAATACCTTTGTATGGATAGACCTGTCTGCCTGTCCATTCACTTGTCAGTAGACACTTAGCTTACTTCCACCTTTCAGCTATGAAAAACAGTGCTGCTGTGAATACGGGTGTACAAATATCTCCTCAAGACTCTACTTTGAAATTCTTTTGAGTTGATAGCCAGGCATGGAATTGTTGGCTCATGGGATATTTTTTTCATCTTTTGAGAGACTGCCCTCCTATTTTCTGTAGTGGCTGCACCATTTTACATTCCCTCCCACAGTGCCCAAGGGTTCTGCTTTCTTCCCAACCTGGCCAATACTTTCTTTTTTTTTTTTTTTTAATATTTGATATTCTAATACATGTGAGATGGTGTCTTGCTGTGGTTTTGATTTGTATCCCCCCCCACCTTGATCAGTGATGCTGGTTTTTCTTCCCCCATGTGTTTATTAGCCATTTGTGTGTCTTCTTCAGAAAATTGTATATTCTAGTCTTTTACCCATTTTTAAAGTCGGGTTGTTTGTAGTTGAGTTGTAGTCATGCTCTGCATATTCTGGATATTAACCCCTTTTCAGATATATGATTTGCAATTTTTTTTCCATTCGTGGGTTGTCCATCATTAGGCTGAGGTGGAAGAAATATCCAGTCTCACCTCCAGCTATCCTGCAAGTCCTCTTTGGCTGGGACATTGACCCAGAGCAGGGCTGAGAAGTTTATGGAAGTGAGGGGATAGTGTACATCTACCATCCTCTAGATCAGAGTTTTTGCACACATTTTGCATCGCCTAAAAAAAAAAAATATTGGAAACAGAGTTTCCTGGCAGCCCAGTGGTTAAGACTCTGTGCTTCCCCTTCAGAGGGTCCAGGTTTGATCCTTGGTCAGGGAACTAAAAAATCCTGCATGCTGTGAGGCACAACCAGGAAAAAGAAAAAAAAAAGAAAAATGTTGGAAAAAAGAAAAGAAAAATGATGAAGTAAAACATATATATAACATATATTTTTTTCAGCTCAATATGTCGAAAATGCTGGAGTTTTTACACGTGGCGTATAACATGTGGCCACATTTGTGGGGCTCAATAGTTACACTGAGCCAGTTGCTATCATGGGATTCCGTAGTGGCTCAGTGAAAAAGAACCCACCTGCTGATGGCGGAGACTTGAGTTTGCTCCCTGGGTGGTCGGGAAGATTCCCTGGAGAAGGAAGTGACTACTCAGTCCAGTACTTTTGCCTGGGAAATCCCATGGACAAAGGAGCCTGGCGGGCTACACAGTCCGTGGGGTCGCAAAGAGTCAGGCAGGACTTGTGACTGAAACAGTGACAAAAGTCGCTACCACATTGGGTGGGTGACAAAGCTGCATGCCTATTGCCTGGTGTAGGGTTGGTAGTCAAAAATGGCTTAGTTATCAGTGTCTAAATCCTAGCCATCCTTTTTATAACTTGAGAAAAATGTTTAAAAAGCTTTTGGAAGGCCTACCTTCCTGGGCTTGTCATCCCACGGTGGTTCCTCTGGGCTGGCGCACATTAGGTTTCTCTTTGCACATTTCCATCTCCTCTACCTGTGAGGACGCCAGTCAGATTGAATAAGGGCTCAGCTGACGGCCTCATTTGAACTGAATCCCCTCTTTAAAGGCCTTCTCTCTAAATATAGTTTCATCCTGAGCTATACCGGGTTTTAGGGCTTCAACATCAGAATTTGGTTTGGGGCGGGGGGGACACCATTCAGCCCATAACAGAATTTAAACAGCTTGTAAGTTTTCATAGTCTTGTGAGCACAAGGTAGTCACCATAGCCTAGTTACCAAGAGGCAGAGCTATGTACAAAGCTGAGGCGTCACAGCATCAGATGGGTCCTTGCCTTCAGAAAGCAGAAGGGAGGCATTTCAGAAAGTAGGAGGGAGACAGGAAGCCTGAACCACAACAGGGAAAAGCAAGGTCCTTTCACAGACTTTGACAGAGCGCCACCTAGCGGGTAGCTGTAGGATGGCTAGAGGCTTTTACGATTACTTCTCGAATCAAATGTTAACTCTGTCACTCAAGAACTAAAAGCTGTCCAGGGTTTTTTAATATCTGAAGAAAAAAGGTCACACTATGTGGGGAGGTGTTTAGAAGCAACAGACTCTCAAATTTCATTCAGTGTTTGGTAATATGGATATTTAAATTATGTACAATTAATAAACTGCCATTATGACCTCATATTTTGAATCTCAAGAATATTTAAAATCAGCTTCATGATTTTTTGCTTTGACTTCACCTTTTCATTTTAATGTGTAGTGAAACAAAATAGCAATTTGCAGTCTTTTGCAAGAAAATCAAAGTGAAGAATTTATCATAGGATGGGAATTAAGCATGACCAAATCCCATCTTGCCTTCCCCATTCACTATGGCATTGCCTACCATGCAATTCCTCAGAGAACAGGTTGTGTGTGTGTGTGTGTGTGTGTGTGTGTGTGTGTGCACACGTGCACACATGTGCACTTAGTCACTCAGTTGTGTCCGTCTCTTTGTGGCCCGGTGGACTGTAGTCTGCCAGGTTCTTCTGCCCAGTGAATTTTCCAGGCAAGAATACTGGAATGGGTTGCCATTTCCTACTCCAGGGGATCTTCCCCTCCCAGGGACTGAACCCACGTCTCCTGTATTGGCAGCGGATTCTTTACCACTAGCACCACCTGAGAATCCCATTATTGAGTAGGTTGTTTGCCCGTCAAATTGGACCTACATATTCCAGATAGTTTAGCTGAAGTGAGAATTTATATTAGATATCAGTGAAGGGTAAATATTAGCAAAGTTAACATTTAAAATATGAGTCAGAGTGAGAATTTTACCTACCATTGTGTGGCTTACAGATTAATAAGCACAACATATTTATATGAAATAATTAGTGAATTGCAATTAATGCAAACCATTTTGAAATTTTAGTTCAGTACTGAGTAAAAATGCTTGTTGTACTTCAATAAAAGGTTTGTGGTAAGTGCCGGCCACGCAGCTCCCCGCTCGCATCCGCGCACCTCGCTCCTCTCCGACATGGCAAAAGTATCCAGCCCTATGGAGACTGAACGATGCATCGAGTCTCTGATTGCTGTTTTCCAAAAGCATGCTGGAAGGGTTGGTAACAACAGCAAACTCTCCAAGGCCGAGTTCCTAATCTTCATGAATACAGAGCTGGGTGCCTTCACAAAGAACCAGAAGGACCCTGGTGTCCTTGACCGCATGGTGAAGAGATTGGACCTCAACTCTGATGGGCAACTAGATTTCCAAGAATTTCTTAATCTTATTGGTGGCCTGGCCATTGCTTGCCATGAATCCTTTATTAAGTCCGCCTCTGGCCAGAAGTAAATTGGAGGAATTTTTTTTGGGGGCCTGTCCTCCAGACCCACTCCCTTTCTTTACAGCCTCGCAATTATCTGCTCTTCACAGCCACCACATCCCCTGAGCCCAGCACACCCACCTACCCAGGCAGGCCACTCCTGTTAGTAAGAAAACAATATTGTTTTTTAAAACACACACACACACACACACAAACACACACACACAAGTTTGTGGTAATTTCTCTCTTTAGTGAGAATCTCATTTTTGCCAGAATGAAATCAAAATACAGTCAGGCTAAAGACACCTGGTTTGAATAGGGTAGGAAGAGATCCTCCAGCATAAAAAGCCCACTGTCAAAGATGTGGTATGTACATGCCATGGAATGTTACTCAGCCATAAAGAGTGAGATTCTGTCATTTACAACAATTTGCAATATTTATTATGCTCAATGAAGTAAGCCATAGAAAGACAAATATATATGATATCACATACGTGGAATCTAAGAAATAATACAAATGAATGTATATAGCAAATGAGGAACAGGCTCAAAATATAGAAACTAGTGGTTGCCAGTGGGGGTAGGGTATGGGATTAAGGGATTAAGAAATACAAACTACTAAGTAGTTGATAACTGGGATATATTGTAAGGCAAGGGGCATTGTAGCCATTAATCTTATAATTTGTAACAGATTTTAATCTGTAAAAATACTGAATCACTTTGCTGGGCACCTGAAACTGATATAATATTGTAAATCAACTACACTTCAGCAAAAACAGCAATTTTTTTATCCCTCAGCAAAACTTGCAGGTTTTACCGTATACAGGTCTCCCATACAGGTCTCATTAAACGTGTAGCTAAGAGGGCTTCCCTGGTGGCTCAGTGGTAAGGAATCCAGCTGCCAGTGCAGGAGACACGGGTTCGATCCCTGCTCCGGGAGGATCCCAGGTCCTCCGGATCCCCCGGATGCTGTGGAGCAACCAAGCCCCTGTGCCACAGCTGTTGAGCCCCGGGGCTCCAGGGCCCAGGAGCCACAGCTACCGCGCCCGCAGGTGAAGCTGCTGAAGCCCGAGTGCCCGAGAGCCTGTGCTCCGCAACCAGCGAAGCCAGAGCAAGGAGAAGCCGGCACCCCGCAACTGGAGAGCAGCCTGCGCAGCCACAAAGGCCCAGCACGAGACCAAAAATAAATAAATTATTTTTTAAAAATTATAGCTAGGCATCTTCCAAAAAATTGAAATGCATTTAAAAGCCCCTTGTAGGTGGATCTCACTCCTGAACCCGGATCACCTTCAGAAGGAGTTGGAGGCCAGAGGAGGATCTAAGAGAAACATGAGGCTGATCTTAATTTCTTTTTTGGTTTTCAGTTTTCCACAAAAGGCAGAGATGACACAACAAAGTTTGGGGGAGTGGAGTAATTTATTAAATACGGCAAGTGTTGCCGAGGCCAACTCAAATCCCAGACCCTAGGTGTATGCTTCGGGACTCTCAGGACCTCTGCTCCCGAATCTGTAGGCAGGGCTAGATAATTCAGCCCTGAAGCCAGAGAGACGACGCTGTCTTTCCTTAGTCAGATCTTGGCTTGGACTTCCCCATCAGATGGTGAAGTGAGTTCCCCCCACTGACTAGTTCAGCCTCTCAGCTGCTGCTGTGGGTCTGAGCCACGACCAGACAGCGGGACCCACTGGCGGAGGTTGGAGGGGATATCCAGTGGAATGTAACCCACACATTTAATGATAAAATTTTCTAGTAGTCACCTTCATCTAGAGCAAAAGGAATGAAGTCAAAATAATTTTATTTGGCAAAATGTTATTTCAACCAGTCATCAACAATTAAACTATGTCGAAATAATTGAAATTGTTTTTTAAAAAATCTTCAAAAATCTGGTTCTGAAGCATTTTACACTCATAGCACATCTCGGTTCAGATAAGCCACGTTTCCAGGGCTCAGTGGCCACGTGGGGCTGGTGGCTATGATACTGGGCAGCCCAGGTCTCCTGTCCTTCAGGGATTTTTCCTGAAGGTGGATATTGGAATCCGTTCCCTTTGTAACATATTAGCGGTGGATCTCCAAGTACTTCGTAGGCTTCAGAGGTTGCAGAGAAAAGCAGGACACCCAGATGTGACGAGAACCCAGCCGGACAGTGAGTCTCCCTGGGTTCCAGCCCCAGTTTCTATCTCTCTCTCTCTCCTTTTTTTTTTTTTTTTTTTAAGGTTTTAAAGATATTTTTGAACTTTTACTGTGGTCTAGCTGATTGACAATGTTGTGTTAGTTTCTACCGTAATGCATCAGGTGACTGTAAGTCCCTTGCATACGAACCTGCAAGCTGTGAACTTGCGAAGATGCGGCCGTGTGTTCGCACGCCCTGCCGCGTAAAGTCGTGCCCGTGTCTGGCGTGCATTGCCACGTGCGTGCATTGCCACGTGCGTGCATCTTCTTCTGGCGGTTGCGCTTTCGTGTACTTTGCTGGGCCGCGCCTACCCAGCGGAGCAGCGCGGCGCCTTTATTCCAAGCCCAGGCGGCCCGGAAGCATGTGCAGAAGCCGCAGTGGCGCAGGTGGCGCAGTAACCACCCCGGCATCACTGGGCCGTCTTTTCAAGAGGGCAGACAGAGTGGAATCCAGCAGGGAATCGGAGTCTGCGCCACTAACATCAGGTGTGAGTGAGATTTCCACCTGCCCTCTGTCTCCGACTGCTGGCGATCCTTCGGCTCCACCATCTCCCTCCTCCTCTCCCAGCGCCGGTCACTGACTTGTCCTTGCCTGTGAAAGCGCTGCGGCTACAGAGCCGTGAAGGGCACCGGAGCTCGTGGCTTCCGGGGAGAGGAGTCTGACCTGAGGCCAGACACCAGGCTTGATCACTTGGAGCCTTTTTGTGTAACAAGCTTTTATTCAAGTATAAAAAGAGATTAGAGGAAGCTTCTGACCTAGACATCAGAAGGGGACAGAAAGAGTGCCCCACCCTTGCTAGTTTTTAGCAAGGTGTTTCACGTCTTTTAGTAGTGGTGGTAGTTAAGTCGCTAAGTCGTGTCCGACTCTTGCGACCCCATGGACTGTGGCCCGCCAGGCTCCTCTGTCCATGGGCTTCTCCAGGCAAGAATACTGGAGTGGGCTGCCATTTCCTTTCCAGGGGATCTTCCCGACCTAGGAATCGAACCCTGGTCTCCTGCATTGCAGGCAGATTCTTTACCGCCTGAGCTATGAGGAAAGCCCAAGCAAAGTGCTCACTGAATAACAGAAACATCTCCAGGCTGAGGGAGTTTCACCAGGCCCCTCTCCTACAATATGCATTTTTGAGGTAGAAAGGCACAAGGCGTGTCTTCCCCCACAGCCATAAAACATTTGACATTCATACTGGTTTGTTGAGCCATCATCAGCCCAAAGTTTGAGAAAAGAAAATAAAAATATTAGTCCTTGGTGAAATCAATTGGAAGAAAGGTAGATTCCCAAGCAAATACATGTTTCATTAACATAGCTTAAGAAAAGTATTTCCACAAGAAAATCGTGTTGGTTAGCTCAAGGTTTGAGAAAAGCTAAGTTCACGTGGAACTCAGTGTCTTCAACAGAGAAGAGGGAAAAACAATGTCTGCCACTTGCAGTTTATTTCCTCCTGCTGCTTGGGGACCTCTAGCCTACCTACCTGTTAACCCTCTCAACCTCTTCCCTTGATGCCAGCTCCGGTATGCCAGCTATTGTACAGTACTACTGTATTTTTCAAGGTATGATATGGTAAGATTAAAAATGTTTCTGTATTTTTGTTTGTCTTTTATGTATTACTTGTGTGAAAAGCATAAACCTATTACGGCACAGTACGATATAGCTGATGGTGTTAACCGGGTACCTAGGCTAACTTTGTTGGGCTTAACGAAAAATAGGATTCACAAGCGCACTCTCGGAATGGAACTCGTCCACATGTAGGGGATTTAACTGTACATACATTCTTTGTAAAATCCATTATTGTTTATCACAGGATAATGAATACATTAATAGTTCCCTGTGGTATGCAGTGGGACCTTGTTATTTATCCATCCTATATGTAATAGTTTATATCTGCTAATTGCAAACTCCCCATCCATCCCTCCCCCACCGTCTCCTGCCTTAGCAGCCACAAGCCTGTGCTCAATGTCTGTGAGTTTGTTTCTGTTTTATAGGTAAGTTTATTTGTGTCATTTTTTAAAAAATTATATTTTTATTGAAGGATAATTGCTTTACAGAATTTTGTTGTTTTCTGTCAAACCTCAACACGAGTCTGCCATAGCTATATGTATATCCCCTCCCTTTTGAATCTCCCTCCCATCTCCCGCCCCATCACACCCCTCTAGGTTGATAGAGCCCTTGAGTTTCTGGAGCCATACAACAAATTCCTGTTGGCTATCTATTTGACATGTGGCAATGCAAGTGTCCATGTTACTCTTTCTATACATCTCACCCTCTCCTCTCCTCTCCCCATGTCCATAAATCTATTCTCTGTTTCTCCATTGCTGCCCTGTAAATAAATTCTTCAGAATCATTTTTCTAGATTCTGTATATGTGCGTTAGAATACGATGTTTATCTTTCTCTTTCTGGCTCACTTCACTCTGTATAATAGGTTCTAGATTTATCCACCTCATCAGAACTGACTCAAATGTGTTCCTTTCTATGGTTGAGTAGATCCTGATGCTGGGAGGGATTGGGGGCAGGAGGAGAAGGGGATGACAGAGGATGAGATGGCTGGATGGCATCACCAATTTGATGGGCATGAGTTTGGGTAAACTCCGGGAGCTGGTGATGGACAGGGAGGCCTGGCGTGCTGCGATTCATGGGGTTGCAAAGAGTCGGACACGCCTGAGAGACTGAACTGACTGACTGACTGACTGAATATTCCATTGTGTGTATGTACCACAACTTCTTTATCCATTCATCTGCCGAAGGGCATCTAGGTTGCTTCCATGTTCTAGCTATTGTAAATAGTGCTGCAATGAATAATGGAATGCATGTGTCTTTTTCAACCCTGGTTTCCTCAGAGTATATGCCTAGGGGTGGGATTGCTGGGTCATATGGTGGTTTTATTCCTAGTTTTTTAGGGAATCTTCATACTGTCTTCCATAGTGGCTGTATCAATTTATATTCCCACCAACAGTGCAAGATTGTTGCCTTTTCTCCATATCGTCTCCAGCATTTATTGTTTGTAGACTTTTTGATGACAGCCATTCTGAGCAGTGGGAGTGGATATCTCACAGTGGTTTTGAGTTGCATTTCTCTAATAAGTGATGTTGAGCATCTTTTCATGTGTTCGTTAGCCATCTGTGGTGTCTTTGTAGAAATGTCTGTTTAGGTCTTTTCCCCACTTTTTGATTGGGTTGTTTTCCTGGTATTGAGTTGTATGAGCTGGAAATTAATTTTGGAAATTAATCCTTTGTCAGTTTTCTTTTGCTATTATTTTCTCCCATTCTAAGGGTTGTCTTTTCACCTTGCTTGTAGTTTCCTTTGCTGTGCAAAACCTTTTAAGTTTAATCAGGTCCTGCTTGTTTACTTTTGTTTTTATTTCTGTTACTCTAGGAGGTGGGTCATAGAGGATCTTGCTTTTATTTATGTCATTGAGTGTTCTGCCTATGTTTCTAAGAGTTTTATAGTTGCTGGTCTTACATTTAGGTCTTTAATCCATTTTGAGTTTATCTTTGTGTATGGTGTTAGGAAGTGTTCTAATTTCATTTTTTTACATGAAGCTGTCCAGTTTTCCCAGCACCTTTCATTGAAGAGGCTGTCTTTGCCCCATTGTATATTCTTGCCTTCTCTGTCAAAAATAAGGGACCCATAGTACTCATTGGTGCATGGGTTTATTTCTGGGCTTTCTATCTTGTTTCAATGGTCGATATTTCTGTTTTTGTGCCAGTACCATACTGTCTTGATGACTGTAGCTTTGTAGTATAATCTGAAGTCAGGAAGGTTGACTTCCTCCAGCTCCATTCTTCTTTCTCAAGACTGCTTTGGCTATTTGGGGTCTTTGTGTTTCCATATGAATTGTGAAATTTTTTTGTTCTAGTTCTGTGAAAAATGCCATTGGTAATTTGATAGGGATCACAGTGAATCTGTGGATTGCATTTCATAGTATAGTAATTTTCACAATATTGATTCTTCCTACCCAGGAACATGGAATATCTCACCATCTGTTTGTGTTGTCTTTGATTTCTTTCATCAGTGTCTTATAATTTTCTGTGTACAGTTCTTTTGTCTCCTTAGGTTAGTTTATTCCTAGATATTTAATTCTTTTTGGCGCAATGGTGAATGGGACTGATCCCTTAATTTCTCTTTCTGATTTTTCATTGTTAGTATATAGAAATGCAAGTGATTTCTGTGTATTAATTTTGTATCCTGCAACTTTGCTAAATTCACTGATTACCTCTAGTAATTTCCTGATACTATCTTTAGGGTTTTCTATGTACAGTATCGTGTCAGTTGCAGACAGTGAGAGCTTTACTTCTTCTTTTCTGATCTGAATTCCTTTTCTTTTTCTTCTCTGATTGCTGTAGCTAGGACTCCCAGAACTATGTTGAATAATAGTGATTAATTATACAATTACAAGATAATCCTTGTCTTGCTCCTGATCTTAGGGGGAATGCTTTCAGTTTCTCACCATTGAGAATAATATTTGCTATAGGCCTATCATATATGGCCTTTTCTATGTTGAGGTAGGTTTCTTCTATGCCCATTTTTCAAAGAGTTTTAATCTTGTGTTTTAATCTTAATCATAAACAGGTGCTGAATTTTGTCAAAGATTTTTTTTTGCATCTATTGAGATTATCATGTGGTTTTTACCTTTCAATTTTTTAATATTTGTTCACATTGATTTGTGTATATTGAAGAATCCTCGCATTCCTGGAATAAATCCAACTTGATCATGGTGTATGAGCTTTATGATGTGTTGCTGAATTTTGTTTGCTGAAATTTTGTTGAGGATTTTTGCATCTATGTTCATCAGTGATATTGGCCTGTAGTTTTCTTTTTTGTGTATTGTCTTCATCTGGTTTTGGTATCAGGGTGATGGTGGCCTCGTAGAATGAGTTTGGAAGTGTTCCTTTCTCTGCAATTTTTTGAAAGTTTTAGAAGGATAGATATTAGCTCTTCTCTAAATGTTTGATAGAATTCTCCAGTGAAGCCATGTGGTTTGGGGCTTTTGTTTCTTGGGAGATTATTGATCACAGCTTCAATTTCAGTGCTTGTAATTGGGTTGTTCATAATTTCTATTTCTTCTGGGTTCAGTCTTGGAAGACTGAACTTTTCTAACAATCTGTCCATTTCATCCAGGTTATCCATTTTATTGCCATATAGTTGTTCATAATAGTCTCTTATGATCCCTTGTATTTTTGCACTGTCTGTTGTAACCTCTCCTTTTTTATTTCGAATTTTGTTAATTTGATTCTTCTCTTTTTCTTGATGAGTCTGGCTAAACATTTGTCAATTTTGTTTATCTTCTCCAAGAACCAACTTTTAGCTTTATTAATCTCTACTATTGTTTCTTTCACTTTTTTTTCATTTATTTCTGCTCAGATCTTTATGATTTTTTTCTACTAATTTTGGGTTTGTTTTCTTTGTTGTTGTTGTTCCTTTTCCAGTTTTAGATGTAAAATTAGGCTGTCTATTCTATGTTTTTCTTGTTTCTTGAGTTAGGATTGTCTTGCTATAAACTTCCCTCTTAGGACTGCTTTTGTTGCATCCCATAGGTTTTTGAGTTGTTGTGTTTTCATTGTCAATTGTTTCTAGAAATTTTTTGGTTTCCTTTTGGATTTCTCCAGTAACCTGTTGGTTATTTAGAAACATGTTGTTTAATCTCCATGTGTTTATGTTCATCTAGTCTCATAGCATTGTGGTTGGAGAAGATGTTTGATACGATTCCAATTTTCTTATATTTACTGAGGTTTCATTTGTGACACAAGATGTTGTCTACCCTGGAGAATGTTTCATGTGCACTTGAGAAAAAGGTATATTATTCTGCATTTGGATGGAATGTCCTGAAGATATCAATGAGATCCATCTCATCTAATGTATCAACTTGTGTTTTCTTATTGATTTTCTGTTTTGATGATCTGTCCATCAGTGTGAGTGAGGTGTTAACACTACTATTATTGTGTTTCTGCCAATTTCTCCTTTTATGTCTGTTAGTGTTTGTCTTATGTATTAAGGTGGTCCTATGTTGGGTGCATAGATATTTACAACTGCTATGTCTTCCTCTTGGATTGATCCCTTGATCATTGTGTAGTGTCGTTCCTTATAATCTTCATTTTAAGGTCTATTTTGTCTGATATAAGGATGGCTACTCCAGCTTTCTTTTGCTTCCCATTTGCATGGAATATATTTTTACATCCTCTTACTTTCAGTCTATATGTGTCTTAAGGTCTAAAGTGGGTTTCTTCTAGATAGCATATATATGGATTGCGTTTTTATATCCATTCAGCTAGTCTGTGTCTTTTGGTTGGAGCATATACTCCATTTACATTTAAAGTAATTATTGATATATATGTTCCTATTGCCATTTTCTTAATTGTTTGGGGTTGCTTTTGTAGATATTTTTTCTTCTGTTGTATTTCTTGACTATATAAGTCCTTTTAACATTTTTTGTAAAGCTTGTTTGGTGGTACTGAATTCTCTTAACTTTTGCTTGTCTGAAAAGATTTGATTTCTCCATCAGTTTTGAATGAGATCCTTGCTGGGTACAGTAATCTTGGTTGTAGATTTTCCCCTTTCAGTAGTTTAAATATATCCTGCCATTCCCTTCTGACCTGCAGAGTTTCTGCTGGAAGATCAGCTGTTAAGCACATCGGGTTTCCCTTGTATGTTACTAGTTGTTTCTCCCTTGCTGCTTTTTATATTCTTTATTTGTGTTTAGTCTTTGTTAGTTTGATTAGTATGTGTCTTGGCATGTTTCTCCTTGGGTTTACCCTGTATGGGACTCTTTGTGCTCTTGGATTGGTTATTTCCTTTTCCATGTTGGTGAAATTTTCAACTGTAATCTCTTCAAAAATTTTCTCATACCCTTTCTTTTCCTCTTGTTCTGAGACCCCTATTATTTGAATGTTGGTTCATTTGATATTGTCCCAGAGGTCTCTGAGACTATCCTCAGTTCTTTCCATTCTTTTTACTTTATTCTGCTCTTCAGAAGTTATTTCCACCATTTTATCTTCCAGCTCACTGATTCGTTCTTCTGCTTCAGATATTCTGATACTGAATCCTTCTAGAGTATTTTAATTCCAGTAATAGTGTTGTTTGTCTCTGCATGTTTATTCTTTAATTCTTCTAGGTCCTTGTTAATTGATTCTTACATTTTCTCCATTTTGCTTTCAAGGTTTTTGATTATCTTTACTCTCATTATTCTGAATTCCTTTTTAGGTACTTTGCTTATTTCCTCTTTATTTACTTTGACTTCTGTGTTTCTAGTTGGTTCCTTCATTTGTCTTCTTTGTGTCTTCCTTCATTTGGTTTCTGCCCTCTAAGGCTGGTCTGGTGGTTTGTGTGAGCTTCTTATAGGGTGAGATTTGTGCTGAGCTTTGGTTTGTTTGCTTGTTTGTCTTTTCCTCTGATGGGCAAGGCTGAGTGAGGTGGTATTCCTGTCTGCTGATGATTGGGTTTGTATTTTTGTTTTGTTTGTTGTTTAGATGAGGCGTCCTGCACAGGGTGCTATTGGTGGTTGGGTGATGCAGAGCCTTGTATTACAATGGTCTCCTTTGTGTGAGTTCTATTTGATACCTGCAATGGCACCCCACTGCAGTACTCTTGCCTGGAAAATCCCATGGATGGAGGAGCATGGTGGGCTGCAGTCCATGGGGTCGCTAAGAGTCGGACACGACTGAGTGACTTCAATTTCACTTTTCACTTTCATGCATTGGGGAAGGAAATGGCAACCCACTCCAGTGTTCTTGCCTGGAGAATCCCAGGAACTGGAGAGCCTGGTGGGCTGCCGTCTATGGGGTCACACAGAGTCAGACACGACTGAAGCGACTTAGCAGCAGCAGCAGCAGCAGCAAGGTTAGTTCTCTGGTAGTCTAGGGTCTTGGAGTCAGTGCTCCCACACCAAAGGCTCAGGGCTTGATCTCTGAGGAGGTCATTTCTTCTCTTTAGGCTGATGAATTCCTTTGGAAAACTTCAAGGGCAGAATCTTTGAGGATGCCTGGTGAGTATCACTCAAGCCTCTGTGGATAGCAGACATGATAGACTATCTGTATGTGCAGTTTATCCTGTCTCCTAATTCAATTGTCCACAGTCCTTTTCAGTGTCTTTTCTGCATCTCACGTTTCACTTGTACCTATCTGTGTCATTTTAATGAGTTTAATTGTATTTTTGGCTGTGCTTGGGCTTTCTCTAGTTCCAGCGAGTGGGGGTTACTCTCGAGTTGGGGTGCTTGGGCTTCTCATTGCCCTGACTTCTCACGTTGCGGAGCACAGGCTCTAGGGTGTGTGGGCGTCAGTAGTTGCGGTGGGTCCATGGCCTCTGTTGCCCCATGGCATATGGAATCTTCTTGAGGCAGGGATGGAACTCATATCCCCTACACTGGCAGGCGGATTCTTAACCACGGGCCCACCAGAGAAGCCCTGTGTCATATTTTAGATTGCACATAACAGTGATAGGGTCTTCATCTTCCTCTGACTTCTTAGCACGACAATCTCCAGGTGCATCTGTGTTGCTACAAATGACATTATTTTGTTCTTTTTAATGGGCGAGTAGTATTACATTGTATATATGTACCATATCTTCTTTATCCATTTATCTGGTGATGGACATTTATGTTATTTCCATGTCTTGGCTATTGTGAACAGTGCTGCAATGAACACTGGGGTACATGCGCCTTTTTGAATTATAGTTTTGTCCGAACATATGCCCAGGAGTGGGACTGTAGGATCATATGGCAGCTCTATTTCAGTTTTTTTCTGAGGAACCTCCAAATTATCTTCCATAGTGGTTGCATCAATTTACGTTCCCACCAACAACATGAGTGTTCCCTTTTCTCCACACCCTCTCCAGCATTTATTTGTAGACTTTTTAATAATGGCCATTCTGACCACTGTATGGTGATACCTCATTGTAGTTTTGGTTTGTATGTCTCTGAAATCAACCATCGATGTTGAGTTTCTCTTCGTAGGCCTGTTGGCCGTATATATGTCATCTTTGCTTGGACACAACTTAGTGACTAAACAACAGCAACATTTAGATCTTCTGCCCATTTTTAGATTGGGTTGTTTGTTTTCTTGTTATTGAGTTGCATGAGCTGTTTGTATATTTTGGAAATTAAGCCCTGGTCATTGCATCATTTGCACATATTTTCTCCCAGTTAATAGGTTTTTGGTTTTGTTTATGGTTTCCTTTGCTGTATAAAAACTTGTAAGTTTGATTAGGCTACATTTGTTTGTTTTTGTTTTTATTTCTGTTGCCTTGGGAAACTGACCTAGAAAAATATTGGTATGGTTTATATGATAATGAACTTTTAAAATCTTTAAAAAGTCATCAAGGAGAAGTTGAAATGAAAATCTTTTTTCTTTAGCCCACTATTGCACCGGCTAAAGATTAAGCATGAAATATTTATATACAAACACATATATGTCTAATGTTATATTTATATTGTATTATACACACACATATATATATTTATATATAATGTACTGATTATATATGCACTGTCTTCCCTGATGGCTCAGCTGGTAAAGAACCTGTCTGCCAATGCAGGAGATGCAAGAGCTGAGGGTTCGATTACTGGGTTGGGAAGATCCCCTGGGGGAGAAAATGGCTACCTACCCTAGTTTTCCTGCCTGGAGAATTCCATGGACAGAGGAGCCTGGTGGGCTACATACCGTCCATGAGGTCTAAAGGGCTGGACACGACTGAGCGACTAACCCTATACGTGTACATGCAGCAATGAAGTGGAATATCTACATGTTTAAAATTTATTTGGCTGCCCTGGGTCTTTGTTGCTGCATGCGGGCTTTCTCTAGCTGTGAATAGCTGGGGCTACTCTAGTTCTGGTCACGGGCTTCTCACTGCAGTGGCTTCTGTTGTCACAGAGCAGGGGTTCTAGGGAGCACAGGCTTCAGTAGCTGTGCCCTGGGCTCCGTGGTCCCGGCTCGCAGGCTTTAGAGCACAGACTCAGAAGTTGCGGTGCACACGCCTAGTTGCCCCAAGGCATGTGGAACCTCCCTGGAGTAGGGATTGAACCTGTGTCCCCCGCATTGAGAGGTGGGTTCTTAACCACTGGACCACCAGAAACTCCCTAAGTTTCATTTGGTCGACAATATAAACCTCTTCCTCAACGTCAAAGTGACATCAATAAACTGGCTGAAAGCAATACACAGCGAACTTGGAAACACTCAAAAAGAGAAGCTCCCAAAAATATAACTTTTGAGAATAATAGTTTTTAAAATGTAAGACAACTTGGAGATTTTCTTAAATAACATAAAAGTAACATGTACGTAAGGAATACTCTGGCTGTCCAGTGGTTAGGACTCCATGCTTTCACTACTGAGGGCCTGGGTTCAATCCCTGGTCAGGGAACAAAAGACCTCATAAGCCATGGGGCACAGCCAAATAATGATAGTAGTAATTTGTATATAATTTTAAAAGACAAGGTCAATTTGGGCTATTGGTAAAACAGTGAAAAAATTTTAAGTGATGTTGCCATCAGTATTTCCATCATTCACAAAATTAAAGTAGTAAGAAAAATCTGAAAGCTTGGTACACCTGATGCCTGAGGCTCTGACCTGCTGCCGCAAGCCCACCCATCGCCTAGGTCACCCCTGGTGCCCTCAGATGGGGCCTGGCAGCGCCTCACCCTCGGCCTCCCATCAACCCTCCACTGGGTGCTGCAGTGCACTTCAGTTGCTCAGTCATGTCCAACTCTTTGCAACACCATGGCCTGCAGCATGCCAGGCTTCCCTGTCCATCCCCAACTCCCAGAGTTTACTCAAACTCATCTCCATTGAGTCGGTGATGCCATCCAACCACCTGATCCTCTGTCGTCCCCTTCTCCTACCACCTTCAATCCTTCCCAGCAAAAGGGTCTTTTCAAATGAGTCAGCTCTTCGCATCAGGTGGCCAAAGTATTGGAGTTTCAGCTTCAACATCAGTCCTTCCAATGAACACCCAGGACTGATCTCCTTTAGGATTGACTGGTTTGATCTCCTTGCAGTCCAAGGGACTCTCAAGAGTCTTCTCCAACACCACTGTTCAAAAGCATCAATTCTTTGGTGCTCAGCTTTCTTTACAGCCCACTCTCACATCCATACATGACCACTGAAAAAACCATAGCCTTGACTAGACCTTTGTTGGCAAAGTAATGTCTCTGCTTTTTAATATGCTTTCTAAGTTGGTCATAACTTTCCTTCCAAGGAGCAAGCGTCTTTTAATTTCATGGCTGCAGTCACCATCTACAGTGATTTTAGAGCCAAAAACAAAAAAATAGTCTGCCACTGTTTCCACTGTTTCCCCATCTATTTACCATGAAGTGATGGGACTGGATGCCGTGATTTTAGTTTTCTGAATGTTGAACTTTAAGCCAGCTTTTTCACTCTCCTCTTTCACTTTCATCAAGAGGCTCTTTAATTCTTCTTTGCTTTCTGCCATAAGGGTGGTGTCATCTGCATATCTGAGGTTATTGATATTTCTCCCGGCAATCTTGATTCTAGCTTGTGCTTCCTCCAGCCCAGCGTTTCTCATGATGTACTGCGGAGCGGCGGGCATTCACCCACCACCCATTCACCCACATTCACCCACACCCACCTATCCTGGGCCGATTCTCTGAAGGTTCCACGCTGTGCTTCCCCACCGGAGTCGGCGTCCCCCTGGTCACACAGCTGCCTTTCCGCACGCCTCCGCTGGGGACTGTGCTCTCCAGTGTCTTGCTTAGTCAGGACCGACCATACGTGGTTTCACTGCAGGGGCAGGAAAACTGCGGGGCCTAACCCGTCATCGCTCTAAGACCTCAGCTCCTAGCCCTCTGTTTCTTTCCCCTAAACCGTGACTGTCCTCATCCTGGCCCCAGGACCCAGTCATCCCCCACCACGCACGATGCTCAGCGCAGCTGTTGAGAGCGCTTTACATGGGTCACGGAAGAGTGTCCTCGCGCCATCTAGTGGACATACTGTGCATTTGCCCATCACCTTGGTTATCAAGGTCCTAGTATTCCCTACAAGTTACACTAACAGGATTAATAAATAGCCTATGTTGTTTTCACCCTTGCAATGGCATACACAAACCCTCCTTTCAGCCCAGAGATGAGCCTGTTCAGCTGACAAAACTCCACGAAAACTCAAAGCCCAGCTCAATGGTTGCTTCCTACATAAACTTGCCCTTATGTCGAGATAAATTATTTCCACTATCTTCTGTCTTTCCACAGGAAATTGAACCCCTGCCTCACAGAACATGGGGCACACTTTCTAGAGATGTCTTTTTCAATTTTTTCTTAGAAAATACAGGAGGGCTGGGCTTTATCTTTACAATGATCAAAGAATCCTGCAAAAAACAAACAGTGATGATAGATGAAATACAATTTAATACAACCACTTAGAATTAACCTGATCTCTTACAGCCATATCCCAGGTCTTTATTTCCATTGCTAAAACATTGAATCTGTAAGAGTCTTCTAATCACATTTTTTTGATATTTAGAAAATTTAAATTTTATTGAAATATAGTTGATTTACAATGTGTTCATTCTTATTGTACAGCAAAGTGATTGCTATATATATATACATATATACAGACATTTTCATATACTTTTCATTATGGTTCAATCATAGGATATTAAATATACAAGGTCTATACAGTAGGACCTTGTTTATCCATCTTATGTATAATTGTTTGCATCTGATACTCCCAAGCTCCTAATCCACTTCTCCCTCATGCTCCAACTCCTTGGCAATCACAAGTCTCTGTATCTGTTAATCACATGATAAATCATTATCAAATAGGACCAAAATTTGATCTTAGAAAAAAAGTATACAAAGAATAGATACTTATGATACTTTCTTTTTAGGTGGGGAAAAACAGATTATGTTCAAGTCATTTGTAATTTGAAAACTGTTGTTTCACAAATTAAGCACAATTTAATCAGTCAAGTTAATCAGGCCAGTTTCTTCCAGGATATCTGTAGATTCATCATTCCTGTTTATTTTGCTTAAGGCCTCACCTCCCACATAATATGGAAAATGTGTGCTCAGTTGCTCAGTCATGTCTGACTCTTTGTGGCCCCATGGGCTATAGCCCACCAGGCCCCTCTGTCCATGGGATTCACCAGGCAAGAATACTGGAGTGGATTGCCACTTCATACTCCCGGGGATCTTCCTGACCCAGGGGTCGAACCCACGTATCTTGCATCTCCTGCACTGGCATCTGGATTCTTTACCCCAGTGCCACCTGGAAAATAGTCTTCCATTTAGTTCCACGTCCTCCTCCTGTCCACAGACACCTGCAGATGTCCAGCAATGGTACCTCTGTCCCCATATTGCCATCTGCAGAGATATCCCATCTCCTGCAAACTACAAAATGTGGCTGAACCAAAATACAGAAGACAGGAATAAATGGAAAGATAGCCCTTGTTCTCAGAGTGGAAGACGTTGTGAGACATTATTGAAGAAGACTTCTTTGGTTTTGCTTCTAGTACAATTGTGACCTGAACCTACAGTGACCTGGCCTGACTCCGTTACATGAAAGTGCTAAGTACCTACTGAAATGGAGTGGGACGCTATGGTCCTTGCGTCCCACATCCTCTGCCTGCCTTCTGTCTGTGGAAAAACTTCAAAGAATATGAGGTTAATCTGAGAAATGAGAACACAGAGAAACAAAGGAAAACTGTTATAAAGAAGATAAAATAATAATAGTTTGCCCATTAAGTACAGTCAAGGACCTTTAGTTCCTTCCCATGGGCTATAGATAATATTCCGAGCCACATTCTGTGAGCTGTCTTACAGATCCTGAAACCCCCACCACGTAGACTATAGCCACGACATAAGCTGCCACAATTCTGAGAATTGGCCTCAAGAAATGGAAGTAAAGCAACCACGTTACTGAGGATTAACTGTCCTTAAACAATCAAGACGATGCTCATCAGACTACCGATGAGCAGCTCAAGATGGATGTCGGAGCTGACCGTGCAGTTCCTGCATGTAGCCCCCTCCCTCGGCCTATGAAAGATTTGCCCAGTGGTTGTCAGTGGGGGGAGCTGGCCTTTGGATCGGCATCCACCCTCCCTGCCCCCCTTTCCCTGGTTGCCAGTATCCCAAATGAAGCAAACTTTCCACCAACCTGGCCCCTAGCGATGAGCAGCCAGACCCCACTTTCGGTTACACTATGACTTGTCAGGACCATGCAGAGAATTGTCTGATTTGTTTACAGACATGGAAAACAAAAGCCTGGAGTCAGGCCCTAGATTAACGACTGCACTCTGAGTAGCAAAAGGTGGAAACAGAAAGGAGTGTTTGAGTATTACTAACACATAGTCTTATCTTGGGCAACGGGGACTTGGGACCAGCGGAGGCAGTGCCCTTAGCTGGACGTGGGGAAGATGGGGCAGAACATGAAAGATGAGCCTCTGAGCCCACAGGACCCAGAGACTCAGCAGCCAGGGAAGCCAAGGGACAGGTGGGGGGATGTTCCCCGTTAGTACTTTGAGGCTCAGGCATGTGCTTGGGAGGGAGTCCTGGGTGCTGCTAAGGGCACCTTTTATACCTTCCGTGCTGAGGACACCAGCACGTGCCCATTACCTTCCTGGATTCTCTGCCAGCCTTGAAAACTTCCTCTTCTAAATATCCTTGTGACACTTTGTCACATTTTTCCCCTTCTCCACTAGATGCTGCTCTATACCCACCTGATACAACAGTCATTTCTGATCCCTTAAGGTCCTGGTGCAGACAAGACAGAGAGGTGATGTGGTCTGTCCTGATTTTCTAGAAGGGGCCAGAACATTTACCAGGACTTGTGGACATCATGCTGACAGTATTAACTCCAAAGTTATATCTTGTCGCACATTCAGGATGTGCCAGACTGTTCACGGATTAGCTACTTAGCCCCAGCCCACCCCTTGCCCAAGACCCTGCGATGTAAGTTCCCATCCTACACACTGGGAAATTGAGTCTCAGAGAGGAGATGTGACCTGCTGAGCATATAGCATATAGAACTGGGCAGGCTATGGTCTGATGAAGTTTCTGTCCAAGTCCAGGTGCCAGAGATGGAGTATTGTCCTCTCATCCAAAGGAGTTGGTATTTATTGAGCTCTTACAGTTTGCTCGCACCACGTGGGGCTTGGAGAATACAGAAGTGAATCAGACAGACACACTCAAGGGGCAGCTTGTCCTGTGTCCACTCCCTGTGGAAGCTGAGGGCAGTGCCCGTGTGTCCACGGTGACCAGCATAGAGCTTGGCATGAAGTATGACCTCAGTTAATGTTGGCCGAATACATGAACACACTGCTGCAGTCTCTACCACAGGCACTTAAAGATGTCATTCAGCGGCAAAGTTGTGTCCAACTCTTTGCAACCCCCTGGACTGCAACACTCCAAGTTTCCTTGTCCTTTATTATCTCCTGGAATTTGGCTCAGATTCATGTCCCTTGAGTTGGTGATGCCATCCAACCATCTCATCCTCTGCTGCCCCCTTCTCCTCCTGCCCTCAACCTTTCCCAGCATCAGGGTCTTTTCCAGTGAGTCAGCTCATCCCATCAGGTGGCCAAAGTATTGGAGCTTCAGCATCAGTCCTTCCAATGAATATTTAGTGTTGATTTCTTTTAGGATTGACTGCTTTGATCTCCTTGCAGCCTGAGGGACTCTCAAGAGTCTTCTCTAGCACCGCAGTTCAAAAGTATCGATTCTTTGGTGCTCAGCCTTCTTTCTGGTCCAACTCTTACAACTGTACACCTCATTCTTGGAAATGAAAACAAAAATAAATTTGACCATAATTTTCAATAAAGAGATACTGGCTCAGTTTTCCATATGGAAATATTTAACTGGACCTCAAAATCAGGCCCAAAAATCAGTTCCAGATTTATTGTGGATCTACTCATGTAAGGTAGAACATGCACTTGTAGAATAAAACCTAGGAGAATGTTTTCATAACTTTAGGAGTAGGCAAAGATTGCATAACTAGGATAAAATTGTGCTCCTCATGTAGAGGAAAAATTGACTTATTTTTAAATGAAAAACTTCCATTTAACAATTTTGTTTGTTTGTTCATTTACTAAGTTATGTCTACCTCTGCGACCTCATGAACTGCAGCACACCAGGCTTCACTGTCCTTACCATCTCCGGGAGTTTGTTTAAATTCATGTCCATTGAGTCAGTGATGCCATCCAACCATCTCATCCTCTGCTGCCCTCTTCTCCTCAATCTTTCCCATCATCAGGGTCTTTTCCAATGAGTTGGTTCTTTGCATCAGGTGGCCAAAGTGTTGGAGCTTCAGCTTCAACATCAGTTCTTCCAAAGACTATTCAGGGTTAATTTCCTTTCTAATTGACTGGTTTGATCTCCTTGCAGTCCAAGGGACTCTCAAGAGTCTTCTCCAGCGCCACAGTTCAAAAGCATCAATTCTTCAGCACTCAGCATTCTTTATGGTCCACCTCTCACATCCATACATGAGTACTTGAAAAACCATAGCTTTGACTATACAGACTTTTGTCAGCAAAGTGATGTCTTTGCTTTTTAATATGCTGTCTAGGTTTGTCATAGCTTTTCTTCCAAGAAGCAAGCATCTTTTAATTTCATGGCTGCAGTCACCGAAATGATTTTGGAGCCCAAGAAAATAAGATCACTGTTTTCACCCCTTTTCCCCCACCTATTTGCCATGAAGTGATAGCACCAGATTTTTTGAATGTTGAGTTTTAAGCCAACTTTTTCACTCTCCTCTTTCACCCTTATCAAGAGGCTCTTTAGTTGCTATTCACTTTCTGCCATTACAGTGGTATCATCTGCATATCTGAGGTTATTGATATTTCTCCTGGCAACCTTAATTCCAGCTTGTGATTCATCTAGCCTGGCATTTCCCAGGATGTACTCTGCATAAAACCTAAACAATCAGAGTGACAATATACAGCCTTGACCCACTCCTTTCCCAATTGTGAACCTGTCCATTGTTCCATGTGTGGTTCTAACTGTTGCTTCTGGACCAGCATGCAAGTTTCTCAGGAGACAGGTAAGGTGGTCTGGTAATCCCATCTCTTTAAGAATTTTTCATGGTTTGTTATGATCCACACAGCCAAAGGCTTTAGAATAGTCAACAAAGCAGAAGTAGATGTTTTTCTGGAATACCCTTCCTTTTCCTATGATCCAGTGGATTTTGACAATTTGATCCTTGGTTCCTCTGCCTTTTCTAAATCCACTTTGTACATCTGGAAGTTCTCGATTCATATACTGCTGAAGCCTAGCTTGAAGAATTTTGAGCATGATCTTGCTAGCATGTGAAATGAGTGCAACTGTACAGTAATTTGAACATTCTTTGGCATTGACCTTCTTTGGGATTGGGATGAAAACTGACCTTTCCCAGTCCTGTGACCACTGCTGAGTTTTCCAAATTTGCTGGCATATCGAGTGCAGCATTTTAACAGCATCATCTTTTAGGATTTTAAATAGCTCAGCTAGAATTCGATCACTTCCACTGGTTCTATTCATAGTAATGCTTGCTAGGGCCCACTTGACTCCACACTCCAGGAAGTCTGGCTCTAGGAGAGTGATCACACCATTGTGGTTATCTGGGTCATTAAGAACTTTTTTGTACAGTTCTTCTGTGTATTCTTGCCACCTCTTCTTTATCTCTTCTGCTTCTGTTAGGTCCCTGCTGTTATTGTCCTTTATTGTGCCCATCTTTGCATGAAATGTTCCCTTGGATAGACCCATTAAGAGAAAGAAACAGTAAAATGGAGTGGAAAAGGTTTCTGCAATGCACATTGCCTACAAAGAATGTGGTAATAAAAAAAAGACAGAAAAAGTGAGCAAAGGGTGTGAACACTCATTCTCCAGCAGAATATCCGTGGCTAAAACTCAAACAAACATGTGCTCTTTTTCACTATTGAGTGACGTACAATTTGACACTCCCACGTGACAGTCCCACACATTCGCCAGAACGTCTGAAGTAAGAGTTGTCATACCTAGCGTCGCTGAGGGTGTGGAGGTACTGGAAACTTGCCCAGGGCGGGCAGTTGAATAACATGACACATCTCTCCAGGAAACTACCCATCCCTACCTTGGACTCTGAAGTCTTCCCTCCGTGCACAGCCCCGGCACAGGTGTGTACTTATGTTCCCAAAGACGCACGTTCTGGAATGTTCACAGCGCCACGATCACTGAGAGCCCCACGCGTGAAACTGTCCGCAAGCCCGTTCAGAGCAAAGCGAACAAAGGGTGGCATGTTCACACCGCGGGATGCCACACACGAAGAGCACGCGCGAACCACAGCTGCGTGGAGCAAGGCAGATGAATGTCACAAAGGAAGGGTGTCAGACACAGCTTACCTGTGCTTGCCAGGTAACGTGGCGAGCGAGCTGCACGCACCGCCTCAGTCAGCCTTCAGCACAGGACCATGGGTTGTGCATCCCGTTTTACCAACGAGGCGACCGAGGCTCAGAGAGCTTGGGTGCCCGTCTGCATCCGCTCGTCGCAGACAGCGTGGTACTGCTTACATTCCAGCGGGACTGGGTTACAAGCAGAATTCTCGTGGGCAAACTTGAATTTCCTCCTAGCTGAACACCGGAGATTGTTCGTTAAGGTGAATGGTCCCTGATCTTGAATGTCTGGGGCTTGAAAATCGGGGGAAAAATGTTTCAGATAGAAAATTTTGCTTATTCATTAAAAATTTTTAATTAAATTATAACTGATTTACAATGTGCTGTTAGTTTATGGTGTACAGCAAAGGGATCAGTTTTACATATATATCAAATATACTTAATACATATTAATATTAATTATATATAATTAATATAATATATTTATTTAATAATATATTAAGATAATATATTTATTTAATATACATTATTTATATTACAATTATTTATAATTATATAATAATATTATACATTAATATATTTATGTAAATATGTTACATTTATATTTAATTATTTATAAATATAATACTTATATATTTATAATATAATCATATTATATTTATATGCTATATGTGTTTGTATATTTATATACTTATATAATTATATACATTATATTCAATATATGTGTTAGTTACATTATATATTACTATATTAATATATCATATTATAAATATATTATAAATTATGTAAATTTATATTATTATATAAATTATTATATTATATAATCATGTAATTATTACATTGATTATAGATATCAGTATATATATCATTCTATAAATTATATAAATTACTATATTTATATTTATAATTATGTTTATTTTATAATTATATAATATATGTATATAATATATAATGTATTATATTATAGAATTACTTTATATCATATATATTAAATATATAGATATATATTAACTAAATAAATATATAAAATGATATAAATATAAACATATAAATATTATATATTAATACACATTATTTTATATAATATAGTATAACATATATAACTGTATATATTATATTATATATAATATATACAAGTATATATTATATATAATTATAACTATGTTATATATATTCTATATAATATAATAAAATATTAATGTAGAATATATGATATATAATATAAATAATGTATACAATATATTATATTATATGTTGTATTATTTATTTATATTATATACAATGTAAAGAGAATATGTATATATAATATAACTATATAATATATTATATATATTATATGCATCACATTTTGTATTCTATATATGATATTTATATAATATATAGTATATAATATGAATAATATATAATGTAATATATAATATAATATATACTATGATATAATATAATATAAATTGTATATGATATATTATAATATATTATATATCACATATAATATAATATAATGTATATTATTTATATTATATATTATATGCATAATATATAATATATAAGATTATATATATTAATACATGTGTATTATAATATATTATATATTGTTTATATAATATACATAATATAAAATATAAATATAATTATATAGTATATTATATTATGTATATATAAATCTATATGTTATATATATTGTATTATATTGATATATTATAGATATATTATAATTATATATAATTATATTATATTTATTGTAATATAAAATATATTATACTGATATATTATGAATATATAATATATAAATATATAAATTATGTGTATTATGTATACTAATATATTAATATACATTAATTATACATGTTTTAATTATTTATGTATATGGATATATACATGTACATATGTATATGTATATGTACATGTTATATATGTATAATTAATTATACATATATAACATATTATATAATTAATATATATATACATAATATAAAATATATTGATATATAATATAATATATTATATGTATATTATATAGTAGATGTATTATATTTACTATAAATTATATATTATATAATATATACTATAATAATAAATATAATATATATTATATTTATAATATATGTTTTACATATATACATATATGTATATATACATGTATAATATATATTATATGTTTGTTATATAATAGATTATATTATATTTATTATAGATATAACATAATATAATATAATATATATAATATATAAATATATAATATTTATAAATAAAATATTAATATATATAATATAAATATGTAATGGTAATAATATATTATATAATATACTCTAAATTTTCAAATAATTTATATATAATATGTAATTTATATATAATTTTTTTAGATTCTTTTCCCTTACAGTTTATTATAAGATAAACTATAAACTATAATAATAAGGTAAACTGTAAAAAACAAGAAGTGAGAGTAATTCCCCCTGCTGTACACTAGGTCCTTGTTGGTTACCGTTTTTACATATAATAGTGTGTATATGTTAATCCTAAACTCCTAATTTATCCCTCCCTTTCCTTTCGCTTTGGTAATTTGTTTATTTTCTATGTCTGTGGGTCTGTTTCAGTCTTGCCTGTAAGTTTACTTGTATCTGTTTTTTTTTTAGATGCCATATATAAGCAATATCATAGGAAACTTGTCTTTCTCTGGTTTATTTCAGTTAGTATAATAATCTCTTGGTCCACTGGATAGGACATTTAAAATTTTGCTTATCAAGGACATGAAAACCCACACAGATCCACCGCTCCATCATTTCAAAAAAGAAAATGCATCTTAACCCGTAAATGTAAGAAGGACATAATTTCAGGAAAGTAAATAATTAGCCATAGCCTTTCCAGGCAGGGACAGCTGGTGTTTGTACGCTTGACATTTCTGCTACAGAAACCTGCCGCTGGCTTATAGATCTGCATGTTGTCTCCGATCCTTCCTGGCTGTGTGACCGCGGGTAAGCGGCTTGGCCTCTCTGGGCCTCAGGCGCCCGGGGTCGTCGCGAGGCTTAAATGACGTAACCTACGTAGCGCCCTTGGCACGCTCCCACGGGATCGACCGTCGCCGACAGTCACGACACAACAGCGCCACCTGGTGGCTCTGCCTGCCCCCGCAGACAGACGAGCGGCTCCCCCGGAGCAACAGAGGCAGCCGCAGGCAGTGAGCGGAACCGTGTGGAACCGCCAAGGCTGAAGCAGAAGCCGGGAGAAAAGCCATAAATATTCATGGCACCCCTTAAAGCTCGGGCCTGTCCGTCTGCCTGAGAATAAAGTTTGTTCCTCGGAAACTCCTGTCCAAGCTGTCGGCTCTGGAAGCGGAGAGGTGAAACCTCTCTTCCTGGCGCCGCCTCCTTTCCCCCGCTGCCCCCAGGCGTGGGGACCAGGAGGAGGGCCTCGCTTATTTGGGGTGGGGGGCCTTAGAGCTGTCACTGGGTCGGAGCTGTGTGAGGGGGTTCCTGTCAGTCACAGCCCCCTCCTTGCCGCCTGCTTTCCTGGCGAGGTCTGATCTGGAGATGGGGAAAGCCTGTGTGTGGCCCTCACCAGACGGGGACCCTGGAAGCGCCGCGTTCTCCGGGGTGGGAGCCTCGCACAGAGCAAGCCGTCCCGCGGGAAACAGCCCCCTGTCCTCAGAAGAGTCCTTGCGGGAGAGGCAGCGAGACCCGAAAGCCGACTTGAAGGCTCTGGAATTTTTACGTTCCTTCCCCAGCAGGAGAGATTGATATTGATTTTTCTTTCTTGTGTCCGCCTGCAGACTTCCACTCAGCCCGCCAGCCTGGGAAGGAAGGCGGCAAAGGACAAAGAAGGCTGGCCCTGGGGGAGGTAGGCTTGCCCTGGAATCCTGCTCCTGAGGCTCGCTGGACCGTGTGACCTTGGGCAAGTCACTGTCTCCTTGTTTCTGCCTCTGAGGATGATGCTTTCACGTCCTCCCTCGGGGATTCCGGGGCGTCAATGCATGCCCACGGTCTCAGGTGCCTGCCGGGCCGGTCAGGCATTGTGAATGTGAGAAGTGTAGGGCAGCTTGGAGTGGTGGGGACTGGGGTAAGCCAGGAGCCCTAACCACACAGAAGGGCGGCAGCTGCTGGCCAGCGTCATCTGCTCCAGGGCACTCAGTCGTTTGATCCAGGCATTCTACAAAACTTCAAATTTCCAGAATTTTCTTTTTTTTCTCACAAGAGTCCATGGGCTGCCTTTGGCATTGTTGGACTTAGCTGATGGGAGAGAACAGATTTGGTTAGCAGAAGAATATGGTGGAAAGAAAGGCAAGCCCAGTGCTGCCAGTTTTTTCCCCAGTGTTCAAGAGAAACTGAAAATCATCTCTATTTTTCGGTGTTGGTAGTTGAATATTAAAAAAAAAAACAACCCCTGGTGTTGACTGTGTGACCTTGGGCAAGTCTCTTAACCTCTCCGAACCTCTCTTTCTTTAAGAGTAGTGAGAATAAGAATACACCTCGCTCTTGATCTTAGCAATTTACACAAACCAGTTCAGTGAACCTTTCCCTCCCTGTGACAAGGGAGCTGCTACTATTATTTCTCATTTTGTAGGTGAAGTAACAGAGGTGTTGAGAAGCTATGTAACTTGCCCAGAATCCCTCTGCTAGTAAGTAACAGGGCTTTTGTGAGAACGAAATAAGGCATGGAAAGTGGTCAGTGAGTATTGGCTATTGTTGTGCCACGGTCATTATAATCACTATTGTTAATAACAGGAATAACTCACGGTTAATTCTCAAACTTAATCCAATGCCCACAGTAAGCTGCTAACACTCTGATTCATCAGACAAGACCAGGGCCAGCTCTGAATCAAGCAGTATGCAATTTTGAAGGTAACCCTTGGCCATCTTAATAGTTCTTCTCACATAGACTTTGGGTCTCACACTGCCAGTGGGCTTTCTGGAATGATAATTACATTCAGACCCCTGACACAGTGGATGGACCCTCATCTCCAGGTGACGAAGCCAATCATGACCAGTAATTTACAGCTTGAGTTGTTCTGAGATCAATTTGCTCTTCATCGAGTGGGCTGTAAAACACGAGTGATAGGCAGCCCCGAAAGCTGTTGACACGGGAGCACAGAGCTCGCAGGGCCTGGAGGGGCCCAGGCTGTTAGAGGAGAGACGAGCCAGAGGGTAGAGGAGAGACGAGTCAGAGGGTGGAGGAGGCCGCCCTCTGTCCAGGTGGCTGTGGTCAGAGCTGCCCTGAGTTCCCACTGGGACCGGCTCAGGACATCGTCTTGGTGAGAGAGTAAGATTGATTGGCCGTGAGGTGTGGCAGAAAGAGAGTAAGTTTTGGAGTGGATGGAAGTGGATGTGTATTTCGGTATGCCGTCTCCTACCCGTGATTCTTCTTGGGAATTGATTCTGTTCCCTGATACTTGGTTTTCTTATCAGTCAAATGGGCGACGAACTGAACCCGTTGCACAGATGAGGACAAAATGGGTCTGTGTTTGCAAAGTGTCCCTGTTTTGACTGCAGTGCCTTAAGGAGGTGCAGTCCTTAAGAGATTGTGGAGTCAGGCAGACCTGGGGTGGAATCCTGCCCATTTCCCCTCCAAGCCGAGTAACCCTGGGGAGTCACTCCACCACTCCGAGCCTTGGTTTTATATGTAGGGATAATAATAGAAGCCCCCACCCAGGTTGGCTGTGATCATTAAATGAGATAATGCACATAAAGATAAATCAGCACTGTGCACAGAATATAGTGTGAGCCCAGCAAGAAAATGGCATGATTTTTGCCCATCTGACTCATTTACCCAAGCTGGCGGCACAGTTAAGAAGGAAGGAAGGGGAAATTCTTATGTGGTCCAGTGGTTAGTATTCGGTGCTTTCACTGCCAGGGCCCAGGGTTCAATCCCTAGTTGGGGGACTAAGATCCTACAAGCTCTATGGTGGAGCCAGGAAAAAAAACTAAACAAAACAGGAATGAGAGTGTGTGGAGCTCTCAAATTAAAAAAAACTCTGTGTTAGGGGCTTTGTACAAGGAGCCAAATCTCTGTGCAGCCCTTTGGGTACCTTCTCAGTCCCCTTGGTTTTCTCTTGCTCTGCCGGGTGATTGGGAACGGTCTTTGGGAGCTCTCCAAGGACTTAGCCAGCAGGGCCATCTTGAACAATCTTACAGTTATTTCAAGAATTTCCCCCCTCCCCAGTCCATTAGCCAAACAAGAGGCATTCCCAAGATTACTATAGTTTAGAAGGAGATTTAGAGAATGTTTGAATCTGTGGCCTCCCAATGCCTTTATCAAAACCATGTGTTCCAAGAAATCGCTCACAAGAGACCCAGCTCTATCCTGTCCTCCCCGAGTTTCTTGATTGTCCCGAGACAAGATGTTCCTCCTCCTTGGATGGGACTGAGCTGGAACACAAGCACAGATGGAGAGTTTTAATGTCAGATCGGAGTGGGTTGCGAAGCTCAGGTTGCCCTCTTCAGCAGATGACCTCCCCTGATTCCTGAACCAGTGGAGAGAATGTATCAGCACAGCTTCCAGGGCTACTTTGAGAGTTAAGCGGGACGTATGTTAACGCCCTTGGCACAGAACTTTGCTGTTGTTTGTTAAACTCTTATTGTGACTGCATGCATGCTAAGTCGCTTCAGCCATGTCCGACTCTTTGCAACCCTGTGGACTGTAGCCCGCCAGGCTCCTCTATCCATGAGATTCTCCAGGCAAGAATACTGGAGTGGGTTGCCATGCCCTCCTCCAGGGGATCTTCCCCACCCAGGGATCGGACCCGGGTCTCCTGTGGCTCCTGCATTTGCGGGCGAGTTTTTCACGGCTGAGATGCCAAGGAAGCCCATTACTATGACTACACACATCCTAAGTGAGGTCAGGGTAAAGACCGAGACCCTGGAATGGGGCTAGGATGTCACAGAATGCTCCATTTGATGCTACAGCACGTGGTTACCCATCCCTGGCGTTGGGAGGGCTATGCACAGTTCTTCTGTCAGGGGAAGGGGTTCCCATCTGCTCTTAGAAAAGCAAAATCCTTCTCCTTTCCAGGGAGGTAGGAACTGAGGCATCCCTCAGCCCTTCCAGGGCTCTGGGCTACACTGAGCTTTCTCCTAGGATCTGTCTGTTGGTGGTCTGGTGTCATCCACTCATTAAACAGCCATTCAGCTCACTCCATTCTAAAGAAACAAGAATCTGCCAGTCCCTGTGGTATCCAAGGGTTTGTGGATTTTTAAGAATCTAAATATACATTTATGGGCATCAAGCCAATGATGAACCTGGGCCAGCTTTAATCTTGTAAATGAACGATATATACACAACAAGATGATTGCAGGGGGAAAGTAGAGAATGTCTAGGAAGCTTCTCAGAGAGAAGTTACCATTTGTTTCTACCCAGTCATCACATACCCACCCCCACCCACCCCCCAATTAGGCCACACACTCATTCCTGCATCCACCACCCGCTCCATATCCAACCTAATATCCACCCCACTCTTCACCTACCCATTCCTCTACCCACCCCATCTCCCTTCAAACCCACCGATCCATCCCTCCCATCCATCCATCCCTCCATCCCTCCCTCCCTCCCTCCATCCATCCATCCATCCAGACAGCCACCAATTAATTGCTCACGCTATCCATCCATTTATTGAACATTTATTAATTGCTCATTATGTGCCACAACTTGTGTTGTGGACCTAGGACACACATAATTGAAGACATGGCTCCTTTCCCCAAGAACATCTCTGTCCTGTGTGCAAGAGCTATACTATAAAACAAAAAAAGACAAAATAAAACTCAACCAAGTTTTTAAAAAATATTATATTTTTGCTCATTTGGCTGCCTTGGTTGTGGTGGGACCTGTTGTGGCAATAGGCACCAGAGCGCATGGGCTCTGCAGTTTGCGGCATGCAGGCTCTCTAGTGAGGCACACAGGCTCAAGCAGGTTGTGGCTTGCAGGCTTAGTTGCCCCATAGCTTGTGGGATCAGGGATTGAACCACGTCCCCTGCATTGGAAGGTGGATTCTTAACCACTGGACCACCAGGGAAGTCCCTCCACCAAGTTTTAATAAGATGCAGCGTGCAAGATCTTGTAGTGGTTATGCATCTTGGGCTCTGCTGCCACCTGCTAGATGGATAGCCTTGTACCAGCCGCAGTATTTTATTAAACCCTAGTTTCCTCATCTGCTAAGTGGGAATAGTAATTGTATCTACCTCAGAGGATCATGGCGAACACTCAACAAGTTAAAGCTGTGGAAGTTAGCATGTTGACTAAGGGTCACAGAGCAAAGAACTGCAGATGCCCTCTGGGAACTGAGAGCAGCCCCAGAGGACAACCAGGAAGATGATGGGAACCTCAGTCCTACAACCATGAAGTACTGAATTCTGCCAACAACCCTGCAAGCTCAGAAGTAGACCCTGAGCTCTTAGAAAGGAGCCCACTTAACACCTTGATTGAAGCATCGTGGGACCCTGAGAATACCCAGCTAAGCCATACCTGGACTACTGATTCAAGGAAACTGCAAGATATTGATTGTGTGTGGTTTTAAGCTGCTAAACTTGAGGAATTCTGTGATGCAGCAGTAGATAAGACATTCAGAAACTTGCCCAAGGCTACATAGCTCCTCAGCGATAGAGCCAGAATTGAGAGAGCCACCGTATGTATTAAAAGATAATTAGCCAGAGGGCTTAAATTGCAAAAGATTTTCTGATGAGCCCTCAATTGACTGGAAAATCAGATTAATCAGAATTTCTAATTCGCGTGTCTTATGATTAGTCAGGGATTTTCTGGATTTGAAATCAAGTTTTCCGTGCCAGTTGGGGCAGGTGCCTTGGACACCCTGATGATGTTGGAGAAATGAAGCCATTGGAGAGCTGGGAGAAGAAAGTTCTATTTCTTTTTCTGCAAAGGTCTAATTTAGAGTGGCCAAGTGTTTTCTCATTTTGAAAATGCGATGGGGGTTGTGTGTTTCTTGAGCCCCTGCCACCTGACTTTATTCCTCCCCATTGGACCCCATGGACTGAAAAATTACATCTCTGCATACATGACTTATTCCTTTCAAAGAGAATGGTTCCCCCACCACCAAAATGGCAATAGCAGCTCTCGATCATCCAGACTTTTCCTGAACCAGAGAGGATCCACTTGAAACCTAGGTAGAGTTCCCTAGGTCACCTACAACAGCAAGAATTGCATCATTGCGGCCCTATACAGAGCATGCTGAAGGCTCTCAGCAAGTCTTTATTTGGTGAAATAATATTGTGTTAAAGTTAGTGGCAGTTTGAGATTTATGCTGCTGACCCTAAATGATTTTTAAACAATTAAGCAGGGTCGGTCTTTCAAACAAATGTGTTTTTGGAGCAGTAACTACAATTGGCCACGTGCCTTGCATGTACCAGGAACAGCGTTAAGCTAATGAAATCCACTCACTCATTTAATCATCTCAAAAGCCATACGGACTAGGAGTGTTCACCTCCGTCTTTTGGATGGGGAACTATGGAGGCAAATGAGTCTGTAACTTGCCTGAGAAAACCTTATAATTATGTGATGGAGATCACGGTTTGAGTCCATGTCCACTTGGAGGCAAAGCTCATGCACGTTTGATCAATGGCTCCTAGAGATTGGCACAGTCATTCCTTCTGCAAGGACTTAGCAAACACAAGCTTCGGAGCTGGAGGAGGGTATGATGTGTAATTAGCCAAAATTAGGCAGTTCCTGCCTTCTAGGGGTTGAGCACCTGGAAGAAGAGGCGTTGATGCAGTGCTTATATTATCTGGTCTCCAGAGCTGTTGAGATCAACAGAAGACAGTTTAATGCTCCCAGGAAAAATTTCAGAATAGCTCATATTCACTTATTGTAATTCTCCAACACTAGGAGAGGACTCATGATCCACAGAAATATCTCTTAAACTTCTTTTTTCATCCCAACCACACCCCAAACCACCTTCTTCACTCTTAACTGATGCAGCTGCTTCCCTTCTTTTGTCTTTTGCATTAAAATTCCACATCCTAAAGCTCCAAACAGCAATTTGAAGGATGCACATAGATTGTCCCCCAAGGAAATACTTAGCATCCATGTATGTGCATGCAGACACACACACACACACACACACACACACACACACACACACACACACAGCTTTGCTAATCATTTCAGGGGGTCCGCAGACATCCCGAATCTTCTCCCAGTTTCTGAGTAAGAACGCCCATCATTGGTAATCTGAAAACCCATTTGCCAAAGGAAAAGAGCTTCTCTTCTTAACTTGTGAGAGAACTTCAGAAATTTACATAAAAATAGGTGCCCTCCCCCCCCTCACCCAGCCACAACCAACCAAACCCCATGCTTGCTTCTTCAGAAGCTTGTGGTTCTGCAGTTTCCAGCCAGGATGGCTTTCCCTTCCAGGGAGAGAGCTCTGGACTTAGGAGAGGAGAGGACAAAGGCCTTAGCAGCTCTCTAGCTGTTGAAATGCCAGCAGAAAGAGCTTGAGCCAACTCTCTCCTTTTATGGTCTGAGTTTGGGTTCTTGACCCCTAAGGTAGTTTTAATTCCACCACATGGCATGGTTCTGGAGCCCAGCAGTTCTCAAACACTGCATCGCATCACCACTGGATGGCCATTAGTAATCAGGGACATTGGAAAATAATCTGAGTTATTAGATTATTGTTATTTCAACTTTGGTGAAATAGCAAAGTTGGCAGATTATTTGCTTAAAAAATAAATGTGAGAACATTTAAGTTTCTCTCTATAAGCATCCTGCTTTCAATGCTTTGCTTTCAAATGTGCTTTCCTGCAGGTGGGGAATGAGTGGGAATGGACAGTGGGAACCATCTGGGGAAATTGAAGGCAAAAGGAGAAGGGGGCGGCAGAGGATGAGATGGTTAGATAGCATCACCGACTCAGTGGGCATGAATTTGAGCAAACTCTGGGAGATAGTGGAGGACAGAGGAGCCTGGCCTGCTGCAGTCCATGGGGTCTGCAAAGAGTCAAATGAACAACTTAGCAACTGAACAACCTTCTGGGGAATTCAGAACAACACTGGATACCCACAATCTTACCCTTCATGGTTACTGATTTTTAATGTTTAAAATATAGACATGTATTTATGCTAATCCCAAGGTTTGCTCTGCTAATCCTAAGATTTTATTTTATGTCACCATTTTTCTCCTTCTAAAACAATGTTTCCCAAACCTCAGTTGCTTTAATATCACCTTCAAGATCTTTACCCTCTCTTTAGTTATACAATTTTATTTTTTTAAAGATTTGTTCTAATCGTCATCCCTCTATAGCCTTGGTCCAGGCAATCATAGTCACAAAATCATGAGACTGAGTATTTATTATTTCCCTTCAAGAAGCACTAACATTAAGTGCACAACTTTAAAATTTACCATCCATGTTCCATCAAAAATTGTTCCCTACACCCGAATGTGGTGCCATTACCACATTTTTGAGGACGCACTGTTGTAATAGGTGCCATCATGAGTTGAAGAAATTAACTTTTATCCATTTATCTTTTCGTAAATTCCAGTTCTTTTAAAACCATCCATTAAATGATTACTACGTGCCAGGCAATGGCCTGCCCAGGTGCATTTCATTTAATCCTGGTAACAGAACTCTGAGGTTGCTATTGCTATTCCCATTTTACAGATGGAAAAAAAGAGGTTCAGAGAGGTCTAAGGGCCGTGCCAAGGTCATACAGCCTGTGACTACCTGAGGACAGAACCAGGCGTCTTATCTCAGGTAGTGAGAAATTCCCAGCCACGATGGGGGTTCTGGAGAACCTTCCTGAGTACTTGGATATGTGCGTGTCGTATGTCAGTCACTGAGTCATGTCCGACTCTTGCAACCTCACGGACTGTAGCCCCCAGGCTCCTCTGTCCATGGGACTCTCCAGGCAAGAATACTGGAGTGGATGGTTATTCCCTTCTCCAGGGAATCTTCCCAACCCAGGGATCGAGCCTCGGTGTCGTTCATTGCAGGCAGATTCTTTACCATCTGAGCCACCGGGGAAGACCAAGTACTTGGATACTGGGCTTCTTTTTTTTTAAATTAAAAACATTTGTTTTATTTTTAACATTTAAATTATTTCTATTTTTAAATCACAAAATTTTAATTTTTAAATTTATTTTTTATTTTTAAAATTAAAAAAAATTTTTGTAGACTACTGGGTTTCTAAAGTGACTCCAGATCCTCTAAACAGTCAAACTGCAGTGGGGACCATTTGTTTGGGAAATATGTCACTGTGTTCCAGCAGCCTAGATTCTTTCCAAGAGTTTCTCAAAAATGCAGCAGAATAAATATCAGATTCTTTATTGCCCACCCCATAATAGGAATATAACTTATTACCATCAGAGCACCAGCCTTTCGGCAGCCTCCATAAATCTGGCGCTCCGATTGACTCCATATGCATTTAGGCAAAACCCAGCCCACGTAGGGGAGCAGTGGATGTAACTGGAATATGGAGCGGGGCTTTTGGATTAATCATATTCTGAATATTAACTGTGTATTATGCTGATTTCCTTGTAAATATAGTCAGAAGCCCCAGCGTGTGTACCTCACTTGGGCTCATACAATCAAAATAGCAAATATCCTAAATGTGGGGCTTGGAAGCCATCCCAGCTGCAGTGTATGAGTCTGGGTTTCATCTCCCCTGAGAAAGAGAATATCTCAGCCCTCTCCAGGAGGCCTCAAAACACAGTGCGTGGTGTTCTGACACCAGCAGAAAAAGCAATGTTTGTTTTCAGTTGCCTGGTTCGGAACAGATTTTGTCAAAGAACAAGACTGTTTTACAGTGATTTCTTGGAGGATTTTTTTTCTGCTCTAGAACTTCTTTGGGAATAAGTTACTCTGAACAATTGTCTTTACTGGTTGTGGTGGGCAGCCGGGGTTGGAAGGTGTGGATGAGGAAATAGGATGGAGAATAGTATGACCCAGACTGAAGCTTCCAAGGGAAGTCCTGAATGACTCCTGGGTCTGCCAAGGGCACTGCCAGGGTGACCCTGCCTCATGAGATCAGAGAGTAACCTCCGCTGAGTGTCACACAAGCAGGGCTTGAACCCGAAGAACATTCTCTAGCACTCCCAGCAACTCTGAGAGTTTAGGTTTTAAGAAATCCATTTCACAGATGTAGAAACTGAGACTTGGACTTTTTTTTTTTTTTTTTTTTGCTTTGAGGAAACATGAATAAATAAGTCATGGGAGGAGGATCTGGACTCAGGCACAAAGGTTAGTCGACACCAAAAAACTCAGCAATCAAGAACAATGATATTCTAATGCCGTATTTTTCAATTACTGCAAAAAAAAAAAAAAAATCCATGATGAACAAAATATCACCACTTTAAACTAAGACAGGATTAATAACAGTGCTTTGCTGAGCCATGTTGAAGCCTAGGGCAAAAGGAAATGTCAGTAATACTGATTCTATCTTTATTTATCTTGTTAGTGAGTCTTTTCAGCTTCTCAAATTTTGCACCTCAGGTGGGTGCCTCCCTCTCTTCACCCTAGATCTGGCCCTGTGTGGGAGCCAGAATTATCTCCCTTAATCACACATGTGATCACACATCGGGGCTCTGATCATCTCTCTCCCAGGGCTCCCTGTTACCTGCGGGAAAGAGTCCAGGTGCCCACTCTGGGCTTGGAGAGGAGTCTGTAATTGAGGGGGCTCAGACATCAGCACGCCCTGGAGCAGGCTGTGTGATTCACACACAGCAGCCTAAGGACACTGGCTCCAGACTTAGACAGGGTTTGGATCCTATTCTGTCATTTGTTGTTGTTGTCCAGTCACTAAGTCATGTCCGACTCTTTGCGACCCTATGGACTAGAGCATACCAGGCTTCCCCATTCTTCCCCGTCTCCCGGAGCTTGCTCAAACTCATGTGAATTGTTGGTGATACCATCCAGCCACCTCATCCTCTGTTGTCCCCTTCTCCTCCTGCCCTCAATCTTTCTCAGCATCAGGGTCTTTTCCAATGAGTCGACTCTTCGCATCAGGTGGTCAAAGTATTGGAGCTTCAGCTTCAGCATGAACTGAAGGAATCAGTCCTTCCAATGAACACCCAGGACTGATTTCCTTTAGGATGGACTGGTTTGACCTCCTTGCAGTCTAAGGGACTCTAAAGAGTCTTCTCCGACACCATAGTTTGAAAGCCTCAATGCACTGGCGCTCAGTCTTATTTATGGTCCAACTCTCACATTCGTGCATGATTGCTGGAAAAACCATAGCTTTGACTATACAGACCTTAGTTGGCAAAGTGTATTCTTGTCATTTACTAGCAGTGTGATTTTGTATGATACACTTATAGTCCCAGGATCTCAGTTTTCTCACCTGAAAGAGGGTGAAACAGTCATGCAGGATCCCACAGAGTTATTGAGAAAATTCAATAATTAAAAGCAAGACAGCATCTAACGCATAGTAAGTGCTCAATTAATTCATTCAACAAACATTTGTTAAGCATGTGCTGTGTGCCAGGTATATAGTACTAGAGCCTGGGGGCTCAATACATGCTATTTATTGCTATTACCATTATTTAATCCTCACAGCAGCTCACAAGGTGGGCGCCGCCACTTTCCTCCTCATTTCACAGGTGAGGAGACAGAGCCTCAGAGGGATTAAGTAACATCCAAGCTAAGCCAATAATTAAATCGAGAAGATAGAGTAGGACCCCGGTAGATGTGGCCTCAAAGTCCGCAGGGTTCTTAGTGCGGGCTCTCAGAGCCCTGCCTGCATGTCTGTCTTTCCTTCAGGTTCTCCAGTGGGCAGACCTATGGTGTCTTCAGCCTCCTGTCTGCCTCAGGCTCAGCAAGAAGCTTTTTATACAGTAAGTGCTCAACAAATGGTCAAGGAAGTACATTGCATCTGGCCTTGCAGCTTTCTTGAATACGCTTTGCGGTGTGTGCCCTGGTTGTTACTGCCTTGTCGCAAAGTTGCGTCTGCCTCTTTGGTGACCCCACGAACCGTAGCCCACCCGGGTCCTCTGTCCACGGGATTTTTCCGGGCAAGAATACTGCAGTGGGTTGCCACGCCCTCCTCCAGGGGATCTTCCCACCCCAGGGATAGAACCCGCATCTCCGGCACTGGCATGCGGATTCTTTGCCACTGAGCCACCAAGAAAGCCCCTTAAACCAGGTAGTCTATAGCATTTCGTTATGCCAGCCTGAGTAGTGTTAAAGTGTTTCTGAAACAACTCTCGTGACCCATCAAGGAATGGAAGTCAGACAGGAAATTCCAGAATGCCATGGTCCTGAACATTCACATGCCCCTTCCCTCTCTTGATTCTTACAGAAATACTTATCAAACATCTGCCAGGTGTCAAACCCTGTGCCAGGCACTGGAAACGGTGGAGTCCCCGCCTGGTGGAGCTGACATTTGAAAGGGCCAAGGCATCAGATAATGACAATGTCGTTAAAAAAGGTACGGGCTACGGAGAATGTGCGCGTTCTTCTCTACACTCCTAGTCCCCTTCAGGGATAGAGGACCTGGCGCAGGTGGTAGAGCTGAGTCCAGAATGAAACTCTTCCCTCCCCCTCCTCCCTAGCCCGCTCACCTACTCCTCCACATACTAGAGATCCCACCTCCTAAGTCTTCTTCCCATCAGCCACTTCTCTCCACCCTCCCACCACCCTCATCCAGGCTGCCATAAGCATCTCCTTAATGCTGTTCCTGCTTCCAGCCTGGTTGCCATCCCCATTCCATTCTCTCCTGGGCAACCAGAGCCCTCTTTTCAACCTGCAAATCTCACTCAACCTCTCTCCTCCTGCAAACCCTGCCAAAGCTCAACTTGCCTATAGCAGTGGTCTCTGAAAGGGGGCATCCCAAACCAGGGTCAATGAAGGACGATCCTCCCGGGTGTGGGAAGAAGGGATAAGAACTTCTCTTTCTGTGTATTTTCTATCGCATCTATTTGGGAAGTTGTATTTCTGGGATGTGTTTTATAATGTAGTTTCTTGGTTCAGGTTCCCTGGGAGCAGAACCTGAGGCAAGGATTTGGATCCATGTGACTTACAGAGAGGAGGGCACTCGGGAGAAACCTACTCGAGAGTCAGAGAGGCAGAATGGAGAAGAGGGGAAAAGCTAATAAGCAAGGGCGGGGACCTCAGGTGGCCTCTAGCTTCTGCCTGGTCCTTCCGGGATCTCTGGCAGGTGAGTTGCATCACAGGGGGTTGACCTTTTGTGTCGCTGTCAGCCGCCTACCCTTAGTTGCGAAGGACGTCAACTTCAAAGCAAGGCCCCATCCTTTTGGCCAAGGGCGGCTGCCCAGATGAGAGGGCAGCTCATTTATGAATGAGTATACAGCGTGGGAAAGGGAACAGGCACCCAGAATGTGAACTGTATATACAGGAGTGTGGGAAGAAAGGATCAGATGGTCTATTTATATCTATTTTCCAGTTCTTCTTTTTACACTTTATGTATTTTCCCCCTTTCTCTCCATTTTATGTGTTTTCTTCCCTTCTTCATCCTCCCCCTCTCCCTCCCCTCTCCCTCCCCTTCCTCTCCACTTCTCCCCATGTTTCATAATAGACACATCACCGTGTGTCTGTGATGTATTAGTGTAGGATTATGTGTGTAATTTAACAGTAGATACATCAGTGTTGTCGGGGGCGAGGATAAAAACTTGTGTCGTTTTGACTCCCTCCGGGAGTATAGATGAACTTGAATCCACATCTGAATCCCTCTTCCCGTGGCTGGAATCCAGTTGTGCGTAGAAGCCAGGGCCGGGATGGGCAGGGATGAAGCGCAAGCAGCTGAAATCTAACCCCCTTCAGAGGGGCCCGGCCTTGTTTACTTTGGAATCCGGCATCAGAACACTTTGACCCAGTCTCACTGGTCCCCTCGTCACTCACTGGGGGCGTGGGAAGGGGGAGATTGCACCAAGGGGAGCCCTTGCCGCTATTTTTAGAGGGTCTGGTAATTCTGAGCTCTTCCTATGCCTCAGCCAGCCCTTAATGGAGCCTCCTGATGCTGTGAAATCCACAACCTGTGTCATCCTTGGCCAAGAACAGCAGCCAGAGTGGAAAGCCCCATGGGTCAGGGGAGCCGACGGGGTGGTCAGGTGCTTGGAAACAAAGGGGCTTCTCACCGTGTGCCAGGCTGGGCCCTCTCTGCAGATTACTCCCATCTCAGCTTCTGGGCTGAGACTGGGAGATCGAAATTCAGGTCACATCTGGAATAGACCAGTCTGAAAAAGGAGGGGCTCAAAAGTTAGACACAAGTGGGACCCAACCTCACTCTGGGCGGATACCCAACCTCAAGAGCTAAGTGACCTTGAGCGACTTTGATCATTTCTCTGAAGTTAAGACCTTTACAACACCTGGGTCAGTTTTCACAAAGCTGAACCCAGGGCAGTGTGCTGTGAGCCTAGTCCTAACAACTGATGCCAGTAACTGAGCAGCTTGCTGTGTGCCCAGAGCTGTGCAAAATGAGACGAGTGTACGTGTGTGCATATGTACACGTCCTATGTGTACACACATACATGTGTTCTAATTCTGTAACCTCAACAACCCTATCAGCTGGGCATGTCGACCCTGGGTTTTCACTGAGGAGTCTGGGGCTCATTGAGGCCGAGTAACTCATCACTGCTGATAAGCGAGGGCCCTGGGGTTTGAACCAGGGCTGCGTACATCCTCACCACCCCCTTCACCGCCTCACATATCTTCCCTCTGTTATCAGCTCCCCCAGTACAGACTCCGAATCCTTCTGAGACCGTGAAGCGCTTGTTTGCAAGTATTTGGAAATCGTAAAGAGAAAGCAGAATCACCTTCATTAAAAATTCCATGTGGAAGCCAGTTGGGTGTAGAAAATGCACACATCTGATGGACCGAACATCTTTATCTCGGTTGCTGCCTACCCTAAATTAAAAGCCCCTGAGGGTACCGCTGTCTTAATTAACAGCACTCCTTGTTAACGGCGTAAACATTTCTCCTGCTACGTGGAGCAGATCGTGCCAACTAAAGGCGGAGATGAGGCCGAGCCGGGGGGCTCCTGTTGCCCCTCTGGTCCCTGCGTGTCTTCCGGGAGGTCACGGAGATGCAGGGCCCTGGGGTGATGGCCGCCCCTGTGCAGTGAGCTGCTGTGGGTCTGCAGGCTGCCCTTGGAGGTTGGGAGCTTGGATTTGGAGTCACTGAGACCTGGGCGTGTGTGCTGGCCCCTCTCTGGGCCTCAGTTTCCCCAGCAGTGCTCAGCTCACAGGACGATGCAGAACTTACCCACCTCCCCCCACCCCCACCCCGCCTGGAGCCCAGGTGAGGTTTGAATGAAGACATGTGCACAAAGGTACTGAGCACAGGGCCTGGCAGGTACGGGTGGGTGCCCCCTCCCCCTTCCATCTGCTCTGGTGGGCGTTTTTTTTAATGCCTTTTGGCCAGTGAGCATCAGTGTCCGGCCTGGGTGGGGATATTTTCCCCTGTCCAGAGTCCCGCCTCTCCAAGGAAGAAGTCAAAAACTCACCTTGCCATCTTCCTTGTAAGCTTTGGTCCAATCTGGGGACCCAATCTTGGAAGACTTGGATTTTCTTTTTTTGTGAGGGGATATGTCTTTTATTGAAGAGTAACATGTGTGTGTGTGTGTGTGTGTGTATAAAATTGCACAAAGCATAAGTATGTTGCTTGCTGAGTATTTATACACTGAACATAGTCCTGTAACCCGTGCTTAAAATATAATAGGAGTGTTACCCACTCCCCAGAAGACCCTGTTGAACCATCTTCCAGTCACTCTTCCCCAAGAGTATCTACCTTCTTGACTTCTAAAGCATAGGCTAGTTTGGATAGTCTTTGAACTTTACAGAAGCGAAATTATATAAAGAGATATGTTACATGAAGATATATATGAAAATTAATGGAATTAATTGTATATGTAAATTGAATCAATATACACATAGAAATATAAATTATATTGTGCATGTAGCTATACATAATTCATCCCCATTGCAGAACACTATTCCGCCATGTGATGATACCATAGTTGGTTAATTAATTAATTAAAATATTTATTTATTTGACTGTACCAGGTCTTAGTTGTGGCATGCCAGATTTTTAGTGATGGCATGTGAGATCTTAGTTCCCTGACCAGGGATCGAACTCAGGCCCCCTGCATCCGGAGCTTGGAGTCTTAACCACTGGACTATCAGGGAAGTCCCTGTAGTTAATTTATTAATTCAACTGTTGATAGACATGTGGACTGTTTCCAGTTTTCAGCTAATACAAGTAGGGCTGCTATGAATTTTCTTGTACATGTTTATTGGTGAATGTAATGTATGCATTTCTTTTGAGTAGACTTGCTGATTCAAAGATGATATACACAGTTGGCTTTAGCAGGTACTGTGAAATCCTTTAGGAAGTGTTTACACCAGTTTTACATCACCACTGATAATATCTGAGAGTTTGCAATGGCTCCAACCTTTGGGCTTCCCAAGTGGCACAGCAGTAAAGAATCGCCTGCCGATGCAGGAGACTCAGGAGATGTGAGTTTGATCCCTGAGTTGGGAAGATTCCCTGAAGGAGGAAATGTCAACCCACTCCAGTATTCTTGCCTAGAGAATTCCATGGACAGTGGAGCCTGTTGGGCTATACCTCATGCAGTCACAAAGAGTGGAACACGACTGAGCCCGCACGCACACATTGGTGTCTATGACTTTTACATTTTAGTCTATTCTGGTAAGAATGAGCAATATGACATGGTAGTTTTGATTGGCATTTTTTCTAATATCTGAGCACCTTTTCATGTACTTATTGGCTAGTTGGAGATCGTCTTTTGTGCACTTCCTGTTCATGTCTTTTGCCCACTATTCTCTTTGGGTTGTCTGCCTCTTTCTTACTAATTTGTAGTTCTTTTTAAGACTTTTTGAATACAAGTCCTTTTTGAATTTGCAAATATCCGTTCCCACTCTCTTGGGTGTGTTTTCATTCCCTCTACAATATAGTTTGATCACTATGAACCACTGTGCCTATCATCCAAATTATCAGTCTTCCCCCTCAGGTAGCACTTTTGTGACCTATTTGAGAAATCTTTGCCTACCCCAAGGTCGTGAAGACATTCTCCCATGCTTTTGCCTAAACGTTCTGTTGGTTTTCCTTTCACGTTACCTGTACAATCCATCTGGTATTAATTTCTGTGTATGGCAGGGTTCAAAATGATTTTTTTTCAAACTTGGATTGATCCAGTACCCGTAATTGAAAACAGCGTCTTTCACCCTCTGCTTCCAAGAAATTTTGTTGTAAGTCAGGTGGCTATTTATGAGTGAGTTGACCTCTGAACCCTATTTTGTTCCATTGGTCTATGTGTCTAACTTTTAGGAAACCTTCATAGGGAAAAGAGGTTTCTGAAGTTACAAGGTACCCCCAAGGAATCCATTTTTGGTAATGGTTGTACAAGAGGCAGGAAGAAATCCATTCAGCTTCTGGAAGCAACTGTGTCTGGTTCCTAGAGCCTTGTTAGCATGGGTTATGTTGTGAGTATTCTTCCAGGTGGTGCTAGTAGTCAAGAACCCACCTGCCAATGCAGGAGATGGTAGATCTCCTGGGTTGGAAAGATCCCCCGGAAGAGGGCATGGCAACCCACTCCAGTATCCTTGCCTGGAGAATGCCTGTGGACAGAGGAACCTGGCGGGCTACAGACCATGGAGTTACAAAGAGTTGGACACGACTGAGTGACTAAACAACAATGGTGTGTGTGTCCTTAGTAGATTTAGAGTCTCCCCTCTAGTGGTCCAGGGGGATGAAATGAGCATTAACCTTGGTCTTGTAGCCTCAAAGCTGAATCTCCCTTCCCTCCATAAGGCTGCACGTGAAGAATTTGAATCCCCCATGCTCGCCTTCCCCCAAAACCAATTTGCCCCTGCATGCTCCTTCCCCAGTAAACTGTGAAATACAAGGTCTCCTTGTAATACTTTTATACACTGCTCACTGCAGTTTAATATATGAGACACTGCATCATAGTCTGGAGGTTCAAAATTACCTCGAAGTAATCATTTCCTAGAGGGCTGGTAGTAAACATTCTGTCACATAGCTATAGATTGTCGCCTGTCGCCATCCATCAGCCCCCAGGGAGATATTAGGGGGAATGATCCGGGAGTGAACTGAGAGCAGGTGCACGTGGCTGCCAGCCCTCTGCAGAGGGAAACAGGGAAACAGGCTTGGTGGCCTTATGTCAGGCTGGCTTTGCAGGGGTGGGCTCTGTCTGCACAACAGCCCAGGGTTGTGGGTTTGAGCTGTGGGTGGCCTGTTGGCTCAACTCAGTTCCAGGGTCACTGACCCCTTCAACCCTCATCTTGGCCTTCTGACACCTTCCCTGCAGCCTTCAGATCAAAGCCATCACCTGCGTTTGCACAGTGATAATGGTGGTGTGTGGTGGTGCATGTGTGTGCGCTCAGTCATGTCTGACTCTTTGCGACCCCATGTAGCCTGCCAGGCTCCTCTGTCCATGGGATTTTCCAGGCAAGAATACTGGAGTGTGTTGTTATTTCCTTCTCCAGGGGGATCTTCCCTGCCCAGAGATCAAACCCTCTTCTCCTTCGTCTCCTGCATTAACAGGCGGATTCTTTACCACTGCACCACCTGGGAAGCTGCAATAATTACAGTCACCATTTACAAGCATTCCCTCTGCCCCATGGAGTCTGCTGATCCTTTTCAGGGGTCATCTCATTAATCTTCAGAGTGACGCCAGGAGGGAATCATAAGGTTAGCTGCATTTCACAGTTGAAGAAACTGAGGCTCAGAGATGTGGGAAAGCTTGCAAAGTCACACAGCTGGCCAGTAGCGGAGCCAGGATGTGAACTGGAAACTTGAGTATCTGCCTCCAGAGACCAAGTGCTAAATCACCACGCATTGCATCTGTAAACACCCAGCCCCTCATTGAGCCCATGAACTTGTACCCTTGCTGCTCTCTGAGGCACGCTGTCTTCGTACAGATGGAGAAACCCAAGTTCAGCACGTAGATGGCATTGCCAAAATTCCACTTCAGGGTTCTCTGGCCACACACCTGAAACTTCCTCCTGGGGAAGGCATCTAGAGTACAGGTAAAATGTCACTGCCTGCAGACTTGGAGCACCTGTGAAGGTTCACCTCATGGACCTAAAGACTCAGTGAACTTCAGCCTAAGTCCCCAGCACAATCCAATCAGGTCTAAGGAAATGAAGTTGATACAGTGTGATGACCCTCATAAGAAAATTAATAGTAATACAACTTAGGTACAGGCAGAGCTATTTGTCAGGTGCATTCAGACAGTGGTCCTGAAACTTACATTTCATGAACGTCAAGATCAGTCCACTCTGGCCTGAAGGCTACTGTGGGATCGCACCTTATTTACTCCAACGATGAGAAGTCTTGCCTCAGTAGGCATTTCGGGAATCTGAGATTTGAAAGAAGCACAAAGTAGCTCATTTAGAGGTTTTCATCGTGTCTGTCATTTTTGGGCTTCACCCAGGACTGGAACTAGGAGGCATTGGAGCCCTGCTTGACTGCAGCCCAGCATCACTCAAAGTCTAGTCTCTGAGCTGTGCGTCTGCAAGCTTTGTCCACAGTTCTAGGCAAGATCAACTGGACACTGAGAACCAGCAATGTAAGAACTTTTATAGCAGTCTAGTCTTGCAGGGGGGCCAAGGGCACTTGCATCGTTGAACCAGCTATAGACCAGTTGAAGTGTTGAAATCCAGTGGCGAGATGCTGGTGATGCAAGCAAGTACTAATCACGCAGAGTAGGACCACGTGATTGGGCTTCCCAGGTGGCGCTGGTTGTAAAGAACATGCCTGCCAGTGCAAGAAATGTAAGCGATTTGGGTCTGAGTCCTGGGTCAGGGAGATCCCCTGGAGAAGGTCATGGCAACCCACTCCGGTATTGCCTGAAGAATCCATGAACAGAGGAGCCTGGTGGGCTAAAGTCCACAGGGTCGAAAAGAGTTGGACACCCCTGAAGTGACTTAGCGCACATGTGTAGGATCACATGATTACTGGCAGCTCCATGCACAACTAGGACCAGTCTGTGATATATTTGGGAAAAAAACAAAGCTGGCCCTTCATCACGGACACTTTGACATGTACTGGTATAAACTTTGTTAGGGACAATGCTGTTTTCAAAACACCCTGTCATCAGCATTTTATTCCACAAACAAGTAAACCTCGGACCAAGACGACCATAACTACAACAGCAACAAAAACCCAAACCTGATTAGTAATAATTTGTTTGAGGTGTGGTTTCGTTTCTTCCTTTAAGTATAGTTGATATACAGTGTTGTGTTAGTGTTCAGCGAAGTTATTCAGTTATATATATGTATGTGTGTATTTTTCAGATTCTTTCCCATTATATGTTATTACAGATAATGAATAGTTCTCCGTGCTAGAGAGTAGGACCTTGTTGATTATTTTATATATAGTAGTGTGTGTCTTTTTGTCCCAAGCTTCTAATTTTTCCCTCTTTCCTTTACCACTTTGGTAACCGTAAATTTGTTTTCTATGTCTGTGAGTCTATTTCTGTTTTGTAAATAAGTTCATTTGTATCATTTTTTAAGATTCTACATGTGATCGCATATGATATTTGTCTTTCTCTCTGTGACTTACTTTAGTTTAAAAAGATAATCTCTAGGTCCATTCATTTTGCTGCAGATGGCAATACTTCAGTCTACTTTATGGCTGAGCATTATTCCATTGTATGTATATGTACCACATCTTCTTTATCCATTCATCTGTCAATGGACACTTAGGTTGCTTCCAGGTCTTGGCTATTGTGAATAAAGCTGCCATGAAACAGGGGGTGCATGTGTCTTTTTGAACTAGTTTTAGTCTTTTCCGGATATATGCCCAGGAGTGGGATTACAGGATCATATGGCAACTCTATTTTTAGTGTTTTGAAGAGCCTCCACACTTTTCTATATAGTGGCTACACCAAGTTACATTCCCACCTACATTGTAGGAGGGTTCCCTGTTCTTCACACCCTCTCCGGCATTCACTATGTGTAGGTTTTTTGATGATGGCCATTCTGACTGGTATGATGTGAAATCTCAGTTTAGTTTTGATTTGTATTTCTCTAGTAGTTAGTGACGTTGAGTATCTTTCCACGTGCCTATTGGCCATCTGTATGTTTTGTCTTTCTCACTTCTGTATGTGCTGATGGGCTAGTGTTTGGCCGATTTCAGTTGGGTGTGTTGATGACTCTAGGCTGTGTGTTGTCTCATTTGGGAACCAGTAGCTCTCTTGTTATGGTGATGGCAGGAGTGCAAGAGATTGGAAATGTGATGCCTGTTGAAGCTTAGAACTGTAACACTGTGACTTCCTCTCATATTTCATTGGCCAAGACAAGTCACATGACTAAGTGTGACACTAATGGGGCAAGGGAGTAGATCCCACCCACAAGTCACGTGACAAAGGGCATGGATGTATAATTCTGTGGCATGTGAACCATAATCCAATTCATCACAGCTGATAACCATGAATACTAGGAAAAACACTTAGCAGTGAGCCTGGCCAGAGTAGGTGCTCAGTAAACAAAAGCAGGGACATCACTTTGCCTACAAAGGTCCACATAGTCAAAGCTATGGTTTTTCTAGTAGTCATGTATGGATGTGAGAGTTGGACCATAAAGAAAGCTGAGCGCCAAAGAATTGATGCTTTTGAACTGTGGGGTTGGAGAAGACCCTTGAGAGTCCCTTGGACTGCAAGGAGATCCAACCAGTCCATCCTAAAGGAGATCAGTCTGGAATATTCATTAGAAGGACTGATGCTGAAGCTGAACCTCCAGTACTTTGGCCACTTGAGGTGAAGGGCTGACTCATTGGAAAAGACCCTGATGCTGGGAAAGATTGAAGGCAGGAGGAGAAGGGGACGACAGAGGATGAGATGTTAGCATCACCGACTCAATGGATATGAATTTGAGCAAAGTCTGGGAGACAGTGGAGGACAGAGGAGCCTGGTGTGCACCAGTCCATGGGATCCAAAGAGTCGGACACAACAGTGACCAAACAACAACAACAAAAATTCTCCTAGGAAGCAGACTCCCGCAGCTTCCTCTGAAACTGTTGTGTGGGAGGGATTCCCCCTCCCTGAGAGGTACCAGGGACGAGTTGCTTTCCAGCCCAGTGTTAAGTCAGTGTCCAGGGAGAAAAGGCTTGTGACGCCATGTGCCCAATGCTTTGTGTTCCTGGGAAGAAAGATCCCAAGTGGAGGCTGCCAGAACTATTATCAATTGCTTGCATATCCATTTGCCCATCCACCACTCACAAAGTGCTCTATTTATTTGCACACACTCTGTAATATAGCAGCAGAGGGAGAATTCATTAAGGCGAATTGTGAGGGTTGCTTTAAAAAAAAAAATTTCATCTCTCTATTTTATGCAGTGCATAGTTCCCTGTTTAATGAGAACTCTGCAAGTCCATTTTCCTTAAGGGTTTAATAAAAGTATAATTTAAAAAATTAAGACAGATGGGGAAAGTGCCGAGGGAAGCCGTTTCTTCCATTAACTCACAGAGTAGACCTTCTCAATGCTGCAAGATGGGTGGGGAGAGGAAAGACTCCAGAAGCCATCAAGAGCCGTCTCAGGTTACATAAAACTCGGGCCTGGGTTTATGTGGCTCAGAGGTTCCTGCCGAACAGATAGGAATTAGATTTATCGGTTGAGTAATGGGACTGTTGCTGTCTGGCAGATTAATTAGTGCTGATATTGGAGCTTTGCTTTTTCTTGGAATTTGAACTACAGTAGGGGCCCGAGAAGTGGACATTTACATCTTTCAAACTTTTTCCTGAATTATCTTGGTTGCTTTCGGAGGGGAGGAGAGAATGGGGTGGTTGAGGGAGGGACAGCCTAGGGGTACTGGGGGCCCCTGTGCAGTTCTCATTTCCCTACCTGCGGCGCTGCTGTTATTGTTCAGTTGCTAAGTTGATGTACTCCTTTCCCAGTTTGGAACCCATCCATTGTTCCATGTCTGGTTGTAACTATTGCTTCTTGACCTGCGTACAGATTTCTCAGGAGGCAGGTCAGGTGGTCTGGTTCTCCCATCTCTTGAAGAATTTTTGACCATTTGTTGTGATCCACCCAGTCAAAAGCTTTGGTGTAGTCAATGAAGAAGAAGCAGATGTTTTTCCGGGATTCTCTTGCTTTTTCTATGACCCAACGGATGTTGACAATTTGATCTCTGGTTCCTCTGCCTTTTCTAAATCCAGCTTGAACATCTGACAGTTCTCGGTTCATGTACTGCTGAAGCCTGTCTTGAGTTTAGGTATCTGTTTTTTCCTATCAGATACATGGATTGAGTTAAGATGCTAATCAAGGCCTCTGATGGGAAAACACATGATGCTCTGATTCTTAAATAATGAGAAATGAAGGCTTAGGGGGTGATTTATTGAAGGTCATAGTAAGTGAGGGAGAGAGTTAAAATTTGTGAGTCAGATCCAGGTCCCTGTCTTGGCGGTACCATTTCCTTGTTTAGTGATGTCTGGCAAGTCATGTCAAATCCCTGAGCCTGAGTTTCCTCATCTGTAAAATGGACATAGAATGTTACCTCAGTGAGCCGTGGTGAGGATTAAGCTGAGATCCTGCATATGAAATTCCTAGAAGAGGACCCGTAGGGAGAGGAAGTGCCTAATAAAAGTTAGCTAATATTTGTTCAGTTTTCTTAAAAGTATCTTGTGCACAAAACCCAATATACATTGTTATGAAACATGATGACTATGGGTGCTACTATTGCCATTTCATAGATCATGAAACGCAGACCTAGGTAATATGGCTTTCCCCAAATCATACAGAAAGTAAATAGAAAAGCAGCTAGAACTCACATGCCAGATATGGCAAAGCATCAGTCCTTACTTCATTCACATCCTGTCCAGATATCCCTCACTCAGTACAACATATCATGACCGTCCTTTTTAAATTTCTCCACCCCGCCATGTCTGTTTCTCCTCACCCTCCTTTATTCTTCTCTGCAAAGCACTTTTTGCTTTCTAAGACACACTCTCTTGTCATATAACCCACTTATTTATTTTGCATACGTTTCATTGCCTGTCGCACTCCTACCTGCCTCTCCCCCAGGGCAGAGGGTTTAGTGTATTTTTTTGAGTGCCACATTCGCGGCTGTGAGCACAGTACTTGCCACACGGTGAAGCACTAAGTATTTGCTGAATAAACATGAGATGTCTACCTGACTCCAAGGCTTACTTTTTGGCTCACACCATGTCCTACATGATTTGTAATCAGAGTTACTAGTTGTTGAATGCCTACCATGTTCTAGGCATCACGGAGACGTCATAAATATATCGTTGCTACATTTGGCCATAACCGTTCATGAAAGGGATGATTATCCAGGCTTTGCAGCTGAAGAAGCTGACACTCAGCAAGGTTTTGAGACTTGATGTTCCCATTGGACATCTGTTAAGGGACAAGAAGGGAGTCATATCTAGGTCAGCTGAACTCCAAGACTTGCTCTCCATCCCCGGCCTGGGTCAGATTATAAGAACTGGCTTCCTTCTCAGCAACTGTTTATGAGTACCATCCTTGGGCCAAAATTTTCACTTGAGAACCAGACTCTTGTTCAGCTTTAAAAACTCATCAAACCTCATGAACAGAGTCTACTGTATACATATTCCAGGATTGGAGCCCACGGAAACCTGAATCCCTGAAAACAGAATCCTAGAAAGCCTAGAAACAGAATCCCTGGGCTTAGAGGAAGTCATAGGGAGTTCAGGAATCTGATTTTTAATAAGAACCTAGGTGATTTCTATGATCAGGCTATTCTGGAAAGCAGTTAGGAATTCATCCATCTATCCATTCATTTCCTCATCTTTACAATGGGGATAAGGGACCTCCATGGTGGTCCAGTAGTTAAGACTCTGTGCTCCCAATGCAGGGGGCCCGAGTTCAATCCCTGGGCAGGGAACTAGATCCCACAGGCCACAACTAAAGGTCCTGCATGCAGCAACTAAGACCCAGTGCAACCAAATAATTAAAAAAATAAAATAAAATGGGGATAATACCAATACCCAGCTTATATGGTTATTGCAAAGATTAAGTACAACCCCATGGACTGTAGCCCACCAGGCTCCTCTGTCCATGGGCTTTTCCAGGCAAGAATACTGGAGTGGGTTACCATTTCTTCCTCCAGAGGATCTTCCCGACTGAGGGATCAAACTTGCCTTTCCTGCATCTCCTGTATTACAGGTGGATTCCTTACCACTGAACCATCAGGGAAGCCCCATGCCTGTAATACCAGTACCCAGTTTATATGGCTAATGTAGGATTAAATAAGGTTATATTAGGACACACAGGCTTAGAACAGTGCCTATCAAGTAAGTCATAAGAGCTGATTAAGCCCTGGGCACCTTCTATGGTTGGTTATCATGGATATGGCAGAAACAGACAGATAAGGCCTTGGCCTCCTGGTGCTGACCACGTGAGCACAGATTTTGGCATCAGATAAACCTAGATTAAACTCCTGCCTTTGCCACTCACACTCAGGTGTGAACATGAACAAACTCCTGAACTTCTCTGGCTCCAGACTGGGGATAATAGAATTAACAACAGGAGCAGTTCCATAGCCTCGTTGTTGTTTGTATAAACTAGAGGAGGCTCCGAGAGGCAAAGCAACTTGCTAGGATCACACACCTTGTGCGTGGCAGAGCTGGATTCGTATTCACATCTGTTGGACTGGGGGCCGAACATTTACCTACCACGTTATGCAGCTTCCTGCAGAGAGAGGTGGCTATAAAACGGAATGGGTGGAAAGGATTACTAACCCAGTGAAGGCTTCACCCAACTTACCCGCACGCTGAAGCACATTGGATTGAGGCCTCCATGGGAACACGCCCCCCCCCCGCCCCCCGCCGTGACAAAATGATGCCCAGACTTACCGTTCCCACCGACCTCACACAGAGCCGGCCTCCCCAAGTTCTTCTGCAGCACAGGCATTTGGAGAGCTCCTTGGAGAGTTTCAATCTCTCTAATCTCGCCAGGCTGGCGCAAAGAGGGCTTGGGAGACATGAAAGGCAGCAGTTATTTATTTCATGAATAGATAACGGCAGGCCATTTAGAGGGAGCAGTGGCAGGAAGATGAAAAAGCTATTAATACAGTTGGAAGCTCATTTCTTTCGGAGTGGTCAGCAGCCGCCGGAGAGGACAAAAACGAGAAAATATTGCAATGGGCGCTCCTGACAACACAAATTATTCAGGAGATATTAAAGTGCGTTGTTCACCATCGTAAACATTTTTTTTAATGTTTATGAGATCTGTTCAAAGGCATCTTGATGGATGAAACCCAATAACATTTATAGGGGTGTGTGTGCCTGTGTGTGCGTGTGTGTGTGTGCATGTGTGTCCTCACATTTCTTTTGTTCTCGTTGTTGTTGTCCAGTCACTAAGTCTGTCTACCTCTCTGCACTGCCATGGACTGCAGCACTCCAGGCTCCTCTGTCCTCCACTGTCTCCTGGAGTTTGGCGAAATTCATGTCCGTTGAGTCAGTGATGTTATCTAACCATCTCATCCTCTGCCGCCCCCTTCTCCTTTTGCCTTCCATCTTTCCCAGCATCAGGCTCCTTTCCAATGAGTTGGCTCTTCACCTCAAGTGGCCAAAGTATTGGCGCTTTAGCTTCAGCATCAGTCTTTCAAATCAATAGAGTAGATTTCTTTTAGGATTGACTGGTTTGATCTCCTTGCTGTCCAAGGGACTCTCAGGAGTTTTCTCCAGCACCACAATTTGAAAGCATCAATTGTTCTAGTAGCCTTTGTAAATCATTTATTTGAGCGGATGTACTTAACAGTGGCTAGGCAGGGTCTACATCGTGCAACGTGAAGTCCATGCCTCTGCTCCCTGGGTAATTATACTATTTGTGACATCTGCCATGCTGCAGATGGGACTCTGGGAAGCTGGGAGTTGACCTGAGCACTGATGGGAGCAGAAGAAATGTTCCAGTTCTGAAAGGACAAAGCCTGGAGGAGCATGGCAGCACATCCCATTGTTGGGAACATATTTCCGCCCAAAGAGGGGCCTGTAGGAACAGGATTTGTGGGGATCCTTGCACCTCTGACCTCTGTCGGAGAGTCACAGCATAGAAGATCCTGTTCAAGGCTGTTTGGTTCTTGAGATAAAGCGATCCCCGTAACATGGCTTAATTCTGCTTTCCCCCAGACACTGACCACAGCACAACACAGCAGAAATCTGGTTCCTTGGAGGACGCCTCCTGGAAATCAGCTTTTAAGTGATAAAACTGAGCAAAAAGCTGGTAATCATTGTAACGAAGCCATGATAGCATCTCTGCACATGATTGTTAGCTTACTTATTTTAAATGAAATGACTTGTCATGTTTGGTTCAGAAACTAACCAAATTAGACAATCTACTAGTTTTGATAAATATTTTGGGTTTTTTTCCCATTTGAATTGGTTTATTGTTTGATTTAGAACTTAAGCACATAACCAATTTACCTGAGAGGGATGAACTCCTGTTTACTCAGTTTTGTAGACTGATTAAAAACATCAATTAGGGAGTCAGGTGTCCTAGGGTTGAATTCTGGCACTTTCACTTCCTAGAACTGTGACTTTGGGAATGTTATGGAGCCTCTCTATTTAAGCCTCAGTTTCTGCATCTGTAGAATGGGCACAATACTGAACCTGTGCTACTGGCTTATGGAGATTAGTTGAAATAAAGCAGACAAAGGGTTTGGCACATAGTAGGACTGGCATATAGTGAGCTGTTAGTACGTGTTGGTCATCATCATTATCACAAGGGGCTGGGGCTCCCAGATGAACCTTAAATCTTTCCTCCATTCTCAGGGGCACTTGAGGAAGTTTGGGCTCTGTGACACTGATAGAAGGAATGCATACATTAGAGATAAATGATGGTCTTGCTGGGGTCGATACATGCTCTAAGCCCACTGCTCTTGGTCCTCGGATCTTTGTTATGGAGTGCAGCTACTGAAGGAAGAGAAAGTAACATGTGCCCCTACTTAGCAGGGTATTCAAGGCTCCAAGACCCTGAAGCTTCCCTGTGCCAATGTGACCAGAGTCACCCCAGCTCCCATCCTTCAGACCAGAGTGGTGTCTGGAACAGTGGACATTGGCTCTGGATACCCAAGGCCTTTGTGATGCTACTGGCGTGACATGCTGCCATGCTCCTTATTCTTTGTCCATTCTCGGGGCAAAGGAGGTCTCATGCCCAGTGAGCCTGTCCTGTGTCTTGTGAATTTCAGCAGCAATCCAAACCTGAAAGCCACTCCAGTGGTCCTGAAAGTATTAAATAGACTTGCAGTTAAAAATATCTAGCAACTCAGTTTGACATTTATCCTTGGGAAACTTTGGGCAAATTAAATAAACTTCCTGGGCCTTGGGTTCCTCTTCTTTAGAAGGGGGGTTGTATACCTCACAGAGTAGTTATTTATTAAATGAGATAATATATGTCAAATGCCTAGAATAGCTCCTGGCCCCAAACTGAACGATTGTGTGAAATGTCCGGTATCGTGCCCTGCACTGGGTCTGGGCAGGGGGACTTTTCACAGACTTCTCTCCTGCTCATCAGGGACCACCTGGCTCAGGGACTAAGTTATAAAGTTGTCCCTTAATCAACATTTAGCTTCCTCTGAATTCTCATTGGGGGTATCTTAGTCTGCAAATGGAACCCCCCCCCCCGAAAGGCTCAGCAGGTAAAGAATCCGCCTGCAATGTGGGAGATGCAGGAGACGCAGGTTTGATCTCTGGGTCGGGAAGATCCACTGGAGGAGGAAATGGCAGCCCACTCCAGTATTCTTGCTTGGGAAATCTCCTAGACTGAGAGGCTGGCAGGCTACAGTCCAAAGGTTTGCAAAGAGTCGGACACAACTTGAGTGATTGACAGCAGCAGCAGAATCTATGAAGATAGCATTAGTTTCATGAAGCCAGTGGAAGTCTAATTTGTTTCTAATTCCCTTTCTTATTGTTTGGCAAAATATTGCAAATACTAAATGTTGTTATTCAGTCTCTCAGTTGTGTCCGACTCTTTGTGACCCCAGGGACTGCAGCACATCAGGCTTCCCTGTCTTTCACCATCTCCCAGAGCTTGCTTAAACTCATGTCCATTGAGTCGGCGATGCCATCCAACCATCTCATCCTCTGTCGTCCCCTTCTCCTCCTGTCTTCAATCTTTCATGGCATCAGGGTCTTTTCTATACCTGTATGGCTGTTTGGTTAAAATGTAAGATAGGTGTTAAAGAGGTGAAGAAATCAAACCTGGTGGGTATGATAATGTCACGTGGTGATGGCCAGGCTGAGTGTGGACCCTCTCCTGTGTGCAGTGGGAGCCACGGAGGGCATTTGAGCAGGGTAGTGGTCTGATCAACCCTCTACTGTATGATAACAGTGATGACGTGAATGATATCCATAAGGACGGCGCTGATAACGGGGAACCCTCAGCTCTTCCTTTGTACCAGAAACTATGCCAAATCCCTGACACCCACCATGGCACCTAGTCCTCACAGAGGACTGTCTAGGCTTGGAATACTGGATAAATGGCCGTGTGCTGGACGGGTGGAAGGGCAGAACGACTGGAGTCTTCTGAGATGTGGTATAGGCTTCAGTTAAGGGAGGCCAATGGAAACGGAATTGACAAGCCCCCAAACACAGAGAGAAATTTGTCAGTTTCACTGGTGGGCCAAACACCTCCTTAGTTCAGTAAAATGTCCAACCACGTCAATTTTAATTATAATCCCTTATGTCAGAGCAGCCAGAGTAGTCGTGACTCAACTACTCTATAGGAAGGGATTTATTAACTTTAAAGGGGAGGGTGTGACTCTTTCATCGCTGGGTCATAACATTGCCAGAGGGGACATTCAACGAGGAATCTGTGACAGGGGCTTTGGATGGTGTAGTGCATAAAGGAGCTGATTTGGGGCAGTGTTCTCTTAGCTGGAGGCTGTGCCCTCCTGTCTTGAGATTTCCCTTTCCCTTCCATGAAAACCTCTCTGGGGACTGCTAGGAGACTTCTGGCTGGTCACTGACTATGTTAGTTTTCTTCCACAATTCTGGTCCTCCAGGTGGCCGCCATCCTCTGACTTGAGTCAGAAACTAGGTGTCCACGTGCCAGCACTCCCTGTCCACTGCATGTCAGTCGCCACATTTGCCAGAACGAATGCCCCAAGAGTCCCGCCATCCACCCCCTTCTCTCCACCCCGGCCGCCCCCACCATCCAGGACGCCACTATACAAGAATGGTGGTGGCGTCCCAGCTGGCCTCCTTGTGCCCAGGCCTGCGTCTCCATCCTCACACTGCAGCTGGAATGCTATCTTGAAGATTCACATCTGCGATGCCGTTCTCTTGTTTCAGAACCCAAACCGCACGTGCTGGCATTCGGCGCTCATCATTACCCGGCCCCTGCCTGCCTCCCTGATCTCAAGCCCCCACGCCCTGCGTGCTTCAGCCATGCCACAGCTTTAGGCAGCCCCGCCCCCCAAATCCCCAGGCTCTCTAACACCCTTCCGGGGACTCGAGTCCACAGCCGGACCCTGCAAAGCCCGTGTCCGTGTGCCTATATCTCCTGCCTCCCGATCCTTCTTTCCTGTCCCCATCAACTTGTGGTGCTGGTAAACGAGGGCCGTTATTTCTCAGGGAGCTACCTCTGGGGCCATATCTGCAGTTCCAGCCGAGATTGATGAACTTTCAAATGATGAGGTTTCTGGGGGCATTTATTGACATATAAATCAAAATCCAATTTATATGAAGGAAAATCCCAGCTGGTTTACATGGCAGGATTATGAAACAATTTTAGCCGTGTGCACAGCCTCTCAGACGAGCGAAAATGATGTTTACCTTCCACAAAAGAAGCTTCACTTTTTAATTTCTGGAGGCATTTTCATGGGGTCACCCTGGAAACTCCTGACACTGAATTTGCCAACTTCCTCCAAGGTTGCCAACTTACGATACTGGTCTGAGGGGAGGGAGGGAAGTGCAGTCTATTGAGTGCCTACTGCGTGCCGGGTACACATGCACAGTACCCTATCGCAAGCCTCGAAATAGTCTCCAGGGTCTTTGACATCATACTGAAGGCCTTACTCTCAACCATGGGACTCTCAGGAAGAGACGGTATCAGTTACCTATTGCTGCAGAACAAATTAACACACACTCTGCAGCTTTATAACAACTCCCCTGTGTCGTGTCCCTATTTCTGTGGGTCAGGAGTCTGGAGACGGCTTCACAGAGATCCATGCTTGGAGTCTTACAAGGTCACAGTAAAGTGCTGACCAAGGCTGTCTTCTCAACTGGGAAGGATCTGCTTCCAGGCTCATATGATTGTTGGCAGCAGCCCTTTACTCATGGGCCATAGAACCTACAATCTCAATTTATTGTTGCCTTTGGGCCAGAGGACCCTCCCCAAACCCAGTTCCTTCCTACTTGCTTCTTCCAGGTCAGAGAGAGACAGGGACTTCAAGCAAGACAGATGTGACTGTCTTATATGATCACAGAAGTGACACCATCCCATCGTCTCTGTCATATTTACTGGTTAGAAGCCAGACTCAGGTCCTGCCCTCACTATTAGGAGAGTGGGTTACATAAGGCGTAATTGGGAGGTGGGGATCTGTCTGCTCCACAAGGGTTGAGACCCTCTTGGTCACACAGTTAGATGTCTGTGGAGCTGAAATCTGACTTCAGAACCCACATGATGCTGCTCCTTCAGCTGATTCCACAGTCTGTGAAATCCAAAGCAAAGCTCTTCTTGGGAGATTTATCCTAACTGCCGAAGCCTGGGCCATTTCTTCATCTCGGCAGTTGCTCTGAGTTTCAGCACCCAAATCACTAAAACTACAGTGGAAGTGAGGCAGTTCTGCAAAGGAGGACTTCTTAGGGTGTTAATGACCCAGGTGGGAATGGGATCCTGAGTGTGTTCACTCCTGCTAGACACGGACCTTCGTGGGCTGGTCTCTGATGGACCCCAAGGGACCGTGATCCACTGCGGCCCCGGGGAGACACTCACACGGCTGCTCAGAGGCGAGTGCCATCACAGGTCTCTCCCTGTGGTCACCCTTCACAGAAGAGGCCCTCACCATCTGGCTTATTTAACGGCCTTGCTGCTGTGTTTTTATTTTTCCACCAATGTGCACGGCCTCCAATTTGATGTTTGGAGCCCTTCCAGTTCTTCGATTCTGAACAAGACTTGTGTTAACTCCTGCGTGGCCGTGTGTAGTTGTATGGATCGTGCCCTGTGTAAGGGTGCCTAGATCCTATGCGAAGTCCACACGTTGAGATCTCTTCCAGTGGCCGGGGACATACCCAACGTCCCTTCCCCTTTGTTGTAACAATGCCCTGGTTGTGTCTTGTTTTGTTTTAGGAGCCTCCTTCCTTCACTCTTCAGGTTTCATACCACTCACTAAGGCTGGGGGAAGCCCTTTCTGCCTGGGGAAAGAGGCATCTTTTTCCAGTTCACATATAGAAACCCAGCTAGGCTTACAGCAGCCTTGATGACTATTTTTCAGCGTAGCCGACCTTCTGGTGGCCTGGGGTTGTGACATAATCTGCCCAACCTGACTCTGAAACCAAACAACTCACAGTCTTTAAAACCGCCCACAGCTGCCCAGCCACGATAGGAATTCTCCTTTCACCATGCTGCACCTAGAACTCCCAAATCCATATGTAGCATCATTTAGGTAAAGAATGAGAAGCTCCGGCTGCCATGTGCCTTTAAATAAACCTTAAAATCGACAGCCAAGGTTGGGCTCTATGCCGACGTTCAGTCATAAAGGCCGTTTTAGGGGAGAGAGTATTCAAAAGCCACATTAAAAAATATACAATCAACACCAGCTGTGGCCCAATTAAATTCAGCTGATCACAGGTGTTTATATGGATTACACACACACACACACTTTACCCAACAAGCTACTTCCTTTAAAATACAGAGCTTGAAACACAAGATGAGATCCATCAGTCACTCACACCAGAATCACCTGAAATCCATAATGAAAATGTAGATTCTTTCTCCCCACCCTAGACCAATGAATCCAAATATCTTAAGAGCTGCTGCTGCGTCGCTTCAGTCGTGTCCGACTCTGGGCGACCCCATAGACGGCAGCCCACAAGGCTCCCCCGTCCCTGGGATTCTCCAGGCAAGAACACTGGAGTGGGTTGCCATTTCCTTCTCCAATGCATGAAAGTGAAAAGTGAAAGTGAAGTCGCTCAGTCGTGTCCGACTCTTAGCGACCCCATGGACTGCAGTCCACCAGGCTCCTCCGTCCACGGGATTTTCCAGGCAAGAGTACTGGAGTGGGGTGCCATTGCCTTCTCCTTAAGAGGAGCACAAGAATCCAAATCCTAGCAAGGACCCAATTTCAGTATTAAGGGCCAATATTAAGTTGCTGTTGCTGTTTAGTTGCTCAGTTGTGTCTGACTGTTTGCAATGTCATGGACTATAGCCCACAAGTCCCCTCTGTCCATGGGATTTCCCAAGCAAGAGTACTGGAGTGGGTTGCCATTTCCTTCTCCAGGGGATTTTCCCGGCCCAGGGATCGAACCCACGTCTCCTGCATTTCATGCATTGGCAGGCAAACTCTTTACTGCTGAGCCACGAGGGAAGCCCCATTAAATGTCACTAAGAGCACTCTCGGGCTCCCCAGGTGGCGCTAGTGGTAAAGAACCCATCTTTACCATGGATTCCATCCCTGGGGAGGAAAGTTCCCATGGAGGAGGGCATGACAACCCGTTCCAATATTCTTGCCTGGAGAATCCCATGGAGAGAGGAGCCTGGTGGGCTACAGTCTGCGGGTTCACAAGAATCAGACATGACTGAAGTGACTTAGCACACGTGCACCCATGTGAACTGGGCACATTAAATGCATGTGTAATTTTCACTTAGTTTATTTAGGTCAGAAATAGAATGCTTACCTCTTGGCAAAAAATGTGCACTGATACACACATGAACATTGTAAATCATAGCATAACATTGTAAATCAACTGTACTTCAGTTTTTATATGGATTATACACACGTGTACACGTTAAACATTCTGTTTGTTTATTTGGCTGTGCCAGGCGTTAGTTGCAGCATGCAAGGTCCCAGTTGCAGCGTGTGGGATCTAGTTCCCTGAGCCCAGGGATCAAACCACGGGCCCCTGCATTGGGGATAGAGTCTTAGCCACTGGATCCCCAAGGAAGTCCTTATACTTTGGTTTCTTTTAAAAAGTGCACTAATAATCTCAGGGAAAAAAAAAACAACTAAGTATATTAATTGGGATCCTGTTTACTTTCATGTTAGCTAGACTGAATATTTAAATGTGATGCTTTATTTTTATCTGTGTCCATACATGAGCAAAATATGTTTAAAAAGGTGTAATTGTATTAAATTTCCCATATCCTATATTTCATCACAGACTATCAGGTAATGACTGGATCGCCTACACTCAAGCAAAATGACTTTGCTTAACCTAGTTTATTGGCTGAGTGACCCTGGGCAAGTTACTTAACCTCTCTGTGCTTCCAGAGTCTCACTTGAAAAGGGGAGGTGGTGATAAAACCTACTTTACGGCGTGACGGAGTTGAGTAAGTGAAATGAGACTCGTAACGCTCTTAGCAGGGTGGCTGATACAAGTCGTTGGTAAACACCAGCGCTTATTGATTCCTCGCAAATCTCACCTTTGACAGCTGACGTCTAATGAGAGCTACCAGTTTGTGAATTTGCTCCATGTTTATGCCCGATACAGACATTCGTTACTGCTCATCCTTCCTATTTATTTTTTAAAGAGTTTATTCTTGACTGTGCTGGGTCTTCATTGCTGCATGGGCTTTTCTCGAGTTGTGGCGACTGGGGCCTACTCTTCATCGCAGCGCTCGGGTTTCTCACTGCGGTAGCTTCTCGTGTTGTGGACACAGGCTCCGGGCACACAGGCTCAGTAGCTGCAGCCCCCTGGCTCTGGAGCACAAGCTCAATAGCTGTGGAGTGCAGGGCCCGTTCCTCCAATGCATATGGGATCTCCCCAGGTCAGGGGTCGAAACCTCGTCTCCTGCATTGGCAGGCGGACTCTTTACCACTGGGTTACCAGGGAAGCCCCATCTTTTCTCTTAAATCCGCTTCTCAGAAGATCATGGAACGGCCTGAAAGTAGGAACTGGTTCTTCCAGTTCTCTCTAGAAGATTCTCAAGTCTGATTGATTCTCGGGAGGGGTTGCCAAATGTCCCTCTTATTTTAGGTTCATTCATTCACTCATTCAACCAACCACTTACTGTAAGTCAGGACCTTTGCTAGACAGAGAGATGATCTAAGAAGCAGCCCCAGCCTCGCAGAGCTCGTAGCCTAGTTGAAGGGGTGGGAAGAGAAAAACAGGCACTGGCACTTCAGTGAGATATGGGAGGCAGACAGGAAGTGGGAGAACAACAGAGGAGATCCTTTCATCTTACTCAGCATGGGGGTTGGGGAAGGAAACTATGACATCCGAGGAAAGTCTTTAAAAGAAGGAAGGAAATAGCTGGGCAGTAGGATGGGTGTGGGGAGACTTTCCCAGCCCAAGAATGTCCCAGGAGAACTACAAATAGATAAGTATCGGCAGGAAAGGCATGTGTTTGGGTGGAAACAGAACCAAGGGGAAAGGGAGAGAGGAAAGTCAGCAGTGGGCACACACAGACTAAGAAACCCTGTTGGGGAAAATGAGGAGCCACTGAAGTCTAGCAGCGGGGGGACGACCAGTCTGGTACTTTGGAAAGATCATCGTTGCTGCTCTGGGGGCGGGGGTGGGGAGGGGTTATGTAACTAATTAAGAGACTAGTTTAAGAGGCTGATATGATCATTCAAGTCTAAATGATGCTGGTGGCAAGAAGCGACTAGATTGAAATGTATGTGAGAGGCATAAGCAACAGGACATAGAGACCGAATGAAGGAGAAGAGGAGGTGGGATGTCAAGAATGACACCAGGCTTGATGACTGGGAAGGTAATGGATGGAGCAGAAACTATATGTGTTAGAGATGTTTAACTCTTAGCTGCTGCTTCTTAAACAGGGCACACAATTCTTCAGATTAAAGAAACTCAACTGATATTGCCAGCCATTGTTACTGAAGCTTGAACCAGGATGATAAGTACTCCAGGAAGCAAGATGGGAAAATTCTCAGGAGGGCTTCTTCTTGGAAATGCCCAATTTTCTGCACAATCTTCAAACTCAATACAATAGGATTTATTCATCACTTGCTTTGTGTCACTTACTGTGTCCATTGGATTGAACCAGGAAAGCATGGTTCCTGCCTTCATGGGACTTATATTCTAGCTTAGAGGTCTGGTATCTTCTCGTTTAAGTGCTAAATCCTACTAAGAGTGCTTGAGTAAGCATGCAAGTGTATTAGCTAGCTATTGCTGTATAACAAAATGCCCTCAAAACCCAGTGGCTCAAAATAGCAACCCATTATTTAGCTTAAAATTCTGCCATTTGCAATTTAGGCCAGGCTCAGCTGGATGGTTCTTCTGAACTTAGCTGACTGGATACATTCTTGCATTGACATTCAAGCTACAGGTTGAGTAGGCAGCTTTACTGACCCTTGCTGGACTCTCACGTATTTGAGACCTCAGCTGGGATGAATGTTTTTGAATGGCTGTGGTCTCTCATCCTCCCATGAAAGTGAAAGTAGCTCAGTCATGTCCAACTCTTTGCGACCCCATGGACTATACAGTCCATGGAATTCTCCAGGCCAGAATACTGGAGTGGGTAGCCTATCCCTTCTCCAGGGGATCGTCCCAACCCAGGGATCTAACCCAGATCTCCGGAATTGCAGGCGGATTCTTTGCTGGCTGAGCTATCGGGAAAGCCCATAGGGTAGCCCAGATTGTTCATGTGGAAGCCAGGAATGTTTCCCAGAGAGAATGGAAGTGTGGACAGTCTCTAGAGACCCAGGCTTAGAATGGACACAGTATCACTTCCACCATGGTGTACTGGCCAATTCTAGTGACAGGTCCGGCGCAGATTCCAGGAGTGGGGGGAAGGCTCTGCAGCTAGATAGGAGAAGCAACAGAGTCTCATTGCAGAGAGCACGGGGCACAGTAAGAAGAATTGTCACAATTTTAACATTATGCTCTAAGGACTCATGCACTGCTCATTCTTGCTGCCTGTAAAAGTCACCACAATAGGGAGCTCAAATGAGCAGAGGATGGTAAGTAGATCTCTTTCTTATCTTTCCAACCCAAACAGGAGACTCACTGAGACCTGCCCTTTCCCATGGGGGAATTTATTCTGTCCCTTTGGTCTCCTGGGTCAGTTTTTTTCCATTTTAGTTTTCTGACTATGGCCATCCTCTCCTTTCATCCCCCAGGACAATAGCCTAGGATTCTCTGCACAGATGTCAAAGAAATGAAATGTCAGCAGAGTTCACTGTGACCTTGGAGCCAAAGTTCTCCCCCTTGCTCTCCCATCTCCTCCTGACAGTCGCCTATGGCAGGGCTGGTCTGCACCATTAATAAACCTTCCCCTCAGCATTTTCTCTCAAGGGGATGGTATCAGATAGGCTCCATCTATCTCCCAGCCCCACTCCCAGGCTGGAGAGAAGGTCTCTCCACATGGAGATAAGAAATCTCCGACATCACTGCCATGTAAGGGAAGCTCGGGGTTCCGTCTTCCTTACGAAAGGTCAGATCACTTCTTGTGCAGTGTTTGGAAAGAAAAGAGCCGACATAATGTGCTTTTTAAATGCCAATGGTCTTGACGTCCCTGATAAGAAGTAATTGAAGGGAGAGAATGGCTGAGGAAGAGAGCTGACTTCGAAGTGCCAGTGGGAGAAATACAACATTTTTAATAACCCATGTTAAAGGTCGTGTCTAATTCAATCCTGGGTTAGGGAAATGCAATTATCACTGCTTAAAAAAAATTCCTGCCTTGTTGCATTGAATACAAGCACCAATAATAGTCCCCTCTCAAGAGGCTTAGGAGGCAGGACAGGCCAGTCACTAACTGGCGCTACCAGCTTTTCACTCATTTGCTGTTTCATCACACATCTATTGAGTGGCCACTGTATCCCAGAAACTGCTGGGTGTAGGGAAGTCAGAAGAGGTAAATGGCACAACGTTTGGTTCTTAAGCAACTCACAGTCTAATCAGAGAGCTTGATAGATCCACAGACGGTAGCTCTAAGAGCAATGGGTGCTGCCATCAGCTCCTGAAGTTTTCCTGTCACGTAATAGAGGGTCCAGGAAATTAGAGGTCACGCATGGCACATTCACTACTATACCCTCGGTGCCTGGCCCTCACTGGGGGTGCGTTCCTACTGGTGGCGGACTTAGCGGTGTGAAACTGCCATTCCCATCCCGAGGTGCCATCAGTCCTTTCCCAAACTGTCCCTGCGTTCTCACACCTGTGTGCTTTGATCAATACCATCTGGAATCTTCTTCTCACCTTTTCACACCCTGGAAAACTCTTACTCACCCATCACTCACCAGTACCCAGATACGTGTTCTCTCTTCTGCAAAACCTCTTCTGATCTGCTGAGTAGAACCTATCCTCTCTCTCCATAATGCCTCTAAGCACCTTGCTTAGATGTCAAGCTTGGTCCTTATCTCAGAGACTGTTTCATTGTAGTCATTTGTTTTTGACATGTTTCAGTGGCTAGAAACAAGTTCTTTGGGGCAGGGTCTAGGTGTTAGAAATCTTTGAATCAACCGTGTCTGGCCCACAGTAGCAGCTCAGAAATGTTCACTGTATGGATAAAACACTACATGTTAGAGCTGGGACCACAGATCAGTGGATACCATCAAGATGGTTGTATTCTTTAATTCATGGAGACAACAGGATAGGATGTGGGACACAGAAGGAGAACTGAGAAGAAGACCATCAGTTTCACCTCCTCTTTGCTGTCAGGATGGCATTTCCTACTTTGTCTAATTTAGGGGCTTCCCAGGTGGTGCTAGAGATAAAGAATCCACCTGCCAAAGCAGGAGACACAAGAGACACAGTTTCCATCCCTGGGTCGGGAAGATTCCCCCAGAGTAGGAAGTGGCAACCCACTCCAGTATTATTGCCTGGAAATTTCCATGGTGGGCTATAGTCCACAGGGCCTCAAAGAGTTGGACATAAATGAGTGACTGAGCACGCACACACACGGGGAGGAAGAGGGAGCCGGAGCTGATGTTAATGCCATGGCCCACACCCAGGAACAGATGACACGCTGCTCTCGGCAGACAGTGTGGCGATCTTTGACCAAAACCTGGGCAGCTCTCTTCTCTGGTGATCCAGTGGCTAAGACTCCAAGCTCTTAACACAGTAGACCCCAGGTTTGATCCCTGGTCAGGTGATTAGATCCCACATGCCACAACGAAAGACCCCACGTGGCATGGCTAAGACATGGCACACCCAAATACATGAGTAAATAAATACAGTTCTTTTTAAAAGCCTGGACAGGACTTAGGACTGCTTGGAACTGATGCTGTCATTAGCACAGACTCTCATCTCAGAAGTTTCACTTTAACCTCTGGCTTCCACCTGATGCTCAGTCAGGATGAGCTGTTGCAACACAGGGATCCCAGGGTCAGTTGAGGAGGGATGACTTGGGGGCAGATGAGAGTGGGCTTTAATTGTCTGAAGGGCTAGCATGTGGGCGAGAACCGTGAATAGAGGGTGACAGAGCAGATTGAGTCTGACAAAAAAAAATTTTTTAAAAACCAAACAATATTCTTATACCCCTGGGATTAGATGATATTGCAAAGTGGTAAGCTCCCTGACACTTTTGAGTATGGCATTAGAATGGGTCAAGACAGGTAATTCTATTTGTCCTGCAACTGTGAAAGAAAAAAAAAACACCACCTTGATTATTCATCAGTATAGAAGATAAAACAACCTAACAACAACATAACCTGTGAGGCCATTGGTATAACCTAGCCCATGGTCACCCTTAGCTCCTGTCACCTCTAGCAGGCCGTGGTCCCACATGCTTACTTCTAATGGGCTGTCATTTCCTTTCTTTCTTCCTTTATTCATTCTCCATCCTCATACCTCTTTCAAAATATGATCAAGATGTCCTGCGCCAGTTTGGATCCCAGGGCTAGGGGAAAAAAGAATTGTGCTCAGTGTTGTTTAAGACCACAGACGGCAGTAGATATATCTATAAATATACCCCAGCAATGAGGTTTAGTGGTAAAGAACCTGCCTACCAATACAGGAGACATAAGAGATGCGGGTTTGATCCCTGGATCGGGAAGATCCCCTGGAGGTGGGCAAGGCAACCCACTCCAGTATTCTTGTCTGGAGAATGCCGTGGACAGAGGAGCCTGGTGGGCTGCAGTCCATGGGGTGGCAAAGACTCAGACACAGTGGAAGCGACTTAGCACACACTCACCACAGCAATGAGATTAGGCGATATCCAGTTTGTCAGGGGCCATATTTAAACAGTTGTGGGGCCCCTTGCCATGATCAACGCACTTGGATTCTTATGCATCCATTTACTACAATGTAATCATTCATCCTGTCATGTGGGAAGAGAAAAAAAGGGATGGGGGAGGAGGAGGAGAGAGAACATATAGTCATCTAGGGAGTTCTTATTCTTAAAAGTTCCAATGGTTTGCTCCATCACTGAGATCCACAAGATTACCCTGTATCCATTAAAATCCACCTCCTTTCACTTGACTCAGTCTAAGGAGGTTCCTGTTCCTTGCAACCAAATGATTCTTTTAAAATATATATATATATATATATATATATATATTTATTTTGGCTGTGCTGGGTCTTACTTGCGGCACATAGGATCCTTAATTGCAGCATGTGAACTCTTGGCTGAGGCGTATGGGGTCTAGTTCCCTAACCAGGGATCCAACCTGGGCCCCCTGCCTTGGGAGTGCAGAGTGTTAGCCACTGGACCACCAGGGAAGCCCCCAAATGATTCTTGATAAAGACAGCATCACTGGATTCGGAGTCCTCATCCAAAAGTGGCCGGTTTTGTCTCTCAGCCTTCCATAGAGCTGTGAGCTTGGAAGGCTCCACGATCCAAATGCTGGTACATAGATGAAGGGCAGGGCCTGGGGCAGGACCACGACCAGCAACGGGCTCGCTCGCTCTGCCCATTAGGTAGATGCAGCCTCCACCACACACACACACACACACACACACACACCCGTCACTTTTGGGAGGCAGATGTCAAGCAACAGCAACAAATTAGACCCCAGTGGTGCTAGCTTTACCGAAGCACTCAGTTTAATGAGTCTTTCCATGACACACAGAATTCCACTTTGCTCCATCAGCAGATGTGGCCTGTTTGGTGTGAATAATTCAGTGTTTTGCAGGGGTTCTAACTTCCACTGAGAATGCAGTACTGTCAAAGATTGTTAACTAATCCTATCGAGCAGAACTGAGCTCTGCTTCACCTCTGAGTCAGAAAAACACTTGGGAAAACAGTAAAAAGAGAATGAAAGAGGAAAATACTTTCCCCTAACTAACAACAGAAACCACTGTCCCCGAACTCTCCCAACGCACACGCAGATCAGTACGCGGCTCTTCCCCAAACCTCAAACCTAGTCTGCGGAGGTTTTGGTCCAAAAGAAATTTCTGAAGATGCATTTCTATGCCTAAACAAAGGACTTTGAAGTAGAAAAGTCCAGTTCTAGATGAATGTGCTGGCTGTCTCTGCCCAGAGTGAATGAGGGATCTGGAAAAATGAGAAAGTCTTGATCATTTACAGCGAAGGAAACCTTTTTTGAGCTTCCTCTTCTTCTTCTTCTTTTTTTTTTCTAGCTATGTGATCTTGGGTAAGTCACTTCTGCTCTCTGGGCACATTTGTAAAACTAGAGCTTTGGATTAGAGATCAGAAGTTCTCAACCTTGAACTCTGTGGTCCATGAAATCTCTGAAGTACTGTGGGAAATTCTGTTCACATTTGGGGCAGGGGATGTGCTCTGTGGCTTCCAGCAGATTCTCAAATGTGTCCGTGACCACCGACCTTTCAAGCTTTGGAGCCAAACAAGCTCAGTCACTGGACGCAGCGAGTTTGTGTTTGTGCATGGGTTTCTGTGAGGTGGATAAGATGTTCATTCACTTATTCATTGTGAAAATATTGAGTCCTCTGGGGGTGCGAAGCCCTCTGCTACCCAGCGCCCTCCTGGGGCTCACACTCTAGGAGGTGGACAATAGAAAAACAGTCACAAAAAATGGTCACAAATAATTCTGATTACCGAGTATGACAAGGGCTCTGAGGGGTCACTGAGAATTTTGGTGAGAGATAGAAGAAGTGACCTGTTTTATCTTCACTGCCACATCCCATACATCCAGTGAGTGGTGGACTCCAAAAATAGTTCACCTCTTCCGATCCCCTCTGCCACCATCCTCATCCAAGCTCTTAATCCCGAAACCTGTTTGTGCCTGAACCCCTCCCTGCAGCCCTCGTCTCTTTGCTTCCATTCTTTCCCATTGACTGAAATGTTGAGAAGAGGTGGGGCTGTGTAGTACTTTTTTTTTTTGTGACTGCATCTCATGGTTTGTGGGATCTTAGTTCCTCGAGCGGGGATTGAACCCAGGCCACGTGCTGCGTGCCGTGCCTAGTTGCTTCAGCCGTGTCTGACTCTGTGACCCCGTGGACTGTAGCCCACCAGGCTCCTCTGTCCATGGGATTCTCCAGGCAAGAATGCTGGAGCGGGTTGCCATGCCCTCCTCCAGGGGATCTTCCCGACCCAGGGATTGAAACTGCGTCTCTTAACGTCCCCTGCACTGGCAGGCTGGTTCTTTACCACTAGCGCTGAAGGAGGAAACAGACAGAGCTGGACTCCGTCTTAGGCCAGACTGCGAACATTAGGCTACACGCATGGTCACCCTCCCAATGGACTCTGAACTTTGTGCTCGGGGTCTATAGCAGTGGCATACCAATGGAAAACCAGACCCCCCGGATAAAAGAGCCTCAGGACTTGTACTTGGACTCTCCATTGCCTAAAATAATATGCTAATTATCTCTGTAACAGACCAAAGTCATAAATTCCATTATGCTTATCAGAATATGACCACAGTCCTATTGATAAATATCCACTATTGATCGTATCTCTCTTTTATGTTGTCCAGACTAGTTTCAAGGAATCTGGGGAGGTGGGTTTGAGCAAGTATACTTAGGGTATATAAGGTTTTCACAAAAACTGGTCGGGGTCCTTGGCTAAGAGGAGACTCTGCCTTGGGCCCGCCGGTGTAATAACCCGCACCCCGCTATCTGCATTGTCCTTCTGAGTGAGTTTGTTTCCCGGAACGCGTGGCTACAACAGCGCCACTTGGGAAGCTACATTAGATATAAAATCAAGCAACACAATTCTTGTTCTGAGAGAACCCTCAGGCCCTAGGGAGGGGAGTGGCAGAAAGGATGCCACAGGAGAGCTCCAGGTATGAAGGACAGAGTGGTGGGGAAAGCGTTTTCCTTCTCAAGGTGAGACTGTGAAGGACAATGCTCGCTTGGATGCGTAAGGTATAGCATTGGGAAAAAATAACATTGTTTGTCTAGCATCACACCTGGTGTTGCACAAAACAAAACATAATAGAGTCAGAGCACTTATGGCTGAAGCTGTGGATTTTCAGCCCACAACAGGATTCAAAACAGTCTAAATAAAGCAAGCAAGTAAATCCAAACCCACAAACCAAGGAAATTAGGGCGTGATTACATCCATTTGTGTTTCAGAAGCACTCTGATTTACAAAGGCCTGTCTTTAAATAGCAGCCCTTGGAATGTTTACAGATCTGTAACTGCTCCCTGGAGACGGGGAGGGACACCAGAAACCAAAGGTGTACCATCCCTGGCCAGGTGCAGGACACCCTAAGGGATCTATGGCTTGATGTGAAGCTACATACCATGTACTGAGGGACCTTCCCGCGTGGTGAACTGCGGCCATCAATATTGAGAGCACAGTGGGGGTCTGGGTTCTTCTCTGAGGAAATACACATGAAACATGTGTGTTTCACATGCATATGGCACATAATAAGAGCTCAGTAAGCGTCACCCATCATCATCATTCCCTAAGCCCCAATACCTGCTGGGTGTCATCAATTCAATTCCATCCCATTCAAGTCAGTTCAATTCTGACACCAACTCCCTGGACTTAGTGCAGATTTCACAGACTGGGGGCCTTAGCTCCATTAGACTGCCCCTGCTTCAGACACAGACCACAAGTCCCAGATGTCCTCTGCTGCTGCTGCTAAGTTGCTTCAGCCGTGTCCGACTCTGTGCGACCCCATAGACGGCAGCCCACCAGGCTCCCCCGTCCCTGGGATTCTCCAGGCAAGAACACTGGAGTGGGTTGCCATTTCCTTCTCCAATACATGAAAGTGAAAAGTGAAAGTGAAGTCTCTCAGTCGTGTCCGACTCTTTGCAGCCCCATGGACTGCAGCCTACCAGGCTCCTCCGTCCGTGGGATTTTCCAGGAGTGGGTCGCCAGTGCTTTCTCCGCAGATGTCCCCTAGCTCTCACAATTCTACTGCACATTTAGGGTTTCCCATAAATCCCTGTGAGGTTTGGTAATTCACTAAAACAACTCAAGGAACTCACCGAATACACAGAACTCACTGTTTTTATTGTAAAACATACAACTCAAGCATAGCTAATTGGAAGAGATGCATAAGGCAAGATGGGGGAGGAGGCTCAGCTTCCAAAATTCTTTCCCCACAGGATCAGGGCATACCACCCTCCCAGCACAAAGATGTGTTCATGAATTTGAAAGTTTCCCAAAGACTTGATGTCCAAGAGTTTTTATCCAGGTTTGACTATGACTGATAGTTTCAGCATGATTGATTAAATTATTGATTTAATTTAAACCATGTGATTGAACACAATCTACATCTCCACTCTCTTCCCCAGAAAGTCCAACCCTCTAATCACATCATTGGTCCCCCTGGCCACTAGCTCCCACCCTAAAGCTGTCTCGCCCGCTTCCCTGCAGCACTGCCCCCACAGAGGGGCTTATTATGAACAAGAAGAGAAACAAAGCAGATACAGTCTTTACTGTATCACATTCCCTCTGCCATGCCCTCTCCTGCAATATAACGGCAAAGAAGTTCTTGAGAGGTCAAACTGTCCATCCTTCGGCTTCCAGGTGAGCCTATATTTTAATCATTGAAGACAACTGACTATCATTTTCAGAAAAAAAAATGACAGCAAAATAACACAGTCTGGAAGAGTCTCCAGCCAGTCCAGGTGGCGGTGCCTTTCCAGCTTCCCAGGGAGACGCAGCAGTAGGGACTGGCCACCTTTCTCGTCTAGGTCTCCCCATTTGCTTTGACTAGACTGCTCGAATCTCCCCCCGAGCCAGCAAGAGGACTGGCCAACAAAGAGTTAACTTTGGGGACCGATTCAAGGCGGAGGGAACGTGATTCCTGGGTTCCACTGCATTAGGAGGCACTGCTCTGTTCCTGGTACTTGATTTTGACTGTTCCTAAGAGATTCCACACCTGTAAAGGTCTGTGTCTGAAAGAGTTTTTGCATTTATTACTTTTGGTGAAGGTGTCTCCCTGTACTTAAATGCACTTCATTTTCTTTCCCTGCAGTTACTCTGAAGTTACAGTCAGTAGTGCATATAATCTCAGGTACTACGACCCATAGACTCCTCCCGAGGTTTTCAAAGGCCTTACAAAGCTCACACTGCCCTCTCTTTTTTAATTTTTTTTTTTTTCATTTATTTTTATTAGTTGGAGGCTAATTACTTTACAATATTGTAGTGGTTTTTGTCATACATTGACATGAATCAGCCATGGATTTACATGTATTCCCCATCCCAATTCCCCCTCCCACCTCCCTCTCCACCCGATTCCCCTGGGTCTTCCCAGTGCACCAGCCCTCTCTTTGTAGGCATGTTTAGTTTTTTTTTTTGAAGTATCTCCTCATACTGTGTTCTTCATTCATTCAAACAATCATGCATTCATTCACTTCTGCTTTTCCTTGTACTGCTCTCCCGACACTGTGTAATTGGCAAGCTCCTCTTCAGCCTTCAAGGGCCGGCTTGAATGTCACCTCCTCTGAGAAGCCTTCCACGATTGCACTTAAGTCTCTCTTTCATGCTTCCATATGTAGCATAGTAGATCTGTGCATCTACCACAGTCTGTTATGGTTGTTTAATTAATGCCTGGCCATTTCTATTGGGCTGAAAATGCACTGAAGCTAGGGCATGTGTCTAGTCTCTTTCTGGTTCCATAATGCCCACCATGACACTTGGCACTAAGTGGTCCCTGAAGAAACATTTATTGAGGGAATATGTAGATGAATACTGATCTACAATTATTGCCTATTACATCTGTTGGATGTCCCACTTCTCCTTTTGTTTTATTTATTTTGGCTCTCCTGGGCGTTTGTTGCTCTAGACGGGCTTTCTCGACTTGCGGCAGCTGCGGGCTGCTCTCCAGAGGCAGTGCACAGGCTTCTCGCTGTGGTGGCCTCTTATTGTGGCGCACAGGCTCTTTGCCCACCGGGTTCAGTGGTTGTGGGGCATAGGCGTAGCCTCCCCACAGTGTGTGAGACATTCCAGGACCCGGGCTGGCACCCAGGTCCCTTACGTTGGCAGGCAGATCTTAACCACTGGGCCACCAGGCAAGTCCCTTCTCTTTTCTCTCTCGCTAACAGAACTCAACGTGGACTAAATAGTAGGCTTTTATGAGCCTCATGGCCTCTTTCCCAGCTCCAGGGTGGTGTACGTTGGTTATTTAAATACAGTTATGGTCGTCTCACAACTCCAGCCAGTGACTGGTTTAGGTATGTGGGTGTGTGCAATCCTGGCCAGTGAGGTGTAAGGCAAGTGTGCCTGGTGGGGGCATTCTGGGAAAAGGTTCCTTTCTTCCTCTATTTTTTAAAAATTGAAGTATAGTTGATTTACAATGGTGTGCATTTCTGGTGTACAGCTAAGTGATTCAGTACACATATATACACATCTATTGCTTTTTTAGATTCCTTTCCCTTACAGCTATTGCAAAACATTGAGTTTAGTTCCCTGTGCTAGACAGTAGGTCTTTGTTGGTTATCTGTTTTATATATAGTAAGTAGTGTGTGTATGTTAGTCCCAAGCTCCTAATTTATCCCTCTTCCTCCTTTCCCCTTTGGGAAGCATAAGTTTGTTTTCTATGTCTATGGGTCTGTTTCTCTTTTTGTATAAGTTTGTTTTTATAATTTTTTAAAGAGTCTACTTATAAGCAACATTATGTCTGTCTTTCTCTCTCTGACTTACTTCGCTTGGTATGATAATCACTAGGTCCATCCATGTTGCTGCCAATGGCATTATTTTCTTCTTTCTGATGGCTGAGTAATATTCATATATATATATATTCACCACATGTTCTGTATCCATTCAATTGTTGATGGACATATAGGTCACTTCCATGTCGTGGCAATTGTAAATAGTGCTGCAGTGAACTTTGGCGTGTGTGTTTATCTTTTATAATTATCGCTTTCTCCAGATACACGCCCAAGAGTGGAACTGCAAGATCATATGGTATAGATCATATCTATTTTTAGTTTTTCAAGGAACCTCCGTGCTGTTCTCCATAGTGACCGCACCAATTTATATTCCCAGCAACAGTGTAGGAGGATTCCCTTTTCTCCATGCCCTCTCCAGCATTTATTGTTTATAGACTTTTTGATGATGATCATTCTGACTGGTGAAAAAGGTTCCTTTCTTGATAAAAGTTGTTTTACCAGGCGACTCTCCTCTTCCTCTCCAGATGAAATTCAGGGAGGCCAAGATGTCTTTTGTAGTTTAGTTGCTAGGTCGTGTCCAACTCTTTTGCGACCCAGTGGACTGTCGCCCACCAGGCTCCTCTGTCCGTGGATTATCCGGGCAAGAATACCAGAGTGGGTAGTCATTTCCTTCTCCAGGGCATCTTGGTGATGTCTCAAGCAGGGCCAACTATCCTGAGGGCATGCAGAGGGAAGCAGTGTGAAAGGATGGAGAACACCTGGGGCCATGATAACGTGTTCCAGGCTGTTCTGTAACCAGCCTGGACCCACCATAATTTAGACGACTGTTCTCTGACTTTGGTCTCTCCTTAGGAGGGGGGTTTTTAGATATCCATGGCAGGGGGCTGAACAATAGTTTGTTTAGAGCTTCTCAAGACCTGGACATTCATCCACTTATTTTAACAAAACCCAGTGATCTGTGTGACTGGATTCCCTGTAGAGACAACACAGAGATTTACTTCTTAGATTAAGTCTAATAGGACAGTATTCCACACCCTAGGAAGTGTGTTAAAAAAAAAAAAAAGTAGTATTTATTAAAGAGTTCGTTAGGATTACCAGTGTCGCCTCTACCTGGCATGGTAGGCTTCCTGGTACAAATGAATATGCTTCCAGTACCTTGCCACGAGGGCACTGGGCATTCTAGCCAATGAGGTGTAAACAGAAACGACGTGTCTCTTCTGTCCTAAGGTATTTAGGGGCCCGTGTGCCACACCTATGCTGTCTCCTCCTCCTGCCTCAACCTTCAGAGCTGTGTATCCTAGGCAATATAGTTATAGTATCAGACTTTTAGTTTGAAAAAAAAAAGTTCTTGTGCTAAGCTACTGATTTAGGGGTCATTTTGTGACCTATAGCTTATGGTGAATGATACACAGAATAGTGTATTTGAGAACTATAAGCAAGCACAAAGAATAACAACCTCAGATATGCAGATGACACCACTTTAATGGCAGAAAGTGAAGAGGAACTAAAGATCCTCTTGATGAGGGTGAAAAAGCCAGTTTAAAACTCAATATTTAACAAATAAAAATCTAAGATCATGGCATCTGGTCCAAAGAAGGACAGAGAAGAAAATCTCCTGTAATGCAGGGACTAGAACTCAGACAGCCGTGACGCTCTGTGAGATGGCCCTGGAGAAAGCTCCACGTCTTCCAGAGTTGCGCTGAACTCTCAGGAATCTTCTAGGCTGTTTTGCATCAGTGACTTTCACCTGAATTCAAGCAGCCAGGCAGCTGGGAACTTCAGAATGGCAGATGAGAGGAGAAGCTTGGAGAGTAATGCTTGGGGAGAACCTCCACTCCATGCAATCACATTACTGACAGCTGTCCTCTTTATGCTGAGCTCCAGCAGAACTGGAAATCTATACCTGTCTGTGAAGAGCTGTGTTGTTTTCTGTTCACATAATGCTCTCCAAAACTTTCCATATCCTTCCCCATTAAAGATAATTTTCATTTTTCAACTGGGCCCGTGATGTGTTTCCATCAATGACATAATGTATTACCGCTCAAAGATAATCCTGTTTGTGACTTTTGTTTCCAGTATTACATCTATTTTTTTCAGAATTGAATTTCCACAGATAAATATTAAACCACACTGTTTATCCTACATTTATAAAAATGGAATTATATGGCCTATGCAATTATTTTTAAAAAAGTCTTTTGTTGTTATTACTTACAATGTTATGGACGTCTTTCTATGTCATTAAACGTTCTTCTGCAGCATCCATTTCAATGCCTGCCTAGAATCCCAACATCTGGATATATCATCATTTATTTGATAAATCCCTTGCTGCTGGACGTTTAGGATGTTTCTAATTGTTCAGCACTGAAGAAAAATCCTTGCAGCTAGTCTTTACTTATATCCATCATTATTTCTTTAAAATAAATTCCTAAAAGTGGAATTTCCTAAAACTCCAAAGTGTGTGCCAAAAATAAAAAATGAAGGCTTCTGATTCATGATAACTTGGCTTTTCTAGAAAGACCATATTAGCCAACACAGGTGTGAGTATCCTTTTTTTTTTTTCATTCTCCTGCATCACAGTCTTAAAATTAACAAGCAGAAGCTGAACATGCAACAGTCTTCTTCACGCAGGCTTTGTGTCCACAGCTAATGATCTGTAGCTGCGACTGACTCTATTTTCTTTCCTTTGTTTTGCTACTACTCGAATAACCTCAAAGAGAATTTTAAAGAGGCCCTGTACATTTCGTTTCCATGGTGTGAATTCCTTCATTAGTTGAGTCTTCTGATTCTTGCGGGGACTTGGGTTTTTTTTGTGTGCTTTATAATTTTTAACTGTGAGCTCATCTTCAGTGGGGATTTTTTCCCTTTGGACTTCCCAGGGAAACCTCTTTGATATTTAAATTTCTCTCAGTGAGTCTTTTACTTGTGATTTGGGGTGGCCAACTCAACTGAAAGCTGTATGCTTAAGCCACTACATAGAGCTTTTTAGTGCCCCTTTCAAGGATAGAAAGCACTTTATGTTCTCTGCTTTGGGCTTTATCAGCTCCCTTCCTGTGGCTGTAGCTCTGGTCTCGGGGCATTGGCTGTATGACTCTCTAGGTGTAAGCAGTTCTGACACCACATGGACCTTTCAGCTCGTTTAGTTTGCTGGTCCTTTCTGACACCTGGGGTTCTCTTTTCCTTTATTTTTGATCCAAGCTGTGTATGTGAAGCTTTGAATGTTACATTGCATGCAGCATCGCTCTGTTTTTCGAGTGCTAAGAGGGCTCTGATGTCAGCTCAGCTACTGCATTGGATGGAGGTCGCTGAGCTCTTCCTCTGCCCTGAGGGCTGATTTGACACTCTTGGATGGTGGCCAGAGGCAGGAGAGCGATTGAAGCAACAATCTCTGCAACTGTGGTGAAGTCAACACAGGTAGAATCCTTGAGACTACATGGACTCATGAACACATGGGTTATTTACAAGTCATAGTCATGTTATTGGGGGAAGAAAAGAAGCATGCTCCATGCCAAGAAATTGTTGAAGTCCTGGTTCTGTACATCCCTTATTATTCACACAACCCTAAAACAAAAATAATGAATATAGCAACCCACCTCAGAGTGCCAGGCACTGCTATAATAAACACGCTGCATAGACTAACCCATTTTATCCTCACAAAACCCCAACGAGATATAAATTTTTATTATCTCCCATTTAACAAAGGAAGAGACTGGCCCAGAGAAGCTGAGCAACATGCCTGAGGTCACATAGCTGCGAAGTGGCAGAGATGGGATTTGAGCCCAGGCAGTTCAACTCCAGATCTCATAGTCCTGACCACGACGACACAGGCATGATCTGTCCTTTTCTTCAGCAGAGTGTATTAGTCGCTCAGTCGTGTCTGACTCTTTGCGACCCCATGGACTGTAGCCCACCAAGCTCTGTCCATGGGATTCTCCAGCCATGAATACTGGAGTGGGTTGCCATTTCCTCCTTCAGGGGATCTTCCTGACCCAGGGAGTGAACCCAGGTCTCCTAAATTGCAGGTGGATTCTTTACCATCTGAGCCACCAGGGAAGCCCTTCCTCGGCATAATGTCCTCCCAAACTCCACTCTGAAATCTTTCTCTTGAGGTGTCCTCAGTGTTCAGTCTCTTCATCATTAAGTCTTTTCACCTAATTCTACTGATCCAGTACATTCTGTTTCTAGCAGCAAGAGTAACTCAAACAACCATATGATTATACCTCTCATGTCCTTCTCCCTCCACCCTCTTACAGAACTACTTAGGAGGCACAATCACCATCCTTAATTAAGTAAATGCATTCTCCCCTCTGTAATAAATTAATTCTCCCTCCTGAGCAGTACCACCATCAACCTCTCTGCAGCAGCTGGGTGAACCCCAGCAGGGTGCATTATTAATTTCCAGGTGTCCTGGCTCCTGGCTCCCCTTGCCAAGCACACCATGCTGTTCAACCATGTCTGTACAATGCAATTGGATGAGGAGGTCTAAAAAGATACAGACTCTTTTCTCCCATCCCTAGTGATTCCAGTTAACTGCTCTGCATGTGACCTGGGCATTAGGAATTGGAAAAGCTCTCTAGGTGATGCTAATGTGTAGCCAGTGTTGAGAACCATGAAGATAAAGCAAGTTAACTCCCAGGATTCTTTCATGACTGCCTTCTCGTTGGATTCTGGATGATATCTCAGCCTTCTTGCCTTACCCTTAAACTTACAACTTGAATATGCATCCAGTCATATGGAGGGCTTGTTAAAACACCAAGTTCTGGGCTCCACCCCCTCCATAGTTTCTGATGTAGTAGATCTGGGATGGAGCCCAAGAGTTTGCATTTCTAACCAGTTCTAGGCAGTGCTGATGCTGCCGCTCCAAGTCCATCCTTCAAGACCACTGTCTTAGGGCTCGTCTTGTTCTTTGAATGTTTCCTCTAGACTCTGTTCATTACCATGATTCAGAACTCCATGCCTCCTCATTCTTGTTTTCCTGACTTGTCCTTCATGTTCTCCCTTCATCAGGTCTTTGGGACTAGCCATCTTGGTGGCATCTCTTCCTCCCGTCTCGACACTTGTGAGTGTCCCCTTCTCCTCTGTATCACTCTTTGTGATTGTCAGTTACAGGTAATAGAGTTTAGAGCTGCAAAGATGCTCAGAGTCCCAACAGTTTAAAACCTCACCTTTAAATTGATGAAGTGTTCTTCATTCAGATGAAACCCTATTCCAAGTGGCAATGCTTAGAATACGTAGATGGGGTAGGGTGAGGAGGCCAAGAAAATCACTCTCTGTATCTCTTTTTCCCTATGGGGTCTGCCTGCCTTCTTTAGGGAGGCACTTGGGACCTGGGGAGCATGACTTGGAAACTGCCCATCATCCAAGCCTTCACTTTATAGATGAGGAAACTGAGACTCAGAGGGAGTAAGTGACATGCCCATTCATCCACTCAATGTTGTTGATCAGTGAGTCTACGGCAGGCACAATATCAGGTGTTGGGGATGGGGAGCAAGATGGACTAGTCTGCCCTCCTGAGCTTTTATTCTAGCAGGGAGACAGATGGGGAGTTAGTGCACTGTCACAGACTGTGATAGTAGCTAAGAGGAAATCAATATACGCTAGAACCACATAGTTCGAGGAGGGTCTTTCTGAAATGAATTTTGTTCTGAGTACTGAGGATAAGAAAACACCCGACATGTGAAGTGTCAGGAGGGTAGGGGATATGTTGAGCCTCGTTGGTAGGTCACAGTGGGAAGTCTGGATTTTATTCTCAGTGGGCTGGAAAACCAGTGGAAGCATTTCCTTAAGCAGGGAAATAACAAGACTTGATCTTGTTCCTCCTCTTACTTGTCTCCTTGAAGACATGGGTGGATATCAATCTTTTTATTTTTCCATTGTATCCCATGCAGAGCAAGTGCTGAAAATATGTGTGTTGATGGCTGACTGCCTGAAGTCAACAAGGATTTATAAGCTGTTCCCTAGGCCAGTATCTCTTAATCTAATTTGGGTTTAGAATCCCATCTAATGTCTTATCAGAGCTATGAGGCTTTCCTTACAAAATATCTCCATGCACATGTGCATACCGTGTGGTGCATAAAAAAGCTCATGAATGCCCTGAGGGCCGTCTCAGGGCCCTGTACCAGGACGAGGCCCAGAAGCTGCATCACAGGGTACCTTTAGTCTAAAGCCTCATCATTTGGCTGATATTATTGTTATCCTGGATTTAAAGGCAGATCATTTGAGTATCTTTAAGCCCCAGCTTTCCTGCCTGTGAGATTGGCTAATGTATGTATCACAGGGGACTTTAAGAATAAAACTAGATACTGTGGTTAATGTTAACACATAGGTGTTCAGTCAGTGTTTATTACTTCCCCTTTCTCATTGGGCAAGAAATGAAGTATCTCCTTGGGAGGCAGAATCAAGAGTTGTTAAGAACCTGGCTCTGGGTGGTGGGTAGATGAGAACTGAATTCTAGTTTTGTCCCTTACTCAATTTCCTCATCTATAGAATGGGGATAAATACGTTAAAACACTTAGCAGAGTGCCTGGCACCCAGTAAGAACTTCTTTTATGTGTGTGAATGTATTCGTTTATGGCTGCGCTGGGTCTCTGTTGCTGCACGCCAGCTTTCTCTGGCTGCAGCCAGCGGGGACTGCTCTCAAGCTGCGGTACGGGGCTTCTCATTGTGGTGGCGTCTCTTATTGCAGTCTAGTGTGCAGGCTAGTGTGCAGGCTCAGGAGTGGTGGTACACAGGCCCGTTGCCCCTTGGCATGTGGAATCCTCCTGACCGGGGTTTGAACTTGTGTCCCCTGCCCCGGCAGACGGACTCTCAACCACTGGACCATCGGGGAAGTCCTGACAAAAGCTTTGACAGTTTCTGGTACTTTTGGTGATGATGACGATACTAACATTATTTGCTCTGTGCCACTTCATGCCTGCTTGGGTGAGGAACAGCAGGGCTGACAGACCAAACTGAAAACACACCTTGATTTTAAGGCGGTTAGAGCTTGGGCAGCTCTGACAGTCTCTGAAAAACCCTTCTAGGATGTTGTCCCGCGGGAACCACTTTGGCTAAAGTCAGTCTGATCCTTGGATCGCTCTGCCAGCTTTCTGAAACCAGGCAAATCAGAGTGGAGAACAAAATTCCTCAGGCGTTAAGAGATGCAACTGCTTTTCTCTGAGAACACTTGGTCGTGCGGAAAAGCTGCAACCTCAAGAGAGAGCATAAAGACCACTGAAATGAGGCCAATGCATAATGCAGGAGCCCCGCTTTCTCCCCAGCTTAATTCTGTTTTGTTAAGTAATGATGGAATAAAAATTCAGGATGATAGAAGATGAGATTTGCGACTCGATTTGATCAAATGCCTATCGCTGTCGCTTCAAGCCAGATGGGTTGCTCCATAAACATATAAATAAATCAGACATCAGTGGAAGATGAGAAGTCATGGCCAAGGATGAAACGCGACAGAAAATAATTCCCAGCCATGATATTCATTTAGGGTATCACACCCAGGCTGCAGTGGGAACCCCAAAGTGGCTGATGGAGGATTATAATGGAGTGGGAATTCAGCCCCGATAAGCAAGACCTCACTAGACAGCACCATCTGCCTAAGCCATGGTCGTCCCAGGGAATTGCAGAGAACAAGCAATTGACCCGCCACCATTAATGCTCCATTTGTGGGATTAACTGGGCTGTTTGGGGAATAATTTATGGGGAATCATTAACCTAATGATATTGGTTCTCTATAAACTGCTTAGTCTGTCTCAGAGAAAATGGATTTCATAAATCTAGGTGGAAAATTCTGGGTGACTCACGGAAGGCCCATCAACAGGGTGAGGATGGGTCACCAGACAGTGAAACTCTGCACTCTCAGCTTGGTTGAAGGGCCTTGAAGGTCACCCCATCATTTACTTTTGTCTGCCAGCCCCGCCAGCCACTTGATTGAAGGAGGAAGTACCCAGAGTTGAAAAGTACAGGCTGGAGAAATGTGCATTGATTTTCCTTGCCTTCAGTTTTAAATCCCACCTGTGACTGGCTCTGAAGGTTCAGGAAAAGGCAAGAAGGTAGCACTTTCAGTGCGGGGAATTCCTGGGCTGCAGAAATCATGTCCTTCCTCATCTAGAAAAGGATCAATGTCTTTTTAAACAAGTTGGCTTCTGCATCTGCTATGCGCAGGCTGGAGAGGTTCAGGAATCTGGACAGCGGTATCAGGCAAGTCCTCTGAGAAGGCGACTTAAGAGACTGCATGATAAGATAAAGCCAACATGCAAGAGCTGGAAGGAAGGGTATTTATGGGTGGAAAGGATAGCAAGGCAAGTGCAAAGGCCCTGGGGTCAGAGCAAGGTTGGCCTGTTTGGGGAACAGAGAATTTATTACCATAATTGTAGAGCAGTAGCTGTATTTATTCCCACTGGAGAGATAAGAAAACTGAGGCCCAAGAAGATTAGGTAGATAAATTTCCACCTATTCTAGAAGATGAGATTTGCAGGAAGTGTTGATGGATGCCAGTCTATATCTGTAACCACTAGGCCAGGGGTCAGCAAACTAAGGCCTGTGGGTTCAATCAAGTCGTCATCAGTTTTTGTTAAAAAAAAATTTTATCAGAATGCAGATATTCATTTACATATCATCTATGGCTGCTTCATGCTCCATTGGCAGAACTGAGTGGCCATAACAGAAACCTCTTGGCCTGGAAACCCTAGAGTATTTTCTGTCTGGCCATTTACAGGTATAGTTTGCACAACCCTGTGTAGACAACCACACCTCTCTTCTCTCTTTTCCTTTGCCCTTTGCAGGAGCAGGCAGCAGTCATAAGGCTCCTGGGAACGTACATCATCTGGTCCATTGTGTGGATCAAAGGAGGAGGAGGAGGTGGTGGATGGCGTGGGGGGAGGGGGAGGAGAAGGAGGGGTCCTGCTGTGTGTCAGTCGCTCAGTCGTGTCCGACTCTTTGCAGCCCCATGTGCTGTAACCCACCAGGCTCCTCTGTCCATGGCAATTCTCCAGGCAAGAATGCTGGAGTGGGTTGCCATGCCCTCCTCCAGAGTTGGGAGGTCTGAAAATTTATTTTGTAAGTGGGCAACGGGTGTTGTTTAAGGAAAGGTGCATCCCTTTCAAGTGAGCAGAAGGTATTGAGATCCGGGGAGAAGCATTTGATTCTTAGGCCCCCGGGATTATCTCTGTTGCACACGAGGCAGGGATGGCAGCTCCAGATCAAACCAGATGAGAAACAGGTCTTGGGTGGAGAAAGCCAGAGGGTGTCTCCTACAGCAGCGGCCAAGTCTGTGGGTCCCCGCATGTGCAGGACACACGTGGCACCGTGCCATTTCCCCAGTTATTGTCAGGGATGGTTTCACATTACAGAACCAAAAGCCAGCCTACATCTGTACTCCTGATCCTGGGTGTTAGGGAAGCTGTGATATTTTCCCCCAAGTGCCTGACTTTAAAACTGGATAGAAAGTATCTTTTTTTTTTGCAAGGAAAATTGTCATAAACTTTATTATTATTATTTTTTGGATTGTTTTTATTTTTAAAAATTTCAATTTATTTATTTTAATTGGAGTATCTTTGCCAAGATGAAACTTTGCTAAACAGAGGATTTTCCCTCCTATCTTCTGCTGTTGTCATGGCATTGTGTAAAGAAGGGAAAATCATAGAATTCAGAGTAAGCAGCCTCCTGGGTTTAAACCCTAACCCCACATCTGATTTGAGCAAGATACTTGTTCTGGGCCTGAATTTCTTCATCTGTCATGTAGGGATGATAATAGCATCTGTTTCATTGGATGTTAAGATTAAGATGGGAAATATAAAGTACATGTCACTTGGTAGTTTAAATTCTTGCTCTCGGTCTTGAAATTGGGAATAAGGACTATATTTCCCAATCTCCCTTTCAGCTGGTCATGACCATGAGAGTAAGTTATGGTCAATGACGGTTAAAAGGTAGTGGTGTCTAAAACTTCCGGAAACCACCTGATTTTCTTTCTTCCTGGAGCCTAGAAGGTGGGCATAATGACTGGAGCTGAAGCACCCATTTTGGGTCATGAGGGAGAAGATGTGTGTTGAGCCAGCAGAGCAACAAGCTAGAAGAGGCCTGGGTCTCTAAACTCCTTAGTTTTTGATTCTGTGACAGAAAAAAAAAAAAAAAAAACTAGCATCTCTAAGATTTCTGTTGAAAGCATCTTTAAAATTTTGAGTTTTCTCCTTCTCAGAGTAGAATTAATCTTGACACACTAGTTGTATAGTCTTGATCGAATTTTCTTAATCTCTTTGAGCTTCAGTTAACCTCCTCAACAAAATAGATTTAGAAACCCTAACACCTCAGAAACGTGACAGTTCAAGAAAGCAGTATGATAGTTTCCTGCTGCCCCCCAAAAGTCCTATGATGATGCCCTTGAAATATAGTTCTTCAGGCCCCATCCCAAAGTGTTCTGAACCGTCAGGTCTGGTGATGGGGCCAACCACTGTACGTTCCTCTCAAGTCCCCAGGTGATGTGATCCCTAGCCAAGTTTGGGAGGCATGGAGCTGAGAAATTCATCCTTCCTTCCCTGCTTTCAAAGTCAGAGTGAACACTGAGAGATGTGGTCTGCGCATATGTCCAAAGGGACCCATCTGCTTGGAGGGGACTTTGGACGGTCTCCAGCCCCCACCCCCCCAGACCACTCTGCTGCAAATGTCCCTTCGAGAGAGGAATGATTTGCTGGGCAGCAGCATGGCCACCAGCTGCTCAGTCCCATCTGAACCGCTGGCTCTCCATTTCAGTTTAAAATGCAGCGACATCCGTGGATTAGTCTACATCCTCATGTTGGATCTTTTAATCTAATTAAGGGAAGGCAAAGACTTTCCCTTGGTGCTTTCAGCTGCAGACAACTCTGATTTTAAGCATAGTGTACTGGCTGAGCATACTTGTTTTAGGGGCAGGAAAACCTGGGCCCTAATGCTGGCTTGTGTGTCCCTGAACAGTCACTTAACCTCTCTGAAGAGTCAGTTTCTACTTGAGCCAGGATTTGGGCCCAGGCTTTGGCATGCATAGAAAATTCCCTCAACAGTCCCACGAAGCAGGTTTATCACCATCCCCATTTTACAGTTACAGACAGAGTAACTAGATTGCCCAGATCACACAAGGAGTAGTCATGGTGTGAACTTGACAGAACAGTAATATCTGGACGATAGACTACGACATAGGCTTCCCAGGTGGCGCTAGTGGTAAAGAATCCACCTGCCAATGCAGGAGACATAAGAGACTCGGGTTTGATCCCTGGGTAGGGAAGATCCCCTGGAGGAAGGCATGGCAACCCACTCTAGTATTCTTCCCTGTAGAATCCCACGGACGGGGGAGCCTGGCGGGCTACAGTCCACGGGATCGCAGAGTCGGACACGACTGAAGCGACTCAGCAGGCACAGACTGTGAAATAGTTGAGTGGCTCTGGAGAGTCTAGCATGACTGTTACCCAGTCTGTGTACCAGCTACTGCTGAAATAATCAGCTCCTACTGTTACTGTCATTATTAAGTGGTTGTTGTCAATGGAGGTGGCATGGGACCCGAGGAGCATGGGGCCATCCATGAAAAGCATTTTTTTTTGTTTTGTTTTGTCCAAGTGGAGGAACACAAGAGGCAGAACACGACACGTGGGTAGATCCTCCAGACCCACAGCACTATCTGTCCTGGTCCAGACGTGGGCTGATGCCTCAGGGAACAGACGTCTCCATCAGACACTGTCTCCTGACCCTGAAAGACCTTGGTATATTCTGCCTCCCTTCAAAAGCAAGCAAAACCTCTCCCTCGGGAGACTCTTTGATGGCAGGGAGGAGCCGGGTTCACTGGGGAAGAAGCCGCCTGTTGGCCCTTCCTTCCAGCAGCCTTTGGAGCCGCTCTCATGCTGCCAGCTTCCTGCAGATGCCAAAGCAAATATGCTCAGAAGAGGGCTTGGAGCCTGGGAGGAGGGGGAGAGATGCCATCTCCAGTTACAGCCCAACCGTCACCGAAGTCTCAGAAGCATTTTCAGTTTCACTACCCTTCTCCTCCCCCTCCCACCCACCTCTGAATCTAGAGGTTCCCCCAGGGGAGCCGGCTTCTCAGTGGGGGAGGCACTAGCCTGTCACTTGGGGTCTCTGCTCCACAGGGCAGGGGCTGGAACAGCAGGGTCTCCTGGGAAGTCCTGAGTGGGCACATGGAGAGTGAGGGGGTCAGGAAAGAGTGGGCCCTGATCCCAGACAGTGGGACCAGACCCTACACCCAGAAATGTGAACAAGGGGACAGAGAAGAGGTCTCTGATCTGAACTCTTTTACCCACTCAAGCTGCAGAGCAGAGGGAAGATAGGAACAGAGGGTAGAATACAAGAGACACTGAGAGCAAGAGAAAAGGGAATAAGGGGAATGGTTAAGAACTTGATCTGTGAAGTCCTTCCCTCTATCCATCCATCCATCCATTCATCCATCTTTTCATCCACCCCCCTCCTCTCTTTTTCTCAGAGAGAGCCGTAGGAGTCAGGTCAGCAACAGAATTCTCTGTACATCCCTCTTAGACACCACAGCCCAAGGACCTTGCACACTTCCTGGCACGTGAAAGATGCTTATGACAAATTTTTAAGACCTGTGTTGAGTGAATATTTAAGAATGGTTGGTGGACCTCAGTATTAATGCCACAATATCTCTCTGGGTGGTGTTTAGGGGTGCCCGTTTCCTGGAACCATGGGCTGAGGACCGGACCTAGAACTTGCACATTAGCCAAAGTCTTCTACCTAAGATTCAGAAACTGTTCATTTATCTAAACAAAGGGAGCAGGTGGTAGAGATGATCGAGCATGGGGGAGGTGTCTAAACCCACTGGGGAGTGTCACTCCATCCCTCTCCAGAGCTCAGAGAGCCTCTGGTCTCTCAGCCTCTCCCTTGGGACAGGTGACAGGGCGATGGCAGGAAGCTCAGAAGTCAGTGAGCCAATGCAACAACTTCATTTTACAGAGCGGACACCAGGGCACAGAGAGGCATGGCCGTGGTGATCCATCAGGGTGGCGACAGATCTGGGCAGGGACCATTTATCCTGTCCTTGTCCAGGCGCTCATCCTACTCTCCCCCACCCCAAGCTCTGTCTCAGAGTTTTCACGAGATTTGAGTTAAAGACAGAGAGAAGCTGGGAGTGTGATGGGGTAAGGCTCAGCTTGAGAGGCCCCATGCCCTCTGTCAGGCTCTTCCGTCACACCCGATGAGACCTGTCTGTCCCCACCTGCATTCCACTGCTCTTCTCCAGAGGACAGACTCTTGGTCTCACCACTGAATCATCTGTGGACCCATCAGTAATTTCCTGCCCCTTCCTCCAACATTTTTTATAACCAGTCCTGCCTCATCCAACCAGCCCCTATAACAGGGGACAAGAACTCAAGTTCTCACCAAGGCCCTGAACATAACAGATGGGAGAGCCAGGTACAGGACAATGGGGCGTGGTGGGGACTGTGGCAGACCGTCTAAAAGTGGCAGCTGCTACTCAACTCTTACGACGCTGCCACGGGAGGAAAGGTGGGCTCAGTGTGACCAGATCTTGCACTTTCCTGGAAAAGCCAGAAACGGAGTTTTTGTGTACAATCTGGGGCTTCCCTGATGCCTCAGATGGTAAAGAATCTGCCTGCTATACAGGAGACCTGGGTCCAATCCCTGGGTTGAGAAGATCCCCTGGAGAAGGAACTGGCAGCCCACTCCAGTATTCTTGCCTGGAGAATCCCTGTTCAGAAAGACAGCACACCGCATGGCACCATTCGCCTGTGGGCCGTATTTTACAGCTCTTTTGGTTCCGCCTCTCTCCTGTTGACCCAGGCCTCAGCGGGTCCACAGACAGGCCCGCAGACAGAATGGGAAACGTGGAGCCGGCTGGGGGCCTTGGCTGGGGACAGGGCCAGCAGGTGAGAGGAAGGGGCCTGGGCAAAGCTGCTGAGTTTCTGAAATCCCAGGCCTTCTCTGCGGTGTGATTTTTTTTTTAACAACTTTCTGCCAGGCTCCTGGATGCTGACAGCCCAAGCTTCGGAATTTACTTTGAAATGCTAATCACAGGGAAAAGTGATATTGATGTTGCCGACTAATTAAGGTCTGGCCTGGTTTAAACGTTGGAGGGATCCTGCCTGTCTCTGACCTTGGCGGGAGCCCGGGAGGATACTATTTTTATTAAATTGGAGAGATGAATCAGATGGCCTAAGTGGACGGGGAGGCAGAGGGTGGAATCACAGCCGTGTGGAGCCCTGTGAGTTCCTGATTGATGGAGGCAGTCAGGACACGGGTCTCAGAACATGAGCCTCAGAGACACCTTCTTTCCAGGGTTTCTGATCGTGGTGAGGGGGTGGCGTCATGGGTCGGGCGACAGGGCCTGGCTTTATTGGATCTGAAAGTGGCACAAGGGGCCCGATTAAGAGTGGTCAGCTGTGATTTACAGGAGGCCTCATTTACAGATTCTCTCTGTGGGGTCTGAGTTACACTTGGAGACTGTCCAGAATTAGTAGCTGCCAAGACAGCTACAGGCCTGCACCCTGGGAGGCAAGAACACAGGGACTCAGGGCCTCTGCCCGCTGCCCTGGGTGGAGTTTAGTGGTCTCTGGATCCCCAGTGACAGCTGGTGCTGGCTGTAAGGTAGGCAGTTTTCCCATTGTTTCCATTGTACAGATGAGGAAACTGAGACCCAGAGAGGGTCATGCCGCAACTGAGCTGCAGACCTGGAATTTAGACCTAGATGCTTTGACCTCAGAATTCAAGGACTTAGCCCCTCAACTCTTTAGTCCCTTGATCTCTGCCTCATGTCTGGCATGGAAGAGACTCTGGATCTGTTCTTTCATTTACTCACTCCCTTATTCACTTCCTCATACACACATTCATTCACCAACTTGTATTTCTTAGGAATATTTATTTATTTGGCTGTGTCAGATCTTAGTTGAGGCATGCAGAATCTTCTATCTTTGCTGTGGCATGAGAGGTGTTTCTTGTTGTGGCATGTGGAATCCTTAGTTGTGGCATGCAGACTCTTAGTTATGGCACATGGGATCTAGTTCCCTGACCAGGAATGGGACCTGGGCCCTCTGCATTGGGAGTGTGGAGTCTTAGCCGCTAGATCCCCAGGAAGTCCCCACCAACTTGTATTAAACGCTTTCCATTTGTTAATCGTATTAGTTCCTGTAAGAACCTGGCCAAGAAGCATCATTCTCCTTATGCAGATGGTGACATGGAGGATGAAGCAGCGAAGCATGTTAACTGAACAACTGTGATTCACAGTGCCGTAGGCATTGGAGGCGGGAATTGTGACCAATGACACTTGCTCTGCATCTGGGGCTGGGTTGGTCCAAGTGCCAGCCAACCTAAGAGTAAGCCGAGGGCATTGACAAAATTCTATTTGAGTGCCCCTTAATGACTTCTGACCCCAGCACAGATTAGGTCTGAGCTGCTCTGTGTAGCTTAGAAGAGTGTATGGAATGAATGAAATATGTGTTTTTAAATTACAAAAGAGGTCTCCAACCCTATGACAAAGAATCCGCCTGTCATTGCAGAAGATGCAGGAGATGTGGGTTCGATCCCTGGGTCAGGAAGATCCCCTGAAGAAGAAAATGGCAACCCACTCCAGTGTTCTTGCCTGGAAAATCCCATGGACAGAGAAGGCTGGTGGGTTATAGTCCACGGGGTCACAAAGAGTCGGACGCAACTTAGTGAGAAAAAATTAAACTAAATGCCTTCTGATATTTACATCTTGCTGTTGTCCTCCCACTGAATCTGACTGGTCCTGGGGTTGATTTTAACCAAAAGCATCTGGCAGAAGGGATGCTATGCCATTTCCCAGTGTAAATCTTGAACAGAGTAGGGTTGCTGAATTCCGGCTGGAGGTTGTTGCCTGCCTAAGAGTCTTCTCTGGGGCTTGATGACTCCTGGACATGTCCGGACACATGAACAGGTGTTAGATATTAGAGACTTATATCACCAAAGAGAGACTTCCTCCTTGGGTTAATCAGAAGGATGAGAGAGAATCCAGAAGGAATGAGTTTCTCACTACTGTTTAAGACAGTGACTTTCTGTCACTGTCATTTACTGCCCTATTTCTGAACCACCTAGCTATGAGCGCCACACTCAGAGATGCCGGCTCAGGTGACCCACGGTTTCCTGTAAATTGTCCAATCGTGGGCTGTTGCATTCTTTCAGCTGTGGTTCCCTTGACTGTCCTCGCATCCCTGAGGACCCTGAGAAGGACACAGCCTGTCCATCATCTGGGCCCTCCATCTGGAGCTCCATGCCTTCCACAGGACTTCTGGTCAGGTGGCAGAGAAGAATATTTATGGCTCAGTGACCAGATGGAGCCGGAATGTTCCATAGCAGACAGCGACAAATGAAAAGTCCATGGGCCTCTGGCCAGAGTCAGCCTAGTGAGGCTGAGATGCAGTTTTTGCTCTTGTCCCAGAGGGGATATTTCAATTTTGTGATAATCACCTTGGTTTCCTGTTAATGCACCCCCTGGGTCCTACAGACAGGAAGATAATTGGTTGCACCAGAGAGGGGACCACTCAGGACACTTTCAAACCAGGAGTGTAACTCAATCAACCACTTGCAAAGAACATGGGCATTTTGCCTTGTGTGCCCCCCTCCTTTCTCAGCCCCGATTCCCCGTCTTTTTCCCTTGAAATTACATGCAGACTATTAATAACAATGCTGATTGTTCCCCTGTCTTCCTGCTGCTTGGGCCAGAGGCCTTTTTAGATCTCAGCAGTTGGGAAGATGTTAACTCCAAATGGAAATCTAATCATGACACATTGAAAGACTGACTTTCCAGCTCTATTGGGTGATGTGCTAAGGATCTGGCTTGGGCAAAAGTGTTTCTCTTTCCAGGTCAAATTCCCTGAAGTCTTCTCTCCTTGGTCAGGCTTTGGACTGACTTTTGACTCCCGTTCCTGTAAGCAAAATTATTTCATGTGAAAGTGGACTTTCATTTGATTGAGAAGTAGGGATCTCTGCTAGAATGCCACCCCTGCCATCACTCAGGGAGCCCCAGGGAGAGAATTCACCCCAAGAGACGTAGTCCAGCATGATGACACTGCTAATAGAAGAGCCCGAGTTGTTATGGGGGAATGGGGAGTCTCAGTGAGAAGATTAGATTCCATCCCTGGGACTTCCCCGGGGGTCCAGTGGTTAAGACTCTGAGCTTCTAATGCAGGGACCGCGAGGTCAATCCCTGGTCGGGGAACTAAGATCCCACATGCTGCATGGCGTGGCCAAAAAGTAAAGCAAATTAATAAGTAAAATCCATCCCCCATCCAGGCCAGCCACCTGGATACGCGGGTCATAGGGAGAAGCAGAGGAGCAGATTCTCAGAGCTTGATGCCCAGGCAGCAGTACTAAGGCCCCCGTGATACGGGGCATCCCAAGGGGAAGAGAGCCGCTCACACCCTACTCTTCAGCCCGGTCTGATGAGCCCCATCGGCACAGGGGAAGTTCTGCTCATTAGGACGGGCTCCTGGTGGAGCAGGGGGAGAGACGAAGGTGCTGGTGGAAGACGGGAAATAGTGCCTGGCCTCCACTCTGCCCAGTGGAGCTGTCCGGGGGGAACGCCACGCCCAGTGGCAGACTTTGGGACATGCAGGATGGCAGAGAGGGGCTGTGTGAAGGCCCAATGACCTAGATATTTGAACTAAGCTCAGAGGAAAAAAAAATATAAAGATGCTCTTTGAAGGAAGCATACATGCTTGCAGATCAGGAAACAGTATGGGTCACTCAGTCACGCGACCACAGGGCTAGCCAGAGAGAAGCACATAAAAGGGCCTGAGAGAGGCCCAGGTGACAACGCTGGCCTGCGGGGAGTGGCCAATTAAGAGAGGGCTTTTAAGGCATCAAGTCGAGGCCCACTGAGCAGTGAATGTCTCTCCTGGAAGCTGTCCCAGACCACAGGCTAGAGAGAAAGAGACAGGCTCGCCATGGCCATCGGCAGAGCGGCTCCAGGTAGGAGAGTCTATCAGTTACACGGCAGAGGCAATGATTATCACCTGGCCCTCAGGTGATGCCAGTGGTAAAGAATCCGCCTGCCAATGCAGGAGACACAAGAGACACAGGTTCAGTCCCTGAGTCAGGAAGGTCCCCTGGGGTAGGAAGGGACAACTCACTCCAGTACTCTTGCCTGGAAAATTCTCTGGGCAGAGGAGCCTGGTGGGTTACAGTCCATGGGGCCACAAAGAATCAGACACGACTGAGCAACTGAACACAGCGCACGGCTCAGGCGGCTACACCTGGTGAGCGGCATTGCCTCCTCAGGAATGAGGGCCCTGAGTTAAAAGAGAGGGCCTTCCCGTTCAGACCGGGGGGCTAGAGGTATAGAATTCAGAGGAGGAATTCAGCTTATAGCTGGAGGTGACAGACCAAAGTTTATGAGCGAAAAAGAAAACTATGCACCAATAATTTGGCTGCCCTGATCCCACTATGGCCAGGGAAATGGTTTCTGGCCTAATGATGGCCGGATGATCACCAAGTGTTCAGGAAAAATAGCCCCACAAGGAGGATGTAGGATGGCAGGTCTTGATTCAGCAAATAATTCACTCCCTCAAGCATCTCCAAGGAGGACCATGCCTCCCACCCCTTGACGTGGGCCACGTGACTTGCTCTGGCCAAGAAGACATTAAAGGATGTCATCCAAAGACTGGAAGTGTGTCTGTGCTGACTGGTTGGCCCCCTCAACCTCCTGCCTTTAGCCTGGGTAGAGCAGGCCTCTTGAATCAGGCCACTAGTCCAAGGAGGATGAAGGATGCATGGAGCAGATGTGGATCCAGCCCGACCAGGGCCAAACACAGCAGAGCCCAGCCTGGACCAGCCAGATATAGATTCAGTTGACTCAGAGACGTGTGAATGAGAAATAAATGCTTAGGTGGTGGATGGAGAACTCTGCCATCTTTGAGACACAAATGCTTGGAACACTTTGAAAACCCTTTCCTGCTGCTAAGCATAAATTTGTTCCCCAGATGGCCACCCTGGACTCTAGCAGAGCCCTCTGTAGCCTCATCTCACGACCCTACCCTGTCCTCAGGGATCTTGGGTAAGAGTCATTTCTACCTGGCTTTGGATCCTCATTCCAACTCTTTGTAGCCTTGGAACTTTGAGCCTCAGTGTACTCATCTGTAAAATGGAGCTTACGATTACCTACCTACATGGGTGTGTTTTAAATGAGGTTATGCTTACAAAGGGTTCCCCAAGGGGCACAGGGGTGAAGAATCCTCCTGTCAGTACAGGAGACATAAGAGATGTAGGTTTGATCCCTGGGTGGGGAAGAACCCCTGGAGAAGGCACTGGCAACTCACTCAAGTATTCTAGCCTGAAAAATCCCCCCCACAAAGCCCCATGGCGGGCCCGTCCATGGGGTCACAAACAGTGGAACATGACTGAGCACACACACGTATGCAAGGCTTGAAAATTAAAAGCATGTTGAAAATTATCTGGCACATAACCAATACATTTTCAATAGCAGTTGTTGATGATCATCCTTTCTGCGGTTGGAATTCATTACTCCAGACCCGTTACTCTTGGGTTTTACTCGTGGTTCATTCAGACTCAGGGGCTAGGATGCCTCCCTATGTGTCTCCTTGCTGGGGAGCCCAGACGGCACCCTGCCCCCGGTTTCTGACAGCAGAAGGACACCGTTCTGAAATGCCCACACACTTGGATTTCCCGTCGGAGCGGCCTCAGCAGATTCTGAGAGGTTCCTGTCAAGTGTTGAGAAGGAGGACATGAATCATGGCTTTCCAGGGAGGTTAAAATCCAGACCCTGGGGCAGTTGCCAGAGATGACCCAGAGTGGGGTCAGGTCCTGGTGTCTTGTAGAGCTGGATTCTCTCCTCACTGTGACAAGTCTGAATCCCCTGGAGTGAATAACAAGAGCTCAGCCAGCCAGCCACACGTGCTGTGTGTGGAGGATGATACCAGCTTGGGCCAGAGGAGAAGGTGCATCTAACCTGCTTCTCCCGCGTCTGCCTCCGTGAGTGAGGGAAGGGCAGCCCCCTCACCTCCCCAGGCGACCTTGCTCTCTCTGCAAGTAGGAAGATCGTGGAGGTTCTGTTGAGGTCTTGTCCTAAAGAGAGTAATTGAAAAAGGTGAATTTTACCTTTACACTCTAGCTCATTGGTTCTAAGGTGCACGCTTTCCCTACATGGTAACATCTCTGAAATTAGGTAGCATCCTGATTTCAACTGACATGAAGGCATTGTGTCATGGGGTAATTGGCACCATTTCCTCATCTCCCATGGCTCATGAAATAACATCTTAACAATCAATGGCATTTTAGATTTGGTGAAATGTAGTCTTTTTTTTTTTCCTTATGGAGAAGGAAATGGCAACCCACTCCAGTATTCTTGCCTGGAGGATTTCATGAACAGAGGAGCCTGGCGGGATCCCAAGAGCTGGACATGACTGAGCGACTAAAGCACCAGTCTTTTTTAACAGCTCATGCTTATATAGATTTACTCTGTGCTAGATCCTGTGATTAGTGCTCTACGTGGATGAGCTCATCAGAAAGACTGTAGAAGATCCTCATTCTTTCAGGTGAGAAAACCAAGATCAGAAAGGTAAAGACACTTGCCTAAGGTCACACAGCAGTGGAAAGGCCCTTACCTTTCTCTTTGTGGTCATTCCTGAATTCACCTGTCTGTTCTCTCTGAATGTTCAGTTTTTCGATAAATCAGATCAGCGTTTACTGTGAAGACCTCTCTGTCTGTCTTTCTCTCTCTCTCTCACTCTTTCTCCATCCCAGCCTTTCTCCCTCCTTCCACAAATGCATGCACACTTCAGATATTCTTGAGTGTGTGTGTGCTCACTCAGTCATGTCGACTCTTTGTGACCCCATGGACTATAGCCCACCAGGCTCCTCTGTGGGATTTTTCATGCGAGAATACTCAAGTGGGTTGCCATTTCCTGCTCCAGGGGATCTTCCTCACCCAGGGATCAAACCCGAGTCCCCCACATCTTCTGTATCTCCTGCATTGGCAGGCATATTCTTTACCACTGAGCCACCTGTGAAGCCCTTGAATATCTGGTCCACAAATCTCTCTCAACCTATAACACTCCTGAGAAATTTCCATTTCCTCAACCAAAACATATTTACAGGTTTATTTATCTACTATGATCATGGTTCTGGGGCTTCCCTGATAGCTCAATTGGTAAAGAATCTGCCTGCAATGTAGGAGACCCTGGTTGGATTCCTGGGTTGGGAAGATCTGCTGGAGAAGGGATAAACTACCCATTCCAGTATTCTTGGGCTTCTCTTATGGCTCAGCTGGTAAAGAATCTGCCTGCAATGTGAGAAACCTGGGTTCAATCCCTGGGTTGGGAAGATCCCGTAAAGAAGAGAAAGGCTACCCACTCCAGTATTCTGGCCTGGAGAATTCCATGGACTCACTCTATAGTCCATGGGGTCACAAAGAGTCAGACACATCTGAGCAACTTTCACTTTCACTATCATGGTTCTAGGGAAATTATTCTGTGAGAATAAGGGATGGATAATTCTATCTCCTGATTTCGTGGAGTTTACAATCTCGTATTATGTAAAACTTTTGTGTTTGTTAGGCCAATTAAAACCCCATTTTAAATGCACTAGAAAAGTCTTTGGATTAAATAGTGGGTGGATTGCACCATTCTACTTTCACAGATGTAACAGGGCACCTTATCTGATTTTCACAAAGATATAAAAATCTCACTGAGGCTAGCAGAGGCTGGAAAAACTCTCCGTTTAGAACTGGAAGAGGTCTTTGACTTGGCAAGTGGTGGGGATTTAAATGCCTGGAGGGGACATGCCGTTCTTTTGTTCTGAAAAATCTACCTGAGTGTGGGCCCCTTGGCAGTGAAAGTGGATGTCAATTGTTTCAGGAAAAGCTGCGGATTCGCCCATTACCCTGGACGCAGGAGGTCAGGCCCAGCTCTTCCTCGTCTTCTGGGGAGTTTGTTTTTGAGGTGGGTGGGTGTGGTCTTCCTGGGTGGGTTCAGCCGGCTCTGAGCAGGAGGTGCGGTTCACCTGGCTTGTCTTCAGGGATTGCTATGCTGGGACGATGAGCATGGCGGATGGAGAGCTGGGGCAGAAGTCCTGATGGCCACAAAAGGGTTGAGAAAGACCTCTGCATAAAACAGATAACTAACGAGAACCCGATGGACAGGACAGAGGACTCTGCTCCATGCCTGTGCCGACCTGAATGCGAAGGAAATCCCAAAGCGGGAGGATATATGTCCATGTACGGCTGATTCTTCTGCTGTACGGTAGAAACTGACAACATTGAAAGCAACCGTACTCCAATAAAAAATTAATTAAAAAAAAAAAAGGACGAGAAAGTCCAGCTTCGAAAACGGCCTGGTCCAGCTTGGGGGAGCCCAACCTGGACTTGGCAGGTGAAGGTCACATAGATGGTGTAGTCAAAAATACACAAATGCCACAGACCTTTAAAAAAAATTTACACAACAAAGTCTGTTAACTTGCTAAGCCAGCAAGGAATTTCACTGTGCAGATCACACACAGAGGTGATGAAGTCAGGAGTTACAAGTGCTAGAAAGGAATTTTCATGGTGCCATGCTAATTATGGGTTGGGAGCCAGCTGGGTAGACAGGACCAATGAGTCCATGGGTCTGTAGGCAGATCACAGACCCGTTGTTCAGGGGTATCTTAAGTTACTTCCAGTGAGGCCTGGCGTTCAAGGTCTCTAAGAGCTTGTGACCCTTTATCAGCTTCTGCTGGTTACAACCACTTGCAATGAGACACAACTTGGATGTTTTCTAGGCAAGTGCTGATGCAGGGAAGACTAAATTACTCAGACTTCCTGAAAGGTACTGATACTGGGTGATTTTATTCTGATGCTATCACCTTGTATGGGGCCCAAAGAAGCAGGCCGCCCCTTTATGGTTATCTAGTGGGGCATCTCATAAAGGGAGTTGACAATTCCGAGATGGAATATGCAAGTGGATGGATGATAGCTAGACCATATATAAGAACAGAACTCTGACCCACAGCCTCTGCAACGATTAGATCCAAATGGTAAGGGCTTGGTCAATAATTGCCAGGTTCTTGGGACTTCCCTGGTGGTCCAGTGGTTAAGGCGCTTCATTGCAGGGGACACGGCTTCCATGCCTGGTCAGGGAACCAAGATCCCACATGCAACGCGGTATGAGCAAAAAAAGAAAAGTAACTGCCAGGTTCCCCAATTTTGTCCACACTTCCAACTTAGTACTGACCAGGAAAAGGAAAATTTGCACTCCTAGCCAATACCTAGGAGACCTTCTTCTAGTGCATATAGGATGCCTGCCTCTAGTTTCCCCAGCTAAAAACCAGGGCATTCTGATATCTTCCCTTTTTCCCACTTCCAAGCTCTCCCACTTCTCTGCTGGCCTTTGAGTTTCTGCCAAATGCAAGTGACTGTGGCTCACTCCTCTGCTTTATAGCCACCTCTGAATAAATTTGCTGTGGTTGTTCAGTCACTGAGTCGTGTCCAACTCTTTGTGATCCCAAGAACTGCAGCACACCAGGCTCCCCTTGGCCTTCTCCTGGAGTTGACTCAAATTCATGTCCACTAAGTTGGTGATGCCATCTAACCAGCTAATTCTCTGCTGTCCTTCTCTCCCTTTGTTTCAATCTTTCCCAGCATCAGGGTCTTTTTCAATGAGCTGGCTCTTTGCATCAGGTGACCAAAGTATTAGGGCTTCAGCTTCACCCCCAGTCCTTCCAATGAATATCCAGGGTTGATTCCTTGCTATCCAAGGGACTCTCAAGAGCCTTCTCCAGCCCCACAATTCAAAAGCATCTATTCTTCATCACTCAACCTTCTTCGTGGTCCAACTCTCACATCTGTACATGACTACTGGGAAAACCACAGCTTTGACTATATGGACCTTTGTTAGCAAAGTGATGTCTCTGCTTTTTAATACGTTCTTTAGGTTTGCTCGTTTTCCAAGGAGCTAGTGTCTTTTAATTTCATGCCTGCAGTCCTTCACTTATTCTCATTTGGGTGGTCTTCATATATTTCCACATTCCCACTGCCAAAGGAATGGGCAGGAAAGGAGGACAGTGGAGGTGGCATTTTAAACAAGGAGATCTGCACCCCAGGAATGTAGGAATGCTCAAAGGCACTCTCGGTGGGGTGGGATCTGCTACCCCTGGGTTTTGGAGGCAGGATGGCAGCCAGGCAAGGGGCAGCCAGGAAAGGCAGATAGGATGGGCTTGGAGCCTGATAACCTGGAGAGGGGCCACCTCAAGCAGCAGCAGAAATAAATCACACATTTGGTTGTAAATCCCTCCTGGATGTTCAGCAACTTCTTGGCAAACTTGATGGTCTAATCTTGGCTATGCCCTGGGAGTAAAAAATAAGTGTTTGCACCCAGATGGGGACAGACCAATAAAGGGCCAAGTAGAGGTCAGGGTGAAAACTGCACAAGACTGGAATGCTGGGAGGCATTAGGACAGTGGCATAAAGCCCTATATCTCCTCCCCCAGGAATAGGAGATTCACCCTCACTGGTGTTTAAAGAGAAGCACCCACTGTCTTCTTGCAATGAGGTATCACCCTTGATGTAATAGGTCAAGTTCCCTTTTCCATGATAGCCATCACCTGTGGGTGGTCACCCTTGAGAAACCTCAGAAATATTTTGGGGGAAAAAAGCCTATTGAAAAGACAATAATTCTTGCCAGTAGTACAATTTATAACAATCAAAGGGGGCAACTTAAATAGCCAACATGGGGAGAAGGTTAAATCAGTTAAGTTATAGCCACCCAACAGACTATTATGCAGTTGTTAAGAATAATGGAAGTCTGTTTGAAAGACAGGAGATGACTCTAACGAAACGTCAAGCGGAAAAATTGGACCACAAGAGTTTGCACCATATGTGCCATTTTTGTGATGAAAAATGACTACGTGGGTAGAAGGAAAAAAAAAAAAAAGACCATGAGATTTCTGACTGAAATGCTAAGGGTAATAATCTCGGCTTAAGGGCGTGGGTAGACTTTGACTTTCTTCTGTTTGTTTTTTGGTTCTTTCTGAAGTTGCCATAATAAGTATACACTATAGATTTCCATTGGAAAAAGTGAATGTTATTTTGCATGCTATTTTAATAATGGAAATGCTTTGGCTCTAAGCACGGGACTCAACTCTCTTCCTGACGTTCCCACGTGCCCCTCTCTGGGGTCTGCTTGGCTGGCAGAAATTCCAAGAAATAAACAAACTGCAGCTTAAGGAGATCTGTTCAGGAATAAGTGAGGGGGAGAACCAAATTCTTCATCCAGTCCCTCGGCCAGCTGTGTCTTTGAAAGAATAAAGATGCAAAGCTTTGAGAAAGGAAGGATGCAGGGCTCTGGGGAGAGAAAATTGAGCAGAGAGGCTGTGTGGGTGTGGGGACTTGCTGACACAGGCGGGAGTGGGGGGCTGGGTTTACCTTCTCAGTCAAAGCTACACCCTAAATTATAATACTGTTCTTTGATATGAGCAATGAATATTTTCTTCACCTTAAGTAGGGTGCAGATGAAAGTGTCCTTAAACGGTCTGGCTCTTTTAATTGATCCATAATTTAAAATTGAAGTAAGAACAGTGTGGGCTTTCCAGGTGGCTCAGGAGGGCAAAGAATCCAATTGCAGCTTTGATCCCCAGGTCAGGAAGATCCCCTGGAGGAGGAAATGGCAAACCACTCCAGTGTTCTTGCCTGGAGAATCCCATGGACAGAGGTGCCTAGCGGCCTACAGTCCATGGGGTCGCAGAGTCGGACACGACTGAAGCGATTAAGCACGCATGCATGCACACACACACACAAGAACAGTGTGCTTGAAGCCTCCGACTAAACCCTGATGCTGTCACTACCAACTTTGGAGTGAGTGGCAGCTCTCTTCTTGAGATAGGGTCGCCGATCTGCTGACCACCGCCAGCCCACTGAGTTTCAGGAATGACCTGCCTTGGCTTCTGCAGGCAGCCACTGTGAGCAGCCTGCCTCTGGCCAGCCATGGCTGAATTTCCTCCTGCCACTCCCAGGAGCACAAAATGTGCTATGAGAGCAGATAATGATGGAGATCTACCTGGTGTAATGAATTTCCAGTTTCTGGTTTATTACTTATTTATTTTTTATACTGCATCTGGTCTCCTCAAGAAAGACAATTTCAGGGTAATTCATCTACTCATCCATCTATCCACCTATTCATCTGTCCCTCATTCATCCATCTATCCGTCCTTCCATCTATTTATCCTTCCTCTCATCCACCTGCTCAAAGATTTAAGGAGCATTTACAACGTGTTAGGTGTTATCCAAAATGGTTGCTGCCCCAGGAAGCCCAAAACATAGAGAGAACAAAAGGCAAATGAGTTGCTAATCATCAAAGCAGGATATTCTCATTCATTACATGAAGTTTAAATAGGTGCAACCCCTATGCAGGGCAGCGTGGCAACATTAACGCTGCAGCATTAACACTCCAGCATTAACACCCTTGACCCAGCAATTCCACTTGTTGAAAGTTAACCTACAGATACTCATCCATGCACAGAATGATTCGTGTACTGAGTTATTCATTTCAGCATTATTTGTAATGATGAAAATTTCCAAAGTTCCATCACCCAAATGACCAAGAGTAGGAGACTGATGAGACAAATGATAATATATCTATGTAAGAATTTGTATATTCTTATATTCACTAATATGGAAAGATTACTAAGATTTATTCTTAGGTTAAAGAATATACAATAATGTGCATATTATTTTGCCACATGTACTGAAGAGAAAATAACCTGTGTGTGTTTAGCTTTTGTCTGCAGGCTGTTTCAATGCACATGGAGGCTCTTTCTAGAAAATAAACAACTGACATGACCCTCAACCAATAAGGGATTGTTGTTGTTCGGTTGCTGAGTAACATCTGACTCTTTGAGGTCCCGTGGACTGTAGCACACCAGTCTCGCCTGTCTTCCACTATCTCCTGGAGTTTGCTCACATTCATGTCCGTTGAATCAGTGACGCTACATAACCATCTCATCTTCTGCTGCCCCCTTCTCCTTTTGCCTTCAATCTTTCCCAGCATCAGGGTCTTTTCCGATGAGTCAGCTCTTCACATCAGGTAGTCACAGTATTGGAGCTTCAGCTTCAGGCACAGACCTTCCAATGAATATTCAGGGTTGATTTCCTTTAGGATCAGTCCTCAGCCTTCTTTATGGTCCAACTCTCACATCCATACATGACTACTGGAAAAACCATAGCTTTGACTATATGGACTTTTGTTGGCAAAGTGATGTCTCTTGCTTTTTAATACACTGTCTAGATTTGTCATAGCTTTCCTTCCAAGGAGCAAGAGTCTTTTAATATTATGGCTCAGTCACCATCCTCGGTGATTTTGGAGCCCTCTCGGTGAAAACAACTGAGAAACATGATCTACACTGCCTCCCAGAAGTCCCAGAAGGAGTGAGCCTTAATTACCCATGGTGGTAACCTGCTCACTCACATACACTTGGATTTCCTTCCCTTTCTGTCTCACTTCCTCACTCTTTCACCATGCTGCCTAGGATAATCTCCCAAACTACTTGAGCCCAAATATTTACCTTGAGATCTGCTCTTGAGGAAACACAAATTAAGACAATGTAAATGCTTATGTAGAGATTGAAAGAACCACTGCAGACTCTGGGGAGAGGAACTGGGCGGCTGAGGGCAAGAGTGGCAAGAGGGGTTTTCATCATGGAACCTTTGACATCTTTTTAAATGCCTAACATTTTGAATTACCTATTGAGGACTTCCCTGGTGATCCAACGATTAAGAATTCACCAGAAAATTCAGGGGACACGGGTTCAATCCCTGATCTAGGAAGATTCCTCATGATACAGGGCAACCAAGCCCATGTGCCACAACTACTGAGCCTAGTTGAGAAAGCTTGCATGCAGCAACAAAGACCCAGTGCGGCCAACAATAAATAAATTAATAATAATTAGTTAATTAAAAATAAATTACCTTTTGGAAAAAAATTCCCAATGACACTAACTGATAAATAATACAATTGGGGAGGCACAAAGGACTCTGGGAGCACAGACAGAAAAAAACCCAAACTCAGCCAGTGAACGTAAGCAGTGAACCATAAATTCTGGCTCCTGGTTCAGCAGGCAGGAATCCTGACTCTGTGACTTGCATGCTGTGTTACAGGCCCCATTTCTTGAATTCTTTGTGCCTCAGTTTCCTCATCAGAACAAACTGGGATGATGATAATGGTACTTATTTCATAGAATTGTTGTGAGGGTTAAACACATTAATATTAGTCTTAGTCTTAGTCTGTCTGGGTTGCCGTAACCAAAATACCATAGACTGGATGGGTTATAAACAGCAGAAATGTGTTTCTCACGGTTCTGGAGGCTGGAAGTCTGAGATCTGGGTACCAGCACGGTTGAGTGAGGGTTCTCTTCTGAGTTGCAGACTTCTCTGAGTCCTTACATTGGCAGAACTGGCTGTGGAACTCTCTGGAATCTCTTATAAGTGCACTCATTCTATCCACTCTTATGACTTGATCATTTCCCCAAGGCCCCACCTTCTAAACCATCACCTTTGGGGACTGAGACTTCCACATATGAAATCTGAGGGGACACTCAGACCACAGCAATATGTGACGCACAAGCAAGGCTCACCGACAGAACCCCCTATGTGTCAGCTGTTTGTTGCATTCAGCTGTGTAGCTTGATCTTGGCCAAATCCATATTCCTCCTTGGGAAATTTTCCTATTAGGTATTCTTCTCCCAGCAGCCTCTCAAATTTCTTCATTCTGTGTGTTTTTCTACTTCCAGGAGGAGAAAGCAAAGATACCTTTGGAAACTTCTGGATGGGTTTGCACCATCATCAGAGCTGCGTGACGGTCAGGGAGAACCTCACAGAGGCATCAAAGACAGTAAAAGCCCCAGGAACCAATCAGAAGCCAAGGTAAGTTGAGAAGAATTCATGTTTGGGCACAAAATTGTACCGAGCAGCAGTTTTGAAAAGAAGCTAAGGATGAGTAGTGGAGAGAGAAACACAATTGGCTTTGGTTTATGTCTTCTTACAATTTTTATATTTGAATTGGAATTTGCTTCCTTTTCACCTCTCACTTGAAAAGAACTAAACTCTGATAGTTAAGCTCGAACTGAGCTGGATGGTCCACTATGTCACATAAGTACACTTCTAGTTCTTGGTTCTGATATTTAAAGAGGTGCTATTATTCATCATACACAGTAATATATTTCTTCATTCACTGGTGTCTCCTAGACCCTAAAGCAGAAAAATGCTTTAATAAAAATTTGCGTATTGCTTCCTTAAAGCTGGGAGACTAATCTTGGGGATTGTAGAGTGGTTGGCATTTGGGATGTTGTAATGAATTATTGCCTAATATCTCTTTTCTTGCGACACATATATGATTAGTAAATGTTGTCTGCTCACTGATTAACTTTGTTTATTTCCTAATTAAGTTTAGGATCAGCTGTCTTATGGTTATAGAAATAATTGTTTGATTAATGTGCTGGAATTTACATTTTCATTATGCTCCTGAATAACTTCTGTCCCAATTAGACGCAACACCCAATGCTGATCTGGGGCACCGGAATTGCAATTTTCACCCATTAAGGAATAACAGTTATATTGATTGGTGATAATTGGGTGCAGATAGTAAATACACATTAGCAAAATTTAAATTATATACCAACTGGTTCTTTCAATTTGCTTCCAGAGTAACAGAGTTATAGTGATGGTCATCCGTAGTTTGGACAGAGTAGGAGCTCATATAAAGGCCAGTGCTCTTTTGGATGAGGACATTCCATGAAATTTCAAGCAGAACTGTATAAATGAGCCATCTGTTGGGATTTGATATCTGAGCTTGAAGGTATCTCCTTGAAGTTCTCCCTGGCACCTCACCTGCCTCACTCTAGTCCCTTCCTGTTTCTCTATCAAGAACACTCAATGACTCCTCATTGTCTGCTGCTGTAGGTTTAAACACGCTGGCTGGTGCCCAAGGATATTCAAAATACAATTCCTTCCTAGCCATCCATTTATATTGGGGCTTCTGATGTGAATAGAGATTCACTCAAGGTATCTCAGGACACTAGCGGATTTCCTGTAAGGACGTGTGGAGCGGAAACAGACTCAAGAAGCCTGGAGGTAGGTAACTCGGGTTTTTCCGCCTGTCTCCATTTCTCTCTCTGTCTCGCTGTCTTTCTCTTTGCCTCTGTCTCTCCATCTCTACCTTTGTCTTCAGTGTGCGTCTCTCTCTCCTCTTTTAGAGAGACAGCCTCCTATCTTACCACCAACCAGTTTCCCACCCTCTGTGTTTTCCCCTCTCCCTCACAGAGCAGCCTGCAAGGGCTTTGGTTTTGCTGTTTCCGACTTAACTCCACCTCCATTACCTTCAGCCCCTCACCATCACCTTCAATCATCTAGTTCTCTCATTTCCAAACCCTGGGGAGGAGTGTGGCCTTTGGACTTTGCTGGGTGTCATTCCACTTCCACTGTCCCATTATTGACCTACCAGCGGGCTAAATTTTACTTCATATGTCTACAAACATCAATTCTTTGTGATTTTTAATATTATGTATCACAAAGGAACTTATAATAATCAGTACCATAAATGGAAAGCCAGCATTTTCCTGACATACCTAAAGAAAAGCATAACAATTAAAAAAACTTTAAAATCATATACTTGCCATCAGTTTCATACATCCTGTCCCCCCGGAAGCTCTGGTCTAGCTCCTCACCCCTTTGAAGCCATCTCCACAAGCGTTCTGTTGCCAGCAGTCTCAGGATTGGTCACCCGCAAGTCATGTGCCCATCTCTGTCCAATCAGCTGTGACTAGGGCGAGGGCGTGGTCACCTGATCTAGAGCAAAGGTTTGTGGGTCCCAGGCTTCCTTCAAGAACCTAGTGTGCTAACTAAGTAAAAAATGACTCTCAGAAGTCTACAAGCAATAAATGCTGGAGAGGGTGTGGAGAAAAGGGAACCCTCTTACACTGTTGGTGGGAATGCAAACTAGTACAGCCGCTATGGAGAACAGTGTGAAGATTTCTTAAAAAACTGGAAATAGAACTGCCATATGACCCAGCAATACCACTTCTGGGCATACACACCGAGGAAACCAGATCTGAAAGAGACACGTGCACCCCAATGTTCATCGCAGCACTGTTTATAATTGCCAGGACATGGAAGCAACCTAGATGCCCATCAGCAGACGAATGGATAAGGAAGCTGTGGTACATATACACCATGGAATATTACTCAGCCGTTAGAAAGAATTCATTTGAATCAGTTCTAATGAGATGGATGAAACTGGAGCCCATTATACAGAGTGAAGTAAGCCAGAAAGATAAAGCCCATTACAATATACTAACACATATATATGGAATTTAGAAAGATGGTAATGATAACCCTATATGCAAAACAGAAAAAGAGACACAGATGTACAGAACAGATTTTTGGACTCTGTGGGAGAAAGCGAGGGTGGGATGTTTCAAGAGAACAGCATCGAAACATGTATATTATCTAGGGTGAAACAGATCACCAGCCCAGGCTGGATGCATGAGACAAGTGCTCGGGCCTGGTGCACTGGGAAGACCCAGAGGGATCGGGTAGAGAGGGAGGTGGGAGGGGGGATCGGGATGGGGAATACATGTAAATCCATGGCTGATTCATGTCAATGTATGACAAAACCCACTACAATATTGTAAAGTAATTAGCCTCCAACTAATAAAAATAAATGGAGAAAAAAATGACTCTCAGGTATTTCTTGTGGTTATAGGTTTCAAGCCAAATGCTCTATGCACAAGATCACAGTTTGTCTTTACAGCAACTCCATGGGGAGCTAGTTAGTAGTTCCATTTCTCTATCCTTCAAAACCTAACAGGAATAAACCCCTAAGATTCCCAGGGAGACTAGGCTCCAGGCCCTGGCAAGATGCTGCTCCTTTTGGGACCATTCACAGACAGTTCCATCCAGAGCTGCGTCTTTGCCCCGGAAGCCAAAGTCAGTCCAGGGGCCTCTGAAAATGAAACTCCTCCTCTCCAAATTTGTAACTCCAAAAGGTGGAACTGCAGTCATCCAGGGTATGAGCTGTCTACCAGCAAGGTTTATGGCTGAGTCCAGAGAAAAACCTTTTGGGGAGGTGTTGGGGATGCTGGGAGAACTGCCTCATGCAGAGAGAGGCCTCTATTCCTGACTGCTAATGACTGCACCACCGGTTTGCAGCAGCCCGGGTAGCTGCAGAGAGGTGAAGCAGGAGGATGGCTTTGGCTGCAGAACTTGCTGTGTTCCCGCCATCTGCCTCTGAGTTGACCCCACTGCAGTCTTCTGGCCATTTCAGTTACTCCACCCCTACTCTGAGCGATACACTGAGGGTATTTCTCACCCACTTCTTGCTTCTCCCCACTTCAACACAGTCCCCAGATTTAAAAAAAAAAAAAAAAAAAAGTGATACTTTGTAAAGGGAGCTGAAAATACAGCGTATTGTCTACTTCCGAAGGAAGAACTCTAGCCAAGATGTTGGCTATGATGTCACTGGAGCTTTGACACAGTGCCTGATGTGTGTTAGGTTCCCCGTCATGATCTGCAAATGGATGAATGAGACAGAGTGGAAGGTGTGGCTGGACCAAGCAAAATAGGAGTCTACAATGAAACAAGAACCACACTGTGTATCTTCTCTGATGGAATAAAAAATATCACTTCCCCAAAGGAAACCCCAGTTATTTTTAATTCTAGCGGAATTTCTCTCTTGAAGATTTGGCCAAGAAATACATCGTGTGATACAGTTTTCCAAGAAGAAGAAACTGCTGCCTTCCTGAGCATAGCTCACAGTGGTCCCCAGACCACACTCCCCAAGGGGGCAGGGCTCAGCCCTGCCCAGTGTGGGGTACAGGTTGGTGGGACAGGTTTTGAAGTCAGACTGCCTAGGCTGACATGAGCTGGCTGTGTGATGCTGGACCGCATGGTCAGTGTGGACAGTGATGGACATGGAGCAGTGGAGGGGTAGGAAAGAATGTTCCTTCTGGGCTCAAATCTGGCCTTAGTCCAACACAGGTGATGCTACTGGACAATTTCCTTACCTGTGGAAAATTAAAGGGCTGGAGTAAGTGGCAGATCTCGAGTAGTGCTGTCCATTAGAAATATTTTACAAGACACAAGTGTGATCTTAAATTTTCTCGTAGCCATATTAAAAAAGAGAGAGAGGGAAAAAAGAGAGGGAGGAAACCGTTGAGATTAATTTTAATAATATATTTTATGTAACTCACTCTATCAAAAGTATTATAATTTCAACATGGAATCAACATAGAAGATTATTAGTGTGACATGTTATGTTCTCCCTTTTCTGAGTTTGCAAAATCAAGTGTGCATTTTACATCTTACAGCGCATCTCAGTTTGGACTGACTGCATTCGTATCATTAGTCATTAGTCATATGTGGCCAGTGGTCACTCTTACTGGGCAGTGCAACTGCAGGGTTTCTCGGGTCATGTATTTAGATCGTGGGATTTTAAGATGGACTGTGCTTTTATTGCAGCAAGAGGGACAAAAGTCAAACACAGGAGAGATTCGTGTATGTGTGTGATGCAGGGAGGGGGTGCAGATTCAGCTACTGAGGGAGACTGTGGAATCGTTAAGCCACTCGATTCTACAGAACTGGGTTCAAATCCAAGAACTGCCACTTACCAACTGAAGTCCTTGGGTAAGTCACTTTATCTTTCTAAGACCAAATTTCCACCTGTGAAAGTTAGTTCTGACCTTAGGGAAGCCATGCAGATTAAATGAGATAATACATGTTAAGCACTTAACTCAATACATGGCATATTTTACATACTTAATTATGACAGATATTATTATTATTCCATTGGGGCAGAATTAAAACCAAAATCACAAGCACTGGAGAAAAATCCCCCCCCCCCCCCACTTTTTTTCTCTGTGGGACAAGACTTGCCTAAATGTTCAAGCCTGTAGAAGAGAATGGAAAGGTTGTGGTGGGCATAGACCCTATGCCCCATCGTCTGTCCTGACAGACGTCACTGATCAATCACAGATTCTATCCACCTGAGCCCTGATGAAACTCAGGAGACCTCTCATGCGGGCAGTTGCTCAGTCTCAAGCGGCAAGCAGATGAAATGTTTGTGCCATCTGTGCCTTAGCACTGTGTGATAGAAGGTGGATGTCAGACCCCAAGAAGGCCAAAATGGGTGAGAGAGAGCGAGAGAATGAGAGCATGAGAAGAGGTTCGCAGGGGGTTAGAGTGACCAGTCAGAGATGGGACTTTTTCCTGTCTGAGTGTTTCTTGCATCTTGGAGTCAGGGTGTCTGAGCCAACACGTGGTTCCTCTCTGAATCCTGCATTGGTTGGAGCTTGAGTTCCAGAGGTCTCTCTGGAGTGCCTTCCAGGGCCAGGCATCAGAGCTGGGGTCGAACCCTGGCTATTTCATCCAGGGAGGCGGGTTCATTTAGAATTCCAAGGGCCTGATTTATCTTGTGCTGAGCTGCCGGCTAGGAACGAATGGCCGACTGTTTCCCCAACAGCCCTGCTTCCCGATCATCACTCTTGCTCAGCCCCTCGGGCTCTGAGGGGCTCACGTGGGAGTGTGTTAGATCCAGCCCATTCATCTCCCGCCCATCGAGGGAACATCTCCCTGCACCAGCCCCAGAGCTTCTCTCACAGAGACGAGAGAATGAGAGCCAAGTTGACACTCTTTCCCCGAGGAGACGATGAGGCAGAACCAAGAGGAGGTTTAAGACAAATGCAAAGAAAACAGGTCCATCCATCTTTCCTTCATTTCTTTATTCATTCAACAAACATTTGCAGGAGCCCAGAGCAGTTTCTTAGGACCAGGAGAGGAGCTTGTAAAGATGGATCAGGCATAATTTCTCCCTCAGAGTGTACAGGACATGGGGGAGGCTATGGCAAGTCAGTCAATAATTGGAATACTCAGTAAACATAATGACAGGTCACTAAGGGAGGTCACTTCACATCACCCCCTCTGGAAATCTTACAAAGCCTTCTGGAGGCCTTTGAATAAAATTCCATCTCCTGACCTTGGCTCTTAAAGGCCGATACTTTGGGCCCCACCCACCTCTCGGACCTCACCTTGACTTGCTCACACTGTGCCTGTCGCCCACTCTGTTCCAGCTGCAAAGGCCAGAAGGTCCCCAGTCCCTCCACAGTTCTTGCCCCAGGGCCTTTGCACAGCCGTTCCTCATGCCCTCCCTGACCTCACTGTTGGCTTCTTCCCGGTCAAGCCTCAGCCCTACGGCCCCTTCCCAGAGCAGCCCTCTCTGACCCCCACTGACAGTTGGATACAGGCGAGTGAGGCCAAACCAGTCTCTCTGAATCCAGAAGGCATGCTTTTTTTTTTTGGCTTGTTCTTGGTAGTGTTTCTTTTATTCACTGTTTGGAATCTGGCTTGCTGACTTTGCCGCTTGCTAGCTGTGTGTCACTACACTCTCACTAGCGAGTCACTGCGGTTCTCAGTTTTGTCATCTGCAAAAGGGGGCTATAACACCACCTTAGAGAGGCTCATCGTGGGCTCCCCAGGAACCTCGGTGGTAAAGAATCCGCCTGCCAGTGCAGGAGACGTAGGAGACTCAGGTTGGATCCCTGGGTCGGGAAGATCCCCTGGAGGAGGAAATGGCAACCCACTCCAGTCTTCTTGCCTGGAGAGTCCCAGGGTCACAGGAGAGTGGTGGGCTGCAGTCCCTACGGTTGCAAAGAGTTGGACGCGACTGAGCACACACACAGAGAACTATCCTGTGGATAAAATGAGATAGTGCAGGCAAGGAGCACAATGCTTGGCACATGGGAAGAGCTTGGTAAACACTCGCTACTCTCATTAGTCTGTCTGGAGCAAATTGGGAATGAGCATGACTTATTCACACGGTGAGGAGTGCTCAACCAGCCTGTTATTAGTCTCTTTGTCAACCACCTTGCAACTGGAATTTTTCTCTTTTGCCCTTCAAATGCATCTAATCTGAAGATTCCCTCCAGCCTCCTGCTGGCTGCAAAATTCCAGCAGGAATCTGCTTCTGCAGGGGCTGGCTTCCCATCTGGCTGGAATCACCTGCCAGGCACCCGCAGCATGAGCACCTCACAAATTAGGGAGATCAGGAACAGCCACTTCAGATAGTTCGCAGGCCGCAGGGCGCCGAGTGGTGGCAGAACCACTTGCTGAAGCTGAAATTAACAGGCTTCTTGGGTTGGTTGAAGGCTTTAATTAAAAAATGCTAGGGAATTATTTCCTTAATTCAGAGACTTCTCAGTAATCACTTTCCCCTGCTTTGCCCTGAGAGTCTTTATCTCCAGCTAGATTAATAGATGGTCTCAACAACCTGAGCACAGGACCTGTGGCTGGAGTTTTGGGTTGTCAAATGAGGTGGGTGCTCTTCAAGGCTCCGTTCTGGGGTTCCAGACCTCTTCAGGCTGCGTGTTGCCTTCGGCCCCCTGAATTAGATGAATGGCTTAGCTGACTCGGGCTGCCATTACAGGACATGTTAGACTGGTGGCTGAAATAACAGAAATTGGTTCACTCAGTTCTGGAGGCTGGAAGTCCAAGATCAAAGAGCTGACGAGTCTGTTCTTTCCTGAGGCCTCCCCACTTGACGTGCGGAAAACATCTTCTGGCTTGGTCGTTAGGTGGTCACCCCTCGGTCTCTGTTGTCTGTATCCTGATCTCTTCTTCTTATAAGGGGACCAGTCACACTGGATTGGGCTTCCTAGGTAGTGCTAGTGGTGAAGAACACGTCTGTCAGGGCAGGAGACGTAAGATACACGGGCTCTATCCTTGGGTGGGGAAGATCCCCTGGAGGAGGGCATGGCAACCCACTCCAGTATTCTTGCCTGGAGAATCGCATGGACAGAGGAGCCTGGTGAGATAGAGTCCATGGGGTTGCAAGGAGTAGGACACTACTGAAGTAATTTAGTGCAGGTGTGCGCGCACACACACACACACACACCCACACACACCCCAGATTAGGGCCCACCCTAGTAACCTCATTCTGCCTTAGTCACCTTTTTAAGGATGTTATCTCCAAAACAGTCACATTCTGAGTACTGACGGAGTTAGGGCATCAACATAGGACCGTAAGGGGGACACAGTTCAGCCCACATCAGCTATCTTTCTCGTTAATTTCACAGCTCCCATCTCCACACCTTCTTTCAGCTCAGAAATGATCACGCTCTGCTGCGATGGCCTGGATATTTCTCTTTCTCTCTAAACTGTATGTCTGTGAGAGCAGGAACCCATTGTTTGCCCCACTGGAATATCCCCACTGTGCTTAGGACACTGCCTGATCACAGTAAATACTCAGCAAATCTTTGTAAAGCCCGTGAATGTATTTGCCATCTTGGCCAGCCTTAGGATGAAGTGAGGGGGAAAAGAAGGAAGACCCACCCATATGCTCAGCTTGAGGCTGGCCTGTGGCTGGATCTGGTGGGATACTGCCACGTGGCTACATCCCTGCTCCTAGATCTCCTCTGAGACATCACCTGTAGGTTTTCTCTTCTCCAGCTGGTCACCCTGCCCTCCTGCCTTCTACCATCTCTTCAACAATGCCCACCACCCTGCTGCAGATGGCTGGCCAGGCTTTCTCCAGCCAGAGCCATCCTAGACAGATCAATAAAGGTCCCTTTCTTAGTAGCTGCAAAAAAAAAAAAGCAGTTAATCTTGTCTAGGGTGAGTCATCTTGCTTTAAAGGTTAGGGTGGAGGTAAAGACATCTGTATTATTTTGTGTCCAATGTCAGCAAACCAAGTGATATTTTCTTAATGACTTTGCGCGAACGTTTCAGATATAACTACTTGTTTTCCTCATTGATCCTCTCGCCAGCTGCTGTCACCCTTTAATTGTAAGTCTCCTCTCCCCTCCCTGCTCCCAGCCTTGCTGACAAATAGATAATAATGATCTGTAAATAAACATGTACGTGCACCAGGGGAGCCACTCTTGAAAAGAACTCTGCGTGGCAGGAGGCAGACAGGGAGGAAAAGCAGTGAAGTCACTCAGACCCTGGTTAGAATCACGGCTCTGCACTTCCTCAAATAATGCCATCCGACAGATAAAGCACTGGGCAGGGATGGGAATGTTCCATATCTGTGCTGTCCAACACGATAGCCGCTAGCCACAGGTGGTGACCGAGTGCCTGAAGTGTGGCTAGTGCAACTGGGGAACTGAGTTTTAGTTTATTTTATTGGTGCGATGTAAATAAAATAAACTAAAACTCAGTTCCCCAGTTGCACTAGCCACACTTCAGGCACTCAGTGATAAGTAGCAAATATCACGATCAGTGCAATTTTATTATTTTAGTTAAAAAAAAATTTATATACTGTATAAATAATTATATTTATTTAATTTATATATTTAATTAAATTATACATTTATTTGTGTTAAATTATATTAATTAATTAATTTAATATATATATTTATGTACACACTATACACTCCATGGAATTCTCCAGGCCAGAATACTGGAGTGGGTAGCCTTTTCCTTCTCCAGGGGATCTTCCCAACTCGGGAATTGAACCCAGGTTTCCAGCATTGCAGGCAGATTCTTTACCAGCTGAACCACAAGGGAAGCCCAAGAATGCTGGGTTGTGTAGCCTATCCCTTCTCCTGCGGATTTTCCCAACCCAGGAATCGATCCAGGGTCTCCTTCATTGCTGGCGGATTCTTTACCAACTGAGCTATGAGGGAAGCCCTGTTTTAATGTTAAGAAACATGTATTTCCATAGTTATTTTGGCCTCATCAGATCTTCGGCCTTCTCTCGTTGTGGTGTGTGGGCTCCCAAGCACGTGGGCTGTAGCCTGTGGCGCATGGGCTTAGTTGCCCCACGTCACGTGGGGTCTTAGTTCCCCTACCAGGTACTGAACCCACGTCCCCTGCACTGGAAGGCGGATTCTCAACCACTGGACCACAGGGAAGTCCCTCGATCAGCCCAGTTTTAGAGATCAGTCATGTCACCTCTCAGAGCCTCTACTTGCTCCCCTGTAAATGGAGATAATGACCTCTATTGCATAACTGCAGCACTAGCTGCCTTAACTAGCAGGCTCCATGGCGCAGTGGCTTCAAAAGGTCTGACAATTACTTCTTGCCTGTGTGATAAATCTCTTCCAAGGGACATTCAGGAATTCAGGACGACGGACTCTCTGACCTCCCACACGTAGTCACTCCGGTTATCCCCAGCACAGTCAGCCGGAAAGGGAAAATAGCACAATTCCAAGGCTAAGGATTTTATCTTAAGTAATTGAAGCCGAAGTTGCAACATCATTTCCACTCTCATGATTCTTGGTAAGAACTCACTTGCCTTGCCAAGCGTAACTGCAAGAAGAGCTGAGAAATTTAGTCTCTAGCTAGGCAGCTGTGTCCCAGCTAAGACTCTTGCTATGGGATAAGGAAAGAACACATGTTGGAAAAGAGACAACTGTCTTCATCCCCATGCGTGCCGACTTTGCAGCGATGTTGTAAGGGTTAAATGATAATATGTATATATCACAGTACTTGTGTGTCCGTCTGCTTTTTTTTAATTGGAGGATAATCGCTTTACAATGTTGTGTTGGTTTCTTGCTGCTGCTGCTAAGTCGCTTCAGTCGTGTCCGACTCTGTGTGACCCCATAGACGGCAGCCCACCAGGCTTCCCCGTCCCTGGGATTCTCCAGGCAAGAACACTGGAGTGGATTGCCATTTCCTTCTCCAATGCATGAAAGTGAAAAGTGAAATTGAAGTTGCTCAGTCGTGTCCAACTCTTAGCGACCCCATGGACTGCAGCCCACCAGGCTGCTCCGTCCATGGGATTTTCCAGGCAAGAGTACTGCAGTGGGTTGCCATTGCCTTCTCTGTTGGTTTCTTATGAGTATACATATGTCCCCTCCCTCTCGAGCCTCCCTCCGCACCACCTCCCACCCCCGTCTCACCCCCAGGTCATCACGGGGCACCAGGCTGAGCTCCTGTGTTATACGGCAACTGCCCACTAGCCATCTATTTCACACATGGTAATGTACATATCTCAGTGCTACTCTCTCAGTCTGCCCTACCCTCTGCTTCCCCCGCTGTGTCCACAAGTCCATTCTCTACGTCTGTGTCTCTATTCCTGCCTTGCAAATACGTTCATCAGTACCATTTTTCTAGATTCCATATATATATATATATATATGTTAGTATATGATATTTGTTTTTCTCTTTCTGACTTCCTTCACTCTGTATAGCAGGCTGTAGGTTCATCCACCTCAGTTCAACTGACTCAAATTTGTTCATTTTTATGGCTGAGTAATAGTCCATTGTAGGTACGTATCATAATTTCTTTATCTTTTCATCTGTCGATGGACATCTAGGTTGCTTACATGTCCTAGCTATTGTAAATAGTGCTTCAATGAACACCAGAGTACATGTGTCATTTTGAATTATGATTTTCTCAGGGCATATGCCGAGTAGTGGGATTGCCAGGTCGTATGGTAGTTTTATTCCTAGTTTTTTTAAGGAATCTCTGTACTGTTCTCCGTAGTGGCTGCATCAATTTACATCCCCACCAACTGTGCAAGATTGTCAGCTTCTGCTGTGAAAGCAAACAACCCTTATATTTAATATCTTAGGACAACACTTAGATTCCAGAACCACCAATTTCACTCACTATTTGGGCTAGGTTCACTTAAGTGTTTCTAGCCTCAGCTGATCTCAGTTTATTCATGCCATTTCAGTCCATTTCTGGGTGGTTTAGGTTGGTGAGAGAGAGCTGACTGTTGTAGGGTGGGTCCAGCTGGACCATCTTGTCTCTGCTCTACTTAACTTCTTACCCTGCAGTTGGTTAATGACAGGGTTGCAAGGGAGTGTGGGAGCTTGCCTTTGGGGGCTTAGGATTGGAACTGGCAGCCAGTCATTTCAGCCACATCTTGTTGACCAAAATGTGTTCACAAGTCTCAAGACCAATCAAAATTCAGGGGTAGGAAAATATACTCCCTTTTTAAAGACTTTTTTTAATGTGGACCATTCCAAAGAATTGATACTTTTGAACTGTGGTGCTAGAGAAGACTCTTGAGAGTCCTTTGGACTGCAAGGAGATCAGACCAGTCAATCCTAAAGGAAATCTACCCTACCTATTCATTGGAAGGACTGAAGCTGAAGCTCCAACACTATGGCCACCTGAGGAGAAGAGCTGACTCATTAGAAAAGACCCTGATGCTGGGAACGATTGAAGGCAGGAGGAGAAGGGGACAACAGAGGATGAGATGGTTGGATTGCATCACTGACTCAATGGAACAAACTCCGGGAGATGGTGATAGACAGGGAAGCCTGGTGTGCTGCAATCCATGGGGTCACAAAGAGTCATAAATGACTGAGCGGCTAAACAACAACAATTTTTAAAGTCTTTACTGAATTTATTACCGTTATATTTTTGCCTTTTGGCTGTGATGAATGTGGGATCCCAACTCCCCAACCAGGGATTGAACCCAAACCCCCTGCACCAGAAGGTGAAGTCTTAATCACTGGACCACCAGGGAAGTTCCAATTCTCTGTGTCTTGATTGGAGGGGAGACCAAGTTGTATTGCCAAGAAGTACAGATACAGGGAGGAAAATAGAGTCATTTTTTATTTTTTGCAAGCAATCTACCATAATTTGGCACACAGTCCATTCAACACAGGGCTTCCCAGGTGGCACTGGTGGTAAAGAACCTGCCTGCCAATGCAGGAGGCATAAGAGAGACAGGTTCAATCCCTGGGTTGGGAAGATCCCCTGGAAGAGGGCATGGCAACCCAGTCCAGTATTCTTGCCTGGAGAATCCCATGGACAGAGGAGCCTGGCCGGCTACATACAGTCCATGTGATTGCAAAGAGTCGGACACAACTGAAGCAACTTGGTATGCATGCATGCCATTCAACACATGGTGATGTAATAACATTATCAAGCCATGAAGGCAAATTTTTTTTTCTATATTCTCTATTCAGTTATTCATTGAAAAAAAAATTACTGAGTATTTACTATGGGTCCAGCTCTGTGCTAAAGATAGTAGCTAGCTTTGGTGTGTTGGGCATTCAACTGCTACCAAGAGGTCAAGTTAATTTTTGTGTCATAAAAAGAAGATAAATAAGCTTCAGGACAGATGCCGGTTCCACCTCTCAGCCCTTGACTGGTGCCCATTGTCCTCTGGTCATTTCCTGGCTACCTCTGACAATGAAAAGGTGCCTTGTTAGCCGTGGCTCCCGTTGTTTTGACTGTGGTGTGGTCATCTCTCTGAACCTGGGTGAATTATCAATGAGGTTTGTAGCTGCTTGTGGTTTTGTCTGCCGGAGGGGAGCACTTTGAGATGAACCTGGATGGGTCCAGCAGGAGCTGACAAAAGCCTTTGGAGAGAGAGAATAAACAGCCCACTGATTCAGAGGCTATAAAAGGAATCCTTCTTGCTTCCACGTAAAATGACTTGTCTTGCCTGCAAGATGAATCAGAAACATAAAGGGTGATGAATGGGAGTGATTTCCAAAGCACTGGGAAATATCGTGGGCCCCACAGCGAAGTCACATCTGGTGGCTGCAAGATACATCTTGGGCCCGATGACATCCATCTCTGTCTCTCCAGGTATCTGCAGCCTTGCTCCCACTATCTTGATATCAAATCCAGCATTCTTCTGCAGCTGAAAATCTTATTGGAGACACGTTCTCTGGACCTGACAACTCCCAAACAAAAATAAAATGCCATTTGAAGACTGAAATGCCTAAGGAGGGAAATCTTAGAAGGATAAGCACTTCTGGTTCTTGTCTTCGCTTGCTTTGAGCATCAAAGTGACTCATAAAAGAAGCTGACCATAGGTTCGTGGATTTATCTCTGGGCTTTCTATTCTGTTCCATTGATCTATATTTCTGTCTTTGTGCCAGTACCATACTGTCTTGATGACTGTGGCTTTGTAGTAGAGTCTGAAGTCAGGCAGGTTGATTCCTCCAGTTCCATTCTTCTTTCTCAAGATTACTTTGGCTATTCGAGGTTTTTTGTATTTCCATACAAATTGTGAAATTATTTGTTCTAATTCTGTGAAAAATACCGTTGGTAGCTTGATAGGGATTGCATTGAATCTATAGATTGCTTTGGGTAGAATAGCCATTTTGACAATATTGATTCTTCCAATCCATGAACACGGTATGTTTCTCCAACTGCTGGTGTCCTCTTTGATTTCTTTCATCAGTGTTTTATAGTTTTCTATGTATAGGTCTTTTGTTTCTTTAGGTAGATATACTCCTAAGTATTTTATTCTTTTTGTTGCAATGGTGAATGGTATTGTTTCCTTAATTTCTCTTTCTGTTTTTTCATTGTTAGTGTATAGGAATGCAAGGGATTTCTGTGTGTTAATTTTATATCCTGCAACTTTACTATATTCATTAATTAGCTCTAGTAATTTTCTGGTAGAGTCTTTAGGGTTTTCTATGTAGAGGATCAAGAATTCATTTGAATCAGTTCTAATGAGATGGATGAAACTGGAGCCCATTATACAGAGTGAAGTAAGTCAGAAAGATAAAGAACATTACAGTATACTAACACATATATACGGAATTTAGATAGATGGTGGCAATAACCCTATATGCAAAACAGAAAAAGAGACACAGAAATACAGAACAGACTTTTGAACTCTGGGGGAGAACGTGAGGGTGGGATGTTTTGAAAGAACAGCATGTATATTATCTATGGTGAAACGGACCACCAGCCCAGGTGGGATACATGAGTCAGGTGCTCGGGCCTGGTGCACTGGGAGGACCCTGAGGAGTCGGGTGGGGAGGGAGGTGGGAGGGGGGATCGGGATGGGGAATACATGTAACTATATGGCTGATTCATGTCAATGTATGACAAAACCCACTGAAATGTTGTAAAGTGATTGGCCTCCAACTAATAAAATAATATTAAAAAAAAAAAAAAAAAAAAAAAAAAAGAAGCTGAAAGGGGCCATTTGCACCAGAAAAAGAAAAAAAAACTTCCTTGGGAGGCTTTTTTCCCAATGTTTTATTATGAATAGTTTCAAATTTATAGCAAAGGTGAAGTAATTTTATCCATCACAAAAACTCTACCACTAATCTATAGCTAACCATTTTATTCTTCTTGCTTGATCACTTACCAGTCGATCAACCCACTGTTCTTATTTTTCTGACACGTTTCAAAGTAAGTTGCAATCATCAGCCCATTTTGGCAGGGGCTTTTTAAGACCACAGCTGTCAGGGACCTACAACCAGATCCCTGAATCATTATCCAGGAGATTTGCACTTTTAATCATTTTAATCTCATTTTGCAAGAGGAAAAACTGAAGCTCAAAGTTGGGTGACAGGACCTGTCCAAGGCTGCAACAAGCAGGTGCTGAAGCTGGGATTTAAACTCATGCAGGGTCTTTTATATTCTGAGCCTGTACTTTGCCGGTTCTGCTACAAAGACTGTGAAGTCGGCTCTTTCTTGTGGCCCAGAATGGCCTGTGTAGGAGGCGTAGGAGGAGCTCAGGGTACTCTGGCTCAGCAACTATGTCTCTGACTTTCCTCAGCATTTCTGTTTAGAGCTTGGGACTTCAACCAGACTACGTCAGAGAGCCTGTGGTCAGAACAAACGGTCCATCTTTGCTCATGCATGCATGCTAAGTCCCTTCAGTCATGTCCAAGTCTTTGTGGCCCTATGAATTATGGCCCGCCAGGCTCCTCTGTCCATGGGATTCTCCAGGCAAGAATACTGGAGTGGGTTGCCATGCCCTCCTCCAGGGGATCTTCTGGACCCAGGGATCAAACCTGAGTCTCTTAGGCCTCCTACATGGGCGGGTGGATTCTTTACCACTGGCGCCACCTGGGAAGCCCTCATATTTGCTAGTAGCCATTGAACCACAGGTTATTGCGCCTTTTGAAATTTGAAAAACGTGCATAACAATGGTTTCTGACTCATTAGTTAGATGAGATTGATAGCTTACAGTGAATGGTGTCAGATTCATGATCTTCAAAGAAGATTTAACTTCGGGACCAGAGACCAGGCTTGATCACTCGAGAGCTTTTGTACAGCAGAGTTTCATTAAAGTATAAAAGGGGCGGAGAACGCTTCTGACATAGACATCAGAAGGGGGACGGAGAGTGCCCCCCTTTGCTAGTTTTAGCAAGCTGCTTTATGCCCGTTAGAAAGTTACTCATCAGATAGGAGAGACACCTCAAGGCTGAAGGAGTTTCATCAGGCCCCTCTCCCACAATATGCATTTTTGAGATAGGATGGCATGAGGTGTGTCATCCCCCCCGCCAGAAAACAATTGATATGGATACTGGTTTGTTGAGCTTATTATTAGCCCAAAGTTTGAGAAGAGAAAAAGTTAGTCTTAGGTGGAACCATTTTGAAGAAAGGCAAATTCCAAAGCAAATACATAGTTTCATTAACATAGCTTGGGAAAAGTATTTCCATAGAGAAACCTCCTTTTAATTTTTTATGGAGAAGAAAAAAAATCTGACACTTGTAGTTTGTTTCCTCCTGCCGCTTAAGGGAGAGGTAAAAAATGCCTGACACTTGCAGCCTATTTCCTCCATTTGGAGACCCCTGGCCTTCCTGCCTATTACCCTCTCAAGATGATTCATGTAAATGTGTAAGTGCTGAAAAGAAGTAGCTTTTATGTTAGTTATTCATTCCTAAGTGTACCCTTATCCTTCTCAGTCTATAAACTTGGATGGCCATAAAAACATAGCTTAATTTCTTTTCCTGTAACTAAACTCAGTTTTATTTGGAGCTCCTGTTTTGCATCAGATTCCTCAGAAAGAGACTGTAAGATGAGGATGTATGTAGAAGTGATAAATAAGGAAGTGGTCTCGGGAAGATCTGATCAAGGAGCAGACTAGTGAGCCTCCCAAGGGAAAGGGTGAAGCCAGGTCCCAGGGAGGGTGGCCTTCCGTCTGGACCACAGGGCACTGGGCACAGTGATGGCCACACACCAGGATGTCCCAGACTGGAGGCACAGAAACTGAAGAATGTGTCCCTCGTGCTCCCTATTCTCATTGGCAGCAGTTCAGGGCTGTCCTGGGGAATGTGAATGCCTGGGCACTTTGGATTCTCCAGAGGGGCAGAGCCAATGGGGCTCTGGAAGCCTGAGGGCAGTTCAGTTCAGTTCAATCTCTCAGTCATGTCCGACTCTTTGTGATCCCATGGACTGCAGCACGCCAGGCCTCCCTGTCCATCACCAAATCCCAAAGTCTACTCAAACTCACGTCCATTGAGTCGGTGATGCCATCCAACCCTTCTCCTCTTGCCTTCAATCTTTCCCAGCATCAGGGTGTTTTCAAATGAGTCAGCTCTTCACATCAGGTGGCCAAAGTATTGGAGTTTCAGCTTCAACATCAGTCCTTCCAATGAACATTCAGTACTGATTTCCTTTAGGATAGTCTGGTTGGATCTCCTTGCAGTCCAAGGGACTCTCAAGAGTCGTCTCCAACACCACAGTTCAAAAGCATCAATTCTTCGGCACTCAGCTTTCTTTATAGTCCAACTCTCACATCCATACATGACTATTGGAAAAACCATAGCCTTGACTAGATGGACCTTTGTTGGCAGAGCAATGTCCCTGCTTTCTAATATGCTGTCTAGGTTGGTCATAACTTTTCTTCCAAGGAGCAAGCGTCTTTTAATTTCATGGCTGCAGTCACCATCTGCAGTGATTTTGGAGCCCCCAAAAATAAAGTCAGCCACTGTTTCCACTGTTTCTCCATCTATTTGCCATGAAGTGATGGGACCAGATGCCATGATCTTAGTTTTCTGAATGTTGAGCTTTAAGCCATTGTTTTCAGTCTCCTCTTTCACTTTCAACAAGAGGCTCTTTAGTTCTTCTTCACAGCCTGAGGGCAGCCCTGCCACAAAAGAGAGGTAGGTGCTGGCCATGGGGCACCCAAGCACGTGGGCAGACAGTGTGCATGAACATGGCAGAGGGTTTGAGGGATTTGGGTGGGTGCTAATAGCATCAGCTACAGATCCCATCTGCCTCGGTGCAGAAATCTGGATTAGGTTTGTGGGGTTTCCCTGGGGACACACAGTAACGAAGTGTGGCAGTGAGACAGGGATCAGAGCCCTCCGTTCTAGTCTGTTCCCTCTGGCCTGAGCACTCTTCATGCCTCTGCCCGTCTAACTCCCTGCAGGCTGAGTCTGAATTTCTGACCGAAAGGTCCTTTCAGGCCCCCAGCTTAGCCTGTAGGAGCCCTTTTGCCCCTTTCACACCATTCTGGGATTTGGGGAAATTCCATCCCTGGGACCCAGCTCAGCACCTGGATTATTCTCCTGCCCCCGTGCTGCGCTTTGGCACGGGAACCTCAGAAGGGTGGATCTCAGGCTCACAGGTGAGACCACGCTGGGGGCGATGAGCGCGCTGAGGTCTTACTGTCTGCCCTCCCCAGGTTACACCCAAGGGAAGGGCTGCCGCAGGTGTCTGCTGCCCTCGGACACCCCGGGCTACCTGGGAGCCCTCGTTGCTTCCTAGAATCAGCCTGCGAGTCCTAATGATATGTGAGCATTTGGATTCTTTCTCTCTGATTCCTCGATTCCCGGGCAGCTTTTCTAAGAACGAGCTATCTTAGATGACCCAACTTTGTAATTTCATTTATTTGTTTATTTTTGGCTGTGCTGGGTTTTAGTTGTGGCGAGTGAGGGCGACTCTCGTTGTGTTGCCCAGCTGTGTTGCTCACTGTGGTGGCTTCTCTTGCTGTGGAGCGCGGGTTCTAGGGCGCGCAGGCTTCAGTAGTTGCGGCTCCCAGGCTGTGGAGCAGACTCGGTAGTTGTGGCACGCAGGCTTGGTTGCTCAGAAACATGTGTGAGCTTCCTGGCTCAGGGATCAAACCCACATCTCCTCCATTGGCATTGGCAGGCAGATTCTCTACCACTGAGTCACAGGTAAGCCCTATCTTCTTCTTCTTCTTGTTCAGTTGCTAAGTCATGACCGACTCTTTGTGACCCCATGGACTCCACATGCCAGGCTTCCCTGTCCATCACCAACTCCCAGAGTTTGTTCGAATTCATATGTATTGAGTCGGTGATGCTATCTAACCATCTCATCCTCTGCCGTCCCCTTCTCCTTTCGCCTTCAATCTTTCCCAGTGTCTTAGATGAGCTTATTTACAAAGCAGACATAGAGATACAGACACAGAGACCAAATGTATGGATACCAAGGGGGAGAGGGCGGTGGTGGGATGAGTTGGGAAACTGGGATTGCAAGATGTACACTGTTGATACTGTGTGTAAATAAGGAAACTAGTGAGAACCTCCTGTATAGCATAGGGAACTCTACTCCATGCACTGTGGAGACCTGAGTGCCGGAAAATCCAAAGAAGAGGAGATAGAGGTAAACACATGGCTGATTCACTTTGCTCCACAGCAGAAACTAAGAATATTGTACAGCAACTATATCCCGATAAAAATTAATTTTAAAAGTCTCTTTTTAGATATTAAAAGAGTAACAGGAAGGCTATCTTGTTCTCACTAAACATTCTCCTGGATATTTATTTGCAAAAGTGGTTGCTTACACTACATGAGAGCCAGCTGGGGAACTTAATAGAACTGCAGCGTCGCACAGGTCAAATCCCCAGAGACTCTGATTCAGGCTAAAGACCTCGAAACTCACGAGCCAGGAGCCTGACCGCTTTATGATGTCTACTCTTCTGTGTCAATTCTCTTAGGCAGAAAGAGGCCCCGCCAGCCACTTGCTGCCTAAATAGGGGAAAGGAAACGCAGCATGGAAAACAACTCCAGCTAACACCCCAGAATGCGCTGCTGCTGCACAAGACTGCGTTCTGACTCGTGAAGCCCTTTAAAAAAACTTCTGTAAACTCTTGGATTGTTCCGTCTCCGTGTGCCTCCTTACTTCCAGCTGCAATGTGTATATTGTGTCCTCATTATACAGACGTCCCGCTGTGCTCTCTGCATTTTGGTGTGGTGTTCTCTTTGTCCCCGGCAGCAGCTTCTTCATTGTTCCCTCCCCACTGGATGTTTCTTTCTATATGGTAGGCAGGGAGTTAGACAAAAATCCACCTGGCTGCGGGTTCTTCCTAAAATTCACACTGAACGGGTGTGAATTAATAAAAAGAGACCACTTGCTTCGAGGGAAAGAGGCAGCTGAATGCTGTAGTCAAGAATGTAGATTCTGGGGCTTCGTTCAGTGTCCGCCTCTTCTTAGCTGGGTGGTTTCCTTTTTGGTAAAGAATCTGCCTGCGATGCAGGAGACCTGATTTCGATCCCTGAATCAGGAAGATCTCCTGGAGGAGGGAGTGGCAACCCGCTCCAGTATTTCTGCCTGGGAAATCCCGTGGACAGAGGAGCCTGGTGGGCTACAGTCTGTGGGATGGCAAAGAGCTGACCACGTGGGCACACACACACGCACTTCCTTTCGCTGAGTCTTGGTTTCTCCAACTGGACAATGAGGGTAGTGATGTGATCCACCACAGAGAGGGACTGCGAGGATGAATGAGCAAGTGTGTGGGAAGTGCTTCGCACGGGGAATGCAAGGCCGGCACAAGTACCCATAAGAACGGGTGTTTGGGTCTTAACCTGAGGTTTCTTCCACAAGTTTTCCAGGTAACCATTCCATGGGGCATACCCTTCCTTCCCATTTGGCTACAGATGGGAAAGGAGAGATGCATTGGGTTGGAGAAGCAATAGGGGTTGGAAAATGTCAGTCAAGGGCCAGGGAGCCAGTGACAGGGAGGATTCTAAGCTATTCTAGAGAATGTCCACTTTATATGAGACCAGAACTACCTTTCGGGGTCTCCTTAGCTCTGAACTGGCTTTGTTAGAAATGACACTTGCAAAGAACAGTCAATAGGCAAAAGAAGAGTAGGCATAAGTGATTTTTTAATTTTACATTTTAAAATTTTACATCCCAGTTTGGGGTTAGGAAAAGATGGGTGGGAGAGTACAGAAACCACCCTTAAAGAAGTTTACATTTATTGAGGGCCTGCTATGAATCTAACTGCAATGCAGGAGACCTGAGTTCGATCCCTGGGTCACGAAGATCCTCTGGAGAAGGGAATAGCAACCCACTCCAGTGTTCTTGCCTGGAAAATCCCATGGACAGAGGAGCCTGGCAGAGCCAGGCCTCTGAGAACTTTACAAACTGTATCTCATTTCATCCTGTCTTAGTCAGCTCCCGCTGCTGTAACAAATACCAGAGACTGGGTGGTTTAAACAGCAACCACTTATTTCTCACAGCCCTGAAGGCCGGGAGGCCCAAGATCAAGAGGACCCGCTCTTCCTATCTTGTGGGTGGTTGCTCTCCTGCTGAACCCTCACTTGATGAAGAGAGAGGGAAAGCAAGCCTCCTTCTCTAGTCTGATACCCTCCATACGTCCCAAAGGCCCCCATCTCCAAATACCATTACCTTGGAGGGCAAGGTTTTAGTATATGAATTTCAGGAAGAGGGAGCACAGCCAGCCCAGAGCATGTCCCTTCAAGTATTGAGCTGGTACTATTTTGATCCCCAACTGAGAGATGAGAAAGCCCAGCTGAGGGATGGTAACTAACTCACCCAAATTCACATTATCATTTGGTGACAGTGTCGGCATTCAAACCCAGGTCTGGTTCCAGAGCCTCTTCACATCCTCTTCACAGCTTTATTTAATTCTTTCTATTGAGAGGCAACCCCTCTTCTTCCTCCACACAGTCCACTTTAAAGCAGCTGGTCTTAGATTTTTTTGAGAAGCCAGTGAAACTCATGGACCTTCTCTGAATGCACATAAAATAGCATCAGTGCTGCAGCTGGGTCTGTTAGGTAAGCCCAGTTCGATGTCAGTTGAATGTCTTCTCAGACATTTCTCTTGGAGAGGCACCCTCACCTTACAGTCCCTGGGGGTGTATATGGTAGGGAATCAAAAACAGACCAAATACACAGGTACACATCACAACATCGTCCATTCACTCCCTGGGATTACATTGTCATGACCTCGGCCTGGCCATTTTACCTCTCTGAGCCTCAGTTTCCTCGTCTGTAAAATAGGTGGTAGTAGCATAAGCTTCTAGGGTTTTGCAGAGCTTTATTGAGATACAGTATGTAGAGCCTCGGGCATTGTAAGTTTTCTAATAAGCATTTGCTATGTTATTATTCTTCTTAGTCCGGAGACAATTTTCTTTCCCCTTCTATTATTCATCAGTCTTTTGAGTATCTATCTCACCTCTTTCCCTGGGGAAGGGAAAGGCTACCCACTCCAGTATTCTGGCCTGGAGAATTTCATGGCCTGTGTAGTCCATGGGATCGCAAAGAGTCAGACACGACTGAGCGACTTTCACTTCACTTCCCTCACCTCTTTATTAAGGCAGCGAGCTCTTAAATGCAGCCAAACTCCTTGGGATTAGATCCCAAATTTATCCCCCCTCAGCTGTGTGACCTTCAGAAAGCCCTTTCACCTTCCTGAGCCTCAGTTTCCTCTCCTGTAAAATGGGAATAATAATAGAACCTGCCCTGCAATGTTGTTGGTGTGTGTGCCACTTGCTGGAGCATAGTAAGGACTAGATGATAATAAATGTTAGCACTGTTTCACAGGTGCAGGCATTGTTATCAGTAATGCTATCCCACTGAAAGCTGAGCTCACAGATTTTGTTCAATAAATGCTGGTTGGTTGACAGCTGACCCCTTCCATGTCAGACAACCGATGACATTCCAGTTGCCTGGGTTTCCTGGTACTAGGAAGGAGCACGGGCCCCGCTGTAATACATGAAGCAACAGCTCCAACATCCACCCAGGCTGATCTAGGAACAGGAACACTGGGTGGAAACAGACACTGAAATATGATGCTCCCGGCCCAATAAAATTGTCAGATGGGTCTGCGCTGAGCAAGTGCCTGATTAAGCGGATCTAAGTGCAGCTGTAGTTTACTCCGCGGCGCCATTGATGAGCAGGGGAATCGATCGATACTCTGGGCTGGAAGCAGAGGCGGTGCCGGGAGGTGAGGGCATTCAGGCAGGCCTCCACTGGCAGAAACAAATTAATTGTGTCTCCAGGACTGCCTGGCAGGAAGGCCATAAATCACGATGGTAATCGATGGCTTGGGGGTGGACAACCCTGAGGCAGATGCGGGGGCTCCAGAGGAGGTGGGAGGACCCGATATAACCAGAGGGGTCATAGAGAATAGGCCACACAGCCCCAAACCCGGATCCGCTGTTTCTAACTGTGTGACCTTGGGCAAGTCTCTTAACCTCGCAGGGACCATTTCTGCATCTAGGAAAATGGGGCTGTTAATACCTCCCAGGGCCAGAGATGCCAACCAACAGACCCCTCCCTGTCCACGGCGGCCGCTGCCGCGTCACTGCTGAGCCCTTGAGATGCAGCAGATCCGAACTGAAATGTGTCATGAGTATAAACGAACACCCTAGGGTTGGAAGAATTAGTATAATAATAAAAGGAATGGGAAGCATCTCATTAATGCTTTGTCTTGTCTGTTACATGTTGAAGTAATAACATTTTGGATATATTGGATTAAATAATATATATCATCAAACTTAATTTTACCTGCTTACTTTTATTTTTAAAATGTGGCTACTAGATAAAATGAATGTAAAATATTTCCATAGTTTTTTACTATGCTTAAGCACTTGCTGGAATGATAATATTGGGGATATATTGGGACAGATGAACTAGTGTATTAAAATTAATTTCACCTGTTTCTTTTTACTTCTTTTTAAAATGTGGCTATAAGAAAATCTGAAGTGACATATGGGACTATTACTGTTTCTACTGGATAATACTAGTCGAATCCCTTCTTCCTCTTGTATTTTTTTTTAATATAATTTTATTTATTTTTGGCTGTGTTAGGTCTTCGTTGCTGAGGGGGCTTTCCTCTAGTTATGGAGAGCCGTGGCTACGCTCTAGTTGTGGTGTGCAGGCTTCTTACTGTGGTGGCTCCTCTAGTTGCGGAGCGTGGCCTCTAGGGTGCACGGGCATCCGTAGTGTGGCATGCGGGCTTAGTTGTTCCGAGGTATGTGGGATCTTCCCCAACCCGGGGTCGAACCTGTGTCTCCTGCATTGGCAGGCAGATTCTTTAGCACTGAGCCAACGGGGCGCATACCCTTGGGCCAGGTCCCCAGAGAGCCCTGACCCCGAATTATCTCGCTCAGTCTTCCCCAGGACCCAGGAGGTGGGGTACCAAAACGAGCTCCTGTTGCCAGATGTGGAAACCGGGGATGAGAGGAGCCAGATGTATGTGGGTCCCCACACCCCACGACCCCACCCGCCTGTTCCCTGGCTGCAGATAGAACGAAGGTCTCTCCATCTGTCCGTTCGGGTCCCCGCCTCCACCCCCACGTAGCTGCCCTGCATTCACTAAGCCCACTTCTGGATTGTTTTTTGCCCTCCAGTCGGCTTGGTAATGGCGAGAGCCCAGAGTCCTGCTCTTCACGCTCCAAATTGAATTACATCCATCAGCCTGGCGCCAGCACTATTGTTCCCAGGGCCTTCCCAGCTTTAATTAGAATATTTTTATTTTCCCTCGGAGAGGGAGGACAGCCGATCTCAACTTCAATAACCTTGCCAGCGGCCAGAAACTGGAACTGCAGGGCTCGTGCGCCAACTGATGGAGCGGCCAGCAGGAGACGGGGTGGAGGGGTGATGCCGAGCTGAATGGGGGCCCCTCAGCCTTCTTTCTCCCACGCTCGGCAAGCTGGTGTGATGCTAAAACTGGCAGAGAGAGCCCAGCAGGAAGTGTCTTTGAAGAGGACACATGCATGCATGTGTACACACACACACACACAGAGCCACGGGGGATAAGGGAGTCAATTCATTAGCACATGGATTCAAGTTCAAGTTCAAGTGCAAGCATCATGGTTCACCCCACACACCGAAGCAAAGTGGTGAGGGCAGCTCTGCCCCAGAGAAATTTAATGCAGGCTTCCTAGGTAACTTTTAATTTTCTGGTAGCCATGTTGTTCTAAAAAAGTAAAAGAAAACCAGTGAAATTAATTTTAATAATCTTATTTAACCCTGCACATCCAAATATTATGCCAACATATATTCAATATAAAACATTATTATGAGATGTTTCAAATGCAGATTTCAAAATCTGGTGTGTGTTTTACACTCATAGCACATCTCAACTGGGCCTGGGCCATTTTGGGGTTCACTCACTGTGAATGGCTGTTACATGGGGCTGGAGCCCTGTGTTTTGTTAGGGTTATTATCTTGGATAAATTGTGAATCTCTCTGCCTTCACTTCCTTCGTCTGTGGGCTCTGTGATGATAGCTTCTCACTCACAGGTTGCCATGAGCATTAAGTGAGACAATTCCCACACTATGTGCTTGCACACAGTAGGTCCTGGTGTGTTATTCAATGGTCATGGTATTCAATGATTGTTGCCGTAGTATAGTAACAGCTGATACACAGATGGTGTGATGTAAGCCGGGCCTTTTGCTCATTGCTTTATACTGTTTGCTGACTTTAAGCCCCAGTACCATACTTCGGACTGATGCTGAAGCTGAAACTCCAGTACTTTGGCCACCTCATGCGAAGAGTTGACTCATTGGAAAAGACCCTGATGCTGGGAGGGATTGGGGGCAGGAGGAGAAGGGGGCAACAGAGGATGAGATGGCTGGATGGCATCACCGACTCGATGGGCAGGAGTTTGAGCAAACTCCGGGAGGAGTTGGTGATGGACAGGGAGGCCTGGCATGTTGCGATTCATGGGGTTGCAAAGAGTCGGACACGACTGAGCGACTGAACTGAACTAAACTGAAAACTGACCATACTTTGGGGCTTCCCAGGTAACACAAATGGTAAAGAATCTGCCTGCAATGTAAGAGATCATGGAACCCACTCCAGTATTCTTGCTTGGAGAATCCCCATGGACAGAGGAGCCTGGCAGGGAGGCAAAGAGCCAGACACAACTGAAGCAACTTAGCACACACCAGACTTTGGGGTAGAAACTATTAATACCTTTGTTTTATATACACAGAAACTGAAGCTCAGAGAGGGCTGAGGGTAACTCTCATTACTCAGAGGATGAAACCTTAAAATAACTAGTTAGAACCTTTGTAATCTGCCCCTCTCCACCTCCAGAGCTGGGCGGCAGGGTGCCTCTGAGCAGCTGACCTGGATCAAATCTTACCTCTGTCACTTCCCAGCTGTGTGACCTTAGGCAAATTATCGCTCTCTCTGAGCTTCGATTTCATCATCTGTGACATGGGGGCAATCTACTGTCTAAGGTTCTTGTGATGCTTTAACGAGTTGATATATGAAGGGTGCTTGGCACAGGGTAAGTTGATCATAAATGTAGGCGCTTCTATTCTTTTTATTAATAGCATTTTTCATCTCTGTCTGGTCTCACTCTAAACTCAAGGAGGGCCATATCACCAGTGGTTCCTTCCCCAGGCGGACCGCACCGTGGGTCTTTATCCAACTTGTTCCTTCTCCTGAATCACATCCCCCCCTTCCCTTACTCCTTTCTAGCTTTGCTGCCTCTTCCTCTGGGAAATCTAGACTCAGTTCCCTCCAGGGGTGTCCACTGCCCCCTGCTCCTGCCTCCCCACACGGCCCTGGGATGCCTGCTTATCCTCTCATCCTGGGGCAGAGGCTTCATCAGGACAGCACCACGGCTGTCGTGCCCGTCTTCACTCCGGCCCCGGCACAGGGCCTGGCTCCGAGAGAATGCCTGGAAACATGTATGACCTACACAGAGATCCCTGCAATCATCATTGCAAAAAAAAAAAAAAGGTGGGAGATGGGGCTTCCCTGGTGGCTCAGTGGTAAAGAATCTGCCTGCCAGCGTGGAAGGCGCAGGTTCAGTCCCTGATCCGGGAAGGTCCCCTGCATCACGGAGCAACAAAGCCCGTGCCCCACAACCACTGAGCCTGCGCTCTGGAGCCCACGAGCCACAACCACTGAGCCCGCGTACTGAAACTGCTGAAGCCCATGTGCCCTCGAGCCCGTGCTCTGCGACCAGAGAAGCCTCTGCAATGAGCAGCCAAGAATAGGCCCCCACTCACCACAGCTAGAGAAAAACCTGCGCAGCAATGAAGACCCAGCAGAGCCAAAAAAAATTGACTATTTTTTATAAAGATGGGAGCTGTTCTTCCACTGCTTGGTTCAGCCTGGCTATTCTCAGTCATTTCTAGCTGTGTAGCAGGATGAGTCCCTTCGCCTCTTTGTATATCCATCCCACTTCACGCCCACACTGTACTCAGTCTAGGCCTGATTTACATACAGTAAAAGGCACAAATCCTAAGTTTACGGCTTGATCAATTTTCCCAAATACAACAGTCTCGAATCACCCAGGTCAACTTAGCTCCAGAAACTTCCCTGCGCCCCTTTCTATTTGATACTCAGGACCCTTTCTCCCAGAGGTGAGCACTATTCTGGTTTCTGTCACCATAGAGTAACTTCCCCCATTGAACTGTAAATGCATGGAAGCCTATAGTGTATGTGCTTTCACTCAATGTAGTTTCTGAGATTCGGGCATGCTTTTGTGGGTGTCAGCGGTTCCTTCCTTTTTATTGCTGAGTGGTATTCCATTGTATGGGTTGTTGTTTAGTTTTGCTAGGTCATGTCCGACTCTTTTGAGACCCCAGGGACTGGGACCCGCCGGGCTCCTCTGTCCATGGGATTTCCCAGGCAAGAATACTGGAGTGGGTTGTCATTTCCTTCTCCAGGGGATCTTCCCGACCAAGAGATTGAACCCAAGTCTCTGCATCTCCTGCGCTGCAGGCAGGTTCTTTTGCCATGGGGGAAGCCTACTGTATGGATACACACTATTATTTTTTAATCCATTCTCTAGATTCCTGGTGGCTCAGATAGTAAAGAGTCTGCCTGCAATGTGGGAGACCCAGGTTTGATCACTGGGTTGGGAAGATCTCCTGCAGAAGGAAATGGCAACCCCCTCCAATGTCCTTGCCTAGAAAATCCCATGGATGGAGGAACCTGGCAGGCTACAGTCCATGGGGTCGCAAAGAGTCAGACACGACTGAGTGACTTCACTTTCACTTTCTTGTTTGTGGACATTTGAGTTGTTTCCTACTGAGGTCTGTTTTCATCTCTCTTAGGTAGACACATCAGAGTAACATTGCTGGATCCTATGGCAAGAGTGTGTGTTACTTCATTAGAAACTGATGAGCAGATTTTCCAAAGTGATTGTAATGTTTTGCTTTAAGTCATCAAGTCATTTTCTCCACTGTAAACTGGGGGTAACGGGCATCCCTCTGTCATGGAGGTGTTGTGACGAGGAAGTGAGATCCCTGCAGCAGAGCAGTTTAGCCAGGATCATCCTTGTTTGCATTTTCTCTCCTGTGGGGTGATTTGCACCAGTGTTGGTGTGGAGGGAGGAAGAGGCAAGGACTCGGCTCCACAGATGGGTTGTCCTGGGCCCAGGACGACGTCCTGTCGGCATCAAACAGGAGCTGGGTCACCTTAAAGGGGTCTCTTCTCTCCAGTTCCTCAGCAGGATTTCATGGTCTCTCTGCTCTGTGAGGCAATTAAACAATTGTGATGATTTGCACATCAGAAACAGAGAGGGCAGAAGCCAGACAGCCCCCACAAAACACCTCCCGCCTCCACCTTGCAGAGGGACCTGCAGGTGTGGTCCCTTGGCTGGCGTGAACCTCCCTGGTTTAACTGACCGGGAAGGGACTTTCTAAACAAAATTCACAGCCTGTTCCCTGAGTCCTGTAGACGTGGCAATCTTTAGGCTGCTATAATTAAGGCTCTGTCGCAGCCACCACTAGAAACAACTTTTTTTTGGATTGAGTTGTCGAAATGGCTCTGGTTTGAAACTCAGCATATGAAATCTAAACCCTGAAGCCGGTGATTTTGGAGGCCGGTCTCTGTGGGTTTCTCCTATTCATGGAATTTCCCATCTGTATCTTCGTATGTAGGTTTCAAAAGGCCCAGTGGCTCAGCATCAGACAGCCACTGGTTCAGGCTCCGGCTCTGTCACGGACCATCAGGGTGACCTTCAATGAGTCCGCGCCTCTCTCTGAGCCTCAGTTTCCCCATCTGAAACGCAGAATTATTATTCATTCTGTGTCCAAGCCCACAAGTGTTCTCCTTCCACACAGTAGCCCTTCTCCCATTTCCTTCCCTGACTTGTGGTTGGACTCATGGTCAGCTGGAGTAAAAGCTTCATTTCCCATTGTTCCCTGCTGCTAGGGGTGGCCATTTGACTAACTCTGACTGGAATGATGTAAGCATAGATGTCACCTGCAGCTTTCTGGAAGGACCCTAAAAGAGATGAATGCTTGTCTTTGTCCCTTACCATTTCCTGCTGGCTGGGATGTGATTGTGATGCAGAAACCCGAGCAGCTGTGTTGGGCCGTGAGGAGAAAGCACCCCATACCCGAGAAAGAAGGAATTCTAGTCAATAGCACATGCCCTGAACCAACTTTCTGAACTTTCTTCCTTAAAGAAATGAACTTTGGTTTTGTGTCCTTGCAGCCCATCCAGATCCTAATTGACACTTGCTGCTGGTAGGATTAGATGAGCTAATTCCTGTAAAGATGTCAGCACAGTGCCTGGCTCATAGTAATCGCTATGTTATGGATATTTGTGTTATTTCTAAGGCAAGAGCAAAAAAGACATGATGAATTGTGGTTGGGCAATCTGGCACATCAACTCTGATTTGATTTAGGTGAAAGGAGAAAATTCTAAATAGAGCTCCCTGAACTGATGTGTGTGTGTGTGTGTCCATGTGCCGCCAGGGCCCATACTCCTGCCAGAACCTCATATATGTGTGCGTGGGGTCTGTTTATTCCCAGGGCTTTGGTCTGGACGGCGCTGACTCATGTCCTCAGGCAACTCCTCCTCTTTCTGCATCTGGAATCCCACCTCTTCATTTCTCATCCCCTGATCTGGGGCCACAGCCTGGAAACCATGGGCTGTGCTTTAATTTCTTGTCTTTTCCCCAGTGCACAGAGTGCTCCACTGATGAAATTGGCCCAAATTATCCTTTTCTGCCTTTTTATCCAGGAACTAAGACTCTCCTCAGCACAGCTCTGACGGAGGCCGGGGAAGGACATGGAATGAGCCTCCCCAGCTCTGGTTCCTTAAAAGCAGAAGCCTGAAGACAAGAGCCCTGCAGGGCCCAGCAAGTCTGTGTTCCATCCCCCTGTCCCTTCGGTTCCTGCCAGCCGAGAGGCTTCCCCAGGAAGCCACAAAGTCAGGATGGTCACATGCTGAGCACCGGCTCTGTGCTAGGCTTGGTGCTAAACCAATTCATACATTCTTTCATTCAATCCTGATGCCATGGCTGGTATTGTGCCCATTTTACAGGTGTGGAAACAGAGGCTCAGCACAATCAAAAACTTGCCCAGAAGCATGCCCTAGTCTGGAGTCAGGCTCCACAGGCTCTCCTGCAAATCATGCCCCTCCCACCCCTCCCACTCCCCTTTTCCTCATGGAGCCTTCTGCCTTGAGCTGTCCTCTGAATGGACTCTAAAGACATGCTCATGGATCCCTGAAAATAGATGCTCAGTTGTTGCCAGAGGAGAAAGGAATCACTGGCCTCAGAATCCCTCTGTTCATTCTTACTAAACTTTTCGCTTCCTGGTAGAAAATGTTTTAGTGTTCCTCTTTGATTATAAAACATTTGTGCTCTTCTAAAACATGCAGATGATTGAAAGGTGTATAGAAAAGTGTGTATCTCACATTTTGGAGACCCACAGATGTGAGTGTGATGGAGTCCTCCTATGGGTCAACCTGACTGAATGTGCCACAGGCAAGGCTGACTGGCACAGACTTGTCCTTGCTCCTAGCCTCTCTCTGTGAGCACATGGACACAGATGCTTCCAGACTTTTCTATGTAAATTTACACGACAAACATCTTTTTTCTTTAATGAGGCCATTTTATAGAACTGTCACAATTTTTCTCTTAATATCATCTAATGAGACTTTCTGCTCCCTTCCCAGAAAATAGAGCCTGGCAGAGTGGGTTTTGCTTTGGGTTGTGTTTATTTTTTGAATTGGGGTGCTGAGTCTGGAAGTACTCATACTCCTTGGCTCATGGTGCATTCCTACTATTGTCTGCAAGTGTCCCGTGTTATGCATTCATCCATCCATCCATCCATTCATTCCCTTTGATCCTCATGCCCCACTCTTATTCCCCCCACCCCAGTTATTGTTCAGTTAGGGTTAGGGTTAGGTCTCCCAGAGTTTGCTCAAATTCATGTCCACTGAGTCGGAGATGCCATCCAACGGTCTCATCTTCTGCCGCCCTCTTGTCTTTTCACCTTCAATCTTTCCCCGCATCAGTCTTTTCCAATGAGTCGGCTCTTCGCATCAGGTGTCCAAAGTACTGGAGCTTCAGCTTCAGCATCAGTCCTTCCAATAAATATTCAGGGTTGATTTCCTTTAGGATTGACTGGCTTGATCTCCTTGCTGGCAGTCTAATCTGATATCTTTTTATTTGAAGTTGTTCCTGGAAAACATGCTTCATGTGAATGCATTGTTCATTTACCTAAATGGCACTGTGCTGTGGGTTTCATCCTGTCTGTCGTTTTCTTCATGGCTGTGATCTGAAGCTCCAGCCATGTGGCCGTGCCTGCCCCGAGGATTGCTGTATGGCACTCCCTGGTGTGTATCCATCGTGTTTTACTCATCCACTCGAGGGCCTCAGCTTGCTGCCCTCGCAGACAGCATGGTGGTGAGTGTCCTCCTGGGGGCCCTCGTATGGCCCCCAGTGGGATTTCTCTGCAGTGGATTGTCAGGTCGTGCGCCATGTGGACTCAAACCCCAGAATGGCTGCCCCGGCTGCCCTCCCAACCAGTACCTTCACTGTGATGCAAAGATCAGCAAGTATCTTCTGACTGACCCCACCTGGCTCCTGCACCAGGCTCCCCCCCCCCACCCCCTGCCAGGCTCACTTCTGAAAAGCCAAAGGTTCAGTATTTAGGTTCCGGGCTTCCCGGGTGGCTCAGTGGGTAAAGAATCCACCTGCAATGCAGGAGACGCAGGAGACTTGGGTTCAATCCCTGGGTCAGGAAGATTCTCTGGAGGAGGGCATGGCAACCCAGTCCAGTATTCTTGCCTGGAGAATCCCATGGACAGAGGAGCCAGAGGAATCCCATGGACAGAGGGCTACAGACAGACTGTAGCCCATGGCTACAGTCCATGGGGTCGCAGAGTCAGACACGACTGAAGTGACTGACCACACACACGCACACGCACGTGTGTAAGGGTCCTGATAGCTATTTCGCATCTTCTCCCACTTCAGAACCACAGTGCCTCTTTGTCCTCTCTTGTACAATGAGGAGAGGTGATTAGATCATCTAGAAAATCAACAGAGCAGAAAGAGTCAGACGACCTTGAGTTTGAGTCCTAGCTCTGCCCTTACCAACTATGTGCCCTTGGGCAAGTGGCTTCACCTCTCTGAGCCTCAGTTCCCCATCTGTGAAATGGGCACCTATCCCATAGAGTGTTATAAGAATGAGATAATGCATGACGATCTCTTCACGCCTTGCCTGGTAATACCTACCAGCCATTCTTACTGCTGTTGATGTGAATATTGATGATGGTGCCAGTAACAGCAGCAACAGAACTTATGTCCATATTCAATAATTATTCTAATTCTTATTCTATAATTAGAATAATAATCCTAATTCTCTAGGTCAGAATACTGGAGTGGGTAGCCTTTCCCTTCTCCAGGGCATCCTCCCAACCCAGGGATTGAACCCAGGTGTCCCGCATTGCAGGCAGATTCTTTACCAGCTGAGCCACAAGGGAAGTCTGTGGTAATTTTAGCCGCATGATTGTCACTCAATAGATTGCCTTTCATTTCTGCCCCTGCATTTTGCCATAACACCTCAAGGAGGCAGTGAAGAGTCAAAGGCCTGAGGTCTGAGCAATGCACATTCAGAAGATTCATTTTTTAAAAAGTGCCGAACCTCTTTTTATGGATTTCAAACCATGAATCTTGTTGTTGGATTTCTTTTCTGTGCTCCTCTTCATCCTGGACCCCTGCCAGCTTTTTAAAAGGCTGATGAGTTGAAGAACACATTTCCTTCAGCAAATGCCAGTCTTCCATCTAACCTGCCAGGTTTAGCTTGCTTCCCATTTATATTTTAATGCAGGGGCTAGATTTTCATTGTTTGCTGGGGACCTGGGCCCTCCTCTAATGGGACCGTATATCTCACTTTTATAGGGTAGCCGAAGGCCTGGCTGCAGACTGTCTTTTCCCGAAATCGTTCTCTCATACTGGATTCTGCTTTTTAGTATATACATGTATTGGTGTAGCCGACAAATATTTATTGAGCACTTATGGTTCTGACACTGTTTGGCTGTAATAAAACATGTTCTCCTGAAACATTCCCCAGGGTGAAAGCAGATATTGAACAATTACACAGATAATGAGTTAAATTAAACTATCACAAATTTATGGCATTATGCTTATATTATATTATACAAACATATACCCTGGGAGAAATAAATATGGGAGGGGACACACCAAAATGTGAAAGTTGAATTTCTGGGATGATGGGTTTTTTGGGCAGGACTCTTCCAGTTGCAGGAGTCAGAAACTCAATTTAAACTTAAGTCAAAAATTGTGAAATATTGGCAATTGTATATGGTTTAATTTAATAACTGAAAAAAAAATCTCTGAAAGTGTTGGTCTCAGGTATAGTTGGATCCAGGTGCCCAGACAATGTTAGAAATTTCTCTCCACATACCTCTAAGAACCTCTCCCCTGGCTTCCTTCTCAGGCAAGCTCTCCACAGACTGGGGCAAAAATAGCCACTCTGCTCTCAGCCTGCTTTGCAGCTTAGGACCAGGAAAAAAAAGCCTCCTTTTTAATGATTCTTAGGAAAGTTCTGGGCAGTGCTCTAGTTGGCTGGACTTGTTTGTGTTTTTTTCCACCAACCAATCACTGTGACCAGGGCTGACATGTTCTGACTGGCCATTTTTGGGTCATGTGCTCTTCCCATTCTGCCAGGGGATAGAGTTAGTCCCTTAATTAGTTGTGTGGAGAGTGAGGCATGTATGGATTCCCAGAGTAGAATGTGAAAACTGCTACTGGATATAGCGAGAAGAAATGGTTGCCTCAGGGAGATTTCAGGCAATTATATATATATATATAATTTTTTTTTTTGCCTCTGCATTTCCTAAATTTCTACAGTTCAGTTCAGTTCAGTTACTCAGTTGTGTCCGATTACTAGCAAAATATTTTTTTGAGTTATTAGAAAGAAACTCAAAGGTATTAAGAATGAAATTTGGACACAAACGTGGCCTGGCTTTATTCCAGGCTGATAATGGCTTTCTGTGTTATCCCTTCCAGGTATGATTTGCATTTTAACCAGAGTCAAAATGCTGTGACTCCATGGAGAGTGTAATGAAGGAATTTAGGGCACTGAGCAAGTTCGTGAAACCCCAAGTCCATTGTCTGCCTTTGCTGGGGTCATATTGCCATGAAATCCAGTTGACCTTGAAAAAAACGCCTTTCTAAGGATTGTCAGCAACCTCAGAAGTAGCACTCAGCTGTGAAATTCAAGTTGTTTTCACTTGCCAGATGGGGATAATAACAGTCCCTTTCTTTAGGGGTTGCTGGGAGATTAATGAGCTAACATATGTAAGCACAAGCCTTGAGCAGTGGGTATCCCATTCCCTCCTTTCCATAAAGCCCTCTTCCCAGAAAGGTGATGGCGGTAAGTGGCACCAGCAAGAGTTTGGGGCTGATCAGAGCTGAATTCAAAGCCAGCTCTGCTGGTCACTAGCCTTGTGGTCTCAGGCGGGACCTGTAATCTCATTGCCTCTCAGTTCTCTTCCCTGAAACACGGGCATGGAATTACCCTCTGTGCAGAGGTGAGAGGATCCAACAGGGTAAACGTTTTCATAAAACACCTTGACACTGAGTGGACCCTCAGTGTACATGTTTGCTCTCCCCCTTTCCGATGACTTTGAACCCCGTTCTTTCCCCAGGGCATCAATAGAAATCACAACACTATAGTTAGAGACAGGTCTCTTTTAAAAGACATTTACGTGTGTAATTGTGGTCATTACATAATGCGACATGATGCAGTGTGAAGGTGGTGCATTCGTGCAGAATCAGCAGGCTCTTAGACTCTGATCTTAATATATTGATTTGCTTTTTCTCTTAAAAAGATGATATATCTAGCTATTCTAAAAACGCTATATTACCAAAGATACTCACCTATAATATTTTCTTAACCATGAGCGCGGGACTGAGATTTCACCCCATGATATGTCTGTCCATCTATTCATCCATCCACCCATTCTTCTTATCTCTCTTTCTCCCTTCCTTCATTCCATCATCCCTTCTTTTTTTTTCTTTTCTTCTTGCCAGTCTCACCATCCTTCCATCCATTTATTCATCCATATATCCATCTGTTTACACATCTATCCATCTGTTCATCTTCCCTTCCTCCCTTCCTGCTTTCTTTCCATCATCCTAGCTTTCCTTCTTCCCACCCTGCCATCCTCACCATCATTCATTATTCCCTGCATTCATCCTTTGCATCCATCCATCCATCTGTTCAACATACAGTGGCTACCATGTGCCAGGCCCATGTTCTGGATGCTGGCCACACATTGATAGAGAAGACAAACATGTTGGGTTCTTGGGAAGCGGAATGTGACTGGGGACACTGTGATTTGGGGACAGGCTCGATCCCTGGGGCAGGGGGGGCCTCAGGTCAGTGCAAGAGTCTGGACCCACAGCATTGCTGCCGTGTCGGAATCATCTGCACTTCCACCTGGTTAGCAAAGTCCACCAGCCGCAGTGCCCCATAGGGACTCCAGCCTTCACTCACTGCTGCGGAAGCTGCTCCTTGTGGGTGCCCCATCCCCTGGGATCCATGAACCACCAGAGCAGGGTCATCGTGGGGTGAGAGTGCAGGTAGGACTTTTAGGAGGAAGATGTTGGATTTCCTGTTCGGAGGGCTCTTGAGGGATCAACTGGAAGTGTAAACACAACATGACTTTTTTGCACCCAAAGTTTAAGATTGGATTTATGCCCATTTTGAGTAAATCCTCATCCTCCTTGGTTTAGCTTCGGCTGATCTCAGTTGGTTATTCTTAGAACTAAAATGTCCTCAACTGCAGCCTACGAGGATTACTTTGCTTCATCGTTGTATTATAACAACCCTGGGATGTTGGACTGATTACTGACGCCATTTGAGAGATGAAGAAATAAATTCTGACAGATGAAGTGGTTTGTTCTGAGTCAGAGAGTTACAAAACTTCAGAGGCAAGATTTGCACCCATAGTCCTAAGCCAGTGTAGAGACTGAAAGGAGGGGAATGTATTCCTGGCAGCGTAAACGTCCTGTGCCAGGGCTCGGAGGGGACCGGAGGGTGTGGATTGCAGCTCTCTTGGGAAGGAGGAGGCGTGCAGAGGTCCAACTCCCGCTGTACCTTGAGCGCATCAGGCCCTTTCTTTGCTGGAGAAAGCAGATGGAAGGAAAGTTACTCTGCACAGAATCACCGCGAATCCTCCCTACCCTGGCTGGGCCTCCGTGAGAGTGACTGCCCTGGTGACAGCCTGGGGCCGGGAACTTTTTCTGCAAACAGATTACATCATTACCACGAGAGAGGCTTGCGTCCTGAGGATGGTGGTTTTATGGCCACCCCCACAACTGGAGCCACCTGGACTTTTAAAAGTCCAGTAATGTTAACATCATAAACAACCCTCTCTGTATGAGACGCATAGCGTGCTGAGATTTAGAACCAGGGTTTTGCCGTGGGGGAGGCAACCCGGTCTGATGGGACTTGCAGTTGGAAGGCTTTTAAACAGGGTGATCTGCAGTGTGACCCCCAGACACATGTCTCCCCTTCTCTGTGCTTCACTTTTCCTCTTTAAGGCTTACTGAAAGCATAGGGAACTTGGAACTTGAAATTGTATGCACGTTCTTTGTTAAATGCCACCCCAAGCCTCTTCCCACAAGCTCCCAGGGTTTCCTACTATCCTGCTGTCCCCAATTATGGAAACATCAGCTCACAGATAGCTGGGGTGTGATGTATGTGTGCAGAGTGACAAGGACTCCCAGAAGAGAGCTCCATCTTGGGGGACCCTAAGTGATCTGGGTGAGGGGAAGACACAGACTTGGCTGCAGAAATGCCAGTACACACCAGAGGCATGGATAAAATGCTCTTCTTATCAGCCAGACTTTCCCTCCATCACAACACAGGTCCTCTCACCCCCAGCCCAGGTTTTCAATACCTCACCTGAAAGAGACAAAATTGCTGCTCCTAGGCTGGACTGATAAGCCGTCTGCTTTCAAACTGTCATGGGGAAAGACTCAAGAACCCAGGGCCATTTCCAGATGTGTGGCATGCAGGGGACTTTTGAAGTTTTTACCCCGATCTCAGTGGAGGCAGGGAGATGAAGGAGAATCCTAACAAACAAGTTTACATAATCTATGCCATCATCCCATGGAGCAAGAAGATGAACCATAATTATATATGTAATCAGACCATTGTGGACTCATGACCACTCATGCCTTGGTATATAAATTGGTCCATATAGGAAAATCTTGCAGTATACAGGGAAAACCTTGAAATGGACATACTATTTGATCCAATTATTTCACTCCTAGGAATTTATCCTAAGGCAAAAGTTGGACCAATACAAATACATATATTCATTGTACTGTCCATTATAATAGTGAAAACTTGCAAATGACCTCTAAATCCAGCCAGTGAGACTGGCTGAGTAAATTAGACGTCAACCCCACACTGGAATATGTGCAGCTATTTCTTTTCTTTTTTTTTTTTTTTTAACTAGCATGACATCCTTTCTGAGTCATAAAAATGATAAGGCTAATTCTATTATGAAAAGTAGAATAAAATGATGTCAGAAAACTAACCTCACATTCATAGGACTGCAGCTTATTTTTCTCCATCCCCATGTTTTTGCCCTCAGGGAAGCTTCTTTGTTCTGTTTCCTGGACACCACGTTGGCATCAAGTTCCCAGATGTCTCCTGGACTCCAAGCCGCACTAGAAATGGATGCTCTGCTTTCTGAACTTCTCTCTGTGTTTTATTGTCTGCCTGTTATGAAGGCAAGCTATGCCTATTACATCCTTATTACATCCCTTCCTGAACTTGGCCAGATCCATGTCTGATTTGCCTTTGATCCCAGGGAGTGAAAATCTGTTGCTTAATATAGCTACCTTCATTGATCATCTTAGCTAAATTTTCTGGATAACTTGCTATAGCTTCTACATCAACATTCACTGCTTCACCTTGCACTTTTGTTATTTTTGTGTTTTTTTTTATTATTCTATATTGGAGTATAGTTGATTAACAATGTTGTGTTAGTTTGGGGTATACAGCAGAGTGGTTCAGTTATTCATATATATGTATCTATTCTTTTTCAAATTCTTTTCCCAATTAGGTTATTATGTAACATTGAGCAGAGTTCCCAATCTATCCCTCCCTTTCCCCTGGGCATAAGTTCATTCTCTAAGTCTATGAGTCTGTTTCTATTTTGTAAATAAGTTAATTTGTATGATTTTTTTTTGATTCCACATATAAGCGATATCATATGATATTTCTCTTTCTCTGTCTGACTTACTTCTTTTGCAGTTCATTCATTCAGCAAATACAATTCATGATTACCATAAGCCTGACCTTATGCTCGGATTGGTGCTTGCTCACTTGCTCAGTTGTACTGATTCTTTGCTACCCCATGGACTGTAGCCCACCAGGCTCCTCTGTTCTTGGGATTTTTCAGGCAATACTGGAGAGGATTGCATTTCCTTCTTCAGGGGATCTTCCTGACCCAAGGATCGAACGGGCGTCTCCTGCATTGGCAGGTAGATTCTTTACCAACTTCACCACCTGGGGAGCCGATGACAGAAAGCTAAATGATTGATGATACCTGCCTCCAGGTCCTGAGAAGACAGGTGTTATATGAATGCATTTACAAATGTTGGGTGGTCATGCATTGAGTTGGACCTTGCACTTCTATATTATAGAGAAGGCTTTCTTTCCTTAAACCTCATGAGCCAACCTTTGCTAGCTTCAAGCTTTTCTTCCGTGGCTTGCATCCCTCTCTAGCCTTCATAAAACCGACGAGAGTTGGGGCCTTGATCTGGATTGCGCGCATGTGCTGTGCTCAGCCACGTCCGAATCTTTACGACCACGTGGGCTGGAGCCCACCAGGCTCCTCTGTCCAAAGGAATTTTTCCAGGAAAAAATACTGGAATGGGTTGCCATTTCCCTCTCCAGGGGATCTTCCTGACTTAGGAATCGTACTCCTGTACTCCTGTCCCCTGCGTCCCCTGCGTCCCCTGCGTCCCCTGCATCAGCTGGCAGATTCTTTATCAGCTGCACCCCCCGGGAAGTCCCTTGCTTTGGGATGAGGCTTTGTCTTTAGGAAATGCTGTGATCTGTTTGCTCTTCTTTCCAGACCACCAAATATCAGCAATAAGGCTTTTTCGCTCTTTTGTCATTCTTATCATGCTTAATTTCCTTCAAGAACTTTCTCTTTACACTCACATCTCAGCTTTTTGGTGCAAGAGCCTAGCTTCCTGGCTTTTGATATGCTCCTTCACTAAACTTAGTCATTTCCAGCTTTTGATTTAAAGTGAGAGACATTCAGCTCTTCCTTCCACTTGAACACTTAGAGGCCATTGTAGGAGTGTTCACTGGCCTGATTTCATTATTGTTGTGTCTTAAGGGACAGGGAGGCCCAAGGAGAGGCTACGAGATGGGAGAATGGCTGGAAAGTGGAGCAGACCAAACACACACAACATATGTATGGGCCCGGGTTGTGGTGCACCAAACAACTACAGTAACATCAAAGACCTGTGACCACAGATTATCACAACAAACACAATAATGAAAATGTTTGAAATATTGCGAGAATTCCCAAAATTGCAACGCAGAAATATAAAGTGAATAAATGCTGTTGGAAAAAGTGGCCCCAGTAGACTTGTTGGACAAAGGATTGCCACAAACTTCAATTTTTAAAAAAGCACCATCTGTGCGGTGCAAAAAAGTGATAAAATGAGATGTGACCGTAGTAGCACTTAAAAATGTCTTTGCCCATCCTGGGAAAGGCAAAACTATAGCAATGGCAAAATGAGCAGTGGATGCTCGGGGTTTGGGGAGAGGGGAGAGGGATGAAGGGGCAGAGCACAGAGGATTTTTAGAACGGTAAAAGTATTCTGCATTCCTCTGTGACCATGGATCCAAGAGAGTATGCCTTTGTCAAAACACATAGAACTTTCAAAGGCAAAGAGTGAACCTTAATTAATGCAATTAAAAAAATCATTTAGGAGATTAGGGCTCTCAGGAAGGGATGGAGACTGGGATGAAAAATATAACTGTATTAGAAATGTATGAAACAGCCACTGATGGGGGTGGGAGGAAAAAACGCTGACCTAAGGAACTTTGGAAATGATCAGGGTCTGTAAGACTAACGGCAAAAGGCACTGCACACGAGCCCTGTGCTGCAGTTGATAAAGTTGTTTTCCATGGGGTAAGCATGAGCAATTCTACCACTTCTGCGCATGTCTCCCAGATTTGAAGCATGTGAATGGATGGAGCACAGTGGGATCCATGCTTGTCACTGTTAGAAGGGGTGTTTGTAGATAAGCAAGAGTAGGAGGCTAGGGGATGCATGTAGTAATGGATTGGAGCTGGAGACATCAATATGAATTCTTAATACAGAGACAGATGGTTCCATATAGAAATATGTTTACATACATGTATATACATAGGTTAGTTTACTCACATACATTTTCCTGCTGAGAGGGCAGATAATCAATGACCCCTGAGTACCACCTGGATCTAGGTTTATAACATCATTCTTCAATAAAAAGAACCAGGTGTGATTCGAGAGAGAACTGACTCAGTGTCTGAGGCAGTAAATATCCAAAGTGAGTCTGCAGCATCTTATACTGCCTAATTGTAAGGATGTGCTCAAAAACAAAATTGATAGGAGTTCATCAAAGGAGTGCAGGAGCCAACTGGAAAGAGCCACCGCTGGAACAATTTGAGCAAGATAAAGAAGTAATGGATTAGAACTCAACGTATAAAATAAATAGCTTTGAGTCCATACTGGCATAAATAAATGATCGAGTGGCTTAATAAATGAGGGAGAAGAGACAAATTCCAGAAGAATTCCAAATAATTCATACAAGTAGGACTACGCATGTAATTCCTTCCAAAGTATGCAGTATAGAAAGGGGGGAAAACGTAACCTGATGGTGGAAAAACCTGGCAAACACTGTCTCAGCCAGGCGGTCAAGGCCAGCATCGACATTCGTAAGTCACGTTAATGGTATGCATTCTTTTTCTTAAAAAAAAAATTATTTATTTGGCTGTGTCAGGCCTTAGTTGCAGCATATGGTATCTTTCCTCACAGCCCACAGACTCTCTAGTTGTGGTGTGAGGACTCAGTTGCTCCATGACATGTGGGATCTTAGTTCCCCAACCAGGGGTTAAACCCGTGTCCCCTGCATTGCAGTAGATTCTTAACCACTGGACCACCAGGGAAGTTCCAATGCTATGTACTCTTGATATGATGTGATTAAAATTGATTTTTATCCCTCTGGTCCTCCTCCCCAAAACCCCTATCCCCAGCCATTCATGGAAAAAATGTCATTTTAGAGAAACATTCTATAAAACACCTGACACAATATTCCTCAAAACTGTCAAAGTCATCAAAAAGAAGGAAAGTGTAAAGGAGACATAATGGCTAAATGTAATGTGCTATCTTGGATAGGATTCTGAAAACCCTCGAGAAAGGACATGAGGGGAAAACTAAAGAAATTTGAATAAAATACAGACTCTAGTTAATAATAATGTACTGATATCAGCTCATCAGTTATAAGAAATACCCCAAATTAAGGTAAGATGGTCTTAAAAGCAATAATTCTTTGTATTCTCCTCTCAGTCTCTTGATCTAAAAACTGTTCTACAAAGTAAAGTATATCTTGTTTTAAAATTGCCAGTTAGGTACAGGGGAAAAATGGTGTCTTGGTTTTTCTTTGACTTTCTTTGTTTACTAATGCTTTCTCTTTTATGTGGTGGCTACTTTATTTCTTCTGTGGATTGCTGACTGTCCTTGCCACTAAGGTTTTATGGTTTGTTACACAGCATAATTGCAGATGTAGCTAACGGATACAAAATCACTGAATTACCAGTCTTATGAAGTATTATTGGTCTGCTTTCCGTTATCCACGTACCCATTTTACACAGGAAGAAATAGAGACTCGGAGGGGCTAATTTCTCACATTCACTGGGTTTATTTTGCTGGGTGTGCAAGCTGGGGGTGTTTGGAGAAGCATGGTGCAGAGAGACAAGCTTGACCAAGAAAACTGGCCAAGAGGGAGAAGGAAGCGGTGTGGCACCTGCCAAAGGAAACGGAAATCTGGGGAAGACAGAGATGCTCGAAGGGGATTTTTAGGAAGCTTCACTCAGTAAGTGTCACACCTAGATTCTGAACCAACGTCTGTCTGATTCACTCTACTGTGAAGCACCCAGTGTGACGATGACAGGGGATGGTGAGGGAATCCTGGCAGCTCGCTAGGTGTTCAGCAGCAGGCAGCCTCTGAATTCTGTGCCTTAAGCTTTGATGACCACACTTGGAAGACGGACGCCTGCACCAAACCAGAAACGACATGGGAAGTCCCTGAGTGGCCACTGTGAGAAATGGCTCCTGCGGACCCCAAATTTCCTGTTTCAAGCTGAGGATGCAGAAGAGGTCACTCCAGACTCTGCTGAGAACAGCAAAATGGGCTCCCTGGAATCGAGCCTGGAAGAAATTCAGTTGTCAGGGCCTAGCAGGCAGCACAGCCCTGGGTCATGCATTATCATAATTTAATGGGGAGGCTCTGGAAACTGAAGCCAGGAAGGAGAATCTCTCCTCCTCAGACACTTAAACAGCATCCAAGCTGCAAGGGCCCACACTCACCAGTACCGGCCTTCTTAGCTCTAGACCTGAAGGAGCTGGGGCTGAAGTCCCAAGGCTCTGGACTCAAGAAACAGAATATAACCTCTGGTTTGGCTGCTCGTCCTTACAACCTTCAGCAAGTCAGTTCACCACTCTGGTCCTTGGTATGTTCATTTCAAAACAGAAGTCATCATCCTTGCCCTACTGACCTCACAGAAATTCCCAGTGGATAATTAATACTGATGGCTGACAATTACTGCATGCTCTACAGACCAGCATTTTGCCTGCATCATTTTAAAATTCAGCAATCGTAGTGGGCATGTGCTCATACTGAGCTCATTTTATCAATAGAGAAACAGATCTAGACGGATGAAGTGGCTTGTCCGGAGTCACCCAGCTTGCAAAGATTAAGTTGGAGCTTAGAAGTCATCTTGTTCACCAGACAGTCACTAACCGTGTTCCAACGTGATGCTTGATGGAAATAACGCATGAGGAACTTCAGGCTCCAGAGGAAGAAATGGGGAGCAGGTTGGAGAAGCCGGGGAGGGTGGGCATGGCTACTAACTGGCTTTGGTGTTTACTGCTGGGTGTGCAAGCTAAGGGGTTTGAAGAAGCAAGTAAAGACAGAAATGAGCTTGACCGGAGAATGCTGGCAGAGAGGGGGTAGGGAGAGGATTGGCAGCTGCCGAAAGAAATGGAAATCCGGGGAAGAGTAACTTGAAGGGGATCTTTTAGGATGTTCCATTCCCATATACGCTTTGTAATCTCCTTCCTCTGACCCCCACTCAACCTTCAGTAAAATCCCTGCTTTCGGTCTGTGCCTCCAGACATGGGCTTCCCTGGTGGCTCAGATGGTAAAGAATCTGCCAATAATTCAGGAGACTGGGGTTCGATCCCTGGGTCTGGAAGATCCCCGTGGAGATGGGAACGGTAACCCACTCCAGTATTCTTGCCTGGGAAATCTCATGGACAGAGGAGCCTGGCGGGTTACAGTTCCTGGGGTCGCAAAGAATAGGACACAACTGAGCGACTCAGCACTACTCCTCCCCCGACGTGGATCCAGCTTTGCTGAGGGAACTGGCAGCCTGAGATTGGGCAGAGCTTGGGGGCTCACTGAGAGTGGCCAGACCTCCATTCTTCTGCCCTAGGCCTGTTGGCAGGGGCTGCCTTGGGGGCGAGGCTGTCCCAGGGAGTCCACAGGCTGTGGCTTCCAGGAGCTCCAGCTCTGTGTCCACCAAGAACAACAGCTTTTCCAGGGCGTTTTTAATAGTTGTCTGAAGTGCCGGATTCCAGATGGATCCTAGCAAAGGTCATCTTCTTAAATGGATGCAGCTGAGTTAAACCAAGGCAAAATCATCCTTTTCTTACTTCCCTTTCCTTTTCACCCTCCTTTATTCTTTCTCTTATTTCTCTCATTCACCTATTATTCTTCCTTTTTTTTCTCTTTCACTCCCCCTTTTCCATCATTGCTCATCCAACCCTCCTTCCATCTTTCAGTATTGATCTTTCAGCCTCTATGTGCAGGATACTATCCTTTGTCCGCATACCGGGGTGAGGTGGCATGGACATCCTTTCTTCTCTCTTACATTTATTTTGTCCCCCCATGGGGCTAGGAGATGGTGATAGATAGATAGATGTGTGGATAAATAGGTAGATAGACAAATAGATATTGACATGTAGTTATGGACATCATAGTCTGGGGCTAGGAGATGGTGATAGATAGATAGATAGATGGATGGATATTGACATGTAGTTACAGACATCATAGTCCCTGCTCTTCAAGTGTCCAAATCCAAATAGAGAGGTAGGCATTTAAGCCAATCACCAGCATACTTTTCTCTCCAGATCCAGCTCTCCTGGGCAACCAGGTGCTTGTGAGATTTCTCTTATCTTCTCATTTGGTAAAATGTGGTCCTTACCTTCCATTCCCGATGTTATTTTGTAAGCATTTTCCCCACGTTGCTATGCAATCTTCATCCTTATTACTTTAATGGCTGCGTAATCTGCCACTAAGTAACCAAATTTGCATAACTGGCCCCCTATCATTGGATATCAGGTAGTTTCTAATTTTTTTCATCTTAATAGGTAAAGGTATGAACTTTGGGGGCTTCTCCGGTGGCTCAGCGGTAAAGAATCTGCCTACCAATGCAGGAAATGTTAGTTTAATCCCCAGGTCGGGAAGATCCCGTGGAGGAGGATATAGCAATCCACTGTAGTATTCTTGCCTGGAAAATCGCATGGACAGAGGAGCCTGGAAGGCTACAGCCCATGGGGTCGCAGAGGAGTTGGACATGACTTAGTGACTAAACAACAAATATTAGCTACTATCATCACGGTTAATAGTTTCTCATTCCCTTGTTCTCTGGGCCATTGTCTGGGCAGGGGTGTCCTTCTGTCTTCTTACCCCAAAGTTTGTGATGGCTGAGAGGTCGATGGATGGTGTTAAATGTAACTGGTATACTCATGATTCCATTGGGTCAACATTTGCTCGTCACCTAGTCTGGGCCAGGAATTGCGTGGAAATCCAGAGGCAAAGACAAGGTTCCTGCCCTGAGTTCATGCCCTGAGCTCTGAGTGACTGAGCATGTGTGTGCACGCACAGATACACAAACACACAACTTTTTAGGGCCAGCTCTTTCTAGGCGCTTATGGACCCAGTTGAAATGGGGGCGTGGAAGGTATAGAGTAGGGTTTGTCCTGGAGCATCCACCTGCTCGTCTCCTGAATCCAGTGCACTGTGAGGATACAGCAGATGCTCCCTGAGGATGCCTTCGCTGCCCCTGTTTGAGTGTCCACCGCCTGACACTCGATGGACACCACCACTGTCCACTGCCTCACAACTCTCCATTAAAGCATCCTCTCTTCCACCTGACTTTGACCTTCTAGAGACCTTTTCATCTGTATGTCCCCAGTGCCTGGCACTGGGAAGCCCTTCAGAAACAGAAAGGAAGGAAACAAAGAAAGAATGAAGCGGGAGAAAGGTTTTCTCTCCCATTCTGGCCACCTCTTATTAACAGTGCCTGGGCTTGCCATGGGGCATAAGTGACTGAGCATGTTGACACTGTGTAATTTATTAGCCTGAACTATACAAATTATTTCTTCCCCCCAGGACTCACCTGCGACGAGAAGCAGCTTTTCATGAGTTTATCCTGGGGACCCAAATAAATAAACAGTGAAACAAAAACCTCATGAATTTTTTAAAGAGGTTATCGGAACTGGGGGGGAAAACCTGGTGCTCTGCGTACAGAAGTATTCAATAGATCAGCCTTCTTTTCTCTTTACCCTCTTAAATCCTTTTTTAATCCTCTTGCTTGCCAGTGTCAATCTGGGCTTCCCCCCCCACATTTCCCTCCACTTCGGATCATCAGAAGAAAAATACCCACCCGTGAGCCTTCCACCTGCCTCTCCCACCACTCTAGGGGGTTTGGGGCGCCCAGACCCCGGTGAAGGCTGGACCCTAGGGCCCCAGAGGTGCCACATCCCATCCTCCACCTGCATCTGTTAGGAGGGGATTACAGGTGTGGGGTTGCCACGCTGAGACCCTGAGTGTCCTCTTTAAAAAAAGCTTCTTGGCTATAAACAACACCTAAGTTTATCATTCCCCAAATGTCAGCCTTGCTGAAAGTTAAGCGGTTTACAAGGTCTTGCTGAGAAAGTCCATGTACTGGAAGCTAATAGAAGGTCAGCATTTTCCATTTCAATTTTTCCCTTCCTGCTGCCCAGGGTTTAGGTAATACTCCCTTTGGCATTTTGCAGACATTCTTACAAACTCTGGCAAGGTAGCTGAGCAAGCACTTGATGTGATGAGTCCTCCCCAAAGCCTGTGAAATGAGGGTTGTTTTGATTTCCATTTTATAAATGAGGAAACTGAGACTTGAACAGAGAGGGAATCTGTTGCCCAGTCACACACAGCAGATGATGAGTCTTGGTTCTGGACTCATGTCTATCTGCATCCAAAACCCAGACTTCAATGCATTATGACTTCTTTCTCCACTTGTGGAGTCAAGAATGTTCCCGTCATTGCTCCCAGATCTTCCTTTGCGGTGAGAAACCTAAAATTCATTATACAGTCTGAGATCCAAGCTGAAGAACTGTAGCCCTGAACACATTCGGTGGACATTCTCTCTCATTTTCGTAGGGCAGAGGTCAGCAAACTACAGCATACAGTCCAAATCTGGCCCCCTGCTAGTTTGTGTAAATAAAGTTTTATTAACATAAAACCACGCACACTCATTCGCATATTGTCTATGGCTGCTTTCACGTTACAAAAACACAGTTGAGTAGTACAGCAGATACCATGGCCCACGCGGGCTATAGTAGTTACTTTCTGGCCCTTAGAGAAAAGGTTTCTGACTCCTGGTGTCTGGACTAATTATCATCGATTTCCCCAGAATCTAGGGTGAGAGCAACAGTCCTCTGACTAGATTGCATTTCTTGGGTGCTGGGCAAGACCCAGGCACTCTCCTAGCTGCTTTCTGTGGACGATCTCCTGGAATCTTCCAACAATTCTATTAGGCAGGTGCTCAGAGAAGTGAGCGACTTCCCACAGTCACAGGGAACAAAGGAGGGGGTCTAAGGCTCAGCCCTGGGGCTGACTGGCACGCCCTTTATAAACTGAAAAGTGCTTTATTATTTATAAGTAATGAACAATATTAAAGGCATAATCTCCAAATAGGTGGGAACCATCTCAGCACCTGGCACCATGCTGCGTGCTGGGCTAGGAAGTGATAGAAAAAGAGCAAATCTTTGTCCATGGGAAACCCGTGGGCTTGTGAGAAAGACAGACCTCTGTCTAGATCAGTCATCAGGATAGGCTGCCATAGAAGACCAAGACCTGGAGAAGGTAGTGGGGGAAGGGGCCACAGAGAAGGTGACCTCTGAGTTGGGTCTTTAATGATGAACAGAAACTTGGTAAATAAATGCTCCCTGGGAAGCAGGAACAACTTAAGCAAAGGCTTGGATTAAAGCAGTTTCCATGGGCCTGAGCCTAGGATGAGTGAAGCGTTGACAGGAGAGGAGGGTGCCCGCAGATACAATAGGGTTTGTTTGAAATCAGAGAAGAGTTTGGGATATGATGCTTAGGGCTTTGAAAATGTATTTCCTTCCTATATCTAGAAAGATTCTCAGGTTTTTCATGCCACCCCGTTTCCATCTGATAGGCAGTATGTGCTCAATAAATGTTTCCGAGAGTCAAGTGCTGACCCCAGCCCTAGGGAGCGAGCCTGCTCTTAGCTGCCCCTGCAGGGTGCTCACGTGGCAGCAAGACCTGTCCAGGCGATGATGCTGCATCCACCTGGAATGGCTCCAGACCTTCCAAAGAGTTTCAAGTTTGGGGTCAGCTCCCATGGGTCTCTGAAGAGGGCCTTTCCAAAAAAAAGGTTCCCATTTTCCCACCTGTGCTCAGATGGTAGAACAGTGGTCTTGTGCCCTGAAAGAACTACACTTGCCTGATTGCTCATTCACTTAGGAGGGCAGAGAAGATGGGGAGAGTCTAGCCTTTGGGGCCATTCAAATCCCAGCTCTGCAGCCTTCTTGTTATGTGACCTTGGGCAAGGTCCTTAAATTCTCAGAGCCTCAGTATTCTCATCCATAAAATGGGGATGATGATTCCTGTTGTTATTATGGCAAGTAAACTGTCATATGGTAAATGCTCAATGTCTATTACTGGCAACTATTTTATTATTAATAATAATCATATTTGTATATGAATCATCTTTTGCTGTAATAATGATGCAATAATGCCAACACGTGTGATTTATAAAGGTGTTTATTTTTTTATTCTTACAGTTCCATAGATCAGATGGGGATGGCTCTTGACTTTAAGCCTGCACCCTTTGTCTCTCATTTTGGGACCTGGTGGCCAGCCAGGACATGCCCTTCTAAAGGCAGGGAGCAGAAATTTCAAGAGGAGGATTAGAAAACACAGGCACCACTTAAGTCTTGAGCTTAGAACTGGCCATAGCTACTTCAACGTATCCCATTGGCCAAAGCACATCACCTGGTCCAGCCCAACAGAACGGCAGTAGGAAGGGGTAGGAAGATACACTCCACCCACCGGGAAGTATAGTGAGGGTGGAAAAAGGACAAAGGGTTTTGAGCAAATCGTACCACTCCCACAATTGCCAAAACTCATAGCAGGACTGCGGGCCGTATGAGCCCATAATCCACCTAGCATTGCCTCCTGTGTTTGTCAAGTTGAGCCACGTCTTCCAAATTCTCAGCCTCACCGATGAAGAAGGTAAGGCTTAAGCTCTTCCTATAGTTGTCTCTGGTCAAAGAAGGTCCTAAGAAGGTCACTGAATGCCTCTTCCCAGTGGGGTTCAGATAGGCAGCCTCCAGCATGAATTCCCTGAGGAAGCCTGACTTGCTACTGGAACATGAAGGCACTGTGCATCCAACATGAGGGAAACAAGAAAACAGCCGCCTTTTTACACGGTGACCACCGAAATTCCAACGACCAGGCCAACACTGCCCATTGATTTCCTCTGGCTGAAATTTCTGGTTGTTCTACTGCCAGAACCAGGTTGGCTATTTATTCTGGACACCAATGTCTATTATTAATCATGTTCATAAACAAGCCTTCCAAAATGCCACCTCCATGCCGGGAAGAATTAATTTAAAACAATAGGAGCAACAGCAAAAAGATCAAGTCAATATGGTGTCATATGGTGTCCACCCTAACTCAGGGGAGCCTGGTGATGAGTTGATGAATATTCCTGGATAAAGAAAACTTGAACTTGGCCCAGATCAACTCATTGCTTCAGTAGTGTCTTCTAGAGAGAGGTCAAATTATTTCCTAATCCAGTCCCAGTTGCACCATCTTCTGTGACTTCATTTGTTTCGACATTAAGATCGTCAAGAGATAATCCAGTTGGGCAATGGGGAAAGCAGAGAGAGGAAAGAAATGCCTCATTCTTTCAGTCTCTCACTCACTCTTACACTCACTCACCAGGAGCTGAGTGTCTGCCATGTCCAGACGGCTGGGGGCATTAGCATTGAAAGAAGCAGAAGATTGTCATTGTACACCAGGTCCTCATTTAATGTATCTTTTTGAGGTCAGCAGCTGCTTTCCCATTGGCCACTGCACTATACAGATGACAGGTTTAAGGGAAACTCGGCAATACTATTGCCCAGTCGCTAACTACCCTGGGGTTAGCATGGGACCCAGGTCTGCCCAGTGAAAAATAAGAAAGTCTGTTTATGACTCTTGGAAAGCTTCCCCCTGCCCTTACTAAGAAGGAGCCAGCGGAAGGGATGGAACGCTCTTCTCTGTCACCTGTAATCTGTGCAGAAGTGACGATGACAGTTTCACGGCTGTCTTGCTGTGCTCCAGAAGACAGAAGATGAAGGCAACTCTGGGAGATGAGAGGAACTGACATCGCTGACATCGTGAGCCACTGTCTCTAACCCCAAAGGCCACTCTACCCTTGGACTTTCTGTTCTGAGGATAAGCTCTTTCCTCAGTCTTTTCACCACTGTAGGTAGAGGTTTCTGTTATCTGCATCCCAAAGCTTCCTAGTCAGTGTAGCATTTTTATTATAGCACCTTGACTTAGCTACTGTAGCACCTTGATTAGTCCCTGGTGGCTTAGACGGTAAGGCGTCTACCTGCAATGCAGGAGACCTGGGTTCAATCCCTGGGTTGGGAAGATCCCCTGGAGAAGGAAATGGCAACCCACTCCAGTACTCTTGCCTGGAGAATCCCATGGACAAAGGAGCCTGGTGGGCTACAGTCCATGGGGTCACAGAGTCGGACACGACTGAGCGACTTCACTTTCACTTTGATTTAGCTATCAAGGAGCAGGCACAGAGAAGTGGGCTAACTTGTCTAGAGTCACACAGCTAGGAAATATCTGAATTAGATTGGGAACCTAAGGCTCTCTGCCCCCAGCCTCCTCTCCCCAAAGGTGACTTATAGCTGACCTCTGAGAATGAGTGGTCAGCAGACAGATGTTGAATACCCACTGTGTGCAGTGGTGGGTGCTGAGAGGGTAGGGAGCTGATACCCAAAGAAACAGAAGACGGTAAAGATCCTGCCAGAGGAGTACAACGTGATGGGAAGAGAGGGGATACCATCCATGTTGGTGGCAGGCTAAACCCGCCGCCCCTCCCGTCCCCCACACTCTCCATAGCCATCAATGGCTGGGACAGTCTGGCATGGTGGAAAGCCCTCCTGTTTTTATTTCAGAGAGGCCTGGGCTTAAATCTTGTTCCTGCCTCGTTCTCGCTACATGACATGGGGTATGACCTGTCTCAGTTACCTTGTGGTGGTTGTTGAGGAGTGGCCATGATGTATGCATATTGCTGACACTAAGGAGATGCTCAGAGAGTGGTAACTCTGAAGAAGGTGATGATGGCAGGATTGTTAAGAACTTTTGAGAGTCACATAGCTGAGAGAGCCCTGTTCTGATGGCAAGAAGACCCAGGACCTAGTCCCAGCTCTGCCAGGATGAGTTGTGTGACCACAAGCAATCCCTGCCCTCTCTGGACCATTCAAATGCCCCATCTATACATTGGTGGGTTTGGGCTGGGACCAACTGTTTTCAGACTCTGCTCCATGGAACTCTAGAGGTTCTGACTCTGAAATGAGAAAGGGATAGAATCAGGAACTGGAACCCTCTCCCCCAGCTCCAAGCATGGCAGCTTTTTTGTTATTTCTTTCATGGGATTGGGGTTTTCGGTAAGAAATTCTTGGAAGAGATGTTTCTGCTCCTTTAATTAAAAAAAAAAAAAAAAAAAAAAAGACGGCTTGAAAGCCTCTAGATTAGATCACTAAGTTCCTTCCATTTATTCATTGGTTGGTAGCATAAGCTTTGGGGCTCAGATACTCACACTTTAATGATGACTCTGACATTAATGATCTTGGTTAAACCAGGGAAGCATATCACTTCCTGGACCAGTTTCTAGTCATCCACCAGCCATTCGTGAGAGTTCCCTTTCCCCTCATCTCTGCCAGCAGGAGGTGTTATAACTCTTATAGATTTTTGCCAGTTCAGGGAAATAGTCAGTGAAAGCAATGCTTAATGGAGGGGTTCCAGGCACTGTGGCAAGCAGTAGGGGAGACAAACCACGTCACCCAAGGAAGTCTGCCTTGACCAGAGTGAGGATCCCGCCTTTTGGCCACAATTTCTCTGTCGTCTGCCCCATCACACGCGTGTGCACTCAGTCTCTCCTGTCCAACTCTCTGGGACTCCGTGGACTGTGGCCCACCAGGCTCCTCTGTCCATGGGGTTTCCCAGGCAAGAATACTGCAGTGAGCGCCATCTCCTACTCCAGCGGATCCTCCTGACCCAGGGATCAAACCCGAGTCTCCTGCACTGCCAGGTGGATTCTTTACCACTGGACCACCTGCAAAGCCTCTGCCCAGGTGTGGACCAAGTAACAATTCCCTGGGTTCTGGAACTTCCTAGCGGTGCGTCTTTGGGTGAGTGACCGCCTCTCAGAGCCTCAGGCAGCTCATCTGTAACATGGGACTCGCACCATCCGCGTGGCGGGGCTGTTAAGAGGAACAAGGGGTTTGCACGTTTGAGACACCCGCTCCAGTTTTGAATTCACGGTAGGTCTTCCACAAGCATAGCCTCCCTTCCCGGTGAGATGAGGCGATCGGGGACTCACTGGGCTGTTTGGGAGGACGCCAGAGAGTCCCTGCAGAGAGCAGCAGCCACAGCAGGTGTCTTGATGAATTAATTATGGAAAATTAGGGCAAGTCAGGTTTCCGCCTCCAGGAATCGCATATTAAGGTCTGGACGGGAGTGTGGGACTTTAATAATTCTCCAGGGGCCAGAGACAATAAAGACTTCCTGCTGGGACGATAAGAAGTAGGGGAGCCAACCACATTACGCATATACAGCTGAGGAAGAGGCGGACACCTTGAGAGAGGGCCAGGGCCTCTCCTGGATGTTTGCTGGCTGGGGGCACAGGCTGAGGGATCATTCGTAACTCCCAACTTCAGAGCTGTGCATCAGAGACGGCTGCCAAAACGACTGCATTTCTCTGCCCTTCCCTCTATCCGCTCTCTTCCCAGTGTGACTTTGCAGCTGCTCCCTGAAAGCCCTTGAATCTGGGCTGGCCCTGTCTCTCCTTTCAGCCTAGAGAATATAGTGGAGGTGACTGTGATGGTTTTCAACTTGGGGGTCAAGAGGACTGGACCACTTCTGCTCTTTGTATTGGAATCTTGCTCAGCCACCGTGAGCATGGAAATTCCACTGGTGAGAGAGAGATAACAAACGGAATGTACAAATCCATGATAAAGCCAGGAATGAAAATGAAAAGTGTCATGGGAGACGTGATGTCTAACAAGACGGGGAAGGAAGGTCTCTTGGAGGAGGCAGCGTCTGAACAAAGACCTGAAAAAGATGAGTGTGAGTGTCAAAGGAATGTGTGGGGGAAGTTCGTCCAGATGGAATAAGAATTATGAATCCATTTCATGGGTGAAGAAAGGAATTTGAAGAGATTCAATTGCTTGCCTGGTAGATGACAATTAGGGCTTCCCAGGTGACTCAATGGTAAAGAATCCACCTGCTAACGTGGGAGACGTGGGTTCAGTCCCTGGGTTGGGAAGATCCCCTGAAGGAGGAAATGGCAGCCCGCTCCAGTATTCTTGCTGGGACAGAGGAGCCTGGTGGACCGCAGTCCACAGGGTCACAGAGAGGCCGACAGGATTGAGCAGCTGAGCGCACACACACAGCAGAGCTGGGATCTGGGCCGGTTTTTTTGACTCAGGCGACCTGACCTCAGCACTGGCGCCCTGCACTACTTCGCAGACGGCCTCATGTGCCCTCAAGAGATGCCCTGACTCAGCCATCCATCTGGACATCTGCGCACCGATCCCGGGGCCTCCATCCTGGGCCCTGAGCTGTGTTGTCATCTGGATTTCAGCTGATGACAGTAGGGGGCCACTTTGGTCCCTAATGGATTCAGCTCTCTCCAAATGCTCTGTAGTATTAGCCGTGGAAACGGACTTCGTCTCGCCCAGGGAGTCATCACTTGATGAAACGAGCAGGCACTCAACCTCCCTAAGCCAAAGGTGATTTAAAGATATTGCGAGAGCCAGCCTTGGATGAGGCTTATACAAACCGTCTCTTTGATTTGGCTGGGCGGTAAGGGGGTGGTTGTGGCCCTCCCCAAGGACCTTGAGTTCCCGCTGTAAGCAGCCGGTGGAGAGCAAGCTCCCCGAGCTTGGGTGGTCATCGTCCACCACCCTTGAGCCTCTTTGGAAGCCAGGTTAACTTGGAGAACATGGACGGCATCCAGATGCTGTCTCCTACCTCTCAGCAGAGGACAGGGCTCCAGACCCTTTTTTGGAGATGCTTGTATGTTCTGGAAGATTCCCCTCCTGTTTCTCATCTTCTTTCTCTCCCAGCCAGACCTGTTCATCACCAAGCATCAGACCTGTTCATCAGCAAGCATCTGTGGGGTGGACAAGTCTTAGCCTCACATGAGCGTTGTGCAGCACAAAAGCCCCAAATCACGAGACACTTGTGTCTAAGGAGCATTTGAAATGTGGCAAGTCCACTTTGAGATGGTAGACATTAACCCATCTTGAAGTAGAAATTAACACAGCATTGCAAATCAACTATACGTCAATAAAATAGACATTTTTTAAAAAAGCGTCTGTAGACATTGCCAAATGTTTCCTGGGGGCAAAATCAGCCTGACTCAGGGAAAACCCTCAGGAAGTGAAACCTCCAGGTTTACGTTGAGAAGCTGTGCGCTGAGTGGAGATAATGACTGTGTGTGAATGTGAGCAGGGTGCTGTTAGCACCTATCCTGGAGGGCCCGAGGGTGTCTCCTCCCTGCCTCAAGAACGCATTCCTAGTGGAAAACAGCTCCGATCTCCAGAAAGGTACCCTGGAGGTACCACATGGGTGGTATCCCCCAAAGCAACAAGAGAATGTGCTCTGGATTCACCCAAACCAGGATTGAAACGCCAGCTCTTGGGCTCACTGTCTTCTACCACTCCCACCATAGAGGGTTTAATCTGAGCAAAGGGGGAGCTCAGAAGAGGCTGCAGCCTGCGTGGAAGGCTTGGGGGGGAGAGCCTGGTTATTCTTAGCAGTGAGTCTGGGGAGGAGGAAGTTCCTTTGAGCTGCCAGGGCTGCACAGCACCTTCCAGAGGGAGCCGCTCAACCACAGTCCTTCCTGGCCTGCCAAGTCTGGTCGGAAATTCCTTCCACCCCAGGCGGTGGGGAATGTGGGGAATGCAGGGTGGGCCTGCCCAGGGCCTTCAGAGCCCCCCAGCTGAAGTTTCTCATCTCTGCTGTCACTGGGCTGGCGTAATGGGAGCTGCTCAGACAGCCAGGCCTGGCAAGCAGGACCCCTGCGTCTGGGCGCCCGGCCCCGACTCTAGCTTTCCTTTGCCTGCCCGAATGCTTTGATCCACGCAGGGCCCAGCCCAAGGAGGGTGAGAGGGGCCGAAAGGCGGTGTCCGCCACAGCAAGGCAGCAGAGAGACAAGACACTGCAGCAGCCTTGCTGAAGCTCTGGCTTTCAAAGGTTCAGGAAGGGCTAAACGCAGCTGGGAAACTTGGCATTTTGATCCAAGTTGTCGCCATATGCCACTGAACAAAGGCCCTTTTCTAGGATAACAGAGAGAGGAAGAACCCAGGCTCTGGACTTGGAGTCCTGGGTTCAAATCCTGACTAACAAGTTCAAATCCACACTAACAAGCTGTGTGGGTACTGGACAGATTATTTAACATTTCTGTGCCTCAGTTTCCTCAGCTGAGTTTTTCTCATCAGTAATCTGTTGCTTTGAGGTTGCTCTGAGGGTTAAATAAGTAGACACAGTTCTTAGAACAGAACTTAGCATACATAAAGTGCTCAGTAAACAGTGACCCATGGGCCTGACATACCGAAGGTATCCCATACATGAAGAGTAACCATCATGGATATGGGCTGATTTTCCTTCCAACAGGGACAGAGTAAAGGTCCAAAGTACGTGATTAAATAGTTAATACCATTAGGCTTCCCCTGTAGCTCAGTCAGTAAAGAATCTGCCTGCAATGCAGAAGACCCGGGTTCGATTGCTGGGTTGGGAAGATCCCCTGGAGAAGGAAATGGCAACCCACTCCAGTATTCTTGCCTGGAGAATCCCATGAACAGAGGAGCCTGGAGGGCTACAGTCCACGGGGTCGCAAGAGTCGGGCACGACTTACCCACTAAACCACCACCACCAGGGGACAGCAAGTAGACAAAAGTACAGGAGACCCCGTAAGTTAAGGATCACTCAAGAAAGCAGGTTTGTTGTTACTCACCCGCTCGGTCGTGTCCACCTTTTTGCGACCCCATGGACTGAAGCACGCCAGGCTTCCTTGTCCTTCAGTATCTCCCTGAGACAGTGCTCAAACTCAGGTGCAATGAGTCAATGATGCCATCCAACCATCTCATCCTCTGTCACCCCATTCTCCTCCTACCCTCAATTTTTCCCAGCATCAGGGTCTTTTCCAATGAGCCGGCCCTTTGCATCAGGTGGGCCTACCAGGGGCCTTCAGAGCCCCTCAAGCCAAAGTATTGGAGCTTCAGCTTCAGCATCTTGGGAGACCCCTGTAAGTTAAGGCCTGTTCAGGAAAGCAGGTTTTCTTAACCACAGAAACAAGCAGGCTTGCTTAGCAACAAACTACAGGACAGAAGCACGAGACATGCCCCAAATCAGTGAGACAATGGTGGCGTGAGACCCACATCCTGCCCAGGGAACTCAGTAAGTTAGGACATGCTCTCTACACACATAAAAAAACAGTCATTTGTGGACCTAACTGACTACACAGAGACAAGAAAACTCCCTGGCTCAACCTGGAGGAAGAACTGATGACGGGAGTGTGATGCCTACTCAAGAAAGATAAAAGAAGTTCTCCCCTCCCCACTTTTCCTTTGATTATAAAACCGTAGCCCATTAAGTTCTCAGGGCATGGCACTCCCTCACCCGCATGCATGCTTATAAGTCTCACAAGGATCCTATTCTGGTAAATCTCTTCCTATCTACCACTTTGCGTCTCTCTGTATTTTTTCTGTGCTAAGACATCAAGGGCTAGAGCTCTTCAGAACCCCTCCCCCACCCTCCTGAAACGTCACCTAATGGTTTCACTGACATTCGTCCTGTTTTAGACTGTGTGTCAGGACGCCAGATGTGAAGGAAGACACATCTCGCCTGGAATCTCTGATTCACTCCTTATCGCATGCATGCTCAGTTGCTTTAGTCATGTCCGACTCTTTGTGACCCTGTGGACTGTAGCCCACCAGGCTCCTCTGTCCATGGGATTCTCCAGTCAAGAATACTGGAGTGGGTTGCCATGCCCTTCTCCAGGGGATCTTCCGGACCCAAGGATGGAACCTGGGTCTCCATTCGCATTGGCAGGAAGATTCTTTACCATCTGAGCCACCAGGGAAGCCTTTGAGGGTTAAATGAGTAAGTGCATCACTCATTGAATAATGCAATGCCAAGTATACCATTAGCACACAACGCTTATTTATTGTATTATTTGTTATTAATTTTTGCAAGAATTATTCATCGGTCATCAAACCATTCTGCTTCAGGCGTCAGCTCTCAAAGAGGAATGAAATGCACTATTACCCTCAGGAGGTTAATTCTAAGTCTCTGTGTGTCCTCTCGGGGAAGGGGGAATTGTTTCCAGAAGGAAGGGGAAAGAAGAAGAATGATGCTGATAAAATAATGTCCACTCTGACTTCTAAGTCTTTGGGTACAGTTGTGGGCAGGATGGCAGGTAAGTTGGTATTTAAAATGGGTGTGCTAAGGACGCCAGAAGCAGAGCGCGCATGGTTTTCTTTCTGGCGAGGTGGCAGATTGGAGCAACCACACATGTTAGTAAGCATGCTCAGTCATGTCCGTCTCCTTGCGATCCCATGGACTGTAGCCAGCCAGGCTCCTCTGTCCGTGGAATTTTCCAGGCAAGAATACTGGAGTGGATTGCCGTTTTCTCCTCCCGAGCATCTTAGCAGAGGCAGAGGCTGTTTCCTGTTCTGTGAATCTGGGCCATGGTGAGCCTCTCGACCAATAGAATGTGGCAGACGTGATGTCCTGGGCCACCCGGGGCCTAGGTTGTAAGGAGCCTTGCTGAAGTAGTAACCAGAACAAGCAGCAGCTCTCAGGAGGGCTGTGGACCACTTTTTATGAGACTATCCTGGAAGATAGGTGCACTCTGATTAAACAAGCTTGGCCCAGTAGACCTGACTTCTCACCTCATATCAAAGGGAGTTCCCCACCGTGCATGTTAGCATTGGATGGCCCTGCCAAGTTAAAGAATCCTTTCATCTCCAATGGACCCAGAGTCATCTTGTGACACCTTCTAACATCCTCACTTGTAACTAACACTTTAGGGAAAGCTAACCTAGACCTGTGGATTTAAGATCTTCAGGGCAGATTTACAGCCTGGAGAAAAGGCCCCTTGTTTCTCCCCCTGACACCCTACACACTCCTAGTCTTTTTAAAACCTCTGTCCATCTATGAGTGGGTGGGGCCAAGCTTAGCAATCCAGCTTCTGCAGCTGGTTCAGCTCAACAGAACTCAATGGTGACATTACAGAGAAGGAGTCATGCTACAGGCATCTTCAGATTACCTAGACTCTCAGGAGACACCAGCTGGAGGGGAGGCCCAGAAATTGGGGAAAATACAATGCATAGTAACAATCATTCCAAAAAAAAAAAATGGAGAAAATAATTTGGAGATTATTGAGTGCCAGAACCCCAAAGCTATAAACAGGATGTTTGAAACCATTTCAAGCATAAAGGTCACAATCTGCAATTTAAATGGACAGCTTGTTGCCTTTTTTCTTGGTCATGGTTGGGTGCCACCGATTAGTTGAATGTGTGTGTGTGTGTGTGTGTGGGCACGCATGCGTGTGCACGTGTAAAGGTTTTTCAAAGAGCGCATTGGGAGTCAGGCTGGGTTGTTGACGGCCCCTAAGCCGTGAGCCCACACAGGGGTGGGCAAACCCTTTGCCGCAGGAGAACACGCAGGACTCATACTTACACAGTGAGTGCTTTCTTAGTCATGCTGGAAAAGGAAAACCGTAACACAGCTACACCCTGGATCACTCCAGCTCTCTGCAGGGGTTTTACCCTGAAGAATTCAATCATTGTACAATCGTCTCTGGGGTGGTACTGCCGCCAAGGTCCAACCCAGCCCGATGGTGGTTATTAACTCGCACCCTGTTTATCCACGCAGCAAGCGCGTTGTTGGCGGGGGCGGGGGGGGGGGGTGGTGTGGAGTCTGTTCAGCTGAAGGTTGGCGCCAGTCCTTTGAGCCTTCGCTCCGCGGACAGACACGGATAGAGATCATTTCGTGGCTTGGGAAGAGGTCAGTGAGCTGACAGCCGGGAGAACCTACATGTCCTTCTCGTGGTTGGGACCCTTTCTGCCGTTCTCAGGAGGGGGGCTGTGACAGAGCTGGGTGGAGGGGGGCTGAATTAGGAGGATCTGTCGGGACAGGGTCTCAAACTGTCAGGCTCACTTGGACACTTTTGACGCTTAGGTAAACCACTAGGAGTATCACTGCCTCAACATCCACTCTGCGTGGCCAAGTGAGCTGCAGGGACAGTGAACTCACGCTAGCCCCTTCAACAAGTGCGTGTCCTAGACAACAATCTCTAGGGTCATGAGTCAGTGTAAGTTTCTGACATGACTCCTCCAAAGGCCCTCGTGATGAACATTCTCCCCTGCCTCCCAGGACCATTGAGGTTCACCCAAACCTCACTCTTTCTAGTTTGAATGGACAAATCTGGCTTTAGTCTGGGAACCCCAAAGCACTCTATCTGTGGTCCTTAATAAAGTCACGTGCCCCTTGCACTCTGCCTTGACCTCCCCTCATCGCCTCTTGAGTGGCTGCCTATGATCTCCAGGACCTGTGAGAAACAAATGCCTCTATTTCCCTGTGGTCCTTTCTTTTTTTCCCTTAAACTGTGTCTCAACATCCAACCCCCCAGGGTTCTATGCAGAACAAAAGTTAATTTAACAAAGTCTTATTGAAATGCAGATTATGACTTAGTAGGTCTGGATAGAACTTGAGATTCTGCATATCCAAGGAGCCCCCAGTGAGACTGACGCTGTTGGTTTTAGGAATAACACTTTTACCAGTAAGGCTCTGGACCAGCACTGTGTGATAGAATGTTCTAGGCCAGCGGCAATATTTTCTGTCTGTGCTGCCCGGTATGGTAGCCAACAGCCACCTGTGGCTACTGAGTATTTGGAATATGGCAAGTCGGACTCAAAAAATCTATTTTAAATTTTACTTAATTTTAATTATTTTAAATTTAAATAGTCCCAGGTGACTAGTACAGTGAACTCTATATCAGCAGGGACCATATTTTTATTTCACTTTTGTGTCCTCATCACTTAAGGGAATGCCTGGTCCACACCTTATATATTACTTATTGGCTACATTATTACCTAAGTGGAGAAGGCATTTTTAGACCATGTTTGTTACAACATTATAGTTGTTCAGTGACAAAAACTCACCTTGAACTTGAGCCTACTGAAGACTTTATTGACTCTTTTGATATAATGACTGATTTGGGGGAGGATTAGAGCCAGGAACTAATTTAACATCATATTTTTCTCTAGCCTTTTGTCTGCATGCTAGTTCACTCCTTCAAGCTAGTCATCCTCACTGGGCTCAAACCAATTTCACCAGTAGCTTTGGACCTGTAAAGTTAGAGCCTCTGACCACATGAAATAGAGTTATTTCCCATCAATATCAATTAGAAACTCCCAAGAAAGTTTTCTGATTGGTTGAGCTTGGGTCACATGTAAATTACTGGGCTAATCACTGTGGCCAGGGCAATGGGATTCTAAGACTGGCCCAGCTAGACTCAAAGATGCCCCTCCATATTCAGGAATGGTTTCTCCTAGACACATAAGTTTGGAGTGAGGAGAAGCAGTCCTTACAAAGATGGGGAATGGTCTTATGGGCAAAGTGTTAGTGTTAGTCACCTAATTGTGTCTGACTCTTTGCAACCCCATGAACTATAGTCTGCCAGGCTTCTCTGTCCATGGAATTCTCCAGGCAAGAAGACTATTCCTTCTCCAGGGGATCTTCCTGATCCAGAGATAGAACCCAGGTCTACCGCGTTGCAGGCAAATTCTTTACTGTCTGTGTTATAGCCACACTTTCCGGGAAACAGACTCACTCAGAAGGACAATGCAGATAGTGGAGTGCAGTTTATTACACCGGCGGGCCCAAGGCAGAGTCTCCTCTTAGCCAAGGACCCCGTCCAGCATTTGTGAAAATCTTTTATACCCCATGTGTACGTGTCCAAACCCACCACCTCAATTCCCTTGAGACTTACATAAACAAAGGCAGGGTAAATACAACTACAATAACCCCATCATTCCCGTGTTATGTGTTCAAACAGTCAATAATCAATCAGCCCGCAGTTACATTCCAAACAGTTAATAACCGATAAGCCTGTGATTACATCCTGATAGATACGGGAAAAGTTTATGACCTGTCCGGAGACAGGGGTGATTACGGTATGCTTCCTCTTAGGCAATGAGCAACCTGGATATGATCTTCAAGATTCCCCTGTCTGGAGGGGGTCTTATCCTTCCATTGTCATTCCCACAGGCACTAAGCAGAGAGTTCAGAGTCCACTGGAGAGGCAGCCGAGCTCGATCAGCACGGACAGGCCTGAGATGGAGTCCAGGCCCTATGAATTCCTTCTTCATCTGAGCCACTGAGGGAAGCCCCAATACCGACTCTTTGTGACCGCATGGCCTATAACCCACCAGGCTCCTCTGTTCATGGAATTCTCTGGGCAAGAGTACTTACGGGGAAATAGAACAGTGAATGTGGGGAGAGGGGGTGGAGGAGGGGTTTGTACCTTCCGTAAATGGTTGTTGAAAGGTATTTCTTTGAGCTAGACCGAGGCAATGGAATTGCCTCCTTGGATTCTGGCAAAAGGCATAATGAGAATAATAAGATTCTGTTAGCTAAACTGGTGGCCCTCTGCTCTCCCTGACCATGCTATATAAGTGAGAAATGAAGGCATCGCAAGGAAAGGCACCATTTGAAATTGAAAGATACCCAGAAGTTTGTTGGATGGAGAAGAGAAAGGAAGGAGATACATTTTCAGGGAGGAGAAGCAGCACTTACAAAGGTGAAGCGGGGAATGAGCAGGGTTTTAGGGGGAGGGATGAAGAGTCTGCAGTGGAGGCTGGACGGAAGCAGAGGGAAGGGCTGGGGAAGTGGACCTGAGGCCATTCTGCCAGAGGCCTTGAGTGCTGGGTGAAGGAGTCTGGGCTCTCGGCTGTGGGAACTGGGGAGCTATTTGGAGGTCTTAAGCAGGGGAGTGGTGTAGTTAGAGCCGTGTGTGGGATAAGATATTGCCATGGCTGGGTTTGGAAGACGGACAAGCTGGTGATGCAAGGCAGAGTGCCAAGGACGAGGCCATCCCGTGTCTTTAAGGAACAGCTGCCTCAGAGGTGGGTGGCAGAACTCCAGGCTCTACCCTGCCTGCTGGCATCTCTTCTCCCTGTCTCATGTTCAGGCCTTGACCAGGCTGGATCCAGCCATGCCACTTCCCAGCTCTGTGATGTTGGGCAGCTTACCTTTTTCCTGAGCCCCCATTTGGAAAATGGGAATGGGGATACCCACCTTGTATGGTAGTTGAGAAGCTGCAGAGTTGAAATGGATGTGATGGGGGACTTCCGTAGTGGTCTAGTGGTTAAGACTCCAGGGCAAGGGGCCAGGGTTCGATCCCTGGTTCAGGGAACTAGATCCTACGTGCTGCAAATAAGACCTGGCACAGCCAAATAAACAAATAAGAACAAAGTATTTTTTTAAATGAACGTGATGGCCCCAGACCATTAGACCTCAGACCTGCACGTAGCAGGAGCCCTGTACATGTTGCCGTTGTTATTAATGGATGGTTGTTCCTGAGTGTGTTTGCATGGGAAACGTTCAAACAGTGAAGACATCAGGAGAAAAACAACCTTCAAATTACGGAAGCTTCTTAGGGCAACTCTGTAACCAGGTCACACTGGCTTCTCCTGAACCCCAAGGTAAAAAAATCCACCAACCCCCAAGCCCATGGCTTGCTCTCTTCCCAGGAGACTCATGTGTCTAAACTGGAAGATGCCAGAGAGGCTGGCTTCCAAGAACACTTCCCTAGAGGCCAGGCTGGAGTCTCCGGGGACAGTGAGGGCATCGTGCTGCCCTTTAGACTGCATCTTGGATTGACCTGTTTGCCAGGCTGACTGCCATGTGTCCCAGTGGAAAAACCCCAGTGTGGAGCCTGGCCATCCCAGGCCTGAAACCTGGAAGTTCTGCAAGTTTAGAAAAGTAGCTTTGCCTCCCTGGGACTCAAGTTTCTCTGTTTGAAAGATGGGAACAATACTGTCCATGGCCAGCAGGGATGGGACTGTTATGAGGATTAAATCAGCTGATACGGGTGGCGTGTGGTCCCATGGCTGTGCCTCCACAGTGGAATCAGGAATGTGCATTTACTGAGTCTCTTTGATATATAAGCTCCTTGTCGAGTGTTGGCAATACACAGACAAGCATGACATGGATCCTGCCTGCAAGGGCAGGCTTGAGATACAGATAAGTGAACAGACCACAAATGATGACAGTCTCTGTTTGGCACTGTTCCTCTCTATAAGAGATGTGTCAGTGTATGATGAATATGATTTTCCGTGGAAATAATGATATCAGTCAGTTCAGTCTCTCAGTTGTGTCCGACCCTTTGCGACCCCGTGGACTGCAGCACACCAGGCTTCCCTGTCCATCACCAACTTTCAGAGCTTGCTCAAATTCATGTCAAATAATGATCTACTTTGAGATAATATTCATGTCTTGGAAGCTGAGGCCCTCTAATTTATTTGAATAAGCATAGACACTAAAAGTAACTGTCTATAAACATCTCCTTGGAGTAACAATAATGGTGAAAAATACTGTGATAGCAGTATCTCATTTAATCTTTTTTAAAATTTATTTTTAATTGGAGGATAATTGCTTTACAATACTGTGTTGGTTTCTGCCCCACATCAACATGAGTCAGCCATGGTATACATATGTCTCCTCCCTTGTGAACCTCCCTCCCACCTCCCATCCATCCCACCCCTCTAGGTTGTCGCAGAGCACCAGGTTTGAGCTCCCTGCAAATCCCTACTGGTTATCTAATCTACATATGATAACGCGTAAGTTTCAATGCTACTCCGTCAGTTTGTCCCACCCTCTCCTCCCACTGTGTCCACAAGTCTGACCTCTATGTCTGCATCTCATCTGCTGCCCTGCAAATAGTTTCATTGGCACCATCTTTCTAGATTCCATATATATGTGCTAATATATGATATTTGTTTTTCTCTTTCTGACTTACTTCACTTTGTATAACAGGTCTAAGTTCATCCACCTCATGAGAACTGTTTCAAATACATTCCTTTTTATGACTGAGTAATATTCCATTGTATATATGTGCCACAACTACTTTATCCATTCATTCTCATTTGATCTTTGAAACAGACAAATAATCTAGTGGGTAGATATTATTTTCCCCACTCTATAGTTGAATACATATAAGCTTAAAGAATGAAAAAGAAAGATGACTTGCCTAAGGTCATATAGATCAGAAGATCTGGCTCTGAAACTTAAACCCAGATCCAATCTCTTATCCCTCATCTTTATCACAAAATGCTGCAAGGACCATCCTCTGGAAATGTGTGGCAATCAACAAGCCCAGAGGAGCTAGTCGGAAGGGCCTGTCAGTCCACAGATATTAACAGAACATCTGTGACATGCCAGGCTTGCTCTCTGCACAGGATAATTCCTGCTGTTGTGGAGCTTACAGCCCAGTGGGTAAGACAGTCATCCAATAAATAGTTACAATGGATGCTCTCAAGAGATTCTCTGTACTCCGGCTTATAACCAATACACTGAGTGTACTGATGCTTGTTTTGCCTTCTGTAAAATGTCCTGACTGACCCAAGGGTCTGCTGTTCCGTAGGCCTGAGACATCCCTACCCAACCTGGACTCCACCAGTGGGTGGGCTTTGCTCTGGGCTCCTGTTGGGCTGCCCCAGCCTTTCTCACAGTTACGCTGTGTCTGAGGCTCTTCCTGGACATCCCCTCTCCTTCCCTCTCTCCTTTCCTGGTGTCAAACTTGCATCATAGTCTGAAGCCTCTTTCTGCTTAATCCCGTTCCCTCTCTCTTTAACCTCTATGGACGTTTCCCCCAATAAATCCCATGTATGTCCATTTCCATCTCCATACCTGCTCCGCAGAGGACTTGAGCTCACTGACCATCCTGCCGAAGCGGGTTCTCCCTGAGGCCTGCTGCATGAGCAGCTAGAAGACAAGAGGCGGGGCAGAGCATCCTTGGAGGAAGGAATGGTGGGAGAAGGCGTGGCTGGTCAGAGAATCAGTAAAAGAGAAAAAAAAGTGATTCTGTTCCTTTCTGGGGTTTGCTACGGGGTGACTCATTTCACCTCCCTATGCCTCAGTTTCATCCCTTGCAAACTGGAAATAATAATACAGATATTACCGCCTTCCTAGGGTTGTCAGACTAAATGAGCTCATCCATGCTCAGTGGCCCAGAGCTGTGTTCTGGGGAGGCCGTGGGAGAGCCTCAGTGTAGGACCACAAAGGGGGCCTGCCTGGAGCCCCACAAGGGTCCAGACTGCCCCACCTCCCTGTGGCCTCTCAGACTTCAAGAGCCCCCATAGCTCCTCTTGCAGAAATTAGACCCGGGCGGTGGGGGCGCGGTGGCATAGGACTCTGCCCACAAATATGGCCCCAGAGAAAGCATCTACCTTGTGGGTGTTTTGGCTGGGATGTGTGGTGTCACCCTGGCAGTCTGACCATTATCTGGGTCATTCGAGCCCAGGAAACTGCCAAATCAGATAATTTGGGTGGTTTGCCTGTCTCTCTGGATCGGGTGTCCTGAGTAATGGCCCTTGTCTCCACCTGGCCAGGCCTGAGGTAGACAATCCCCCCTTTCAGTGAGCCTGAAATGAAAGCTGGTTTCAGCTGGTATGATCAAGGTCAAGGCTTAAGAGAGGATGCTAATTTAGAGGCCGACGTTTATCCGCTTTATTGTGTGGACTGATCCATGTTGGAACATAGTCTTCAGTAACTAATAAAGGTTGCAAGGCTGGAACTGGCAAGTTTTTACAGTAAGGAGCATTTTAGTTGAAGTGTAATATATGTCCAGAAGTATACAAGTATTAAGTGTACAGCTCACGACTTTCACAAGGAAAACACCCATGTCACCAGCACCCAGCTCAACCGAAGGATTGATCACCCCCCAAAGCACCTAAAGCCCACTTCCACCAACAGCCTCTCCCACCCAAGTGTAACCACTATTCTGACTTCTAGCAGTCTGGTTAGTTTTGTGGTTTTTGAACTTTATATAAATGGTGGCAGATGACATCCCTGGGTTCTGGCTTCTTTTGTTCACATTATGTTTGTAACATTCATCCGTGTGGCCATAGCAACTATAGTTTGTTCATTCTCATTGCTGGATCATATTCCTTTGAATGAAGACAGCAATATTTGTCCATTCTTCATTGAAGGACATTTGACTCGTTTCCAGTTTAGGGCTGTTACAAACAGCTGATCTAGGTGCAGTTTTAAGTGTGTTTTTGTGGAGGGTGATGTACGCTTGTGTTAGGTATCCTATTTTTTACTGTTTTAAAAAACAGATATTAGAAAGGATGAGCTTGTAGACATTCTTCACAATCTTTTTCATATTGATATCAATATGCTTAGGGATTGGGAGAGAAAGGGGTGAAGCCACATTAGGAGGGGTCCTGCTGCCTCTGGGGTCTATGTCTTAGTTTTAGCAGGTTTCCCCGTGTCATCATCATCGGTCTCTTGGAAGGAAGTGAGGGTTTCTACAGGTTTTGCAGGAAGAGCTTTGGAGCAGAGGCTGCATACCTACCCCAGAGGGGACCTTCCTCATACAGATGCTCCCCAGGTCCTCAAATCTGCCTCCCAAGCACCCCACCACTTCAGGTGACTGGCTCAACCTCTCCAGTCTCAACCATCATATCTTCAAAGACAGGCTAGGAGTGGGTGATCTTGTTAGATTCTTCCAATTCTCAAATGATTTGAAATTGACTGCTGTTGACAATGATGATATGAACAGTTATTTGCTGAGTGCTTACCCAGCTTTCAGTGGTTTATATACATTATCTCATGTAATACTCCCAAGAGGTATTATCCTCATTGTAATGCTGAGGAAACTGAAGTCCAGAGAGGCTATATCCCTTACTCAAGACACACACCAAATATCAGAACAGAGGGTAGGAAGTAAACCAGTTCTAGTCTGGCCTTCACATTCAACTGCTGCTTCAGTTTTTCTTTTGTTTTCTTTTCTTTAAGGAAATATATCAGACACACCAAAAAATGCAGAGAACGATGTGACTTGTACACATGAACCAAACAGCCTGAGAAATTTTAATAGAACATTAAAAACACAATTAAAACACTCTGGAACCTCCCCTGCCCCACTCCCTCAGCAGTGGTAGCTCATCTCTTGAATTTTTTTAAAAAAGATATTTAATGCAGTTCTCTGTGCTATACAGTAAATACTTATTTCTTATCCATTGTATTTGAGGATTTTATTTTTGGGCCATGCCACAAGGCATTGGGATCTTAGTTCCCCAACCAGGGATTGAACACATGCCCCCTGCATTGGAAGCTCGGAGTACTAACCCCTGGACCACTGGGGACATCCCCAGCTCCTGGATTTGATGTTCATCACCCCACAGAGGTTTCTATGCTTTCACTATACATGAGTAAAAGCACAGAAATGTAGTGTGCTTTTACTCTACATGTATGTACTCGTAAACATATTCTGGATTTTTTATAGATTTTTTAACTTTATTAAATAGTATTATTCTGTCTGTGTCCTTTTGCAACTAGCTCTTTCTTTTTGCTCAGCACCAATTTTTGAAGTTTATCCGTGATGATACATAGAGCTCTAGTTCATTAATTTTTCCTGCTGCACAGCCCCCCCCCCCCCCCCCCCGCTTCAAGAATATACCAGAATCGATCCATCCATTCTCCTGTTAATGGGCATTCAGATTCTTTCCACTGCTCTGACATTGAAAGTAGCCCCAGTATCCATTCCTGTACATTTATGCCCCTTCCCCTCTTTTACTGAAATACTAATATTATGAAATATTAAATAATTAATAGAAATATTAATATCATGAAATATTAATGGACGAATTCTCTTAATCATACCAGGTTTTCTTATAATCAGTATATATTTGTGGGAATACTGGACAGTTTTATTCAGTCATCTACTTTTTCCTGAGCACCTATACTATAGGTTGAATATGTTTTTGTCGCTCCAGAATTGATGTGTTGAAAGCTAATCTCCAGTGTAATAGTATCAAGAGGTAGGACACTTTGCAAGGTGATTCGGTTATGAGAATTGAGCCCTCATGAATGAGATTAGTGCCCTTAACAAATAGATCCCCCCTCCAAAAAAAAAACCCTTGCCCCCTCCCATCATGTGAGGACACAGCAAGAAGGTAGCATCTATAAACCAGGACATGAGCTCTCATTAGACACTGAATCTGCCAGCGCCTTGATACTGGACTTCCCAACCTCCAGAACTGTGACAAATCTCTGTTGTTGCTAAGCTACCCAGTCTGTATTTTTACTGTAAAGGCCCCGATGACTAAGATAGCTACCGTGTGCCAAGCACCGTGTTGGGTGCGAGGCAAAGAGAAGTAGTTAAATGACACAGCTCTTGATCTCTGGGAGTTTTCATGGCTGAGCAAGCACCAGCTGCTATCAGATGGGAGAGGAGAGGCTGGGGACTCACAGCAGGGCTCCGAATGGAGGCCCAGGGGGTGGAGAGAGATTCCACAGAGGAAGCAGAAATGCACAGTGCTCAATGCTTATGGCGGCACCGTTTGTAATAGCTAGGGCATGGAAGCAACTGGTACCATTATGCGTGGGAATATTACTCAGCCATAAAAAGGAACACATTCGAGTCACCTCTATTGAGTTGGATGAACCAAGAGCCTGCTATACAGAGTGAAGTAAGTGGGAAAGAGAAAAACAAATATTGTATATTAACGGGTGTATACAGAGTCTAGAAAAATGATACTGATGAACCTGTTTTCAGGGCAGGAATAGAGACACAGACATAGAGAGCAGACTTTGGACACAGCAGGGGAAGGAGAGGGAGGGACAAATTGAGAGAGCATCCCTGACATATATACATGTGTGTGTGTGTGCGTGTATGCGTGTGCATGTATGCGTGTGCGTGTGTGTGTGTGCTGTTCAATCATGTCTGACTCTTTGCCACCCCACGGACTGTAACCTCCCTGGCTCCGTCCATGGAATTCTCCAGGCAAGAATACTGGAGTGGATGGCCATTCCCTTCTCCAGGGGATCTTCCCAACCCAGGGCCTGAACCCAGGTCTCCTGCGTTGCAGGCAGATTCGCCCCCATCTGAGCCCCCAGGGAAGCCCCACATATGCACACTACCAGGTGTGAAATGGATAGGCGGTGGGAATCTGCTGCATAGCACCTACAGGGTTAGGATGGGGTCGGGGATAGGGGAGAGGTTCAGGAGGGAGAAGACACATGTGTACTTGTTGCGGCTGATTCACGTTGCTGTATGGCAGAAGCCAACACGATATTGTAAAGCAATTATCCTCCAATTCAAAAGAAACTTAAAAAATAAGTAAACATTTTTTTAAAAAAGAAAGAAATGCTAGAGGGAGTGGCCAGTCCACCCCGGGTGTCGTGCCCCAAATCCCTGCAGTTAGAAGACCTCCTCTATTGCGTGTCTGCACAGAGTCACAGCGGCCTTTGCAGTTCCCTCTTCTCAACCTTAGTCCTTTTTCTGCACATTAACAGTGATGTGTGAGTCAGTTGCTTAATGCCTCCCCCTCAAAAAAAAAATCTGACTCTGGGAAACCCACACGTGCTTAAATTCTGGGATTGGAATTCTGTTCAGAGCCCTAAATGAATGGCATCCTCACGTCACCTTCAATTTTTCCTCTCCATCTGGAATCTGTAATAACGGGTCACGACGCATGTGCGTAATGCATGTACTGTGGGAAACAGTCTATATACGCCCGTCATTTAATCCGCACAAAATCCTCTGTTTTTTAAAAGAGGAAGCCCAGAGATGTTAATTAACTTACCTAAGGCCACCCAGCTGGGAGGTGGCAGAGTCGGGCCTCCACCCCAGGTCAGGCTAACCCCCGCATCCTTCATCCTAACCCTCTGACCTCTGCCAGGATTTGCCTAGCATTTCTGGAGGCAAGCTCTCCTCCTTTCTGCTTCAGAAAAATGCCATCAAGTGGGGGAGTTACTTATCACCTGACTCAGCCCACTCACCACTCTCACATTCTCTCTATTTGCATCAGTTGCTCAGGAAATTAGAGCAAATCCTATTTTTAGATGCTGGGGTTCAAATGACAGTGATGTATGGGTTAGTGGCTAGTTTTTATGAAACTAGCTCAGAGGTGTTACCTGATCTGATGCTCGGAAACTCTCTTACATCACCGTTTTGATCTTTAATAGAGTTTATTTCAAAGGTCGCTTTGTTTCTTGCCGCTCCTCTGTGAGTCCTGCAACAGACTTTGGCCAGAAACAATAACACTCTGAGCTGAAATAGATGGCGTGGAGAGAGAATGAGACTTTTCTCAGAAACCTGGAGCACAAAGGATGGCAGGGATAAGCGGAGACCAGGGCAAGTCCTCAAAGTAGACTATGCCCAATGGTCGACCCTGCAGGCAGCAGACAGGCCCTTCCTGCCAAAACTGACTGTGTGTGTATGTTAGACAGAAACTCTACAACTTCACTGCTTACTTTTCATAGCTAATCGCAGTCTCTTAGTTTTGAAGATTCCACCAGCAGGGAGGCTACACTGTTTGTGGGGCGCTCTGACAACCCTAAGACTTAGGCAAGGGAAGAAAAGAACAGGAGAGGGATGGAGACGATGGGAAGGGAAAGGAACAAATACAGAGTGTTTGATACACCCCGGGAGAAAATCTGATTTAATCAGCTTCATCCTCTTGTCAGTATTGGAAAAGGCCTTTATAACCATTTTATAGATTAGGCAACTGAGGCCAGAGTGGTCAAGCAACTTATGACTTGCAGGGCACACGGCTGATGACTATGAGGTTAGCATGGCGAGATTTGGAAAAGAAAAATACAGGACACCCAGTTGAATCTGAATTCCAGATGAACAATTTTAAAAGATTTAGTTTAACTTTGTCTCATGTAACATTACAGACATCCTAAAAATTTAACTGGACATCCTGTCTTTTATTAATACCTGGCAACCGTCGCTGAGATTCAAACAGTTCTGTCCATTGTTTCTCAGATACTCCTTTACTTTATATATAATACTTCATATATATTATACTTTTACATATAATACAGCAGAATATAAGTGATTATGACCATCAGCCAGTGCCAAAGCAGTGCTTTGCCTCTCCTGTTTCACTTGTAACCCTGTCATCCTCACACCACCCCATCCAACCGGTACAATTTCTGTTTCCATATTCTGGATGAGGAAACTAAGTCTCAGTGAGATGCAATAACTTGACCACAATCCACAGCCAGAAAGTACCAGAGCTCAGATTTGAAATTGTTACTGTCTTGCCTGAGCATAGTCACTTAAGAAACAGCCTTTTCAAAAGTTGAGTTAATACACATGTGGAAAAGTGCTCAATATATAAACATAAGGTTCAATGACATGTTGCAAACACCCGTGTAGACACCAACCAGGTCCAGGAAGAAAAGATGTCCAGCACTCCGGAAGTCCCACGTGCTCCCTCCCAGTTGCAATGCTCATCCTCCTCCTCAGAGATTCCGGCACTCTGGCCTCCAACCTCCAGCTGACTTGGCCTGCCTCCGAACGTGATGTAAGTGGAATCTTTACAGGAAGTACTCCCTGGTGTGTCATTTCTATCGTTCAACGCTGTGCGTGTTGGATTTGCCCTGTGGTGGTGTATATCTGGACTCTGGTCCTTTTCATTGCTGTGTACTATTTCACCAGCTGATTATGCACAGTGAACCCATCCTACTGTTGGTGAACTTTTGCATTGTTTGAGATTAGTTTAAAATGTGATTTTTTTTTGTATTGAAGTACAGTCCATTTACAATGCTGTTATTTTCTGATACAGCAAAATGTTTCAGATATACATATATAATATATATATATTCTTTTTCATATTTTTTCCATTATAGTTTATCACAGGATATTGAACATAGTTCTCTGTGCTGTCCAATAGGACCTTGTTGTTTATCCATTCTATTTATAATAGTTTGCATCTGCTAACCCCAACCTCTCAACCCTTCCCTCCCCCCACCTGCCTTGGCAACTACAAGTCTGTTCTCTATGTCTGTGAGTCTGTTTGTGTTTTGTAGGTATGTTCATCTGTGTGGTTAAAATGTGCTTTATAAGCAACAAGGATGTCTGCTGTGAACATTCTCATGCACGCCTCTTTGTGGACACAAGCATTCATTTCTGTCGGATATGTACCTAAAAGAGGAAATGCTGGCCAGAAAGGGATGTATATTCAGATTGCGTAGATATACCACACAGTTTTTCAAAATGTTTATACCAATTTACACTCCTAACAGCAGCACATTCAATTTCCAGTTGCTCCACATTCTCACCAGCACTTGGGATTGTCAATTTTTGTAATTTTGGTGTAATGGTATCTCCTTGCAGGTTTAATAGGCATGCCCCTGATTTCTAATTAGGTTGAGCACCTTTTAATGAGTTTATTGGCTCTCTGAACACTTTCTTTTGTGAAGCCTCTGTCCCAGTTTCTTGAGCATTTGATTTGGCTGTCTGTCTCTTACTTATTGATTTGTGGGAAGATTTTTAATAAGTTCTGGATAGGAGCCCATAGTTCTGGGTGTTGGAAATATCTGCTCCCATTCTATGCCTTGACTCACGCACTTAAATGGTGTTTATTAGTGGAGCTCTTATGATTTTAATATATGAAATGTATCAATATTTTCCTTTTTGAAAAGTGCTTCTTAAACAAGACTTCTTAAACAAGAAGTCTTCTCCTACCCCCAAGGTTATAAAGGTTGCTATAGGCTTCTGGAAGCTTTGCCATTTTGCCTTTCACATTTAGATCTACAGCTCAACTGGCATTTATTTCTGCATATGGTGTGAGGTAGAGGGATTGGAAAACTCAATACTGTAATGATGGCAATCTCTTCAAATTGATCTGTAGACTCAATGTCATCTCAGTTCAAACCCAGCAAGTATTTGTCATTGTCATATGAGAGACCTGATAAACTAATTCTAAAATTGATAGGTAAATTCAAAAGGCCAAGAATATCCAAGATAATAGTGCAGAGAGAATGATAAAAGAATGTGTTTTGTTGATATCAAGATGGTTATAAAGCTATAGTAACTGAGACCATGCAATACTGACATAAATACAACCAAATTGACCAATGGAACCAAATGAAAAGCCCTGAACCGGCCGACACGCATGTGGGGAACATACGTTTTGTGACTCTGGACCCACAGGGCAGTGCGGGAAGGACAGTTCTTTCAATACATTGTGAGGGGTCATCCATATGGGGAAAAACACACTTGTCTCCAGGGCTCCCACTTTTCAACACTGCACAAGGCCAGGGGACTCTGTTCTTATACGCGTGTATGATGATGGCAGTGATGATTGTAACATCACCGTTATATATTACAATTTTGCCACTCATAAAGTGCTTTCCAATCTGTTATTTTCCCCAAACCCTAAGAAGCAGGCAGGGAAGACATTATTAGTCCTTTCATGGATGATGAGGCGGTGACTCCAAGGGGCGAGTGACCAACCCAAGGACACTAGCCTAGCCCTTGAGCTTTGCCTGCGGCTCCTTCCACTCTGTGAGAAGCCCAGTGCTCCTTCCTGAGGGGCATGACGAGGGGCAGGGAGAAGTGGGCTTTGGTGGAGGTGGACTGGAAATGGCTGGAGGTCAGTCGCACACTTCTCAGACCCTGCAGGGGCCTCCTTGACCAGGTGGCAGTCCCCGGATCGCTCCCTGGAGGACAGCTGTCCCCGGGATACAGCAAGAGGGCTGTGAGTGGTGTTGGGAAGAGGGTGACCTGGGAAAGGCATGGAGGATCTGTCATTTGTAATCATGCTGGAGACTGGGGTGGGGTGGGCGGATGAGCTGGGGTTCTAATTCCAGCTCTGCCATGAATTTGCTGTGTGCCTTTTAACAACTGACCTCACCTTTCTGGGCCTCAGTTTTCTGAGTCTTCATTGTTAAATGAACCATCTTTCCAATCTTTCATCTTTAAATGAACCAACTCCAAGATGTATCCCTTAAGGTGTTTGTAAAGAATTAACAGAAATGGTGCCTATTGCTTAGTAAGGACTCAGCAATTCTCAGCAATTGGTGTTAGTATTATTCAGATCACTTCTTTCTAATAAAAAGCAGCAGCTGCCATTGATCGAGTATTTACATGTCTTTTTCTCTTGTGAAACTGGGGGCTCAGCCTTAGCAAAGGATTTATGAGTTGCATTTGCCAAGCCCTCCCCCATCTCCTGATACAGAATGGATGATTCTACATGCTTTTACATGTAGATATAGAAAAAAGACTGGAAGGAACTACATCAAGATGTTAAAAATCATCATCTCTGGGTGATAAGAATGGTGTTGATTTGCTTTTCTTCTTCTTAATTAGTATTTTCTGAATTACATACATGAGATGAGAATTAATTTTATAGTTGGGGAAATAATTGCTCTGATAAAGAAGAAATGCAGATACAAATTCTTCTTGTTAGTTTAAATGAAGAAGAGTCTGCAAAGGGCCACTTTAAAGCCTCTCCTTGAGTTCCAAGCTTAAACAGACAATGGTTTAGGAGTCAGAAATTCCAGGGTACCAACCCCAGCTCTGCTCCTTTCTAGCTGTGCTAAGCTAGCTGAGTCTCTTAACCTCTGTTGGCCCCAGTTCTATCATCTGAAAAATGAAAATGAAACTAGCAGCCTTCAAGGCTTGTTTTCAAGGACTTGATAAGATACGTTTGAAACTACATGGCCATGTTTCTGGCACTTAGGAGGCACTCATTCAGTGGTGACCTTTCCATTAAGAGGGCTTCTTTCCCAGAGTTTCACTGGAGATCCTTTGAAGGTGGGCGTTACCTACCATCTCACTTTACAGAGGAGGATACAGAGGTTCAGGGTGGAAACTTGTCCGAGGTCACAGAGCTCTGAAGGGAAATTTTGAAACAGGTTCAGAGAGGGTGAGTGATCAGACAAAGGTCACACAGCTTAAACTTGCTGCCTGCATAGTTTGTAAAACAACAAACTAAACACCCTCCCCCACCCGCCAAAACCCCAGAGTGCCCTTTATTGGGGGGTTACCATTAATGAGGCACCGTGGCAAGCCTCCTGAACAAAACCAGCAGCAGCAACAACAAATCCGTTGCCATTTATCAGTGCTTACGCAATGCCAGGGATCTTGGCACTTCCCACAATCATCTCAGTTAATTCTCCAGACAATTCTATGACGTGCGTCTTTCGAGCCCATTTTACGGATGGGGAAACTGAGACTTAGAGGCCGAGGCCCTTCCCCAGGGCCCCAGCAGGCCTGGCACCGGGTCTGCCCAGCTCCCCGGGAGGCTGCGGGAGGGCCAGGTGGCATGCAAGGAGTTAAGCGGTAGGCAGTGCTGTGGCTCCGCGCGAGGAGCGCGCCGGGCTGAGGCGTGCTGCTGGCGGCGGCGGCGGCGGCAGCGGGGCTGGGAGCTCGGGCTCCAGAGACGCGAAGTCCCGGGGAGCGAGCAAGGCAGGAAGGGAGGCAGCGAGAGAGAGGGAGGCGAGGCGGCCGGAGCCCCGCGCCCAGCCGCAGCCCGCGCCCGGCGCGCAGCGGGCCTGGGCATCCCGGGGCGGGTGCCTGCGCGGGGCCTCGCCGTGGCGCGGGGCACCCGCAGTGCCGCCCGCCCGCCAGACCGCCCGAGCGCCAGGCTCGCAGGAGCCCGGTTTGCACTTCCTCTCGCCTCCGCCCGCCTCTCCGGCTCACCGGCTGGCGTCGCCACCGCCTCCTTGTCCCCGGCCACCGCTGTCGCCGCTGCTGCAATCCAGGACGTACACTCTTCCACTTTCCCGCTGGAGGTGCGGAGGATGCCCCTTGCACCAGACCCGGAGAAATAGCCCCCGGGGCCCGCCAGGAGGAGACTGGGCGGCGAGAAAGAAAATCCAGTCTCCCTTTCCTGGATGCCACTGCAGCAGCTGGCAGCTGGGAAGGCGCCCACAAAACGGGTGCGCCAAGCTGGGACGCCGGAGTCGCAGAGAGAGACAGACCCCGGGCGCTGGCTGGGCACCGTTGGCAGAGTTTGCAAGTGACTGAGACCCTCAGGTAAGGGCTAAGGGGCCTGGTCCTGCTAGCAGGGGGGCCTTAGGGAGAGGGCGCAGAGCTGCTGCAAAGGATATCTGTCCCCCAGCTGGGCTGCTGATTCCAGATGCTGCCTGGAGCCTGGGGTTCAGTGTCCAGAGCCAGGTGAGTGAAGAACCCCGAGTGGTGACAGCCGGGTTCTGGGTGGATGACAAACTTTCTCTCCTCCCGCAAAGGGTTGGACGTGCCGGCTTATCCCGCGTCCTTCCTCCAGCCATCCCCTGGGGTTCCCAAGGCAGGACGTCCAGCTTCTCAGATGACCTGGGCCAGGGGGGAAGGCAGTGGGCCCCTTTAATTTGATTCATGAATCACCCATCTTCTTGGCCAGTTAGAGTGCTGAGGGAGGAGGAGCTGGACATATTTTCAAGTTGACTTTACAGGGTTCTTGTTGGGGGTGATACTCTGGTAAACGAGATTCCCCATCATCTGGAGAAGAAGCCAGGGCTGCCCGGGTGATGGATTCTGTGTAGAGTGCTTTGCAGTCTTGCTTATGTCCGTTCTGGTGCGTGTGTGCGTGTGCGTGTGTGTGTGTGTGTGTGTGTGTGTGTAGAGGGAAGCAGGGGGACCCTTCCAGCGAAATTGCCCCATCCAAGCCCTTCCAGCAGCCCCAAGTGTCATCGCCAGAGCCAAATCACCTCACTGGCAGAGACGCTAGAAGCAGTGGGGATCAGCTCCCGTCCCTTGCAGCTCCTTAGATGAGCTAAAGATTTGGGAGAAGTTTCCTGAGCTGCTCAATGAGACCATCCAGATTGGAGCCTGGCGAGGTGCAAACTTCAGCAGAAAAGAGGTTGGAATGGACATTTGGATGGGGACCCTTGGCACTGTCACCCTCAGCTCTGAGGCTGTGGGTGGTCTGTCACACCCTAGGCCCCTCGAGGCTCTGCAGAGCCTCATGAGTTTGGCCAGATCACTTTTTTCCTCGTAAAGAAAAACATGCTCCAAAGAGGCCATCTGGTCTCCAGGGATCATTTTGGAGCCATCCCTGTTGTCACAGCCCCCGAAATGGAGCCTTGCTTCCCTCCCTGGGGTTCCAGCCTAGGGCCAGGGTCATCTCCATGAACTAGTTGGCCCGTGAGGCAGGCAGTAGAGGTGCTTCTGTTCGTGACCTAACGGATGTATTCCTCTGGCCCTGTGGTCAGACCTGGTGTCTGCCTCTAGGGAACGACATTGCTGCGTGGTTCCTGGACAGCGCTTGAGACACGAGGTGGGAGTCTGAGAACCTCCTGCCGTTGCTTGGGATTCTGACCTGGGGCCAGGCAGGCTACTTCAGGGGCTGTTTCTCTAGGCTGCCAGGACCCGGGGATGCTTCGAGGGTGTCAGAGGCTGGCATTTGAGGTCCTGGGGAAACCCCGTCTTCAGGTCAAGAGGTTGAATGTCAAGTCGACTGTCAATTTGCTGTGTGAGTTTGGACAAATCACTCAACCTCTCTGAGCTCCAGTTGCTGCTTCTGTAAAAAGGAAGAGATTTCCTGTATCCTCAGAGGTCCCCGTTCAGATATTCTTATAGCCCTGAGTGATTGTCAGAGATGAAATCCTCCAAATCCCAGGAGGCGGTGTAACATAGTGTGTAAGAGGTCTAGGACTGAAACACATCTGAGTCTGACCAATCCCTTCACCCTCTGAACCTCGGTCCCTCCACAGTCAAATGAGGAGCTGATAACGGAGACGGTGCGTGGGAAGTGCTTGGTGTACCTGGTGAGGCTGGAGCTGCCCGAGTGCAGCAGCAAGGCTGTCTGTTTTGAGTCTTGTGCATGGGCATCTGGGTGCTGTTGTCCCCGGGGAGGCTGGCCCTGAGCACCAGGTGATTGCTCCTTGGCTGGGGAGCAGGGCCCTTGTTCTCTCGGATCATCTGACACCTGCAGTTCCTCCCCCCGCCCCTCGCTCCTTCCTCATAAAAGCACTTCTGGACCAGCAGCTCCTAGTGGGGAGCCCCAGGCGGTCTGGGAGCACTGGATGCATCCAGCTGCTGCGTCACCATGACAACAGGAGGTAGAGGTAAGCTGTCTCCATGGCTTCAACTTTGCAGCTGTGGAGGGATCCAGGGCAGAGAAGTTCAGTATGTCTGGGCAACCTTCCATCTGCTGAGGCTGTCTGATCAGGCGAGGCTGCTGTTCCCTGCAGGAACAGCCACGCCGGGAAAGTGTCGTGTGTGCGTGTGTGTGTGTGTGTGTGTGTGTGTGTGGGCAGGTGGCTGAGATTGTGGAGGAAGGCCGTCGATTAGTCAGTCTTATTTTTTTCCGAATGGTTCCAAGGCTTGGGATATCTACATCCTTCCCTGTACTAGGTAACGCCTGTGCTCTGCTTAGTCGCCTAGTCGTGTCCGACCCCCTGGACTGTAGCCTGCCAGGCTTCTCTGTCCACGGGGATTCTCCAGGCAAGTATACTGGAGTGGGTTGCCATGCCCTCCTCCAGAGGGTCTTCCCAACCTAGGGATCGACCTGTATTGCAGGCAGATTCTTCACTGTCTGAGCCACCAGGGAAGCCCTGGGTTCATGCTAAAACCTCCACGGGGAAGACAGTCCTCATCTCGGCCAACACGGAGTGAGTTAACAGGCATGCAGTCGGGCCTGGAGTGGGAGCAGCTCCACCGTGTGTTAGCTCTTATCTGCATACTCGACTTTCAGAAAACGAACAGTTTGCTTTCCTGGCGGAATAGGACGTGTGTGTCTGTGTAGACACATGTGTGTGAATGTGTGCCTATGTATACATTCTCATGTAGTATGCGTACGTGTGCTCATGTGAGTATGAGTTACATAAAACCCTGAAGTGTGTGTGGGCACATGTGAGACTAGTGTCAGTATAAGTGTGTTCTCATGAGACTGCCTGTCCACGGACTTAGGCATATGTGTGTGTGCACGTGCCTGTGTCAGGCAGGGTGAGTGTGGGTATGCATAAGCAATTGTGAGTGCTAAGCAGTGGTGTGTGTGTGATCAGGTGCACACATGTGTCGTGACGGTCTGTGTGCCGATCTCTGTTTGAGGAGCTATGCGGGGTGGCCAGGGCACATGTGTGTGTTGTCTGTGTGGGCCTCTGTGGGCGCCTGCGTGTGTGTGCATGTACGCACCTGTGTGCAATGATACGAGCGTAAACTTACAGTTGTGTCTCTTACATGGTTTTTTGTGTCTCTGCACGCGTGTGTGTGTACAGCGCTGCACACGGCTCATCCTTTGTGTGCATTTGCCTGCTTGCTGTGGTCAGCCTCCGTGTCTCTATGTGTATGTGTGAGGTTCTGAACATGTGTGTCTGTGAGTGACAGGGTACATTTGGCTGTGTCTCTGTGGATTTGTGTGTTTTATGGATGTGTGCCTGTGTGTTTTGCAGAGTAAACTTAGTCACCTGTGTGTGTACACGTGTGTTTCTGAGCATGTGCACCTGTGTGAAGCATTGCATGCCTGGTTGTATCTCTGTGTTTAGGTGTGTGTTTCTTGGTGTTGCTGTTGGGTCTGTTGGTTGCTGTGTCCATTTGAGCGTGTCTCGGTGTGCACGTGAGGTATTTCTGGATGTTGCAGTGTGACATTTGTTCATGTCTCCTGTGTGTGCATGAGTTTCCAGATGTGTGTACCGAGGATGGGGCCTTGCATCTTTTTGCGTGTCCCTGGGTGTATGACGTGTGTTTCGTGTGTTTGCCTGTCTGCGGGGCAAAGTAGCTTCTGTGTGTGCCACCTGTGTGTGTGTGTTTCTGAGCACACGCATCTGCGCGGGTGTGACTCAGTGTCCCTAGGGCTGATGAGGTGTTGGCGGGCGGGGGGGCTGTAAACACTGCTGAGAGCATCCAAACAGAACACAGTTCTGACCCTTTAAAAGCTCCTCTTCTGTCTGCTCTGCACGTCTCACTGTGCTCGTGTGTGTACCTTCCGAGTGTTGACTCAGCGATCGCTGGTGCCAGCTCTGAGCAGAGTGTTGGGGTGTCGGATGTTCATTTTCCCGAGTGCCTTTGCTCTGAGGCTATGTCTTCCTCTGCCCCCCGGCATCCTCAGCCCCCACGCCAACCCACGTCTCCCCCGCCAGAAGCCTGCACTTAGGCCAGTCACCGAACAGACTCACAGATGTTCAGAGCGCAGGTATAATTTTAGGCAGAAGGTCTGAACATAGGCAGCCTAGGATGCACTGAACATTTCAACAGCAGTGTTTCTAATTAAGAGCAACTTGTTTTCCTTAAATAAACAAATCAAGTGAGGAAAGAAATTGCCCGAGATTAATGGCTCCCCGGAGCAGGTCCAGATGTTGGGAAGGTGAGGATGGGGGTCCCCACAGACTGCCAATGTTCCAGATTTTGACCAGGAGTTGATGAGGCCGGGGCTGCAGAAGCTGGTGAGGCGAGCAGGCCAGGGCAGCATGAGAACCCTTTCTAAGGTTGGCCTAGTGTTTGGTTGTTGGGGAAAACACATCACTGGCCCCAGTTTCTCCCTGTATCCACGCCCTTAGCCATGAGACGTGGCTGTTCTTCCCACTCAAGAGGCAGGCAGGGTCTGTGCGCCTCATCCTTCACTTTGGGTTTGGCCTTGTGTCTTCCTCGGGCCTTGGTGGAAGTGATGGTGTGTCCTTTCCAAGCCTGGGTGTCCAGGGGCCTTGCATGTTTCTGCCAAGGCTGGGAGAAGGGCTCCACCAAGGTAGCTGCCCCCCTCCCCCAGCCTGGCCCCGGGAACAAACACATGTTGAACAACCCTTAGCCCAGACCTCAGTGAAGAGTCTAGCTCAGCCACACTCCAGCTGGCCACAAACAGGCCAGGTGATTAAACGCTTCTATTACATGTTACTGGGGCTTTGTGGTTGGTTGTTACATACCATTATCGTGATTGTAGCTAACGGATGCAGTTACCAGTGGTCAGTATTTCCTGCTCCTGTGGGACCCCTGGTGCTCATTCAGAGATGTACCATGTACTTCTCACCATGGATACCCCATTCCTACCTGGATCTCTGCTCATCCCAACATCAGCAGTTTTTATAATAATAATAACAGTTAATGATTGTGGAGTGTTTATATACATACTCCCCATACTCACAACTACTCTCTGAGATATTTCTGTTATGACTTCTGTTTTAACCTGTGAGGCTCAGAGAGGTGAACTGACAGCTCAGGAGAGTCATCACTGGGATTTGCACTCAGATCACCAGATGTCAGAGACCATGCCTTTAACCACGATGTCGTCTTGCCTCCCCAGTGCTAGCAGGCATGTTTGCCATTCTTGGGAAGCAAGCGCACATTTGACCTTTGCATGGGCTCACCTGGAGGTCAGGTAGGCAGGAATGAAACAGGCCACAGGCATGGGAAGTGTCTCTTTGGTTGAGGGGAGATTAGTTCATTCTCTCATTCACATATTCGTTCTATGTTAAAAGTCAGGATTTGCTGATGCTCAGCATTTGCTCAGAGTCTTCTAAGAGTCGTACTTTGTCCCGGGCCCTGAAGATACAGAAATAGCAGACCCCAATTTTGTCCTTGAGGACCTTACAGTTTGGGGAGGAAGCAGGAGACCCTGGGTTCTGGAGGCAGATTAGGACTGGAGTCCAGCCCAGCTTCCCTATTACTATCTGAGCCCCACATTTCTTGAATCTCGGGTTGAGGACAGAAGCTTCAGTTTACCACCTTAGGAAATAACAGAAGGAAGGCTTGTGCCTCAGTTTGCTCATCTGTAATATGGCAATGATAATGACAGTGCCTTCTCCCAGGGTTGTTAGGCATGTTGACTAAGTCATCTCAGCCCGTCAGCCCTCCCACCCACCCCTGGGCATTGTGAAGGGGGACTTTGGCCGAGGGTGCAGAGGGCTGGTGACAGAGCTGAGGTTAGAACCTGGGCCTTCTGCATCCTGACCTGTGACAGGTCCGCAGTCTCTTAGATCCCACGCTGCTTCCACATGTGAGTGTATTAGTTTCTTGCTGCTGTAACAAATGACCACAAGTACAAGGACTTAGAACAATGTAAACTTATTCTCATTGCTAGGGATTAGAAATCTAGACTGGGTCAGCAGAGCTCTGTTCCCATTGGACTCTCAAGGGGAGGAACATTTCCATGCCTTTTCTATGGCCTGGAGCCTGCCCACGTCCCGAGGCTGGTAGCCCCACGTCACTCTGACCTCTGCCTCCACGGTCATATCTCCATCTCTGACTTCTGAATTCCCTGCTTCCCTTATTAGATGGGCTTCCCTCGTAGCTCAGTTGGTAAGGAATCTGCCTGCAATGCAGGAGACCCGGGTTTGATTCCTGGGTCAGGAAGTCCCCCTGGAGAAGGAAATAGCAATCCACTCCAGTGTTCTTGCCTGGAAAATCCCATGAACAGAGGAGCCTGGCAGGCTACAGTCCATGGGGTCACAAGAGTTGGACACGACTCAGTGGCTAAACCACCACTACCACCTTATTAGATGGCATTGGGCCCCCTCAGATAATCCAAGATAATCTCCCCATCTCAAGATCTTTAACTTACTCGTATCTGCAAAGCCTCTTTTAGTATGTAGGGTAACGTCACCATAGGTTCAGGGAGTAGTTATTTGGCTACCCGGCCCCCCTGATGGCTCAGATGGTAAAGAACCTGGATGGTTTGATCCCTGGATCGGGAAGATCCCCGGAGGAGAACATGGCAACCCACTCCAGCATTCTTGCCTGGAAAATCCCATGGACAGAGGAACCTGGCAGGCTACAGTCCACGGGGTCGAAGAGTCAGCCACAACTGAGCACCAACATTTTCACTTCTTTTTCTTTATCTGGCTACCATGGTGGAAAAAAACAAATGAATCATTCCACATTCATTGATTCAACGCTTATTTATTGAGTACATGGGGCTTGAGTATTTCCTGGGCGTCTACCATGCACCTAGGTCTGTCTAGGTCCTGAAGATGAAGTGTTGAGCAGACAGACAGAGGCCCTGCTGTCCTGGGGGTGATTCCAGGAATGCAAGTCAGAACAGAAATGCATAAATAAGTAACTGAACAGCTTAAATGTAAATAGAGATGAGTTCAGTGAGGAAAACACAGCAGGTGATGGAGGTGGCGTCTTCTAACCACCCCTGTCGGGATCCTCTGTGTCGAGGAAGCTTCCTCCCCTGCCCCTCTGGTCTGGGGGTGGGCATGGTCCTCCTCAGCTGCCATGCCGTGGGTGCTGCACTTCCCACTTCTAGTGGCTTCTCTACACTCTGCCCTCCGTTGTAACTGTCCTTGGTCACCCCACTGGGGTGGGCTGTCTGCTACCCGCTGGTCCCTGACCGAGACGGGTGCTTTTGACGTGCCAGGAAATGTGCCCTGCCCTTCTTGTGTTTTCACTCATTGATCCTTACAACATCCCTCCACGAAGAGGCTCTTTTACCCTCTTTCTCAGGTAAGGAGGATAGCCATGTTCACAGCATCTTTATTCACAATGGCGGACAAGTGGAAGCCACCCAAGTGTCCATCGACTTGGGATAAAGTATGCTCCATCCATGCCGTGGAATAGTATTTAGCCTTAAAGAGGAGCAAAATTCTAACACATGCTACAAGGATGAACCTCAAGGATGCTTAGGCCAAGTGAAATAAGCCAGACACAACAGGACAAACACTGTATCGTTCCACTTTGACTTTCTTAAAGTAGTCAGATTCACAGGGACAGGAAATAGAATGGTGGTCTCCGGGGGCTGGGCGAGGGGGAAATGGGGAGTTAGTGTTTAATGGGATCAAGTTTCCGTTTGAGATCATGACTGTTCTAGAGACGGACAGTGGTGATGATTGCACGACGATGTGAATGTACTTAACACCACTAAACTGTACGCGTAAAAATGGTTAATGTAGGAAGTTTTATGCCGTGTGTGACGTCACCGACTTAATGGATATGAGTCTGAGCAAACTCCGGGAGACGGTGAAGGACAGGAAGCCTGGCGTGCTGCAGTCTGTGGGGTGGCAGAGAGTCAGACACGACTCAGCAACTGAACAACAACAGATTTTGGCAGGATGAAAACAAAGTGAATAAGTTAGAAGTCTAGACAGGGCTTCCCTGGTGGTCCAGTGGTTAGGAATCCACCTGCCGATGCAGGGGACACGGGTTCAGTCCCTGGTCTGGAAAGGTTCCTCATGCTGCAGGGCAGTTAAGCCCATGGGCCACAGCTACTGAGTGAAGCACTCTAAAGCCCGTGCTTCACAACAGGAGGCCGGTGCATAGCAATGAGGACCCAGTGCACCCAAAAATGAATAAATAAATTAAAAAAAATTTTTTTTTCTAAAGTCTGGAGAGGCTAAGATTGAAACCAAGATCTGACCCTAGAGCCCATCCATGTTCTCTTCCCCATACAACATGGTCTCACCCTCCGAGCACTATGCACTCCCAACGTGCAAGCAGATTGTGAAAACAAGCTGGGGGAATGTGGACTGGGGCTTTGGACGCAGCAGAGGGAAGAAGGCCTGAGGCGTTGAGGAACCCATGGCACGCTGGCACCATGCGCTGCCTTTCATCAGGGTTCACTCACTGGTCTAGTCAACAGATTTTTATTGAGCACCTACTGTATGCCAGACCCTGTGGAGAAAGTGAAGAGAAAAACAAGACCCCAACCTCATATAATTACAACTTGAAGTAACTGCCAGAATTTAGGGCCTCTGAAATGAAGACTTCCTTGAGAGAGGAAAAAAAAGAGCCCGGCTCTGAAGGATGAAGAGGATTGACCAGGTGAAAAAGGCTGAGAAGATAGCAGAACCAGCATGTGCAAAGGCCCTGAGGTGAGGAAAGTGGCATGAATCAAAGACACGGACACACTTCCAGACTAGGAAAGAGCTGGTACACGAAGTGGACAAATCTCAGGGCTTCACCAGCCCCATGAGCACTTTGCTCTTTATCCTTCCAGCAATGGGAGGCCTCGTACAGATTTTCAGTACAGAGAGTGAAATGATGCTATTAAACCCCAGTCAGAGCAGTAAGAAGAAACTGCACCCCCACGTGGGGTGGGAGCCCATTGAAATGCCCACAAAGAGGGAGCTGGGCGAACTGCAGCGACTTCAGGATTTCAGCTTCATTATGCAAAACACACAGGTTTCCAGGGGAGAGGTAGGCTTGGCAAAAAAGAGTCAACAAATTAGTTTTTTAATCTGCTTTAAGTTGCTAAAACGCCCTGTCTCCCTTCCATTGTCACCTGATGGCCTGTGGGCTATTTTCACTTTTATCAGAGAATTTCTTTTTTTTTTTAATTAAAGGAGTTTTTCCTTTTGAAAAACAAATCCCAGCTGTGTTCTGATAAGATAGAATTAAAAACGGGCATTGGGGGTGGGGGGAATGCCACAGAAAGCTCTGACATTTCTCCTTCTGTATCTGAACTGATTTAAATAATAATTATGTTTCATTTTGATGCAGCCTCTCCTCAGCCCTTCCTGGCCTCCCCCAAATCACCAGCGTGTACCAGCAGCTCCAAACATAGGATGCTTCTAAAATTCCCAACTCTTGACCCCTAGAGAGAGACAGACAGCCCTATAAAAGACCGAGCTGCTGCTGCTGCTAAGTCACTTCAGTCGTGTCCGACTCTGTGTGATCTCATAGACGGCAGCCCACCAGGCTCCCCCGTCCCTGGAATTTTCCAGGCAAGAGTACTGGAGTGGGTTCCCGTTGCCTTCTCTGGATAAAAGACCGAGAGTTCTGACCTAACAGCTTCAGGTTCAGGGCAAAAGTTGCTGGAATCCAAGTGCTGCCAATTCACAGCTGTGTGACCTCAGGTAATTTATTTCAATCCCCTTAGCTTCTAACTGTGTGCATGCGTTCTAAGTCGCTTCAGTCGTGTCTGATTCTGGGACCCCTTGGACTGTAGCCCACCAGGCTCCTCTGTCCATAGGATTCTCCAGGCAAGAATACTGGAGTGGGTCGCCATGCCCTCCTCCAGGGGATCTTCCTGAGCCAGGGATTGAACCTGTGTCTCTCATGACTACTGCATTGGAAGGTGGGTTCTTTACCATTAGCACCAGCTGGGAAGCCCTAGCTTCCCACTACTCATATGTAAAATGGAAATAATGATAGTATTTATATTCGTTGGAGCCTTCTGATTGTAACTGACAGAAAGTCCAACTTAAATATCATTACACTCTTTTTTTCTCAGGCTAATAAGCACTGTGTAGGTTCGTGTGACTGGCAACTAGCTTCAGGTTTGGCTTGATTCAGGAGTTTGATAGTGTCACAGGACGTTCTCTCACTTTCTCTCTCTCCCTCGCCCCCAGTCTGTCTCTCTATTTTTCCCTCCCGATCCCTTGCCTCTCCTTTCCCTCGGTGGTGGGCTTTCCTTCGCCAGTGGGCTCTGCTCTCTTCCTCTCTGCACAAATGCCTACCAGTAACTCCATGATTCCATAGTGTCAGCCGCAAGCCCTCCTCCCACTAGTCCTGGAACTGAGAGTTTGTAGGCAATGGCCATGGCACCCCACTCCAGCACTCTTGCCTGGAAAATCCTGTGGACGGAGGAGCCTGGTGGGCTGCAGTCCATGGGGTCACTAAGAATCGGGCACGACTGAGCGACTTCACTTTCACTCTTCACTTTCATGCATTGGAGAAGGAAATGGCAACCCACTCCAGTGTTCTTGCCTGGAGAATCCCAGGGACGGGGGAGCCTTGTGGGCTGCCGTCTATGGAGTCGCACAGAGTCGGACACGACTGAAGCGACTCAGCAGCAGCAGGTTTCCTGAAATCAGAGAAATAGACTATACTGTTCAGTCAGATTGAGGTCATATGGACACCTTGGTCCCTCCTCGGGTGGGGAGAGTGTGAATCAGCTCTTGTGGTTTCCTGAATCACAAAGACTAATAGCAGAAGCGGCTCCCTGAAGGATAATCGGGACCCAGTTAACCTGAGCAACAGAAGTAAATGCTGGTCACACTAAAATGACCTTTCTACTGTCGTCACCTCAGAGGGTTGTTGTGAGGCGAAGATTAAATGATATTGATCATGCAAGGTGCTTAGCACTGAGCCCAGAAGGCAGTGTACACAGTAAATGCTATTCCTGCTACTTCTATGCTATTATTGACATGTGATAATATAGGTCGGGGAGGGGTTCTGTGAGTACTGAGGGTGATGGGAGATGCCCATGACCAGATGACTCAGCCTGGGCACCCCGCTGGCCCCTGAGAGTCTTAGACCTGTCCATGCCCCTCCAGTTTTGGCTGCCAAAAGCCATCATTCCCTAACAAACCACATCTCACGGATCGCTTCACCAGCTAAAAGCTGGCGATGGCTCAAAGGATGCAGGGGGCAGTGACAGATGCTGCTAGGGGCAGGTGGGTCCCCTAGGAGGGGCAGTGATGAACCAGAAACCTGGGGGGCCAGCTACAGGGAGTACCCACTCCCACCCAGCTGTCTCCCCACATCTCTCAATGGTCTTTAAGGTGTTATGCACAACCTCTACCTGGTTGTAAATGTTGGTCACCCAGTTCAGGCAATTTTGACACACAAGACAGAGCAAACAGGCGTGTCTGTGGGCTCAGCTGGACCTCTGTTGTAAAGCCAGGTCTCCCCGACACGGGGGACACGGAGCCTGTTCTGTCCGAACCACAGAGAGCTGGTGTTGGGGGTGCCCTCGGAAGACGCGCCAGCCCATTGTTCTAGAATCGGGTCGTGTGCCGCCTGCCTTCAGCGTCCCCCTGGATGTCCGCACAGAAGTTCCTTTTCATTCTGAGCCGCACCGTTTGTAACGGCTCCGCGGATGGCTTCAGTGCGAATGGCCGCTTAGAAGCAGTTCATTTTGCTGCCTGAGATTATTAATGTTCTCTCTGATTTCCTGCTTCACTCTATTGATTTCCTGGGATAAAACTTTCTCTGCAGAGGCTGTGAAGGTAATTCAGCCGCCATCCCTCCATGTGAGGGAGGGCTGGGTCCTGGCTCTCCCATCCCACTTCCTGCTGTGTGACAGAGGGCAAATCACTTCACCTGTCTGAGCTTTGATTTTCTCTTCTGCAGCCTGGGGGGTCCTCAGAGCTCCCGCGTGCTGAGGAGGTGTCGGTCACACGGCAGGTACTCACCAGCCTCAGCTCCTGTGAAACTCCAACCCCAGTGGCCCGGGGAAAGGGAGAGACCTGCTCATGCTTCTTGTATAGATTTAACACCCTCTCTATGGAAGGCTCTTTCCAAGCGTGGGTTCAGTTACTCAGTCGTGTCACTCTTTGCGACCCCATGGACTGCAGCACATCAGGCTTCCCTGTGCTTCACTATCTCCCTGAGTTTGCTCAAACTAATGTCCGTTGAGTTGGTGATGCCCTTCAACCATCTAATCCTCAGTCGCCCCCTTCTCCTCCTGCCTTTCGTCTTTCCCAGCATCAGGGTCTTTTCCAATGAGTCGGCTCTTCGCATCATGTGGCCCAAGTATTGGAGCTTCAGCTGCAGCATCAGTCCTTCCAATGAATATTCAGGGTTGATTTCCTTTAGGATGGACTGGTTTGATCTCCTTGCTGTGTCCAAGGGACTCTCAAGAGTCTTCTCCAACACGGCAGTCTGAAAGCATCAGTACTTTGGCACTCAGCCTTCTTTCTGGTGCAACTGTTACATTCGTACGTGACTACTGGAAAAATGATAGCTTTGACTATATGGACCTTTTTGGCTCACAGCAGCCCTGAAACTTGTGGCCTTATATCATTCTCCTCATTTACAAATAGGAAACTGAGGCTCTGAGAGGAGAAGGGATCTGCCCAAGGTCACCCAGCTAGGGGTTGCCAGAGCTGAGACTTGAACTCTAGTGTGCCCGCATCTGGCAGCCCTGGCTCTTGAGAGGGGTGCTACCTTCTCAGGGGATCAGCTGCTCTCACAGAAACCCCCGGGCACCAAGGACCCCTTAGCAGTGGGCTCTAGGAGGCTCTGCTGCTCACTTGCTGCGCCACCTCAGGAGAGCTTCTGGATCTCTCTGGGCCTCTGTTTTCTCAGCTCCTTAGACTCACGCTCCTCCCTTCCAACCTCAGGGCCTTTGCACATGCTCTGCCATCTGCCCGGCATGGCCCCCTCCGCCTCCACCCTTCTCTACCTGGTTGACTGCAACTCCGCCTCCGGGCCTCGGGTGAAACGTGGCTTCTGAGAATTCCTGTGGCGCTCCCCTGGACCAGATCAGGCCTCCCCCACTGTCTGCTTCCCCAGATTTGCCTCTTTCCTTCAGGGTTTGCGATTCCAGTGCTGTGTGATGGTGCAACTAACCTGGGTCACCTCTGCCAGAATCGCCCACTTGAGGGGGATTGGGGTGTCAGTTAGAACTCTTCCCACACCCACACTCCAGGCCTGCCACATATTTACAGCGAAAGGTTGTGGTTATCAACTGAAACTTAAAAAGAGCTCTTAGGGCCCTCAGATGCTGCTGGTAGGAGTATGGATTAGTACAACTGCTTTGAAAAACTTCTGGACTATATTTACTTACATGGCATGATACATCCTCTAATCTGGTATTCTACTTTGGGATATAGACTCAATAGAAATGAGGATATATGTTCTTTTTATACATGTAGTAGTTGTAAGCATGAGAAATCAGAAACTACCCAAGTGTCCATTATGGTAGAACAGACAAGTAAAATGAGGTCCCGTCATAGCATGGAATAGTACACAGCAGTGAAAATGGATTGGCTACAGCTTCATGCCACAAATAATGCCTAGCAAAAAAATCCAGACACAAAAGGGCACATGTGTGTATGTGCCTGCTAAGTTGCTCAGTCGTGTCTGACTGTTTGTGACACCTATGAACTGTAGCCTGCCAGGCTCCTCTGTCCATGGGATATACCAGGCAAGACACTGGAGTGGGTTGCCATGCCCTCCTCCAGGGGATCTTCCCAACCCAGGGATTGAACTCACTTTGTTTACATCTCCTGCATTGGCAGGCAGATTCTTGACCACTTGCCCCACCTGGGAAGCCCAAAAGGGCATATACTATACAATATTGATTACACAAAGCTCAAAATAGAAGCTAAGCTATAGAGTTTAGGAATGCATGCATCCTCAGGTGAAAAGATAAAGAAAAGTAAGGAAGAAGTCGTCAGGACGGTCATGACCTTGGATGAGGAAGAGGGGAGGGGTGATTAGAAAGGCACACAGAGGGGGCTTTGGGGAGCTGGCTTTGGTTTCTGGCCCTGGAAGGTGGTTACATGGGTGCGTGTTCACTTTGCAATAACTCATCAAATTGTACACCTTTGTTTTGTGTTTTCATTTGTCTGTGGGTCACAGGTCTCATGGAAAGACCCCCTATACCCACCGCAGATAGTTACCTCTCGAGGGGGAAATGCCACCTAGACCACACTGCCTTGGTTTATACACAGAGAACATCTCTGTCGTCCTGTTTAAGCAAAGGTTCCTCTACTTTCAGTGGCGTGGGGTGTGCCTCTCTATCCTATAAGCCCCAGGACTCCAAATTTACATGTGTAAAAACAACCCAGTAGCTTTCTGTTTTGGCAGGGAGGCCACCTGGCCAGAGAACACAATTATCCCCTTTTTCTCAGACCATGATAAGCGTGGGGTGAGGGTTGATGGCCCCAGAAGAAAAAAAAAAAAGAAACTAGGAAAGAAAGAGAAAAACAAAACCTGAGAAGCATTTTCAAGTTTCTAGTTTTGCAGGCTACCGAAAGACAGGGCATCAGCTGTCCTGGATGGAGGGTCAGATAACACAGCTGGGGCAGGGCTCAGAATGAGGACCGGGGCTCGGAATGAGGACCGGTGCTCCGAGGTGGGGCAGCTGAGTGCCCGGCCCCGGGGCGGGGGGGCTGGCCCCCTGTCCAGCAGAACCAGGTCAGCGGACTTACTGCCCCAGATCTTTTCCGGCCACCCTGACCTCCGTTTCTATGCAGATAGGAGGGGGGCCCTGGGCCCTGCTCTTGAACCTGAACCCTAGCTGGAGAGCAGAAATACTGTGATTTGTGTTTGTCCTTGGAGCTTGAGAGGCCTCCCCTGGTGGCTGAGATGGTTAAGATCCCACCTGCAATGCAGGAGACCCCAGCTCAACCTCAGGTTTGGGAAGATCCCCTAGAGAAGGGAATGGCAACCCACTCCAGTATTCTTGTCTGGAAGATTCCACAGACAGAGGAGTCTGGGTGGGCTACAGTCCATGCAGTCGTGAAGTCGGACATGACTGAGTGACTTTCCCTTTTAGAGCTCAACACAGGATGTATCAGGTCTTCCAGATGCTTCCAGAAGCCTGGCTGATGGTTTGGGGTTATTAACTCCCTTGACGATGAACTTCATCCATCCATTTAGAAAACATTCATAAATCTCCTACTTACCATTCATTCAGCAAACATGAATTGCGCTTACCTTGGGGTGGACTCTGCTAAGCATCAGGGATACGATGAGAGTGACTAGCTGGTTTTGGTTTGCCAGGGATGTTCCCAGTTTAAGCACTTAACGTCTAAGTGTCCCGGGAGCCCCTCAGTCCCCTGCAAACCTAGACGGTTGACCCATGGTGAGCAGGATGCTTCTGATGACCAACCTCGTAGAGCTCTCAGTCTAGTGGAGGAGGCGGGCAAATACAAACCAGTGCGTCAGGGTTTCAGTGGAGGAGGCATGGGCTCCACAGGAGGTCTCTCATACCAGTGGAGGGTTTCCAGGAAGGCTTCCTGCAGGAGGTGGCATCTGAACCAAGCCCTTCAAGAGGAGTAGGGCCAAGCAGGGCTGGAGAGTGGGTGAGGGAGAAAGACAGTATTCCTGACGGGAAGGAGAGCTAGAGGCCTGTTTTCAGAGGTGAATCAGGTGGACTGTGGCTGATGGTAGAGAAGAGTAGGGCTGGGGAGAGGGCCAAGGGAGGGGTAGGTCATCGATGACCTTTTGAGTTAGGGGGGCACTCACCTGGCGTTTGGGAAACCTGGGTGGGAAGAGAAGGGAGAAGGGAAATGAGAGTAGGGAAGTGAAGGCTCCAAATTTCTATTTCAAGATTGCCTGGGCTGCTGTATGAAGCGTGGAGGGGGACTGACTGTGGAGGTGGGGATGGGAAAGGGTTGAGAATGGCTGAGAAGAGACCATTGCGCAGGGCTCTTCATTAAAGCGTCCACATGCTCAGGCCAAGAGCCTCAGAGTCATCTTGGACTCGCGTGCTTCATTGGCCGCCCCACAGGCGACTCTGAGCAAATCCAGCCCCCTCTCGCCACTGCCACCCCCGTTCCTGGCATCCCACACCCTTTTCCTCCACAGCTCTTATCATCTTCTAATCTACCACGTGATTGGCATGTTTATTTTGTTTACTCTCTGCCTCTTCCCTCAAGAACAAGGTTTTCTCAACCTCGAAGCTATTGACATTTTGGACCACGTAATTGTTTGTTGCTGGGAGCTGTCCTGGGCGTTCTGGGATGTTTCAGCAGCATCCCCAGCCTCTCCACCCACTAGATGCCAGTTGTATCCCCTTCCTGGGAGGAGACGACCTAGAAAAAACCTCTTCAGGCCTTGACCAATGTCCCTGGCGGGGCGAGGGGGCCACATCGCCCCCGAGTCAAGACCTATCGCACGAGGATTTACGTTCCGTGAGGACTGAGATTTTTGTGTCTTTGACCGTTGTTTCCCCGGCACCTACAGTGTGAAGCTGGGCTCACTCATAGTGGTGCTCACTGAATGTTTGTTGAATGAATGAGCGTGAGATGATGGGGTCGGGGACAGGCTTGGAAAACTGTGAAAGGTTTGGGAGACAGTAAAGTGATTGGATCAATAAGTAGAACTACCTTTGTATTTATTATGCTGGTGATTGCAGCCCTCTTCCTCATCCTTTCTGGGACTCATGGTCCTTTCATCATATGACAGAGGAGGGTCAGAGAGGTTAAGTGAAGTGAGAAAAAAAAGTAGGAAATGAGTAGTGGAATCAAGCTTGAACCCAGATCTTTAGGAACCAAGTTCAAGGTCTTTTTTCAGGTGTCAGATACTGTCATATAATAACAACTGTTGATTGAGCTCTCGTTACATGCCAGGTTCTGTGCTTTGGATAGATCGCCTCGTTAAAGCCTCTGACGACATTGTGAGATTACTGCTGTCATCCTGTTCTTACAAGTGAAGCCTGTGAGGATTAGAGAGATGAAGAGAGTTGCCTAGAGTCACACAGCCAGGAGTGGAACACAGCTGTCTGCCTCAGGAATCTGAGGCTGATTACCCTTTCCCCTATTAGTGATGGCTTCACCCCAAAGTGCTTTTCCTTTTCCTCTAGTCTGCAAAGGAGAATTGATCAAAGGATTCCCATTGACATGTTAATTTTCAAGGCTGCATTTTGAAGTGTCCTGCAAGGAGATTCTGTAAATTTCACCAGGCCCCCTGGCCACAGAAAACCTCTTCCTTTGTCTGATGTGGAAGGCTGTTGCTCTTAACCACTCTGCTCTCCTTCCCCTCCCATCAGACAGATCTTAAATAAGTAATTTCAGGGATGTGTCTTGAGCTTATCCAAGGGGAAAGTTTGGCACATTGTGGGAACCTACAGGAAGGAGACTCAGTTTATTTCAGGAGGTCAAGAGGGGCTCTCCAAAGAAGGGATGTGGAGACAGGGATGAGAAGGATGGGTGGGAATTGACCAAGCAAAGGAATAGGGTAGAGAATATTTGCGGGCCAGGGGGAGCTCAGCTCGGGGAGATGGCATGTTGCAGAGGTGCATCGTGCATTTGTCCAGCTGCGGCTCAGAAGCAGAAGAGGGAGGAGGTGCTGCAGAGAGAGAGGGGCGGACTCCAGATGCCGCAGTGCATGCTTGGGAGTGGGTCCCGGTCCTCAGTTTGGCCTTCCCTTTGGCGGGCTCTCTGCCAATCCCGTCCTGACCCTGGATCCAGAAGCAACACAGACAGCCCCCTATCGGAAGTCAGACCCCAAGCCCGCTGTGGCTCGCCGTGGCCAGGTTGAGCAGACACGCTGGGCAGACCTCCATGAGAGGCTCTTAAAAAAAAAAGAGCCTGTTGTTGGAACCATGGACCAGCCTCCCTCTGTAGCCATGGTCTGGCCCTGGGTCCGTGCCTCATAAAGCCTCCTCTGACCTGAGTCTGCCTCCCGAGATGGGCCTCCGGGCCGCTCTGTGGCTGCCTGTCCTCCCCACCCCGTCCCCGGGGCTCAGCCTCGGCCCTGTGGGGGCCCGGTGTTGTCACGCTTCGAGGCTTCTTGGACTGTTCCTCACCATATCACACGCTGTCTCCTAGGGTTCTTGCACCGATGAGGTCCTGCTGATTGGTTTACTGGTCTAGCTGCTGACCTGCCATCTACAGTACGAGCGTCTGGGGCTGGACAACTCTTGGTTATGGGGGGCTGTCCTGTGTGTCTTTAGGATGATGAGCTGCGTCCAATGCCACGAACACCGCCCCCTTCACTTGTGACAACCAATAATATCTCCAGGCATTGCTACGTGCCCCCTGGGGGACATAATCGCCTCCAGTTAAGACCACTGGTTTAGATCAATCATAATACGTTCCTTGGGAATTGGCAAATCGCTACCTCCTTCCAAAGATAGGGGTTCTGTTATCCAGGTAGAGGGAAGGATATATATACACACACGATGTGTAATAGCGTGTGCCATGCTTATTGCTGTAGAGAGTTTTTCCTTTTCCTTCCTCCCTCCCTCTGCCCCTCTGTCCCTCCCTTCCTCTGTCTTTTTCTTCCTTCTTTCTTCCTCCTTCCTTCCTTTTTCTTTCTTATTCCAACAGAACGTTCTGTATATTATTTACAAACACAGGCAGCCGGATCTGGCATTTGACCCTTTGGATATAGTTTACAGATGCTTGGAATTTATTTTAAAACGATGACAACCACAAGAGGAAACCAAAAGCCTCTCTTCCTTGAGGGAAAGTGGCCCCTCGTAAGGCAGGCACTGCCGCGCTCACCACCTTCTTTGTAGAGTGTGATCCGTGCAACAGACAGTAAATCCATTCTTTTAAAATTGTTTACCCTTTCCTCCCAGTTTTTAAATTGCAGTAGAATAGACATAAGATCTGCCGTCTTAACACTTCGGTGTATTCAGTACACTCATAGCTTTGGACTACCCTCACTGTTGTCCAGCTTCAGCATCTTTGGAGAAATTCTCAAGTCGCTTGGCCAGAGGTGGAAGAGCCAGGATCGCCTGAACACACGCTTTCGGTTTATTTCTGGGGAAATTGACACCCGGGGCAGGGAAGGGACTTGCCAGGAGACATCGCCAGTCAGAATCAAAGTCAAGATTAGAACCTAGGGCTCACTCTGCCCAGGGTCCCCTTCCTCGTGGCCGCCTGCCACCCCCACCCCCACCCCCAGGCAGGGGGGACCAGAATGCCTTGCACACAAAGACGCCGCATAAATATTTAGTGACATTCTGGCCGGGTACTTCACTGAGGTGCTCCCTGGGGCTAATTCAGTTCCCTGTCTAATCTTGAGAGGTTGGGAGTGAAAACCTACTCCAGAGGCTAATGGCCAATTAATTACTTTCTTTGGCCAGATAACACATCTTTTTTTTCTAGGAATGCCTTCCACCCTCGCCCCCCACCACCACCAAGGTCTGATCCCTTCTTTGCAACAGCTCTCTTTACTCTCTCCACACCCTCCCCTGCCCGCCCTGGGACACCAGACTTCAGGACGGCTGCTCTGCGATAAGAGAGCCATCAATCCCCTTTCCGCCTTCCTGGACCGGTCTCAGGGTGTCTGGGGAGCTTCAGTTACCCTCACAACAACGGCATTTAGCCAGACCCTCCTCCTCCGGGATGCGCAGAGGCAGGGAGAGTAAGAGAAAGGGGGGAAACAAAACCCAGAAAGACTGCCCATTCCGAAGGTGACGCAGTGGGAGAAGGAGGCCTGGCCAGCTCTGATTTCTGAGTTGGTTTTTTTTTTTTTTTTTTTTAGAAAGTGTTTCTGCATGGCGTGTTTTCTCTACTGGCGGGCTGATAGGGGACGGTGCCCAAGGCAGGACCAAGTTAGAGGCTCCGTTCAGACAAGCGAGGCAAGGGTCCAACCTGTGCTGGGAAGGTCAGGGGCCAGGAGAACAAGGGCTCCGTGTGTTCATGGGCATGGGGTGGGAACCACAGGCCCCAGCCAGGTGCCAGATGCCCTCAGAAATCCGCGAGGCTGGAGAAATACTGGGTTGGGTGGCATCAGTGCAGGGTAATCGAGATAGCCGTGAGCAGAGCTTTTTTAAGTGAGTTGCATTTGGGATGATGACAGATTCCCCCTGTTGGTGGCCAAGTCTGCTAGGGATGAAGATGGGACTCCCAGGAATGAGCCAAGCCCACCCAGGAGGCTGAGGGGAGGGCTGGATCTTCCTGCCCTGGAAACATCGAAGAGCCCAGGGAAGGAGTGGCGAGCTCAGATGTCCGCGGGGGCCAGGCAGGTGGCCTGATGCAGGCCCCATGGGGCTTGGTTTACCGTGGTTGATCACTGAGCTAGGTTCAGCTCCCACTCTTCGGCTTGCTTAGCTGAGTCACCGTGGACCAGTGATTTTAACTTTCATGCCTCAGTTTACCCATATAGGAAATTGAGTCAGTGCTAGTACTTACCTCATTGAGGTCATTGCAAGGGTGACATACCACACAAAAGCACTTAGAACCAGCAATGCTGGTGTATCTTTCAAGAGAAGCAGGACCTCTGGGCTTGCACTCCAAAGCACCAAATCATTAATTGTTGGCCGTGAACTCAAATTGGAAAATGAACAAGTACAGCCTGTCCTCTGGCTCTCTGAGGCCAACAGCCCATGGGCTGCCCTGGCACCCTCTAGCCAGGGGTTTTGGACAGACCTGGGCTCCAGTGCTGTCTCTCCCACTGCCTGGTTGTTGACCCTGGACAAGTGGCTTTACTTGTCTGTGAGATGTTTGCAACATCTATGGTACCAGTAGGAGCCTGGAGGAAGCGATGACTCACTCAGATTGGGCAACAGACGCAAGTCTATGAAGGGGGACGGTGTGTGAAGTGGGGAAATCATAGTGGATGGTGCGGCACTCCAGGGTTAGTGCCCGAGAGGAGCTGTTACCGCCTCTAGTCCTGAAAAGGCAAAGCGCAAGAGAGGTGGCAGAAGCCCAGAGCAGAGTGAGTGGAGAGGGATCGGGTCTTTGGTGGAGACCCTCAGCCAACCCTGGTGACTCCACAGAGAGAGAGGGGCTGGGGGGAGGAATGCTCTGCCCATTTTATACCCACCTTCTCCCCGCCTGCCCTCACATTGGCCAAACTCAATGTGGAAGCCAGAGAACCAGAGAGCCTGTGGGTGTGGTCCATGAAGACCACCCTAACTAAGGCAGAGGGTGGGGTGGAGAAGGGGAGGAGATGACATGGGGGTGGGGGCAAATGAATGACAGGTGATGCTACCACCCTCCTGGATTCTGGAAGGGTTTCCTTAGCCAGCTAACAGGTGATGCTAACACACAGTTGTAGTGACAGGCTGAAGATATTCTCATTGTTTTCGCAGGAGGGAAGGCAGCGGCGCTGGAAGGGAGGGTGGAGAGTCCCTCTGTGTATCCTCGGAGTATGTGATTGGCCCCTTAGAGATGATAAAGGGTGTGTGTGCTTCCCACTGCTGTTGTAACAACACCAACTCAATGGCTTAGAACAGCACACATTTATTCTCTTATAGTTCTGAGGCTCAGATATCCAAAATAGGTCTCCTTAGGATAAAACCAAGATATGGGCAGTGCTGTGTTCCTTCTAGGGGCACTAGAAGAAGTTGTTTCCTTGCCTTTTGCAGCTTCTAGAGATTGCCCACATTCCTTGGCTCATGACCCCTTTCTGTTGTCAATCCAGCAATCATATCACTCTGGTCTCAACTTCTGATGTTGCATTTCCTTGTCTGACTTCTGACCTCTTGCCTCCCTCTACTAAAGACCCATGTGATGGTGTTGTGCCCACTGGATAATCCCCATCTCATGACCCTTAACTGCCAAGTTCCTTTTGCATGTAGAGTAACAGAGTTGTAGGTTCCGGCGATTAGGAAATGGACATCTTTGGGGGGGGGAGGTCTTCATTGTGCCCACGACAAAAGGGTTCTAGGAAGCTTCTCAGAGGGGAGGTATGTTCCCACCCCCATGCCCAGGAATTCAAAATCCCCTCCATTAACGTATCTTTTTTAGAGGAGTGATGTCCCCAAACTCCAGCATTTCTCGATCTACCTTCCGAGAACTCCCCAGAGCTGCATGTTCCTCTTTAAGTGGCTCTTCTATCAACTCACTATTTTATTCAGCTTCATCCTAAGTGATAATACATGTAAAATCAAGGTTCGATGTGCACTTATAAATTTTCTAAGTATTCCCATTTAAATAATTACATAACTATTGACATTTTAGGGGAAGCTGATGTGTGAAGCACCTAAAAGTGCCTCGTGGAATACTACGAGCGTGTGTATACCACACGGCAGAGGACTCTGGATTGCCACAGGAAAAGGCGACTAGGTTTCCTCAATGGCAAATTTGCCCCGATTCCCAGCCTGCTGCCTGCAGAGTCCTTGCATTAGTCAAGGCTCTCCAGAGAAACAGAACCAAAGAGAGAGACAGATGTATTATAAGGGATCGACTTAATTCAGGAGCTTTGAATCTCAAGGTCTGCAGTCAGAGAGCTGGACAGCCAAGAGAGTTGGTGGTATACGGTCCAGTCTGAGGCTGAAGGCAGGAGACAGACATGGTGTCCTAGCTGGAAGACAGTCAGGCAGAGAGCGACTTCTCCCTTAGGCCACCTTCTCATGTCACATCGCCTTCTCTGACTCTGACCCCCCCACTTCTCTCTTCTAAGGACCTTTGTGATAATGTTGCGCCCACTGGCTAACCCCAGGTAATCTCCCCACGCCCAGACCTGTAGCTTAATCATATCTGCACAGTCCCTTTTGCCTGTGAGGCGACAGAGTCACTGGTTCTAGGGATTAGAACATGGGCATCTTTGGGGGCTCTTCATTCTGCCCACGACAATGTGGTTCTAGAAAGCTTCTCAGAAGGAAAGTATCTTCCCACTGCCATGCCCAAGAGTGAGGGCCACAAGTATTGAGGAGCGCAATCTGCTTTCCTCAGCTATGGATTCATATGTTAATCTCATCCAGAGACACTCTTTCAGGTACACCCAGAGTCATGTTTGACCAAATGTGTGGGCACCCAGTCCCTGTCAAGTGGACACATAAGATCAGCCATCACACTGATGTTGTGAAAAGAAGGCCGAGAGGGGAGTGAAGAGACCTAGGTTTGGGTTCTGGACCTGCTGTGTGACGTTAGCCAAGACTCATTCTTTCCTGGGGCCTCAGTTTCCAAATCTGTGTGATGCGGATGATCCCCGAGGTTCCCTCTAGTTCAGACATGATGTGGTTTTGCTCTTAGCCCACTGGTATGTTAATGATCAGACACTGGAAGATGAGACAGGCTGGTTTTGACAGGGATGCCTGGAGTATGTGGTATAGTCGGAGGCATCAGAGGATTCTATCCAACCCCAGGACTAGCATGACTCATTCTTCCTGGACCTCACCTGGCACTGTATGCACACATAGATCGTGGCTGTTAGTGGGGAGATTGTTTTATTTGGTCTTGCAGTCATCTCACCAAGCCTAGAATAAGGACTCAGTATATTATCTGGTTGCTGAAGACTAATTGACTGGTAGAAGAAAAGTCAGCATGATGAGTGAGATAATGCCAAGAAGTCAACATATACTGAAAGGTCCTTCATAGGACTGGAAACCCTCATAAATGAGTGGTGAGTATACAGACCTGGGTAAATCCTAGAGCCACTGCATAGGAGGAGCTCCATGACCTTGAGCAAGCTACGTCCCCTGTCTGAGCCTCAGCATTCTCATCCATACAGTGGGGATAACAACAGAACTGAATCATAAGCTTGAAAGGAAAGTCCCTGGTGTCTCAGGGGTAAAGAGTCCACCTGCCAATGCAGGAGACTCAGGAGATACAGGATCAATTCCTAGGTCAGGAAGATCCCCTGGAGAAGGAAATGGCAACCCACTCCAGTATCCTTGCCTGAGAAATCCCATGGACAGAGGAGCCTGGCAGGCTCCAATTCATCAAGTCACAAGAGCTGGACATCACTTAGTGGCTGAACAACAACAATCTATGCAAAAGGCACAGCCCAGTGCCTGGCACGTAGTTAGTGCTCTATAAATATTAGCAACAACTGGTTTTTTATTTTTTTATTTTATATTGGAGTCTAGCCAATTAACAAAGTTATGAGTTTCAGGTGAACAGAAGGGATTCAGCCCTACATACACATGTATACATTCTCCCCCAAACCCTGCCTCCCACCCAGGCTGCCCTGTAACATTAAGAGTTCCACATGCAATACAATAGATCCTTGTTGGTTATCCATTTTAAATATAGCACTGTGTCTAAATAAAAACGATACAAATGAACTTACAAAACAGAAAGAGACTCACAGACATATAAAACAAACTTAGGATTGCCGAGGGAAGGGACAGTCAGGGAGTTTGGGATGATCATGTACGACTGTTCTTATTGCTCTCATTCTGCCTCCCATGCTGGCTGTCTGGGGAAGATGTAGATGATCCAGTAAAAGCCCATACCTTTCCTGGGCCATTCAGGGGATGTGGGGAACTGTTGTTGACCCCGTGTACGAGGAGGCATGTTAGGTTCTTTGAAATCGACATTGAGCATCCTCCCCGATGCAGCACTCCCTTCCCCATCATTCTGCATCAGCAAGCCATCTGTGCCGTTCAAATATTGTTCAAATGTAATATTTCTGAAACTATTTTTAAGATGCTTCCTAAATGCTTGCCAAAACTCTTCACGGTCCCACGTGAACAAAAAATAAAATCGTTCATCAGCTTTGCATTGTGGAAATAGACTGTCAGATGGAGAGAAAATGAAGGCAGTTGATTCAGTGCCCAAAGAGGAGGTGGAGGTGCTGGGTGCACACCTGACGGTCTCTGGTTGCCCAGGTAGCCTCAGAAGGGTCCCTCAGCATCTCAGAGATGCTTCCTCCCCGAACGATGCGTTATTCACACGTTAACCAATCGGGACCGCTCAGCGCCTATGAATGGTAGCCGTTAAAACTGTCTGAAAGGATACCTGTGAAATGGCCTCCCCAGAGGTTAGATTTCCTGTAAGCTGGACTCAGTTAGTAGAGGGACCAGTGGATGAATTTTGGATAGATTTGAGCAGAGCCTTTCTAAGAATGGGTTGAAATCCAGCCCTGTCTGTCTATTTGAGGAGACAGCGCATTTAAGAATCTGGTTCAACAGATTGCTGAATTCCTTTGAAGCGGGCAGCTGTGGGCGGTGGGTATCAAGGAATCTATTTAAGGCCACAAATTCAGGTGTACCAGAAGCATCCACTTTCTTATATCTCTTTGAGTGAACTCAGATTAGACTTGGAGTCTCTACTGGGTTGCAGGAGACTTAATTTTCATCATCACTGGGTCCACCTAGTCACCATCAAAATCCATTCATCAATCTTGTCTGTCTCCTCCAAGTCTGCAAATGTGCTGCTTCTGGGCCAAGCTAGGAATGTGTGCCTAGGTCAGTATTTCTGGCATCAAGAATCCACTCACTCCTCTTGGGCCTCTGCCAGGACCTGTTTTCCATCTGGTCTGGTTCCCTGTCACAGAAAAATGGTTTCCGCTCCCCCAACCTCCTCTCTAAGACCCCCCTGCAGGCCCATCAATGAGCTTTCAACCGGGTTTGCTAATAAGCAGCTCTAAGATTGAACGAGGCTCCCAGATGTTTCACTCTGGCTTGCTATATTTGTTTATTTAATTAATAGGCTTAATTGGGGGAATGTTTTTATTTACTTGGCTGTACTGGGTCTTAGTTTCAGCATGTGGGATCCTTAGCTGGGGCAGGTGGGATCAAGTTCCCTGACCAGGGGTGGAACCCGGGCCCCCTGCACCTGGGAGCATGGAGTCCCAGCCACTGAGCCCCCCAAGAAAGTCTCCGGGTGGGGAGCACTTTTAAACTTACAGAGAGATTGAACAGAAAGTACAAACAGTTTCTATACACCCTTTCAACACACCCCACACCCCCTCCGCCCAGTTGCCCTGGTGATTAACATCTTGTGTTAGTGGGGTTCATTTGTGCCACTGGTGAGCCCGTACTGGTACATTACTATGACCTAAGTCCATAGCTCACGCCAGAGTTCACTAGGTGTTGTGCATCCTATGGCTTTTGACAAGTGTATAATGACATATAGTCACCACTACTGAATCATGCCGAATAACGCCACTGCCCTAGAAAACCCCCTCTGCTCCATCCCTCTCTCCCTCCAACCCCTGGCTAACCACTGACCTTCTTACTGTCTCCATAATTTTGACTTTTCTGTGTTTTTCAAATGGATAATTTAGCTTCCAAGATTTAAAAAGTGGAATATTTTGTATAAAAATCCAGATGTCCGATGCATGCTTAGCCACTCGGTCGTGTCTGACTCTTTATGACCCCATGGACTGTAGCCCGCCAGGTTCCTCTGTCCATGGGATTTTTCAGGTGAGAAGTCTGACTGGAACAGTCAGACTTCCCTGTAGCTCAAATGGTTAAGAATCCACCTGCAATGAGGGAGATCAGGGTTCGATCCCTGGGTCTAGAAGATCCTCTGGAGAAGGGATGGCAATCTGCTCCAGTATTCTTGCCTGGAGAATCCCATGGACAGAGAAGCCTGGCGGGCTACAGTCCATGGGGTCGCAAAGAATCGGACATGACTGAGTGGCTAGCATACCCAGACTGGAACAGGTTGCCATTTCCTCCTCCAGGGGATCTTCCTGACCAGGGGATGGAGCGCACATCTGTGTCTCCTGCATTGTGGGTGAATTCTTTACCCACTGAGCCATTCGGAAGCCCCTAGATGTCTAGTATCTCTGAGAAGATTGGTAATGCCCAAATGCAGTTTCAGTCCCTGAGTCAGAAAGATCTCCTGGAGAAGGAAATGATAACCCACTCCAGTGTCCTTGCCTGGAAAACCCCATGGACAGAGGCGCCTGGTGGGCTACAGTCTAAAAGGTCACAGAGTCGGGCACGGCTGAATGAGTAAGCACACAAAAACAGGTAACGGTGGCCTGGAGCTGAGTACCCAGAGCTGCCCTCTCCGAGGCCTCTGGTGTCTCGCATTCTTGTTTCTACATCAACTTACATGTGGCCCCCAACTCCCTTCCTTGGCCCCTGTGGGCATTTGAGTTTGCAGCCCCGCTCTGGCTTCCTACAAACATCAGAACAGCTTTTGACTCGTGGGCTGCTTCTATTTCCCACCCTGCAAATATATCCCTGAGACCAGGTGTCACAACAAAACCGGATACCTGCTTGAGGTGGGGAAGAGAGAACCATGGTAGGGAAATCACGCCCAAATTAAATCCTCTGAAAACTGCCCTGTCACCTGTGGGAGGCTCATCCGAGATCCGCAGACACCCAGCTGGAGGGATGTCTGAGGTCAGAATGGGGTCAGCCAACATCATACACTTGGCAGATTTCTTCTGCCTTCTTTGCACAGCCTGAACTTCCCAGTGATCTGAGGCTGGGGGCCCCGGCGTGGGTTACGTACAATGTCCTTCAGTGGCCGCCACGGTGCTGGGTCAATAATTTATGCTAATGCTGCAATTCACCCTACTGACCTCCTTCCTGGAGCGTGTCAGGGAACTGGACACCCAGAGATTAAATTGCCCCTGGAGGCGGAGGGGTGGGGGTGGGGGCGGATGGAGTAGGTGGTGACAAGTGCAGAGAGAGACAGGAGGAGGTTCAAGGCCAGAGCATCCCTTGCCAAGACACAGGCAGAAATGAAGGCAGCCTTTTAACTTGGCTTCAGGGTTTCACTTTAGGGAAGGACCTGAGTCTCTAAGCCGTGAAATGTGAACCAGATTGATGTGAGAGTGCCTCCTCCCTTCTGCCTACAGCAAGCCCCTGAACGGTCCTTCCGATTAGGGCATCTGGGACAGACTGAGGAGTGGTCAAGAGAGCAATAGAAGCAGAGTCCAGTAGCTCCCCTTCGTGCCGAGCAATCTTGGGCAACTTGCTTTGTCTTCTGAGTCTTCATTTCTATCTCTGGCATGGAGGCTCACACACACAATGAAGGCGGTAATAATGCTTATCTCTCGGGAGAATAAATGGGCCTGTCATGTCCCATGGGGTCCTCTGTAGCTCCTCCCCACACAGCACCAATATCTGTCATCTGCCCAAGTCATCATACACGAGTCCTTCCTCTTTTTCACCCTCTCTATATTTATTCAGTCCACAGCAGTTCATTTCCTTTTGTTTCATTTTCACCCGCTGTCCAGCTGAAGGACACGTGAGTTGTTTCTCCAGCTTGGGGCCATAGGGAACGGAGCTGCTAGGAACATCCTCGCACAAGTCTGTCAGTAGACAGAACACTCGTCGCTTTCAGGCGTGTGCCTGGGAGTGGAACTGCAGGGTCATGGGCTAGCTGGATGCTAAGCTTTAACAGACCCTGCTGGTCCTCCCACCTGGAGCTCATCTCAGAAACTCCTTCCCTGCCCACGTCAGCTTTCTCTCCAGAAGATCCATCTTCCAGCTCCACACTGCACGGGTAACAGGAATTATGAGACACCCTAGCTCAGGACACCTAACCCTCTGACTTGGAGATTTGGGACAGGCGGGACATGGAGAGGATGGAGAGGAAAGGGGACCCACTCTCCTTTTCACTCAGGCCTCGTTCTTTATCTGCTGGATTCTCCCATTTGCTAAGTTAATGAGACAAAACTTTGGGGTTCATTGGAGGGGGTGGGGGAGACGTCTCCCAGACTTAACTCATCAGCATGCCACCTTTGTGATTTTTGCCACATTTGCTTATTTTTCTTTAAATTGAATTGCTTTTTTTAAAAAAATGAAAACCCTTTACTTAAGAAGGTAACTTACCTGAGACTCTAAGTCAATATGTGCCATGTGCTCAGTCATGTCCAACTTTGCAACCCCGGCCCACCAGACTCCTCTTTCCATGGGATTCTCCAGGCAAGAATACTGTAGTGGGTTGCCATTTCCTCCTCCAGGGGATCTTCCCCACCCAGAGGTCAAACCTGAATCTCTTGTGTCCCCTGCGCTGACTGGCAGGCGGATTCTTTACCCTCTGAGCCATTGTAAGCCTCTGAAACCAATACAACTTTCCCTAAACAGAGGTTGATGACTATAAATACTAAAAGAAAACAAACCAAAGTTGATCAGTTCCAGCCAGATACAGTTAATGTCCAGGGACTATGAGCCTGAGCCTCTCTCCTTGCCTGTAAGGTTCCCATTCCACGGCTCTGGTCTTGGTATGATGGCGGTGGGGACATCTCATGAATCTTATGGGTGGTACTCACAGGGACATTCCTGCATTGTGATTCTGCTGGAGCTTCCACTCCTAAGTGAAGTCATCTGTTAGGTTCAGCAAAGTCCTCAGGCTTTCTGGGGAAGTGTTTATTGCCCTTGGGACCCTGCCAAGGTTAAGTGGAGAAAATGGTCCTGGTGAAATTCACTCGCTGTGTCATTTGCTTCCAGGCACTGATGTGAAACCCTGTAAGCAGGCTCTCCCCAGGGCAGCTGCTGTTAGGGAGGTGGTGATGTGTTGGGATCGGGGGTTTCCACGGCGGACCCACCTGGGTTCCAAGCTCAGCTCTCCGCTCACTATGTGCCTCGAGTGTCCGACTTCTCTTTGGGTCTCAATTTGCTCAACTGTAAATAGGAGTCCTCACTCCGACCTCCTCAGGTGGTGAGATTGATCAGAATAGATAATGCACAAAATACAATAGGCAGATATTTAATAGACAAAAAGCATTATTGTGGTTCTTCTTTCTTGGGGAAGCCATGGGCTGCACTTAAATTTCTGCAGAGTGGATTGTTCCTCTTAGAGACTTATAATCATCTCAAATCTTCATCTCAGAAAGAAGCCCTTTCACTGTCCAACTTCAGTTCCATCCCAGATATCTACTTTTCCCACAGCCCAGACCACAGGTGTTCACAAACCTGGGTGGGAATCCTGCAATAGCTCTAACACAGGTAAAATATTTTTAAGTTGAAAGTTGTTGTTGTTTAGTTGTTAAGTCATGTCTTATTCCTTGCGGCCCCAGGGACTGTAGCCCACCAGGCTCCTCTGTCCATGGGATTTCCCAGGCAAGAATACTGGAGTGGGCTGCATTTCCTTCTCCAGGGGATCTTCCCGACCTCAGGATCAAACCTGCGTGTCCTGTTTGGCAGGAGGACTCTACCACTGAGCCATCTGGGGAATCGAAAGTGGCAACAGCCTAGCTCAAATGGACTTTCAAAAAAGAGAATCTTTTATTTTGGCTCACAGCCATCTAAATCTGCAAGCACTTGCTTCAGTTGTGGTTTGATCCAGGCTGAAACAAAAAGCATCAGATCTTAGTTTCTCTGCGTCTCTACCTTACCCTGTCTTTGGCTGCCTGATGTTAATGAGACTTCTCCAAGAGCCCAGTCTCATTTCTCCTACTTGTCCTAATCCACAAGAAACTAGGACCTCCCTCTCCCAGCCAGTCTCGTTGCCTCTCATTAGATTATCTGCCTGCTCCTGAACCAGTCACTGTGGTAGGCGAGGGAGACAGCTATGCTGATCAGCTTAGTCTAGTCAGGACTGGTCTTTGGAGCTGAATGTGGGGTTAACCCTGCTCACACCACACTGGCTGGAGGAGATGTGGGTTCTGCAGGGTGTTGAAGCCAGAGGAAGTGGGCAGGGGTCAAAGGATGCTGCAGTTGCATGAACCAATGTCTTAAAAACTTTCTTCAAGAAACAACAGATTTTCCATTAGAAACCTGGTGATATAACAGAATTGTAGGAGTCTCCTTCTCTCCCCATCTCGCTCTCTCTAACTTGTTCCTAGTGCCGTGTTGCCTGAAAATAACAAGGTTGGAGTCAGAGTGATGAATGGGGCAGGATTGACTTGGCACTAATTTTGCCTGGAAGCCATAGCTATTTTGGGCTCCTGCTGAGCCCTGGTTTAGCTTAGCTGGTTAGAGAGCAGGGCTCCTGAGGTCAAGGGTATAAAAAGGAACAGAAACATAGGCATGGAGGCAGAAGTCCTGGGGCCAGACCAGGCTCTACCGCTTTCGACTTGGAATCTTCAAGTAGGTCACTCACTCTGCCACAGGCTACTGTCTCCCCATCCCCCATGAGGTGTCCTTTCCTCCTGCCCCCATCTTCTTCACCAGGCACCCCCCACACATCTCTCAGGTCATAGCCTGATTTCTCACTTTAAAACTAGATTGTAAGTCCCTTCACGTACTTCGGTAGCCCTGTGAATGACTTGGGCCAATTTGTCAGCCTCACTGCACCTCAGTTTTGTCATTAGTCAAATGGGGATGCTGTGAATGGTGCCTGCCTCATGGGGTTGTTGTGGTAATTACCTGGGGTAATTTTTGCAAGAGGCTTCCCTGGTGGCTCAGTGGTAAAGAATCCACCTGGTCAATGCAAGAAACACAGGCTCGATCCTTGATCCAGGAAGATCCCCTGGAGAAAGAAATGCAAATCCGCTCCAGTATTCTTGCCTGGAAATCCACATGGACAGAGGACCCTGGTGTGCTACAGTCCATCGGGTCACAGAGTCGGATACAACTTGGCAACTGAGCAACAACAAATTTTGTAAGCATTTAACACATGGCCAACCTCAGTAAACGCTAGCTTAAAGAATGATGGTTCTGAAAATCACACAGAATTTCAAGCTAGCAAAATCAAGCTTCTGCTCCCTATCGTTTAAAATGCACAGAACCAGAGTTTCATTTCATCGTCTCCTCTACCTCACCATCTAGAAGTGTGCCTGGCTTAAGTCAGAAGCTCAGCAGACTATGTTGAATAAATGTCCCAGCTCAGTGTGTTCTGGGGAATTCCCCTACTTCTGTTGAGAGGCCAGAATTGCACAATTAAGTTATCCACAGGTCTCAAGAGAAATGTCAAGTTTGCAAGGCCAGTGTGAACTGGGAGTGGGAGGCTTCCTTGTGCAACAGTTTGAGCAGTGCTAAAAATTACTTCCCTTCTTTGAAATTCCATTTTCTACTCTCTCCAGTTCCCACCCACCCAGAGCCTTGAAATTCCGGAAGACCCTCCACTAACATGCAAATATCTGTGCATAAATTCATTATCACCCTGGTGTCACTGACTTTGAAGAATTAATTAGAAGAGCAGTCTGGGGAGGGAAGCACGACAGTGGGCTGATAGACTTTGTGGAGTCGGGGATGAAGGAATGGAAAAGCTGTCAAGAGGCAACCTCCCTGGGTGAGAGGAGAGTCAGCCCAGACCTTAGGTTCTGCCCAGACCTTGACCTGTAGCAACTCTGTATAAGCTGGGTTGGCAGTAGTGTTAGCAGTAAATAAATAAAATGCCCCAGACAAGACCCCTTCTGTTTGAGTGGCCCATCAAAGACCCGAGGGGGGTTATTTCACTTGGCAACTTCCCCCGTGGGTGGCCAAGAAGCCAAACATGGAGGCTGTTCTCCTTGAGCCTTCTTGTGCTAGGAGGAGAGAATAAATTCCACAGGATCTGTGGTGGGTGACTTACTTTTCTCTCCCCAAAGACATTCTCAAAGTTGTGTGGTACAGCGTTCTTTGGCCAAAGAAAATGTCCTAGGAGTAAGGGGGGGGGGGGGGGGCGGGCGGTGTGTGTGTGTATGTGTGTGTGTGCACACGCGCTTAACCTGGTTAAAAAACTTGCTCAGGAAAAAAAAAAATTTGCTCAGGGTAGGCCTGGAAACTCTGAGCCCAACACTGTGCTCTATGCTCATAACACACGTAGGGAGGCAGAAGATGAGGCTGATGGTGATAACATAGACGATATGATAATGACAGAGATGATGGCAGCCATGATGATGATGATGTAAATGTTGATGGTGATGACCATGATGGTGAGGATGGTGATAATGATGGTGATGATGATGGTGATGGTGATGGGAGCAAAAAGTCTACTGAGCACATACTGTGTACCCAGCCCTCTTTGAAGTGCTTTCATTTATTTTACTAAGTCATGCCATCCTCACAACCTCCTTATGAAAAAGGGTCTATAATTGTTGAATCCATCATTGGCTAGTTGTGTGATGCTGGGCAAGGTATTTCATCTTTCAGAGCCTCAGTTTCTGCATCTGTAAAATGGGGAGAAAAATAGCATTTCTCTGTAATGTAGTCAATGTAGTTTGACATAAGTAGATAGGAGATAAAAAGTGACTCTTATAGTTCCTCATTTTGAAACCACTGGGTGTCATTTTGAGGGACTCTGAAGAACTCTGGTACCACAGTCCTTCATGTCCCGGTGCAGAAAGAATTCAGTGAGAGGCCAAGTGATAGATAAGAAGTGATTTATTAGAATAGGACACTTGTGAGGCTTACAAGCAGGTGGGTGATGGGGTGCCGTGCCCCAAGAACTTACTGGGCTATGGTTTTGTAGTCAAAGGAAAAGTGGGGAGGAAGAGAAGAGCTTCTTTATCTTTCTTGAGTAGACGTCATGCTTCCATCATCAGTTCCTCTTCCAGGTTGAGGAGGTGAGTTTGCTTGCCCCTACAATGGCTATCTAATTATTGTTTTTTATGTGTGTCCTGAGGGGCTTCCCAGGTGGCACAGTGGTAAAGAATCGTCCTGCCAATGCAGGAGATGCCAGAGACATGGGTTCGATCCCTGGGTTGGGAAGATCCCCTGGAGGAGGCAATGGCAACCCACTCTAGTATTCTTGCCTGGAAAATCCAATGGACAGGGAAACCTGGCAGGCTGTAGTCCATGGGGTCACAAGGGTCAGACACAACTTGGCAACTCATCAACAGCTGATATGTGCAGAGAGCATGTCCTAACTTGCTGAGCTCACTGGGAGGATGTGGGTCTCATGCCACCGTTGTTTTATCGTCTGGGGGCACATCTCGGGCTTCTCAAGGTTTTGTCACTCATCAAGCCTGCTTGGCTTTGCAGTTAAGCAAACCTGTTTTCCTGAGTAATCATTAACTTACAGGGCTCTCCCATGTTTTTTTCTACTTACAATCCCCTAGTGAGATTAACTATTTAATCACCTATTCTGTCCCTTTACTCTCTCTGTATCAATTTGACCCTCCTGCCAACTCTGTGAAGGAGGAGCTATTACGATGACACCAGTGTTACAGCGGGCAACTTCTCCCAGTTAGGAGTGGCTGAGCTGGGGTTCAAAGCCAGGCATAGACTCTCAGTCCCGTTGGCCTGCAGGAGCTGTTTTAGTTGCTTCTGCAGAGCCGCTTCTGATCCACCAGATTCCCGGGCTTAGGCTGGGCTTGGGGGCCCACAGGTGCCCAGATTGACTCCAGAACAAGCCGGGCTCAGTCAGCTCCCAGTGAGGCCACAGTTGGGGTGGCCTGGGACTGCCCGCGGGGTGGGGTTTGGACGAAGAGGCTGGAGCTCTTGGGTCCATGGAATGAGTCGTCTGGTACCTACACTAGTCTGGATGCCAGAGGAACAAGCTGTTCACCTCTCTTTCCTCCCACATGAGGAGGCCACCGAACTGCAGTGGTGATGCTTCTTGGTTTGGAAACGGATGAATCTCGATAGTTTTTCCAGCTCTGCAAATCCACAGCAGATATTCAGCTCTCCTGGGTGACACCATCCGCTGTGGCGGCCACTGAACTGAGATGTGCTGTATGTGTAAAATGCACCCCAGATTTTGAAGTCTTCGTGTGAAAAAAAAAAAACAGAATATAAAATATCTCATTGATAAATTATTCTATACTTATGTTGAAAGGACAATATTTTAGACATATTGGGTTAAATTAAGTATTCTGTGGAACTAACTTCACCTGTTTCTTTTTACCTTTTTTATTGTGGTTTCTAGAACATTTTAAGTTACGCGTTGTATTTCTCTGCTCTAGAGCTGGTAGTCAACCAGGGCCACTTAACAGCTTGGTTAAGAGTTTCAGCCCTCGAGTCAAAGAGACCTGAATTCAACCCCCCACTTAGCCCCTGAGAAGCTGTGTGACCTTCAGCAAGTCACTGCCCCTCTCTGGGCCTCAGTTTCCTCACCTGTAAAGTTAATAAGAGTCCCTGCCTCATAGGGTTGTTGTGTGGGTAAATGAGAGGTGATGTGGACAACGGTGAATAAAATGCCTGGTATGAAGGGAGTATTTCATAACTAAGAGCTGTTAACATTGTCCGTGTTAGCTGATATCGGCTAACCCCATGGAGCCCAGACCTCTCCAGACCCAAGAACTGTCTTGTTATTTGTGTCTGTGTTTTGTTTCTTGAACAAGCTTCACAATTTTAAATAATTTTTTCACTAAAAGTAAGTATTAGAGCAATAATTGTTGATGAAAAATTCTACGTGTCTTGAGAATGAATGGACTCTGACATTGAGTCAATCCAATTCCAGTCAAAAAAAAAAAAAAAAAAAGCACAGAAGTTGTACCATTTTTTGTGGATTAAAGTATAATTTTGGGGCTTTGGAAATCCTAAGAGATCCCATGGACCCCTGTAGTGCCCTTGGGGAGTTTTAAGAACTATGAGAGGGAGAGAAGGACCATAGTATCTTTCAATCTCCTCACCCTTGTGGACAGGGGGACAGATGATCAGAGAGTTTAGGCAACCTATTCAGGGTCACACAGCAAGTAGGTAGCAGGTTATCTGGCTCCAGGGTCTGTGCCTGGAGCCGCTTGCTTTACTGCATCAACAGATCCAATCGTCACAATAATCCTGTCATTGTTCCTTTTTAAAGATGAGGAAAGAGGACCAGAGAGGTTAAGTCACTTGTCTACCATCATGCAGCTGCAAGTGGCAGAAGTGAAATTCAATACCTGCTAAGTTGAACAGTGTCCGCCCCCAAATTCACCTCCTTCTAGAACCTCAGGACCTTATTTGGAAATGTGTCATTGATTAAGATGAGGCCACACTGGATTCAAGTGGGGCCCTAATTCGATAACCAATGTCCTTAAAAAAGAGAAAACTGGGCTTCCCCAAGGGCTCAGTGGTAAAGAATCTGCCTGCCAATGCAAGAGACACGGGTTTGATCCCTGATCCAGGAAGATCCCACATGCCTTGGAGCAGCTAAGCCCATGCACCGCAATGCTGCACGTACGGCTCTGAGTCTGTACTCGAGCTCTCAGGAGCTGCAGCTGTGGAGCCCACGTGCCGAGAGCCCACCACGCTCAGCAGCAAAGAAGCCACTGCAATGAGAAGCTCTTGCACCGCAACCGGAGAGTAGTCCCCGCTCGCCCCATCTAGAGAAGAACCCGTACAGCAACGAAGACCCAGCACAGCCAAAAATAAAAAAATAAAATAATAATAACTTTTTAAAAAAGAGAAGAAAATACAGACACACACAGAGAGAATGAATGCATTTCAAGATGGCAACAGAGATTGGAGTATTCGCCTCTACCATATAAAGAATGCCAGAGAGGGCCAGCAATCACCAGGAGCTAGGAGAAAGGCATGGAACGCATTCTTCCTCAGAACCTCCACAAGGAACTAAGCCTGCCTCCTGCTGACTGCTTGATTTGGACCGTCTGGTCTCCAGAACTCTGAGAGCCTAATTCCTATTGTTTTAAGCACCCCCCACCCCAGTTTTGGCAATTTGTTATAGCCGCCCTAGGAAACAAACACACCAGCCATGACATGCTAGCTGCCCCTTCTTTGTGAAAGCCCTGGCTTGTCCCGGGGAGCCGTGGAGATGGGCCCTCCTCCGTGTCCCCAGACCCTCCCACCGGCCCGCGGGGCTGCGGCTCCTCCAAGTGGCTCCACAGGCTCTGGGCTGGGAGAAAGGCCGGCTGTGCTGCAACTGTGCCCTTCCGTCTGCTCTTTGCATCGTGAGTGCTTGCAAATGACTGTTTTCAGTCGAAAAGAGGCTCCAGAGAGCTCTTCAGCCGCTCAGCAGGAGCTGTGGATGCTCTTGAATTAACACGGAGGAGCAGAACCTTCTATGGCTGATGGCCCGGAGCCTCCCTTTGTCCTGTCCCTCGGTCAGACCTGGGAGGGACCGTGGTGCCTCTCGGTAGCTCCCACAAGGGCAGTCACAGTCGAGGTCAGGTCAGAGTTGCCTGCGTTCAGCACGTCTGCTGAGAAGTGGGTCAAGGGATGCTGAATTAGGTTCCACAGTTTCCAGGGGTCAGCAGCCTCCTGACTCCTTTGGTCCAGGGACCTGCATGGGCCTCTTACCCAACCGGCCAGCCTGTCACTGGCCAGCACACGCACAGTGGACCTCGGTTTGGTCCAATCGGAAGGGTAGGAGGCCATTGAGGAGTAACCAGCTGTGTCTCACTCTGTGTGTGTGTGTGTGTGTGTGTGTGTGTGTGTGTGTGTGTGATGGGGACTCTCTGGGATTCAAACACCCTTGCCTTGCTGGGTGATTTGATGTAAAGTCACCTCTCCTGATTTCCACCTTATCTGGGACTATTCTCCCCAAAACCTATTGAATGTATCTATCCAACCAATATTTATTGAGCTCGGGATATTTTCTATGGACTTCCCAGGTGAAGCTAGTGGTAAAGAATCTGCCTGCCAATTCAGGAGGCGCAGGACACTTGGGTTCGATCCCTGGGTCCAGAAGATCCCCTGGAGGGATCTCAAATGGCAACCCACTCCAGTATTCTTGCCTGGAAAATCCCATGGACAGAGGAGCCTGGTGAGCTGCAGTCCATGGAGCCCCTAAGAGCTGGACATGACTGAGCACATGCGGGACAGCAAGCGCCTTACAGCATCACCTCTTTTAACCTTAACAAAGATCCTGTCCTGTATTATTGTCATGGTCCCCATTTACAAACGGGGATCCCCATTTGGCTGGGGAACCCCAGCCACTTGCCTGGGTTCCCAGAGCTGGTAAGTGGCCAAACGGGATTTGGATGCTGATAGGTCCTGCACCTAAATACACACTCCTTACCATGTTAATCTTGGCTGACTTTCTGCTTTTCAACCACATTCGCTCCCCCATGTGTGTAGATACATGTGTCTGGATCTATTGTTAAAGAAAAATCAGAGCTGGAGAGTAGCTGAAGTGGAAAAAGCAGGTTTTATTCAGGGCTATTGCAATAGGAGAAAAGAGGCCTCTGGAAAGAACTAGCAATTCCAAATACAGTGTGGGCAAGTGGGCATATACAATTAAGCAAGAAGGTTGGCCAGACATAGGGAGATGGTCAATGGATGGAAAATTACAAGATTATAGAAAGGAAAAGAATTGGGGAGGATTCTGACTGAACTAACCTAACAGGATTGGTGCTGAAGGCAGGTCAGGTGATCTGATATTACCTGGGGAATGGTGGAGGGTGAGAAACCCAATTAGAGCAGATATGGAGGATGGGAATTCTGCTAAACTGAATTTGCAGGAGTCTCATTAGAACTGGTCAATGCAGAGATACCTCCCCTTCATGGATCACAGGGTGATCAGCCTCCATGGATCGAATGTGGTCCACTGGAGAAGGAAATGCAACCCACTCCAGTACTCTTGCCTGGAGAACCCCACAGACAGTATGAAAAGGCAAAAAGATATGACAACAGAAGATGAGCATCCCCTGGACTGGAAGGTATCCAATGTGCTCCTGGGGAAGAGCAGAGGGCAACTGCTAGTAACTCCTGTAAGAATGAAGCGGCTGGGTCAAAGCAGAAATGATGTTCAGCTGTGGATGTGTCTGGTGGTGAAAGGAAAGTCTGATGTTGTAGAGAACAATACTGCTTAGGAACCTGGAATGTTTGGTCCATAAATCAAGGTAAATTGGATGGATGTGAGAGTTGGTCTAGAAAGAAGACTGAACACAGAAGAACTGATGCTTTTGAACTGTGGTGCTGGAGAAGACTCTTGAGAGTCCCTTGTGCTGCAAGATCAAATCAGTCAATCCTAAGGGAAATCAACCCTGAATATTCATTGGAAGAGCTGTTGCTGAACCTGAAGCTCCAATACTTCAGCCACCTGATACAAAGAGCCAACTCACTGGAAAAGTCCCTGATGCTAGGGAAAGATTGAAGGCAAAAGGAGAAGGGGGTGGCAGAGGATGAGATGGTTAGATAGCATCACCAACTCATTGGATATGAATTTAAGCAAACTCCCAGGGATAGCAGAGAACAGAGGAGCCTGGCGTGCTGCAGTCCATGGAGTCACAAAGAGTCAGACACGAATTAGCGACTAAACAACAATAACAAGAGACATCTACGTGAAAAAGAGTTCAGGGGAGCCTGTGCAGAGTTTGGTTAAGGAGAGAATCATTGTCACTATTCCCCATCCCATCTTTAAAGAATATTTAAAGCTGCAAGTGCCTTAAATGGAGTGTGATAATTAAGAGAGTGGGGCCTGGCAACAGACATCTCTAGGCTTAAATCCCAGCTCAGAGTGCATGCATGCTTTGTTGCTCAGTAATGTCCTACTCCTTGCAATCTCGTAGACTATAGCCCTCCAGGTTCCTCTGTCCATGGGGTTCTCCAGGCAAGAATACTGGAATGGGTAGTCATTTCCTTCTCCAGGGAATCTTCTCGATCCAGGGATCAAACCTGGGTCTCTTGAATTGCAGGTGGATTCTTTACTGATTGAGCCACCAGGGAAGCCCATAATTCCTAATTCTACCACATGCTAGCTGAGTGTTTTAGTTTCCTTACATGGAGAATGGAGACAGTCTTGGATCCCGATCTCTGGGCCATGAGGTGATGTGGGAACAGCCTGACACGTGGTGCAAACCCGCATGGTGGCCAGAGTCCGAATGCCGGACAGTGTCCTCCAAGCCATGGGAGCCGGTGGCCGTCGGTATCAATTGTGCTGCCGTGGTTTGCTCATCCCACAAAACGCCTTTGAGCCTCTCAAACGTCGCATGCCAGGCGCTGGGGAAAGCGCCAGGGAAGCAGAGGTGCGGGAGACAGCGTCAGCGCTCATTTTAGGTGGGTGTTGAAAGGCAGAGAGTTCCTGAGCTGAGCTTGCGTGTGGATCTTCGTGTGTGTGCCGGTGGTTCTCAAGCGGGGGCAATTTTGCCCTGCAGGAGACATTTGGCAAGCTCTGGGAGCTGGTGATGGACAGGGAAGCCTGGCGTGCTACAGTCCATGGGGTCGCAAAGACATGACTGAGCGACTGAACTGGAGGTGTTTTTGATCATGTCGACTGGTGGAAGGATGCTGGTAGGCAGAAGCCAGGGATGCTTCTGAACATTCTGCGATGTACAGAGCCGCCCCCCTCAACAACAAATCACCCAGCCCCAAATGTCAGTGGGGCTGAGGTTGAGAAATGCCGGGCGCATGCACAAGTGAGTTCAGTGAGCCTTTTTATCACCTCTGTGCAGAGACCCAGGGTTCCCTGGGACGGGGAGGAAATGCAGGCCTAGAGCATCCTCCTTCAGCCTGCCCTCTCCCATCAGCTGCTTCCAGTCAGATCATCAGGCCTCCCTACATTTAATAGACTCCAGGCCTCTGAGGCAAATGTAAAAACAAAATCCTGTGCAAATGTGTTTTTAATGTAAACACAGCAGGGGGTGGCGGCTGCCTGCAGAGAAAGTACCCTGTGGCTGGTACTTCTTAGAGCAAAAATAACCCCGAAAGTTCTTGCTCTCAGAGCAGAGCAGGCAACGGGATGACGGTCACGTGGGAGCCCAGGTGCTCATGGGAGCTGTCCTGCCCTGACTGAGCTATCCCCTCCCTCCAGGTGAGCATCCCAGGGGCCCAGGATGAGAAGTGAGCAGGTGTTGATTCTCTGGGAAGCATCTCTTCCCTTCGGAGCTCAGCCGGCATTGCAGGAAAAAGCTCAGTGGGTTGGGTTTTTTTCCCCCTAATGTCTCTTATTGAGTATCTTTTGCCTACAGTTAACTTCACCCATTGTAGTTTGTAGCTCTGGGACTTTTTAACAAATGCATTCAAGGACCTGCCTGGAGATCCAGGGGTTAAGACTCTGTGCTTCTGCTGCAGGAGGCCTGGGTTCAATCCCTGGTTGGGGAACTAAGATCTCATATGCCACTCAGTGAGGCAAAAAAAACCCCAAACCAAACAAACAAACAAAAAAACAAACATGCAAATGCATTCAGCAATGCAGTCACCGGCAGAGTCAAGATATACAAGTTTCTGTTACCCTCAAAAATTCCTCTGTGCTCCTTTGCAGTCATTTCCTTCCCTGATTCTAGCCCTTGGCCACCACCAGTGTGTTTTCCCTTGGCCTTTTCTAGAGTGCCATGTGTATGAACCATATATCCTGTTGAGTCTGGCTTCCTGCTCTCAGCATAATGTCTGGGAGAGTCATCAGTATTGTCCCAGACATCTATCAATAGTTGGTCCCTTTTTATGACTGAGTAGTACTCCCTTGTATAAATTGCCAGACTGGAGTTGGGGGAGAATCTGGGCTCCTGTGGATCAGAGCAATGTTGTTTTGAGATGAAGAAAGAGATATCTTCCCCCAGAGATGGTGCATTTGTGAAGTTTTTGTGGGATAAACCCACCCCATGGATAGATCTGCTGATTCAGACAGATCCAAGTAGCAAACCTTGGTTTGGCAGGTAGTTGGCATGCAGCAAATGTTTGTTGAATGAATGCATGAATGAATGAGTTTGTTGTAGTATGAATGGCCAGGGGAGAGGGCTGGGGGAACACTAAGTGGAGCCAGAGAAAATTTAAGTCAGTTTTTGTTTTTGTGTTTTACAAAGGAGAAACTGAAGGCGCAGAGAGGGTAAGCCACTTGCCCCGGGCCACACAGTCATAGAATGAGCTTGGAAGACGGAGCAGGAAGATGAAGGGAAGGGAGAGACCAGGCCTGCATCTCCACCCGTGCCCTGCACTGGGCTAGGAATTTCAGTCATGCGTCTCCTTCAACCACCCAAAATCAGCGACACAGTTTGCAGAGAGCCAGTACAAAATGAAAATGTCCCTTTTTCAAAATTATTACGAAATTCAAGACAGTGACATCAGACAGTTAAACCTAGTGCAGAGCCCCGCAGAACCACACAGGCCACCTGCCCTTGAAGACAACCCCACAACAATTTCATTTATAGATGAGGAAACTCCAGCTCAGAGAGGCTGCCCATCTCACCCAGGGCACCCAGCCTGCCTGCAGGGATGTCCAGATTCAAGCCCACAGACCATAGTGGTTAACCAGTCCACCCCTTCCTTCCCTGGACCGGCCTTGCTGGTGGGCCCCATGAGGTGAGCATCCGAGCACCCTGACCTCCCATCCAGCACTCGGGGCAGGGAGGAGGGGAGCTTCCCTACCCTGAGACCCTGGCTGCTGCAGCCTCCAGCATCAAACTGCCTCCCTCTTCCTCCTGTAATGAGGAAGGTCTGTAATGAGACAGACCTTCCTCTCTCCCACCCTGGCAGACTTATTTCTGGGGGTGTGTGGGTGGATGCGTGTTTGTGTGTGTGTGGGGGGGTGTTCTAAATTTAAAGACATCATGACAGCAGCGACCTATTAATGTTGGGGCTGGTGGGGTGGAGGGGAGGCTGTGCTGTAGAAGAACCAGAAATAAGTTGAGAGATAAGATGCCGCCTCCAGTTCCAGCTTCTGCCCCAGTCCCACCCCGCCTGGCTCTGTCCCACTCCGCCAGCCCTCCAGAATGGGGTGTTAATAGCCAGGCATGCCTGTTGGCACCAGATGCCTGAGAGAGACCTTGAGAAGTGGCATGTTTCTGTCCATTTTACACATCAGGAAAAGAGACATGTAAAGAGGGCTTGGAGAGGAGATGTGCCCTCCGCGGGACAGAGCAGAACTGCTAACATTGTGCAGAACCCACGTGCCTTCTGCCATGCCATAGCTGCCTGCGCTGGGTCAAAAGTGAAGTTAGCAGTCACTGTGATTGTGTTGGGCTTCCCTTGTGGCTCCGCTGGTAACGAATCTGCCTGCAATGTGGGAGACCTGGGTTCGATCCACCCTCAGGTGCACCTGACACCCAGCTAAGTGTTTTACATGCATTATGTGAACTAACCCCCTAAACAACTCCAGTAGTGGATAGCGTCATCCTCATCCCATTTTATGAGTGAGGAACCCACAGCTTAGAAAAGATAAGTGGCTTCCTCACCTTCTCAGTGCTAGTAAGTGATGAAGCCAAGATTCCAGCCATCTGTGTGTGTGTGTGTGTGACTCAGTCATGTCCGATTCTTTGCAATGCCATGGACTGTAGCCAGCCAAGCCCCTCTGTCCATGGAATTTACCGAAATCAAAGCGCATGCATTCTCCATCTCTTTCTCTGAACCCCAACCGACTGTAGAGAAAGAAAATGCAGATAAACAAAATGAAGAAAACAAAACAAAACCACTCCTCCGCCTGCCCTGCGAGAAGTAACGTCTTTATGTACATTGGTGAGTTTCCACCCAGCTGTTTTTCCTCTGCTGAAGGGGAGGTTCTTGCTCCAGGCACATGACCCTTGGTGGTCTGTAATTGCCAAGCAATTAAGGGATGACAGGAAATATATAATTCATGGGCACATCTTTCATCCTGGTCTCTGGAAGGCAGTGAGGCATGGCTGTCTCCCAGGGAGAGTTTCAGCCTTGACACGGGAGGAGACAGGATCTCAGGGGCTTAGAAAAGAATTTCGGAATCAGAGAACCTGCCATAGTTGAAACTGACCCTGGAATCCCAGCACAGAATGCTGGAGGTCAGGGATCCTAGCATGGGGCCTTCTCATAGAGTCTTATGAAAGAGCACTAGGACAAAATCTAGAATTAAGCCTTAGAAGCGGAGACGACAACTCTGTGAAGCTGGAGTCAGATGGGTCTAAAGGTGGTGTTCTGATCCACACTTCTCTTTACTCCCACGGGCAAAATCTAGAACACCGTCTCGAGACATTCTCCATTGTCATAACTTGGGGGAGGCGGGGTGGAGCTGTTGGGGGGACGATGCTGGCATCTAATGGGTGGAGGCCAGAGACACCAACACCCTACAATACACAGGATGACTTCCATACCCCTGCCAGAAAGGAATTGTCTACAATGTCGGTGGTGTTGAACTTGAGAAACTCTGGCTTAGACTTTTGAAGACATGTGCTGGTTTATGCTCTTGACCATCCCAGGAGCTAAGAAACTGTCTTTGGGCTAAATGGGAAGCTTCCGTTTCTTGTTTTACCTGCAACACTGAACCTGTTTCTTGGGCAAGTCACTGAGCGCCCTCTGGGTCTCACTTGGGAAGTGGGTTGAAGGATGCCTGCCCTGTGCTGTGGATGGGGATGGGCGGACAAGGATGGGCACGTGTGTGTACATGCTGGGGGTGGGGCGTGGGGAATGCACGTGTTCACGCATGCGCATCTGTATTGGCACTTGCACATGTATGGCCGTGTGCCATCTTCTCAGAGGTGAAAAGAAGACTCCAAGAGGCTGAAGTATTGGTCAGTTTCAGGCAGTGGTTTTCTGCGTGGGACGCCAGAACTCTTTGGGCCACTGAAGGATGTGGTGAAGATACCCCAGGGGGCTGGGGACATCTGGGCCTTCTAAAAGGGGCTCCCTTCCCTCATTCCCAGCTCAGGAAGGATTGCCAGGTGACTGAGCAGACTCCCTGGAGAAAGGCCCTTGGACTGTGAGGGCTTCCGAATCAAGCCACTCCCCCTGCCGAGGGCAGAGGCGGGCACTGCTGCAGGAAGTTATGATCGACATGCCAGAGTGGGGCGGGCCCGGGTTCGAGTCTCACGCTGCCGCTCCCCGGCTCTGCCTTCTGGAGAGGGGGCTGACCCTCCCCACCTCGACTGCCTCATCTGTACAGTGAGAATAAAGCCAACCTGCCGAGCAGAGCCCCTAGAGAGAGTCAATGACACGGTTTAGATGGAGGGGCCTGCAATAAATAGTAGTCTATCCACTTTCCTTCCTTCCCAGGGAAGGTGCCAAGGCTTAAGGTCTGGGTCTGGGTATGTCACTGGATGACTCTGGGGAGTCCCTCCGCTTTCCCCTCTTAGCTTCAGTTTCCCCATCTGTCAATAAGGAAGCCGGCCTGGGGCTTGTGAAGGGTCTTCCCTCCAGCTCTGGTGGACTCTGAGCCCACCTATTAGTCCTGCTCTGAGCCAGCTGCAGGGGCCGCAGGCCCCTCCAAGAGCACGGAGTGGAAGAGAACTTGAACCCATACAGGTGGGCCGTGGGCAGAGACCCCTCCCTCCAACACACACACACACACACACACACACACACACACACACACCTGCACGCTGGCTTAGACAGAAAAACTAGGCTTGCTTGATTGGAGGGTGGGGACGGTGGTTCTTGCCGGGGAAACCCCTGGCAGAAAATTCCCCTCTGAGAAGAGCTGCTAGTGGGAGCCGTCATTGTTTCTAAATTAGAGCTTAAACCTCCAGGGCCAGCGTGGAGCCTGAAAACATCAAGTCACTAGTCATGGCCTGGCAAGGGGTGATGGGGACTGGCAGGGAGTGGCGTGGGCCCATGGGGAAGAAACTGGAGCCAACACAGCCCTGGCCTGGCCGTGTGACTCTGGGCAGCCCTTTCAGCCTCCCTGAGCCACAGAGACACGGCCATCCCCCGCTGGGGCAGGGAGGGCCCTTAGGGGACTCCTTCCCCTCCATCCCCATGCTGTAAACCAGAGAAAACAGGGATGGGTCACGCTGCAGTTCAGAAACAGTCCTGAGCACAATCCACTGGATTGTGCTGGGCGCCGCCCAGCGCCTGCTCTCTCCACGCTGACCCCGCCCCAGTGCAGGTCCCTGGGGTGTTCAGGGCCGCTTCCCACCCCGGTCTCACCGCGTGCTCTCCATCTGGGAGAGCCTTGCCCCAGATCGTCTATGGCTGCCTCCTCCTCATTTTCCAGGTCTCAGCTCAAACGCCTTCTGCTTGGTAGATTCTTCTGCAACCACTCTACCCAAAGAAGCTCTCCCTAGCTATTCTTCTTCAAATGATTTTTATGAACCTACAGGGAGAAATGCATTTTGCCTTAGGAGTCAGTATTCACACACACACACACACACACAAACTAAAGCAAAAGATTCACAAAATCCTACTCCTCACTGCACCTGAGTCGGTGATAATTCCCTCTGTTCACTCCCTTCCATCCCATCCCACCCATCCCCTCCCTCCTTCCTCTCTGCCACCCCCTGGAGGTCAGCCCCTCTGGGTAAACATTCTGCCCAGAACAGGCAGAGCCATCTATTTTCTCCCCCAGACAATTAGCAGCCTATTAAGGACCTCTATGCAAATGCGCACTAATTGACCCACCGCACAGCAGCTCCTGGAGGGAGAAGGATGGCTCCAGATGGCTTAATGATAGGGATTTGGGGCCTTTCTTTCAAGTCCCTCTTGGCGAAGAAAGTGATCTGGGCTCAGAGGAGAGCTGCCAGCCACCTGGCAGGGAAGACCGGTGGGCTGGGTGGCACTTCATCTCACCCCTGGGAAAGGGGAACCGTCATCTCTTATATACATATATATTATTGATTGATTGATTGGCCATGCTGGGTCTTTGTGGCGCTGCAGGCGTCTCTTTAGTTGTGGCAAGCAGGGTCTACTTTCTAGTGGCGGTGCACGAGCTTCTCACTGCGGCTTCTCTTGTGGAATGAAGCCGGGGCAGGGGCTCCAGGGTCCCGGGCTGCAGTAATCGCAGGGCCTGGGCTCAGCAGGTGTGATGCACGAGCTTAGTTGTCCTTGGCATGTGGCATCCTTCCGGATCCAGAATGGAACCTGTGTCTCTTGCATTGGCCGAGGATTCTTCACCACTGAGCCACCAGGAGCGCCCAGAACTGTCATTTCATCATGACCTTTATCTCCCCACCACATCTTTGTCCCTTCCTGCAACTCTCCCTTCTCCCCAGCTCAGAGTTTAAATGGTTCGCTGACATCTACTCCAATGGGTCCATGCCTTTTCAAGCATGTGACTACCTCCCCCTTAAAAAAAAAAAAAAAAGATTGACTTTGCTTTTTAGAGAAGTTGTACTTTCACAGCAAGATTGGGCAGAAAGTTGGGAGATTTCCCATGTATCCCCTGCCCCCCACCTCAGATGGCCTCCCCCACCATCAACATCCCCCAGAAGAGTGGGACATTGGTTATGATCGATTAACCTGCCTTGACACATTGTTTTTGCCCAAAGTTGATAGTTTACCTTAGGGTTCATTACTGGGGTTGTACATTCTGTAGATTTTGGCAAATGTGTAATGTGTATCTACCATTGTAGTGGGCTTCCCTGGTGGCTCAGATGGTAAAGAATCTGCCTGCAATGCAGGAGACCCGAGCTTGATCCCTGGGTTGGGAAGATTCCCTGCAGAAGGGCATGGCAACCTACTCTAGTATTCCTGCTTGGAGAATCCCAGGGACAGAGGAGCCTGGTGGGCTATAGTCCATGGGATCGCAAAGAGTCGGACATGACTGAGCAACTAACATTTACTTACTTACACTCACCATTGTAGCATCATATAGAAGAGCATCCTCACCCTAAAAATCATCAGTTCACTTATGCATCCATCCCTCCCAACCCCTGGCGACCACTGATCTTTTTGCTGTCTCCATAGTTCGGCTTTCCTAGAATGTCATATATTGATAGTTGGAATCACACAGCGTGTAGCCTTTTCAGATTGGCTTCTTCCACTTAGGAATATACATTGATGTTTTCGTCATGTCTTTTCAGGGCTTGATAGCTCATTTCCTTTTAACGCTGAACCTCAGTTTTCTCATCTGCAAAATGAGGCTAACGCACGAGAGCTTTCACGTAGGATTGCTGGAAGGATTAAACAAGCTGATACATAGAACAGTGCCTTGCACATGCGTGCGTGCCTGTGTGCTAAGTCATGTCCGACTCTGTGACATAGTAGGTGCTCCATAAATATTAGCAATGTATGTATGCATACACACATACATGTGCTATGTATTTTATTTTTTTATTTATTTTTGGCTGTGCTGGGTCTTCGATGCTGCATGCAGCCTTTCTCTAGCTGTGGCAAGTGCGGAGAGTAGGGGCTACTCTCTAGTTGCAGTATGCAGGCTTCTCATTGCAGTGGCTTCTTTTGTTGGCAGAGCACGGGCTCTAGGGCACACAGGCTTCCGCAGTTTCGGCTCTCTGGGTCTAGAGGGCCGGCTCAGTAGGTGTGGCTCACAGGCTTAGTTGTATCACGGCACGTGGGCTCTTCCTGGACCAGGATCGAACCAGCGTCCCCTGCATTTCAAGGCGGATTCTCAACTACTGGACTGCCGGGGAAGCCCTGCTATGTATTTTAAACTCATTAGCTTCTGTCACCCTTATGCTTTCCCAATGAGGCAGAGTGGATTGTTCCTATTTTACAGATGAGGAAACTGAGTCTCACACCACTTGTTGAGGTCACATAGCCACCCTGTGGCTGAGACAGGTTCAAGCCAGAAACGTCTGACAACTAGATCTTAGCCCAGATCTGACACCATTCCACACGTTTCTCACTGTGGCTCAGCCCGATTCCCTGTCACAAGCAACGATGGCCGTAAAGTTCGCCTGTGGAGCAAGAGACGCCGGAGTCATTAGCCGGGGAAACAAAATTTTAATATTTATTTATAACGGGCACCATATGTTCCCTCTGATTTTTTTATTTAATTACATCATGGCAGATGGCTGGGTGTTAAAGGCCATTAAGCTAATGGCACTTTGCCTTCTCATTTATTTTCTTGAGTTTTGGGAAAGATGAATGAAAGGGGACATTGATGGTGAGCTGTGAGCTCTGGGCAGAGGTGGGTGGGTCTCTGTCCTAGAAACTGAGGGAGTGGGGAGTCGGGGTTCTGGAGACTCTTCCTGGGAGGTGGGTGACCCGGCAGCACAACCTGTGTGCACATGCTCGAATATGCGGAATCTTGGCTGAAAGCAACCCCATTTTTTGGACCCAGGAGGTAAATCTGTATATACAGAAGTGCGCATTGCAGCTTCACACAGTGGCCAGAAACTGGAGAAAAGAATACAGTACCCCCATCCTGGGCACTGTGGGCTTACACTCTGGCACACCCGTGAGAGAGGAGAGTGTGTCCCAGAGTGGGGGTCCACACACCAGGTGAGGGTGTAAAATTCTTCCCCGGGGAAGAACTACTCACTGGCCCAGTGAGTAGTCCAGGAGCAGGAAGGATGAGAGGAACTTTGATTAAAGGAATCTGGGGTCCATCTAGCTGGAGAAGAAGTGTCTGAGGGATGTCTCCAAGCTCAGGAAGGATCCTTCCTTTGAGGTTGGAGTTCAACTGAGAGATGCAAAGTGTGAGAAAGAGGGCTTGCTCTTCTGGTGGTTTGCTGCATGCGTGCTGTTACATCCTGACATTGAGAATAAGTTCTGCACTTGAATTCATGCCCCACTTCTTGCTAGCCATATGCATGGACAAGCTACTTAATCTGTGAGCCTTAGCTTGCTCATCTGTAAGATGGATGTAATCGTGCCCACACTTCACATTCATGAGAGGTCATGTATTGCTTTCCAGGAATCTGGGTGAAGATCTACATTCAGGAGATGTAGCATAACATTATTTATGTACAAGGAAGGAAAACAAAATATTTTACACATCTAACGATAAGGAAAAGATTGGACAAATCGGGGTATATTCCAAGTAATGGATACCATGGGTAAGTAGTTTATTTAGGTGAAGAGCACGCTAATCCTTTTCCTTCCTTGGTGAAATTTGCTCAGTTGTGTCCGACTCTTTGCGACCCATGGACTATACAGTCCATGAAATTCTCCAGGCCAGAACACTGGAGTGGGTAGCCTTTCCCTTCTCCAGGGGATCTTCCCAACCCAGGGATCGAACCCGGGTCTCCCGAATTGCAGGTGGATTCTTTACCAGCTGAGCCACACGCCGAATGGGGAAGAAAAACAGGGAAGGAAAAAATGCCAACACAAGGTGGTCTTGTCAGTCAGTTACCACTGAGGGCAGCTGAGGCTGGGGAAACTCAGGGAACCTGTGCAAAAACAGCCGGAGTTATTCCATCAGTGGGGTGAGGGAGCTGGGCTTTTATACACCGACTCCCATCCGTCATCGATTGAGTCTGCTTCCAAATTGCATTTGGAAGTCAGTTCTATAGGTAGGGCACAGACCTCCTCTAGTACAGATTTACCAGACTAGCAGAAACAAAAGGGTGACAGCATTAAGTGTTGACAGGATTTGTAGCCATAGGCATGCTCATCATACGTTACTGGGGAAGGTGGTGGTGGGGGATTGTCACTACAGCCATTTTCGAGAACAGATCATCATTTCCTGGGATAGTCATAAGATGCTCTCACAGTAGGACCCAGCAGTTGCGCTCCTAGATATATACACACCCTATGTTATCTTGGACACATGTATTGGGAAACAGAGATAATAGTGTTTGCAGCAACTAAGGAGATTCCATCCTGCCCAAGCCATGTGAGCTGAGACCTGATGATGAGGAAGCCCTGTGAAGGAAAATGAGATCCTTGGAACAGGAAGGAGGGGCACTGAGAAGCAAAACCACATATATTCTCTGTGTCATAGTAAGAGGTAACACTGACACTTGCACATATTGATTCAATTTAATATTTAGTCCTTACACCAGTGCTATGAGATAAGTACTGTTATTTGGGAAACTGAGGTATACAGGGGTTAATAACCACCTCAAACCGTTCTAGGGAGGGTCGAATGGTGCGATGGCAATAAGATGCTTAACACAGTGCCTGGGTATTTCATTTCCGTTCAGTTCAGTCGCTCAGTCGTGTCCGACTCTTTGCAACCCCGTGGACTGCAGCACACCAGGCCTCTCTGTCCATCACCAACTCCCGGAGTTTACTCAAACTCATGTCCATTGAGTCAGTGATGCCGTCCAACCATCTCATCCTCTGTTGTCCCCTTCTCCTGCCTTCCATCTTTTCCAGCATCAGGGTCTTTTTCAATGAGTCAGCTCTTCGCATCAGGTGGCCAAAGTATTGGAGTTTCAGCTTCAGCATCAGTTCTTCCAATGAACACCCAGGACTGATCTCCTTTAGGATGGACTGGTTGGACCTCCTTGCAATCCAAGGGACTCTCAAGAGGCTTCTCTAACACCACAGTTCAAAAGCATCAATTCTTCTGCGCTCAACTTTCTTCACAGTCCAACTCTCACATCCATACATGACCACTGGAAAAACCATAGCCTTGACCAGATGGACGTTTGTTGCAAAGTAATGTCTCTGCTTTTTAATATGCTGTCTAGGTTGGTCATAACTTTCCTTCCAAGGAGTAAGCATCTTTTAATTTTGTGGGTGCAGTCACCATCTTCAGTGATTCTGGAGCCCAAAAATACAAAGTCTCTCACTGTTTCCACTGTTTCCCCATCTATTTGCCATTAAGTGATGGGACCAGATCCCATGATCTTAGTTTTCTGAGTGTTGAGCTATAGTAGTCAACTTTTCCACTCCCCTCTTTCACTTTCATCAAGAGGCTCTTTAGTTCTTCTTCAATTTCTGCCATAAGGGTTGTACCATCTGCATATCTGAGATTATTGATATTTCTCCCAGCAATCTTGATTCCAGCTTGTGCTTCCTCCAGCCCAACATTCCTTATGATGTATTCTGCATATAAGTTAAATAAGCAGGGTGACAGTATACAGCCTTGACATACTCCTTTTCCTATTTGGAACCAGTCTGTTGTTCCTTGTCCACTTCTAACTGTTGCTTCCTGACCTGCAGACAGATTTCTTAAGAGGCGGGTCAGGTGATCTGGTATTCCCACCTCTTCCAGAATTTTCCAGTTTGTTGTCATCCACACAGTCAAAGGCTTTGGCATAGTCAATAAAGCAGATGTATATGATTTTCCTGGAACTCTCTTACTTTTTCGATGATCCAGCAGATGCTGGCAATTTGATCTCTGGTTCCTCTGCCTTTTCTAAAGCCAGCTTGAACATCTGGAAGTTCATGGTTCACGTATTGTTGAAGCCTGGCTTGGAGAATTTTGAGCATCACTTTACTGGCGTGTGAGATGAGTGCAGTTGTGTGGTAGTTTGATCATTCTCTGGGATTGCCTTTCTTAGGGATCAGAATGAAAACTGACCTTTTCCAGTCCTGTGGCCACTGCTGAGTTTTCCAAATTTACTGGTATATTGAGTGCAACATTTTCACAGCATCATCTTTTAGGATTTGAAATAGCTCACTCAACTGGAATTCCTGTGTATTTATTAGCAAATGCCAGTGGTTTCTGATATTGTTACTATTCAGCCAAGACCAAAAGGTAAGCACTGACCTGGGCTCCCAGTTTCTTGGAGTCCCCAGGGGGATCTCCTACCCAGAAGAATGAAGAAGTTGAACTTTCACAAACCTGATTTCTCAGCATCTTTTTCTTGGCAAGTTTAGATGGTCAGGGAATCAGCTGGTGTCTGGGCTTGTGCCCTGAGGTCAAGTTCAGAGAGCTGTGGAAAGAGAACCAGGCCCCTGCCCAGCCTTAGGGGCTTCCAGCCAGACATACCTGCTCCCCAGAATCTGGAGGGGGAAGCGTGACGCCCCAGGGAGGGAGCCGCGGGACAGGCTGTACCTCCTGTTTTCCCTTCCCTCAGGGCAGCTCTGCCCTGCGCATCATATTCTTGGCAGCTCAGAACCCAAGGTTCATCATGGTGCTAAAAATAGGCTGTGTTTAGACACTCTGGGGCTCAGGCTGGAAACACGAACTGCAGTAACCAAGCGCCGTCATTCCTGCAAAGGGGGCCTCTCGGCCTCCCTTTCACGGCAACTCACACCAACCCAGGGAGGGATAGTGGCTTTGTGCCACTTTCAGCAGATGGGGAAACCGATGCTCAGAGCGGGTCTTTTGTGAAATGCAAAGGGATGAAGCAGTGACGGCCAGCTTTTAGGGAATGCCATCTCTGCCCCTGTGGGTGATCTCATCAAGTCCTCCCAAAGACCCTGCGAGGGAGACTTCTAGGGCCTACCTGCTTTGCTGAGAGAAAACAGCAGCTCAGAGAGGTGAAGACACCTGTCGAGTCTTGTTAATGAGATTCTGGCTTCCAGCTTGTAATGAACAACCGGAAACAGAGGAGAAGGGGCAGCTGAAGGCCAAGGCATGCCCCTGGCCCAGGTTGGGACGTGCATAAGCTACGGAGTCCGGGGCATCAATCACACCTACTTTGCAGGTTGCCGGGAGGGAGGAGTTGGTGAGAGGTTTGTAAAACCTTCAGACACAGTGTTCAGTCTTTGGTAGGTGTTCAGCCAGTGGCAGTTAGTTCAGTTCCCCAGTTCTGTCTGTAGAGATACAGACAAAGAGAGATCCAGAGAGACTTGGAAAGAAGAGAGAGAAGGGAGAGGAAGGATGATGGATGGACAGGAGAGACAGAAGTTTCCCTGGGGGAAGTGGGATTGGCTCAGCAGGGGCCCCTGCACCCCAGGACCACCCAAAGCTGAGAAACGCCGCTCGGGGATCTGGCACACGGCCGGGACCGTGGTGGAGGTTTAAGTCCTCTGATTCTTCTCCCTATTTTCTGCACCAGTGTCCCCTGGGGACTTACCGTGTGCCAGAGGATGGGGCTGACATAGTGAGAGCACAGACAGGGTCCCGCTTACACGGGGCTCGGATTCCAGGGCGTTCTTCTTACAGGTGACCTCCTCCCCCTCCCAGCACTGGCAGTTTGGTGTGGGCGACTCGAGTCAGCATCCACCTTCCGCAGGAGGAGCCCCCTTCCTTATAATCCACACCCCCCTCTCCCCCAACCTCACGTCCAACATCACCACTGCTTCAGTCTCTTTCTGTTCCCTGCCAGCTTCTAATGAGCTCATTATCCTCTTGAAACCAATTTGGCACTCACTTAGAGAAAAGATGTGTTGAAATATAAAAGAACGGGAAGGGAACAACAAAAAGGAACTAAACCCAGAAATATCCTCAGAGAGACGGAGCCACAGGGAACACAACAGCGGAAATCTTTGCTGTCTGCATACCCACAGCAGATGTGCTCCTTGCTGTTGGCAAGGGGCTGTGAAGGCAGCTCACGTGTGCTCATGGGATGGCCAGGGGTGAGGGCTTTTCTTGAGCCCCTACTATGTGCCAGGCGCACATGGTACAATCTTTTTTTTTTAATTGGGGTATAGTTGCTTTACAATGCTGTGTTGGTTTTCTAGTATACACTGACGTGAATCAGCTATGTGTACACATATCCCTGCCCTCTTGGACTTCCCTCCCACCCATCGAGGGCACCACAGAGCCCCAAGCTGAGCCCCTGTGTCTTCCTGCAGCTTTAAAGGCAATCCTCCAAGCAATATATTTTGGGGGGAGTGTCAAGCTTCTTATATCCACTTCACAGGTCAGGAGACTCAGTCGCTGAGAAGTGTCTTGCCCCAGTCACACAGGTGGTGGATGGAAGAGGCGGGATTTGAGCCCAGGTCCGTCTGCCTGCAGAGTCCATGCTCTTGCCTGCATGCCTCTGGAAGGGCTGGTGCCCCCCCCCCCACCCCCACCCCCCCCACCCCCCCCCCGCCTATTCCCATGAGGGCTGCTGGTCTTTCTTCATCCTGGCCCAGCTGCGGAAATCTCTGCCATGTGAGTGATTCACGTGGAATACCAGGGGACACCCATCACTGCCTGGAGGTTTTTAAGCTGATAAGAGACTGGCCTCTCCGAAGTGTCAGTGTGGCCATAAAACTTCAGTTAGAGCACAGTCCAGACTCCTGAGCTTGGCATTCAAGGCTCCCCAGGGCCTGACCCCAACCCACCGCCTCACTGCCTTCCTACCATGCCCTAAGCTCCTCTAGTGGCTCAGAGGGTAAAGCATCTGCCTGCAATGCGGGAGACCCGGGTTCGATCCCTGGGTTGGGAAGATCCCCTGGAGAAGGAAATGGCAACCCATTCCAGCATTCCTGCCTGGAGAATCCCATGGACGGAGGAGCCTGGTGGGCTATATATAGTCCTTGGGGTCACAAAGAGTCAGACACGACTGAGCAACTTCACTCACTAAGCTCCTCAACTTCCTCCACCCCCGTGCCCTGCCCTGAGTATGTGCTGTTCCTCCTCGCTACAGTGTCCTTCTGCTGTTTCTTCACCCAGAAAGCTGACTCCTCCTGCAAGACCTGCCAGCTTACAGAGCCCTTCCAGAGGGAAGCCCTCTCTGATTCCCCTCAGGGCAGCTTCAGACCCTCACTTCTCGGGGCTCCCACATTCCGGGGCCTCTTACCAGGGTGCAGAAACCCCTTGACATTGTAAGCCAACATCTAGGAACTTTTGTGCAAGCGCTCTTCTCTGGGCATATGCCTGTAGTTTTTCTCTTTTTTTTTTTTTGCCATATTCTCAAAGGAATACAAGACTAGAATAGATGTGTGGTTAGGAACACAAGCTGTGAAGTCAGATGAGCCTGGGTTCACAAGCCAGCTGCCACTTACCAGCTGTGTGGCCCTGGACAAGTTACTTTATCGTCCTGTGCCTCATTGCTCTCCTCTTTGAAGTGGATCTAGATCTGCCTCATTGGATTGATATGAGGATTAAATCACAGTGTTATGTTTGTAGAGCAGTATCTGGCATATAATAAGTGCTCGATAAACATTAGCTGTTAATATTAATTGGTGTTCTATATCTTATATATACATCTACTATGGGATTTATCATTGTCTCTCTAGTATAGTGATTTAATGTAGTGATTGTTTAAATTGCTCTCTCCCTCAGTAAACTCTGAATTCTTTGAAAGCAGCAACTCCAGATTACTTTTTTTCAAATTATTTATTTCTGCATTCCAAGCACACACACGGTAGGCAAATAACACATGTTGCTAAATGAATGGAGGAATGGGTGGATAAGTGGGTGGGTGGAGAGCTGGATGAATGAGTGGGCTGCTACAATTCAGATGAATAGATAGGTGAATGAATGGGTGATGGATGGATGGGTGGATGGATTAATGAACAGATTAATGATGAATAGTTGGAGGGGTAGGGGAATTGATGGATAGATTAAAGAATGAATGATGGATGGGTGAATAGATTGTGACTTAATGGATGGATGGATGGGTAGGTGGACTGCTGAATAGATTAAAGAATGATGGATGGATGAACAGATAGTTTGACCCCACAAGAGCGTGCATTTAGGGCTGTCTTGTTCATTGAATAGTTCCAAGTGCTTACAACGACAGCTAGTGCATGTAGGTGCTCAGTACTTATTTCTTGAATGAATAGGATGGCATATGGAGGAACACTGGACTCTACCTTGAACCACAGTTAAACTCTCCTGCTGCTGCCTGGATCGGTAGGGGCTGTCACCATTCAAATCACCCATTGGATGACAATTGAATCCTTTGCAGTGGCCAAGATTGTCATGAGGCCCCCTGCTGGTGGTGATATGAAACCGCATAAGCCAAATGGAGTTTCTTTTTTTCCATTTTCTAATTTACAGTCTGTTTTCTTCCAGACTGCTGGTCCTGAGTGTTTACTGAAAAAACCATGGTTGTCAAACCTTTGTGCTCATGGCCACCACCTGGAAGCAGCTGGTTACACCTGTAGGTTTCCTCCTCACCCAGAAATTCCAGTTGGAGAGATAAGGAATCTTCATGGGTAGCCAGGCTCCCAAAGGATGCTGAATCAGATGCTCCTCGGACCACACTCTGAGGGGCCCTCGTAGAATGAGCTGCCAGTGGTCACTGGGAGCAGGTGGAGATGGGCTGTTGCTTCGGGGGCTGTCTCAGAACTCCCAAGTGATGCCCAGACCGTGTGGGAGAAAGAGTCAAAAAGCCGGGGGTTCGGAGCTGTGCTTTTGTGTTCGCACCATCTTAGGTTCCAATCCCACCTCCACCACTCACCAGCTGTGTGTCCTCAGTTTCCTCATTTGTAAAATGGGAAATAGTCACTTCCCATGGGAACACGGGGAAGAGTAATTAATACACAGAGAAGGCTCAGTGCAGAGCAGGGCGTGCCATACACGCCATACAATAAATGCTGAGTGAATGCGCATGTTGCTAAACAATTCTGCTTTCCTTCCTTCTCATTTTCTTCCTTGGATAGAAGAGAGGGGCTCTGGATTTGAACTCTTCCATTACAACGTGATCCCGGTGAGAGAGGGAACTGTGTCTCTTGGGTTCACAGCTTTATTTCCAGCACCTAGAACAGAGCCTGAGGAGGGCATGACAACCCACTCTAGTATTCCTGCCTGAAAAATCCCATGGGCAGAGGAGCCAGGCGGGCTGCAGTCTACATGGGGTCCCAAAGAGTCGGACAGACTGAAGCGACTTAGCACGCATGCAGGACAGGTCTTCTATAAATATGTGTTTGGGGGGAAAAAATGAACAAATTTGATCTAGTTCAGTATCAGCCAGGTCCAGCAGACAGTCCGGCAAAGACCTAGGAAGTACATTTGGACTTAAAGTAACCCCTATGAATCAGCGTATATTTGATAAATATGCAGATGTATTGGGCTTAAGATGGGCTTCCCCCAGGGCCTAGCAGTAAAGAATCCGCCTGCAATGCAGGAGATGCAAGAGGTGCAGGTTCGATCCCTGGGTTAGGAAGATCCCTTGGAGAAGGGAATGGCAACCCACTCCAGTATTTGTGCGTGAAAGATCCCACGGACAGAGGAGCCTGGTGGGCTACAGTCCAAAGGATCGCAAAGAGTCAAACATGACTGAGTTCTGAGCAATGGGGCTTAAGAACCTGAGTCTGTCCAAGATACAGCTTGTCCCGAGACGAGGCCCAGTAGGAGTCGCTTTCACCCAGCACTGCTGGGTTCTTTGGGCCACTGGTTTCCTCCCTCTCTGGGCTCTGCATTCCCCCCTCCCTTGAGAATGTGGAAGAAAGCTTCACGTTCTGGCCTCTGCCAGGAGGTTTCTTATGTCTGTACCTGTGCTCTTTTGCAGGTGGCAGCCCTGAGCCCTAATGCTTCACCAGATGAAAGCTTGCCCGCTTCTGTTTCCACCAGGGGGCCAGGCCGAGCTTGGTCCCCAACCAGGGAAGAGGCCCGTGGTGAATTAATCCAGCTCCCATAGGCCTGAGCATCCGAGAAGGGGCAAGAAGCGAACTCCAGCTGCCTGTGAACCCTCACAAAATCCTCCTCCGATTGCTATTTTCCAAGTTCTTTGAGAATTCTGAGGCAGAGATAAGATGTAGGAAAATGGGACCAACTTCTGAGTGCCCCAAGCCTCAGAACCCCTTTCATGGCCCAAAGAAGCTCACCTTGACCTTGGGAGGATTGGTGAACCTTGTCCTCTCTTCTCTTGGCATCAGCCAAGCATTGGACCTGCCCTCCTGCCCCGGACTTGGCAGTCACCTTCACAGCGGGATTAAGACTGAAGACCCCCAGGGGCTCCATCCCTAAGGGAAGCTTGAGAAACAAAGCCCCCATCCATTCTCTCCCTGAACCACACCCCCAACCCCCAGCTGAGCCCCAGAGATCCAGTCCGGAATGATCCCACTATGGCCAAGCTCTGGTTCAAATTCCAGCGGTACTTCCGCAGGAAACCCGTACGCTTCTTTACCTTCCTGGTGCTCTACCTGACGGCTGGGAGCCTTGTCTTCCTTCACTCTGGTTTTGTGGGTCAGCCTGCCGTCTCCCAGAACCAGGCCAACCCCGCTGCGGGGGCCCCAGCGGAGGGCGCTGAGCTGACCTTCCTGGGTGACTTAAATCTGGGCAGAGGCTTCCGGGACACAGGTGAAGTCTCAAGCATCGCCCGCAGGTACGGACCCTGGTTCAAGGGCAAGGACGGGAATGAGAGAGCCAAGCTGGGGGACTACGGGGGAGCCTGGAGCCGGGCCCTCAAGGGGAGGGTCGTCCGGGAGAAGGAGGAGGAGCGAGGTAAGAGGGGCGAGCCTCTGGGCTGGAGGGCGGCTGAGGACAAGGGAAGGGAGTGATGACATTAATATTATAGTACCAGCTGCTAGGGTTCAGTGTTTCACAGGAGCCAGCCCTTATATATGCAGGAGGTTTCACAGAGGAGAAAATTGAAGCTCAGAGGCATTAGGAGCTTGCCTGGGGTCACACAGCTTATAAACATCCACGCTTAGAGCTGAATCCTGAATCTGTCAGAGTTCAACATCTGACCCTCCCATGCAGCCCTTTATAGCCCTTGTTACATGCACCTGAAAATCAAAACCCCGAGCATCTATTGAGCACTTACTAAGGGCCAGGTACTTTTCCAAGCACTTGACAGGCATCAAATTACAGTCACAACTCCATGTGATAGGTGCTATCATTCCCATTTTAAAGATGAGGAAACTGAGGCCCCGGGAGCCTAAGGTCACACAGCTAGCTAGTGGCAGAGCTTCTGTTCTCTGCAGTCTGCATCTCCGTCCACTTAGCTGGATCCCTTGGTGAGGGCACTTAGGGGACTTCGTCTCATTGCATTTTCTTAGCCTGTCACAGTCAAAGTGGGCTTTTCTTCCTAAGTACATCACCTCACCACTCCATGGACTTAAGGAATGTGATCCTATGCCCAGTTAACACACATGGAAACAGGCTTGGAGAAGTGAAAACTTTTCCCAAGGCCACATAGCTGGTCAGTGACGAGTTCTAAGCAGAAACATCTGGCCTGGATGCTGGCTCTATGACTACTTCCCGGGGTCAACTGATGTCCCCTCATTGGAGCAGCATTCTGGGGAGGACCCCACAACTCCTGCAATTCATGAAATTAACACAAATGGACATTTCCAGAATCGCAGCCAGATGGTTTGGGAGGATCTACCACCAATCAGGGCAGAAGGAAAACCTCCACAGCCCTTGTGTTCCCTGCCACATGTCACACTTCCGCTGTGATTCAACTTGTGAAAAACCCCTTCTCCCACCATGGAAGGAAGCAGGGCTACTGGAGGGGACTTATCCTGGGCAGCATGCTTCCCTACTTCAGTCCCAACCTGCTTCTGGCTCAGGAGCCATCCAGAAGACCCCATCATCTTATCCTCAGGAATTTCCTAGAATTCCACTTCCTTAAAAAATTCACAGGGCAGTGAAGGAGAAGGTGAGAAGTAGCAGAATGGCTTTGGGGACTTGGATTCATAGTCCAACTCCACTCCAACCAGTCACACAGTCCAAGCAAGTGTCTTGACCTTTTCATGCCTCAGTTTTATCATCTGTAAAATGGGAACAATGGCCTCCTTCCTGCCAGGCTTCTCCTGAGAGTTTGATGAGACATGATTATGAAAACACCTAGCATGATGCCTGCACAGAGTAGAGTCTTAGGGGTGATCAGGAAGGTCTTGTGGATCCACCTGGATCAGGGACCCCATATTGTAGGCATAGCTGAGGTGTGAGGTGCTACCTTGATGGAGAAATTCCCTCGCCACCTTCTCCAATCACCAAGCTTCATCTCATCCCAGCCACTCCAAACTCCTGCTACTTTGCAAGCCCCATCAAACTTAGGATAAATTCCAGAGCCCCAGCATGGCCCACCATGTTGTAACACTTGGTGTTACATGTTGTAACATTAACATGTAACACTTCCCACCCACTTCACCACACCGTCTCTCTCCACTTTGCTCCTTGCTACTCATGAAACACACCAATCCTGATCCTACCTCAGGATCTTTTTATAGTTAGTCCCTTCCATCTGGGATGCTCATATCATTGCACGGCTCCCTTCCTCCCTTCCATCAGGTCTCCAGTCAAACTGTGCCATCCCGTAGAGGTCTTCCTGGAATGCCCTAAAGTAGCCCCATGTTATGCCTGGTCAGGACCACATTTCCCGATTCTATTTTTGTCACAGTACTTATCACCATCTGAAAGTATCTTGCTTTTATTTGCTTCCTTAGTTTTTTAATTTTTCAAATTTTATTTACTTATTTTATGTTTGGCTGCCCTTGGTCTTGGTTGCTGCGTGGGCTTTCTCTCCTTGTGAAAAGCAGGGGCTAGTCTCTAGTTGCAGTGCACAGGCTTCTCATTGCAGTGGCTTCTCTTGTTGTGGAACACAGGCTCTAGGCACGCGGGCTTCAGTAGTTGCAGCAGGCAGACTCAGCCTGTGGTACACAGGCTCAGTTGCCCCACGGCGTGTGAGATCTTCCTGGACCAGGGATCGAACCAGTGTCCCTGGCACTGCAAGGTGGATTCTTAACCACTGGGCCACCAGGGAAACACCTTGCTTCCTTATAGTCTGTCCCTACTACTAGACTGTCAGCTCCGTGAAGGCAGAGATGGTACCTGTCCCGATTGCTTCATTCTATCAGCACCTCGGACAGCACCAGAAACAAAGCTGGTGCTCAGTACCCGCTGGTTGTGTGACTGAGTCATTGAATGGACAAATGAAGGCATGACCAGCCTGCTGCTTGGGGTGTCTCCACAGGGTTAGCCCCACTCTTCCTCCAGGTCTCAGCTTAGCTCACCTCCAGAAAATCGTCCTGACCCCCCTCTAGGCTTGATCAAATGCTCCCTGTCATGGCCCTTAGGTGAATGGCAATTTCCTGTGTTTGTTGAGGTCCTCTGATAGAATATGATTCCATAGTGGTACAACTGATACATCCAACAAAATAGAAACACCCACCCCCATTTATTATGAGAAAGAAATTCCACTGCCAGTGTTATGAGTAATTATTACCATTTCTTGAGCACCTACTTCATGCCAGCCACTGTTCTATTTGCTTTTCATATGTTATTTGAATGAAATGATATATGTAAAATGCTTATCAGATCTCTTGGTTTCTAATAATAGGTCACTTAATAGTTGCTGCCACTAGTATTAATAGTAGTAGAAATAGTAGCTAAATATATATTGAATGGTTATTATAGGCTAGACCATCATTGCCTTGTGTAATTATCACAACAACTCAACAAGCTAAAGACTATTATTATCTTATTTTGCAAATGGGAAAATTCAAAACTCAGAAGTCACTTACCCCAGGTTAACCAGGTAGTGAGTAGAAAACCTGAGGTTTGAAGCAAGGTTCATTTAATTCCAAAGCTTGTGAGCCTTCTTGTCCACTATGCTACCCCACCCCTTGCTTCTGGAAATCTTAGATATTTTATAAAATAGAGAAAGAGAAGGAAGAGAAAATAAGAAAGAAGCCTGGAGCACAGATCTCTCAGCAGGCAGCTTTGAAATCAGGCAGTCTTATTAAGAAAACACAAATTCAGACTGTCCTTGATTAACTTATTCAGAGTTCAGCAAGGAAAGACAACATATTAGATTAGCGCTAATAAAAACGAGACGCTTCCTTGACCTGATGCTAAACACATTTGGTTTTTATCTGAAGTTGGCAAGGGCTCTGCTTGATGCAGCGATGCAAGACTTAAGCTGTAAGGGACTCGGAGCCCATCACGGGCAGGAGGGGAGGGGGGAGCTGCTCCCTGGCTGGGCTGGGGCCGGGCAGGAAGTCTGACTTCCTGGGTGGAGCTGCCACCTGCAACGTGCCAGTCACCTTGCTAGGCTTTCGAGATCCTGAGCTCTGAGCAGCCACATGAGGGTTCAAATCCCAGTTCTGCGGTGGCTTGTGCAGCTCTGGGCAGGTCACCTCAGTTTCCTTTGGGAGCTAAAAGGTACTTAACATCAGATGTCTGTTGCAATGATTATATAAGATAAATCGATGGCGTGCTCTCTAAATGCCAGGCACTCTTGCAGCACACTTTGCAGCTGTTACATCCCATAGTCTTCTTGGCAGCCCAGCTAAGTAGACACTGTCATTAACTCCCCTTCCAGGGAGGAGGCAGAGGCACAGAGAGGTTAGGTAACCTGCCCGAGGTTAACCAGCTGGAGGAGAGGATAAATCAACATTTGAACCCAGGAGGTTTGGATCTTACACTTGAACCCTCAGCGCTACATCGTCTCAGTTCTCAGTGCACAGACAGTGTTCAGGATCTGTCTGTATGACCCTGGAACCCAGTAAGCACTTCGTGCGTGCCGGCTATTATTATTAATATTGTAATTCTGTAGGAGAGAACAGAGGTGCTGTGACTTGCCTTAGGTGACCCCGTTGTCAGGAGCACAACTAGGAGCCGACTCCAGTTTGATTGCAAAGTCTGTGCTGTTTCTGTCTCCCCCACCCCAGCTTACAGAGGGTGTTGGGCTGGGCGTGAAGAACACAGGAGGTCTAGTCAGCATTTTTGGAAGCGACCACAGGGCTCCCACTCCCCACCTCCTTCAGCAGAAGATGCAATCTATGCAGGCTATGGAGAGTCACTTCTGGGTCAGACTGTGCTCATCCTCAGCCTCACGTCTGTAGAAGTATTAAACTCTTTTTCACAGATGAAGAAACGGAGGCTCAGAGAGGTCAAAGGACTTGTCCCATGTCACACAGCTGCCAACTGGCAGAGCAGACTCCAACCCGACTCTTGTTTACGTCCAAAGCTCTTCTTCTCTTTTTAAAAAGATAATTTTATTTGTTTTTGGTTGTGCTGGGTCTTTGCTGCTGCATGGGCTTTTCTCTAGTTGCAGCTAGTGGGAGCTACTCTCTAGTAAGGGTGCGTGGGCTTCTCATCGCAGTGGCTTCTCATTGCAGAGCACGGGCTCTAGCATGGGCAGGCTTCAACAGTGCGGGCTTTGTGGTGCGCAGACTTAGCTGCTCTGAGGCATGTGGGGTCTTCCCGGAGCAGGGGTCAAACCGTGACTCTTGCATTGGCAGGTGGGTTCTTTACCACTGAGCCACGAGTTCAGTTCAGTTCAGTCGCTCAGTCGTGTTTGACCCTTTGCGACCCCATGGACTGCAGCACGCCAGGCCTCCCTGTCTATCACCAACTCCTGGAGTTTACTCAAACTCATGTCCATAGAACCGATGATGACATCCAACCATCTCATCCTCTGTTGTCCCCTTCTCCTGCCTTCAATCTTTCCCACCATCAGGGTCTTTTCCAATGAGTCAGCTCTTTGCATCAGATGGTCAAAGTATTGGAGTTTCATCTTCAGCATCAACCCTTCCAAAGAATATTCAGGGCTGATTTCCTTTAGGATGGACTGGTTTGATCTCCTTGCAGTCCAAGGGACTCTGAAGAGTCTTCTCCAACACCACAGTTCAAAAGCATCAATTCTTCGGCCCTCAGCTTTCTTTATAGTCTAACTCTCACATCCATACATGACCACTGGAAAAACCATAGCCTTGACTAGACAGACCTTTGTTGGCAAAGTAATGTCTCTACTTTCTAATATGCTGTCTAGGTTGGTCATAGCATTTCTTCCAAGGAGCAAACGTCTTTCTTTTAATTTTGTGGCTGTAGTCACCATCTAAAGTGATTTTGGAGCCCCCCAAAATAAAGTCCCTCACTGTTTCCATTGTTTCCCCATCTATTTGCCATGAAGTGATGGGACTGGATGCCATGATCTTAGTTTTCTGAATGTTGAGCTTTAAGCCAACTTTTCACTCTCCTCTTTCACTTTCATCAAGAGGCTCTTCAGTTCTTCTTTGCTTTCTGCCATAAGTATGGCGTCATCTGCATATTTGAGATTATTGGTATTTCTCCTGGCAATCTTGATTCCAGCTTGTGCTTCATCCAGTCTGGCATTTCGCATGATGTATTCTGCATATAAGTTAAATAAACACAGTGACAATGTACAGCCTTGACGTACTCCTTTCCCAATTTGCAACCAGTCTGTTGTTCCATGTCCAGTTCTCACTGTTGCTTAAAAAAGATCCAGAGTCACCGGGGAAGCCCCCAAAGCTCTTATTCTTAACCACTGCGCTAAGTTGTTCATTGTTCAGTCACTCAGTCATGTCCGACTCTTAATAGAACCTCAACTCCATTCATTCATTCATTCATTCTGTATTTATTGCATGTCTGTTTGCCCGGCCCTGTGCTGGGAGGTGGAGATGCAAGAATGATTCAAGCACATTTCCCGTTTTTTGGTTTTGTTTTTTTTTTTTTTGTCTGAGGAATAGTCACACCCACCGGGGAAAAGAAAAACGAGTAAAAAGATGAATTATATTTTAAAATATAACTTTTTTCTTGATTATCAAAGTCACACATGCGTATTGTAGAAAAATTAGAACATGTAGCAAAAAGAGATAAAAGTTAAAATAGCCCAGAGTCCCCCCATCCAACAGTCACAATCAACGCTGTTGGGTTCTGCCTTTGTCGTCCTCTTTCCTCCCTTAGGGGTTTATTTCTAAGGAACTGTTGTTCGGTCACTGAGTCGTGTCTGACTCTTGGCAACCTTATGGGCTGCAGTGCTCGAGGCTTCCCCGTGCGTCACCATCTCACACGGTTGAGTAGGTGACTCCTAAACAACAGAATGGTGTACATATATAGCATCAGGTCATCCTTTCCCCCACTTTAGCACTTTTTCATTTTGTTAAAAATCCTTCCACAGTGGGCCTAAATTCTTCATAATCTGAAAAAATAATGCTCAATTCTTGGAAAGTTGTTTAGTAAAGTGTTAAGGTGGGGTAAACCAGGGGACTCTGGGATCCCAAAGGAAGGATTCGGTTGGGTCATGGGGCTCTATCATGCCTTCCTGGGGGAGGAGACAGTTGAGCTGAGCCTGTAGGATCCTTGGGCCCTGACCAAACTGAAAAACGCATCCCTTCTACCCCAAGGGAGCCTAGATATGAGCAGGAATTCCAGGGATGGAATTTCCTGCACAAGGAAGCCCAGAAGCACTGGGGTGATCCTCCTGAAGGACAACCTTCCAAGATAGTGAAGAATCCCCAGCAGGAAAGTAACCCTTTCTCTTTTCCCAATCTCTTCTAAGATTGATAAGAGATCAATCTTATAGTCAATTTTTTTCTTACAGTCAATTAAAAAATTACCCCTGTGGGGACTTCCCTAGTGGTCCACTGGCTAAAACTCTATGCTCCCAATGCAGGGGGCCAGGTCTGATCCCTGGTGGGAGAACTAGGTCCTGCTGCAACTAAGAGTTAACCTGCCTCAACTTAAAGATGGGCTTCCCTGGTGGCTCAGTGGTAAAGAATCTGCCTGCCAATGCAGGAGACACGGGGTCAACCCCTGGTCCGGGAGACCCCACATGCCACGGCGCAACTAAGGCTGTGCGCCACAGCTACTGAGCCTGTGCTCTAGAGCCCGGAAGCCACAACTACTGAAGCCCAAGCAGCCTGGAGACCATGCGTCCCAACAAGAAAAGCTACCACGATGCAAAGCCCAAGTACTGCAACTAGAAAGAAAGCCCGCCCAACAACGAAGACCAATCACAGCCAAAAATAAATAAATAAACAAATGTCTTTCCAAAAAAAAAAAAGGTCTCATGTGCTGCAACTAAAGACCCAGAGCAGCCAAATAAATAAATATTTTTTTAAAATACCCCCATATTGGTGTTCAAGGGCTGCTATAGCAAAGTACCATGAACGGGGTGGCTTGAAACAACAGAGGTGTATTGCCTTGCAGTTCAGGAGGCTAAAAGTCCAACGTCAAGACGGGCTCTCAAAGCCCCTCAGAGGGGATCTCTGGCAAGCCTTTCCCCCAGCTTCCGGCATCAGCAGGAACCCTTGACCCTCCTTGCAGCTGTAAAACATCAGCTGTTGCCTGTTTTCACACGGTCCTCTCCTTGTGTCTCTGGGACTTCAGAGAGCCGCTTGCCGCTTTCTTATAAGGACACCAGTCATTGTTGGATGGGGACCCACCTACTCCAGTATCACCTCATAATTAATTACATCAGAAGTGACCCTATTTCCAAAGAAGGTCACATACCAAGGTACTGGGCTTAGGACTTCAACTGATCCTTTTTTATGAGGGGCACAGTTCAACCCAAAACTCCCTCATGTTTTTTTTTTTTTTCTTCAATTTTTATTTCATTTATTTGACTGTGTCTGGTCTTGGCTGTGGCACGCGGGATCTTCATTACATCATGTGGGATCTTTGGTCACGGCACACGGACTCTAGTTATGGCATGGGTTCAGTGGTCGCAGCAAGCAGGAACTTGGTCTCTCCGAGGCATGTGGGATCTTATTTCCCCAATCAGAGATTGAACTTGCGTCCCCTGCACTGCAAGGAGAATTCTTAACCCCTGGACCACCAGGGAAATCCCACTCCCTTATGTTTTATTTCCACTTTTCAGGCAGGACCTTGAGTAATACTGCCCAGGCTACTTGCAGTGTCAGGATTAGAGCCCAGATCTGGTAGACTCCAAAACTGGTCCTTGAGGACACTGTAATATCTCCTGTCTGCAAATCTACTCACAAACAATAAATAAGAGGAATACAAGTTAGCACATGTTTAGCTATCCTCTTAACAAATTACCTTTATTGAAGAGAGCAAAGTTGCTTGAAAAGGAAGATTAATTGAAGCAAAAGAGGGGAAAAAAAGGAAAGGAAAAGGGGAAAAAACAGTCAGGAGAGCTCTTTTCCAGATGCTTATGCTCTCCTGGGCTCACCCCTCGCCGGTTTCTGCGCCTGAGATAAATAGCCAGGCTGGGACGGGACTTTGCCGTTTCAGCGATATTCGGATGGCTGCTCCGATGAGCTGATAGATTGTATGAACTCAGCCATTAATTCACCCTCGAGTGGCCTGTGAATTTTGTCCCTGTTTTACATACCCGACCTCCCCCTCGTCTCTGGGAGATTCTGCCAGTACAGCAGAACTTGAGGAAAATCAGAAGTGGGTTGGATGGTAGCCCACCCCCCAACCCCTCCACGAGCTTATCGCTAACCGGGTGATAGAGCTCCAGCGGCAGGGTTGCCGGTTGTGTTGGCCACAGCCCGCACTGAAGGGTCAGGAGGGAAGGAGTCACCAACCCTTCCTGGCCCAGGGCAAGGAGGAAACAGATTCAGTATCCGTTTCCTGACCCAAAGAGCTCAGCCCATCCATCAGGTCACAGTATATAGCATGCCCACGCTTCTCCAGAGCATCAGAGAAGGGGACCCTGAGTCTCTTTTTCCCTCCCCTGGACAGAGGAAGAAAAGGAGGTTCATCTGTCCCCACAATAAGCCTTTGAGCGGCTGTTGTGTGGGTCATCTCAGCCTGATGCCTGGCTGGTGTTAGACTTAGGGAAGGGGTGGTGCAGCATTTAAAAGCCCAGGCTTTGGGGCAGATGGACCTATGGTCAAGTATTAACTCCTCTTCCAGAAGCCCCTCCGTCTCCATCATCCCTCCAGGAAGGTCTCTCTGGCAGGATGGAGACGCCTTCCTCCCAAGCCGAGATTAAGCGTGGTACACAAGAAAGGGCAGCCTGAACAGGGGCACCGTCTAGGCTCTCCCGGCCGGGTGGACTCGGGCAGCTCAGCTTGGGAGTCAGCATGTTCCTCAGTGCTCCTTTGACGGCAGGGACCAAAACGCCCATCTTAATCAGCTTAAGCCAAAGAAGAAAATGTAGTGTGTCTTGTCACCAAACTACCGAAGGGGCTAGGTTGTCAAATGAATGAATTGTGCCATTCTCTTCCTAACTCTCATCTCTGCTTGCTTCTGACTTAGCTTGGTTCTCCTGCACAGACTGACTTTGTGCCAGGGGTCTTGGCTGTTGGTAGCTCCGGACTTAAAGAATACCAGTGTCACAACCCAAGGGAGACGAATCTCTTTCTCCCAGCTTTAATCTATGAGAATCCAAAGAGTAGGTCACGTGTCCTTCCCCAGAGCCATCAAGCACTGGCTGGTGGCAGGTACAATATGATTGGCTCTTCCAGGGTCAGTGTCTCCCCAAGATCCGAGCTGGTCAGGGCTTCCCAGGTGGCACTAGTGGAACAAATCCGCCTGCCAATGAAGGAGGCGCAGGTTCGATCTCTGGCTCAGGAAGGTCCCCTGGACAAGGAAATGGCAACCCACTCCAGTAGTCTTGCCTGGAAAATCCCTTGGACAGAGGAGCCTGGCAGGCAGGCTACAGTCCATGGGGGTTGCAAAGAGTGGGACGTGACTGAGCAGGCACAGAAAAATACGAGGGTGGGCTGCTCTGAAGGCGCAAAGAGTACCATGACAGCCCACCCACTCACCGTACAGTGGACGTGTGTGGACACGTGCTCACACTCCTATTAATCTGATTATAAAACTCTCATCTAACACAATCCACAATCCCCCCTATAGTCGAACACACCTACCCTCACCCTCTGGCGAGACCACCCATGGTCGTAGTACATCCAGTTCCAAGCCCAGCATTTCTGGATCATGAGCACTCCTCTCTGTCAGGACCCAGTGTGGTACCTTGTGACCCCGAAGCCTGTGGGCCACATGGAAGCGAAACCTCCCCAAACATACAATGGCTGGAGGACAGATCTGGGCTTAAATTTTAAGATTTGGAGATGCTTCCAAGCGCTGGGCACACAGGCAGATTGCATAGTTTCGAATTCTACTTAGAAACAAGTAAGATGGTGTAACATGAGTGGGGACCAGTCAGAAAGCATATACCGTAGGCCAAATACAAAGATTCACTTCTAAGACAGACAGATACAACAGTCATTAGGATCAGTCTCTTCGTCTATAAGATGGGTTAATAAGAAGGGTGTGAGGACTGAATTTTTTTAAATGAGGCATGGCACATAGAAGGTACTCAATGCATATTCTCCCTCTCTCACACACACAGCTTTTGATCTGATGACAGTGACCTCATCCTGCCAAAATAAACAGCAGTTCCCCATCTTCCCTTTCCCTTCCTCTCCTTCCTCCTTTTTGTTTTTTTCTCCTTCTGGCCATCCTTAGACACCCTGTCCTCTAGTGAACTGCAGAACTCAGGTTACTTGCCAACAACGGCCCATGGAGGTTCTCTCTCCCCGCCCAGATGTAAACGTCTCACACACACACACACACCCCTCCCCGGGCCATGCACACACACACACACACACACACACACACACACACACACACCCCTCCCCGGGCCATGTTTCCTTCTGTGACACAGGAGAGTCATCCTTTGTTGAACAAGCGCAGTGACAAGATGCCGGCTTTCCCAGAGCTGTCACCATCTGATGTCCCTGCTCCAGGGAGGCGATGTTTCTTTTAAAGATGGACAGTTCTTAGTCGACCAAATCACCTCTGTCTTATGAAAGAAATTCAAGGTGATCAGGGTTGAGACACATCTCCAGCGAGGCTGACAAATTCTGCACTTCCCAGGGTGGCACTGAGGGGACACAATTGCTCCTTAACAAGCCGGTATCCTCTGCTAGACCCTGTTCTCCACCACGAGGCGGGGGGTCGAGGAGCCCACAGTTTAAATCGACAGCAGCCTAGGCCTGAACGAGATCAGGTGGCATGTAGCATTTCCTCAATCATTCTCCAGGAGGGCCGTTTAATTCCAAGGGCTGGCTGGGTCCTCAGGCTCACCTCCAGTGACTCCCAAATGCAAGAGCACTGGTTTGGGGTCCCATAGACCTAAATTTAAATCTTTATTCTACCATCAATTAGTCTCAGGTCTGGGACAGCTCACTTCACCTTTCTGGGCCCCTGTTCAATCATCTAAGAACAGAGTTTCAGCATGCCAAGAGCCACTGCACCTGGGTCATTGCAAAGGTCCCCGGATCCAAAGGGAAACAAGAGGGACTTCCCTGGGGGTGGTTAAGACTTCACCTTCAAGTTCGAGGGACGCAGGTTTGATCCCCAATCGGAGACAGGAGCTGTAAAATCCCACATGCCTCCCAGTCAGAAACCAAAACATAAAACAGTATTGTCACAAATTCACTAAAGACTTTAAAATGGTCCACAGCAGGGGAAAAAATCTTTAAAAAAAAAAAAAAAAAGCAAAGAGAAACAAGCAGTGCAGTAGTTCAGAACATGGGCTCTGCAGCCAGATTGCTTGTGTCCAAACCCAGCCCCACGGGTATAAGCTGTGTGTCCTTGGGCAGGTGACTTAGCCTCTCTGGGCCTCAGTTTCCTCTGATACATTGACTGGGAATATTAATACTTCCCTCACAGGCTCATTCTAAGGATTCACTGAGACAGTATGTGCAAGGCACTTAGCAAAGTGCATGTCCAAGTTAATAATGATTGTAAGAACACATGGGAAAAGACTTAATAAACTGTAAAGTACCATCTTCGTGTACTATTTACCAACAAGTATAGGAACACATGCACTAATCTAAGAAAACTAAGTGAATGTTATATCACTGGATGGTTGTTTCACATAGTTTAAAATTTTCCTTTTGGGGCCTCCCCTGGTGGTCCAGTGGTTAAGACTTCACCTTCCAATGCAGCGGGTGTGAATTCAATCCCTGGTGGAGAAGCTAAGATCCCACGTGTCTCACGGCCAAAACCCCAAAACATAAAACAGAAGCCATGTTGTAACAAATTCAATAAAGACTTTAAAAATGATCCACATCAAACAGAATCTTTAAAAAAAAAAAATTCCTTCTGGATAAAAGCATTTACCTTGGCCCACAAAGTGGGAAAACTATGAAGAACTTTAAACAGCGCTATGAATGGCTCATTTCTTATTCCACTCACCTTAAGTTTGTGCCTATTATATGCAAGACCCTGTGGAAGAAATGTTTATACAAATAAGTCCATTTTAACCTCATTGGGCTGGTATTTTCATCCCCACAATGAAGGAAACTGGGCCTCAGAGAGATTAACTGGCGTAAATGCACTGGAATGTCACCAAAGTGAGATGATGACTTGGATCTTAAGATGTCCAAGTCCAGTGTTCCTTCCAAGAAAAAATAAACAAAACCTTAAGTCATCTTGCAGAAATGACAGCAGGCTGTCAACTTATCCAGCTCTTCAGAGCTGTCTTAATAAGAGTCTTGGTGCTTAGGGAGTGAGGTGAGCTTGGGTTGCTGGGTGCCCAGTCGTCATCAGTAGAGCCCAGGGGTGTGACCTTACCCCTGGCTATGGAAGGTCGCTTCCTCCCCTCTGTTGACCTCCAGGGCCCACAGCCTTACCCACGGGCCTGCACTGCCCCGTGGACCAAGCTCTGCCAATGCACACGAGTGTCAGTCTCTCTTGTTTCCACTTGACTGCTCAGAGGAAGGAATTGGGACCAAGAGGTCAACAAAGTCACATAGCCAGAGGCAGACTCGTCACCTCTGAAACCCTTTCAGCTCTGTCCCCCTCCCCCACCACCCCAGATCTGACTTTTCTCATCTTCCCAAAGCTAAGTACATCGGCTGCTACCTGGATGACACCCAGAGCCGGGCCCTCCGAGGCGTGTCCTTTTTCGACTACAAAAAGATGACCGTCTTCCGTTGCCAGGACAACTGTGCAGAACGGTAGGGCCCCAGCGTCCCAGGCTCCCTGCATCCACACCCCTTCCTTCGCAGCTTCCTACCTGCGGTGGTCTTTTGTTTTCCCGTGGGAAGGCATGAGGAAGGATGGACATATCACTGTGAGGGAAGGTGATGCAAGGGTGTGTGTGTGAGTGTATGTGAGTGTGTGTGAGTGTGTGTGTGTTTGTGTGTGTGAACATGTGTGTGAGAGTGTGAGTGTGAGTGTGTGTGAGTGTGTGTGTGCGCGCGCATGTGTGTGTGTGTATGTGAGTGTGTGTGTGTATGTGAGTGTGTGTGAGTGTGTGTGTGTTTGTGTGAGTGTGTGTGTGTGAGTGTGTGTGTGTGTGTGTGTGAGTGAGTGTGTGTGTGAGTGTGTGTGAGTGTGTGTGTGAGTGTGTGAGTGTGAGTTTGTGTGTGTGTACGTGTGAGTGAGTGTGTGTGACTTGTGTGTGTGTGAGTGTGTGAGTGTGTGTGTGAGTGTGTGTGAGAGTGTGTGTGGGTTAGTGTGGGTGTGAGTGTGTGAGTGTGTGTGTGTGAGTGTGAGTGTGAGTGCATGCGTGTGCACATTCTCGTGCCTGAAAAATCCCAGGGACAGAGGCGCCTGTCTCATGGACGCTGGAGATCAAGAGTAGGGAGTTGGACTGTTGGAATCTGTGACTGTGCAGTGGTGTGAGGCTGTGCCTAGGTGTGAGTTTACAGTGTACACTCTGCAGGGTGACATGTTTGTGAGCTTAATGCCAACACCGAATTGCCTTTAAATAATAGTGGCTGTGAGTGCCGGAGTCTCTGTGGATATGTTGGCAAGGGTCCAGAATTGTGGGAAAAGCACGAGTGAGTGTTTACGTGCGTGCACAAGTAGATGTTTACGTGCAGGCAAGTGTGAGTCTGTGAGCATGAGGCTTGTGAGGTGCCTGTGGGAAAGCTGAGGTGGGAGCCTGCAATCAGGGATATTTACTGCTTGTCCAGCCCAGAAACTATTCGTTCCTGTCCCAGGGAGAAGCACTCACCTGTCCAGGCTATGTTTTCCAGTCTAAGGAGTAAATGATGTTCTCCACGAGAACAGGCCCTAAGGGGAGGCAGCTGACTCTTCAAGAGTAGACAGGCCCCAGAGGACTGGCGAGTGGGGGCCCTGGGGCCGGGCCTGGGAACCAGCAGTCTGCCCGGGAGGCTCGGAGCAGTGAGCGGACCTGCTCCTCCCCCGTGCCCTGGGCCCCTGACCCATGGTGGTTTGCGGGAGGCCTCTAACATGCTGACCTTCAGACTCCAACCTGCTGCCTCTGGAGATCACGAGCTCTGAAAGAGCTCAGCAGCCTGGCTGGAGTGGAAATGGGCAAGTGGGGGGCCAAGGGACCCTTCCTTCTCTCTCTGATTAGGAAACACTGTCTGCTTTATAATCAGCTTCCAGAACAGCCCACCATCAATCCTGAACTCAGGACCAACCTGCAGCTTAGGAGAGACTCCCAGCTCTCTAGGATATTGATTGATTGATTTATCTATTGGACTGTGGGGAGACAGAGGTAAATCGCAGGGGCCATGCCCTCAGAGGGGTCTTGTGGGGGCTGAAGAGTTAGTATTTGCAAAGCAAATGTTTGAGAACAGCGCCTGGCAGAGAGCACGTGTAAGCTCTTGCTCTTCTGTGGCCCAAGCCTGCTGATGCTTCTGTCTCCCCGACTATCTGGGGAGCCCCTTGGGGGCAGGGGCTTGGCTGACTCACCTCTGGCTCTATCTGGAAGCACGTGTGGGCAGCCAACAAGCGCATGCGGAACCAAACTGAACTACGCAAGTTGATCTGACTCATCTTCTGAAGCTCAGTCTTGGCTGTCGCCTCCTGAGAAGTCTCTCCTGACACCCCAGGCATGTTGGGCACCTCCTGCATTTCCAACATCTGCGATTTATTCCGTCTCACCCTCATCTCACTGTGCAGCCCTTTTCTAGTTACGTGCTTGTCTCTGCATCCAAGCTGTGAGCTCCAGGACACGCACGTCAGCATCAACTGGGATGTGAAAGTTGCTGTCGTGTCCAACGTTTGTGACCCCAAGGACTATATAGTCCGTGGGATTCTCTAGGCCAGAATACTGGAGTGGGTAGCCTTTCCCTTCTCCAGGGGATCCTCCCAACCCAGGGACCGCACCCAGGTCTCCCACGTTGCAGGCAGGTTCTTTACCAGCTGAGCCACAATGGAAGTTCAAGAATACTGGAGTGGGTAGCCGATCCCTTCTCCAGGGGATCTTCCTGACCCTTGAATCGAACCGGGGTCTCCTGCATTGCAGGTGGATTCTTTACCAACTGAGCTATCAGGGAAGCTCACTTGGGATCTTTCAAAACAAATTGCTGGGCCCCACCCCACCCCCAATTTTCGATTTGTTGGGTTTGAGGTGGAGTCCAAGAATTTTTAACAAGTTCCCAGATGATACCGCGTGCTGCTGGTCCCGGGACCGCGGTTGGAGCACCGCTGCTCTGACTTTCACATCCACCTGGGAAACTTTAAAAGCTCCTGCTGTGCAGTAGTGGTCCTTCCATCAGTGGGTCCAGTTATATGTGACGGGCCCCAGGGACACCTGAGAACCAGGGCTTCGGAGAGACAGAGAGGTGGAAGGAGGCTGACCCAGCCCCAAGATGCCCGGATAGTTTAAGCTGCTCCTACTGCATCTGCAATTTATCTGGGGGGCTCCAAAATCACTGCAGATGGTGACTGCAGCCATGAAATTAGACACTTGCTTCTCGGAAGAAAAGCTATGACCAACTTAGACAGCATATTAAAAAGCAGAGACATTATTTGACAACAAAGGTCCATTTTGTCAAAGCTATGGTTTTTCCAGGAGTCATATATGGATGTGAGAGTTGGACTATAAAGAAAGCTGAGTGCCGAAGAATTGATGCTTTTGAACTGTGGTGTTGGAGAAGACTCTAGAAAGTCCCTTGGACTGCAAGGAGATCCAGTCAGTCTATCCTGAAGGAAATCAGTCCTGAATATTCATGGAAAGGACTGATGCTGAAGCTGAAGTTCCAATACTTAGACCACCTGATGCGAAGAGCTGACTTATTGGAAAAGACCCTGATTCTGGGAAAGATTGAAGGTGGGAGGAGACAGGGATGACGGATGAGAGGGTTGGATGGCATCATTGACTCAATGGACATGAATTTGAGCAAGCTCCAGGAGTTGGTGAAGGACAGGGAAGCCTGGCGTGTTGTAGTCCATGGGATCGCAAAGAGTTGGACACAACTGAGCGACTCAACTGAACTGAACTGCGTCTGCAAGGAGGTCAAACCAGGCAGTCCTAAAGGAAATCAACCCTGAGTAGTCATTGGGAGGACTAATGCTGAAGCTCCAATAGTTTGGCCATCTGATGTGAAGAGCTGACTCATTGGAAAAGACCCTGATGCTGGGAAAGATTGAGGGTAGAAGGAGAAGGGGATGATTGAGGATGAGATGGCTGGATGGCATCACTTACTCAATGGACATGAGTTTGAGCAAACTCCAGGAGACAGTGAAGGACAGGGAAGCCTGGCATGCTGCAGTCCATGGGATTGCAGAGAGTCAGACACGACTGAGCAACTGAACAACAATTGCATCTGCCCAGGTGACCCTGTGATTGCACACCACCCCGAGTAGTTGGGGTGTTCGGAGACGTGAATCTGGGTGGGTCTGTGTCTCCCACTAGCCCCCAGAAGTCATGAAGTGACACTTCCGATAAGTCCCGTCTTGCAAGACCAGTATTTTGCAGACTGCTCCCCGCCCCCAGGAACCTTTCTCAATTCTGGAAAGTGCCTCAGAAAACGCAGTGGGCAAGAGGGCTGAGCAGGCGTTGTCCTACTCCCCTCCCCCCCCACCCCCACCACTTCACACCCACCCCTGGAGCCAGAACAAGCAATTGTCTTTTCATCTGTTTACAGACGGATCCTTACCAAGAGTCCTTTTTAGGAAATGATTCCATAGCTGTGAAAAAAAAAGAAAAGAAAAGAAAATCTTGCAGTGCCTGGCTTTCTTTTTTGTCTTAAGGAAAGGAGTTTTTTTCACTTGGCTGGATATGTGACCTTGGTTTTCCAGAGAGATGTGAGTCCCCTGCCCCTTCTCCTGGGCCAGACTTCTCTCAGGGGAACTAGAGGTACCATCCCTGGGTGGTGTTGCCGGAATAAAGGGGCTGGACTCTGGCTCCTGGCTATGGAGAGGGAAGACAGGAGAGCAGGGGGGACAGAGGGGCCACAGGACCGGAAGGGTGTGGTGCGTGTCAAGGGCACTGAAGGTGTCTGTGGGTGGGTGTGACTGACGCAGTGTGTCTGTGCGGCGGCGTGTAGGGGGGTGTGGGGCCTCAGGCAGGGATGGACGCCAGTGGTCTTCCTGGGGTCTTGTCCCCTCCTGGCGCCTCCCTGCCTGCCCCCCTCCAGGACCTCCCTATAATCCTTCCTGGCTTCCTGCCCCTTGCACCTGCAAGACTTTCAGACTCCCCAGCCTCCGCGACCTTCTCAGGGTCTCCTTAGTCTCCATCCTGATGTCCCTTGGAGCATTCCTGTCCCCCAGATCTCCCTGACCCCACAGCCTTCCTCGTTTCCCCCCTCCACCCCAGTTTCCTCCTCTCCTTAGGGTCTCCCTATCTCCTGAAGCCTCTTGTCTACCCGCTCTCCACTGTGGATGGGTCTCCTGTCCCCTGAGGCCTCCTCTCTCCCCACTGGGAGTCTCTCTGTCATCCCACCTTCAGCATCTTTCTCCCCGTCTCCCTCCGGGACCTCCTAGTCCCCAGAGCCGACCCATCGCCTGGGGCCTCCTCACTGGCCATGACGCCCTGCCCTCCTCGGGGGTCTCCGTGGTGGCAGACACCTGGCCTGACAGCAGCCTCCCCCAGGGGCTACCTGTACGCTGGGCTGGAGTTCGGCGCCGAGTGCTACTGCGGCCACAAGATCCAGGCGGCGAACGTGAGCGAGGCGGAGTGTGACATGGACTGCAAGGGCGAGCGGGGCAGCGTGTGCGGCGGAGCCAACCGCCTGTCCGTCTACCGGCTGCAGCTGGCCCAAGAGTCCGCCCGCAGGTGTACGTGAGTCAGCCCCTCCCTCCCCGCCCCTCGCCCACCTGCGCCCCCCACCCCTCCTGAGCCCTCGGGCGCCCTCCCAGGCTGCCACCACCCTGCCCCAGCCTCGCCGCCAGCCGAACCCCTCTTCCCCCTCAGCAGACACCGAGAGCCTGACCTGGCCTATCCTTCCAGATGGGCTGAAAGCAGGTCGTCCCTAACGATGGTGATGATGACAGTAACAACAGCAAACGCTCCATCGTTTTCAAAGTGCCTTCTTTGGAAGAGCACACCTGATCCTCGCCATGACCCTTGAAACCGCACAGTTATTCATCCACTCCCACTTTACGGATGAGGAGACTGAGGCTTGATGTCATCCAAGCAGCAAAAGATTTAAACCAACTCCAGAACTTATCTGTTAATTTTTCTCTTTTGGTTGTGCCATGTAGCATGTGGGATTTTCGTTCCCTGACTGGGGATTGAACCCAGGCCACCTGTACTGAAGTGTGGAGTTAACCACTGGACCGCCAGGGAAATCCCATAGCCTGTGCCTTTAATGTTCCCAAAGAGACAATTTCCAGATGGCACTAGTGGTAAAGAACCGGCCTGCCAGTGCAGGAAATGTAAGAGGCAAGGGTTCGATCCCTGGGTCAGGAAGATCCCCTGGAGGAGGGCATGGCAACCCACTCCAGTGTTCTTGCCTGGAGAATCCCGTGGACAGAGAAGCCTGGCGGGCTACAGTCCACGGGGTCGCAAAGAGTTGGACACAACCGAAGCGACTTAGCACGCACTCATGCAGAGACTGTTTATCCTTCACTTGCCAATATTTTGGTCTTATTAGAAAAACTCTCCAGTTTTCAGGCTGAGGGAGGGAAGGGTGTGATTAGGTGAGAACAGTAGCCACCCCCTCCGCTGTGGATATTGTCCTACTGTTCCTTCTTTGGCTGTTTAGTAGCGGTTAACGTTTATTTCTCAAGCATCGGCTGTGCTAAGTCCATTGCAAGCCTGATTTTGTTTCCCTTCCCTACAGACTTTTCAGGCAGTTGCCATGGTTAACCATCTCCATTTTACAGTGAGGAAACTGGGACTTAATGAATTTAAGTAAGCCTGCCCAAGGTCACACAGCCTTGTGGCCTCAGAGCTGATGTTCAGACCTGTAAGCAGAGCTAATGACCTTGACGAAAGACTGAGGTTTGTCCTGGGTACTCTTCTGATGAGGTCCTGAGTTGGGAACAGGAATCCAGAACTACAAATCTCAAATTTGAACATGCCAGGGAATCCCAGGGAGATCTTGTTAAAATGCAGACTCTGATTCAGCAGGTGAGATTCTGCATTTCCAAGGAGGTCCTAGGTGATGGTAGGCTGCTGGTCCATGGACCATACCTTGAATAATAAGGTCTTAGACCTCAGTGGAGCTGACAAGGTCCGCCCAGAATGTAGGCCTGCGCACTCAGGTGGACTTGGCAGAACCTTAACACCTGTGTGCACGCAGCGAAAGGCCTCTTCTGTGTGAATGTCATTGTTGATAAGTTTCATTGCTGGTTTGCTCAATGATGTGTTCTGTTTTCCAAGCCCCATGTTTTTGAAGCTCTGTTCATGCTTTGCTCTGCAGCAGGGTCAAGTGAGCCGCCCATTTGCAAAGCAGCTGATTTCTAGAAACAGAGGTACCATCTCCCTCTCCATCGTTGCCTCAGTTCACCCAGGTCTGAGGGCCTGGCTGGCAGAGGACACAGAGGGTGTGTGAAATCCAGGCTGGATAATGTCCGCACAGCGAGTTTCTGGTTTGACCGTTAGGGTAGTGAGGTTTTGATTTGATGGCAGATTTATCATCCCCAATACTGATTTCTTTCACTTTATTTAGTTATTTACTTTTGGCTGTGCTGGGTCTTCCTTGCCACATGCGGATTTTCTCCAGTTGAGGTGAGCGGCAGCTACCCTCCATTGCAGGGCATGGATGTCTCACTGCTGTGGCCACTCTTGTTTCGGAGCACAGATTCTAGGGCGCACAGCCTCAGTAGCGGTGGCGCGTGGCTCCAGAAGGAGAGCTCAGGCGTTGTGACACACGGGCTTAGTTGCTCTGTGGCGTGTGCAATCTTCCCGCGGGCCAAGGATCGAACCCATGTCCCCTACATTGGCAGGCAGATTCTTTACCACTGGACCGCCAGGGGAATCCACTACTGATTCTCTTTATGCCAGTATTTACGTCATTTGGATGGCGACTTTGACCATAAGAAGACCTTAAAGTGATGTGTATTTAGAGGGAAAGCTGCAGTCACTGGAACATTCTGGTGAGTGATGCTGAGCTAGATAACAAGAATTGGGCTGTGTATGTCAGCAGCCGCTCTCAGCCAGACCTCCTTTTGGTTAATGCTCAGAGTGGCTGGGAATATGAACACTGTTCTGTCTCTCTGTCTCTGTCTCTTGCTCTCCTCCCCCACCCGCCCACACACACACTGTTAAGATCACCTGGTGTAACAGCAGTCTCACGCATATGTGCTTAGTCGCTCAGTCGTGTCCGACTCTTTGTAACCGCATGAGCTGCAGCCCGCCAGGCTCCTCTGTCCATGGAATTCTCTAGGCAAGAATACTGGAGTGGGTTGCCATTTCCTCCTCCAGGGGATCTTCCTAACCCAGGGATCGAGCCCAACGTTCCTGCATCTCCTGCCTTGGCAGGCGGATTCCTCTAACCACTGAGCCACTTAAGAAACCCAATCAATAGCAGTCTCATGGACCATCAGAGACTTTTTGTTTCCATTACCTGAAATGTAAAAGCCTCAACACACACAGACCATGAGATTGTCTTACAGTTGGGTGTGTTTTGCCCTGGTAGCAGTGGGGAGGCTGCCTGGGTGGTTGCTGGTGAGAGAGCCCTGAGGCTGCTGGGATGCTTCTGTGCCCCTCGGCTTGCCCACCTCCGCTGTGGGACTCTGTTCCATCTGAGAAAGTAGTCTTTGTATTTACATTCAAGGTGGGGAACCCATTCATTTCTACCGAGAGAGGAGTCCTGGAGTCTAAGTCCACCCCAGTTGTTCTGAATGGTCGCTGTGCAAGGTTGGAAGCTTGGGCGCCTCCATTGGGAGACTACAGAAGGGAATCTAAGCCTTGCTAACCTCAAGGCTACTGTGTCTGAGATGAACATGGAGGTGGCTTGGATAAGGAGATAGATGGTTGGTCAAGTTGGAATTCCTCGTGGGCTCCCGGTTGGCAACACGGTATTGGGAGAGAGCATGAGGATTGTTCGTTGAACCAAAACCTTTGATGAGCTTCTCTGTGGCTTAGGCTTGAAGAGGAGAATGGGGAAGGAACCAAGCATAGTCCCTGCTCTCAAGGAGGTCACCGTCCAGTGGACGGGCAGACCCAAGACCAGTGGGGTCTGCTCAAGTGGGTGAGGCGGTGGTGACGTATACATAGGAGCCAAGAAAGCAACATTTGAGCCGAATCTCATTCTAAGATTTCCAAGTGAAAGGAAGAGTCACATATCCAGCTGAGAGCAAAAATCTGGGATCAGCAAAGGTTATTTTTGAATGACCCATTAGAAACACATTCCTTGCTGATGTTCCATTTTGCAGCTTTAGAAACTAAGGCCTAAAAAGCACAAGTGGCCAGATTGAACAGCCCTGGGGGTGGCTCCACAGAAGAAGGCTGACGGGTTAGGCTCCCTGGGTTAGGGCCTTGAAAGATGCACAGGATTTTGCCTGGTGTGAAAGAGGAGGATATTCAGACTTGAGACACATTGCCAAAGAGTGGGGGAGAAATCAGGGCAGAAGGAACAGAGTGTGCAAAAGCCAAGAGTTAACTTTAGTGGACAATGGGCAGGCCTGATGTTTTCAAGGCCACAGTGCTTGTTAGGGACTGAACTTAGGCTGGAACCCAGCTCTCTGATTCCTAGTTTGGGTGCTAATGTGATATAGCGCTACAAGCACCCTGACCTCTTGTGTTGGATTCTGGACCCCGTTGCCTCTCCCTTGGGAGTGCTCCTTGGTCTGACCTACCTCCTTTCTCCCCTGACCTGTAATCTCTGCTTCTGCCCTGCGTCCTGTCTCTACACAGCACAGAATATCCAGGGTCTTCGCTATGGCTCAGTGACATGCTCGGTTTCCCATTCCTGAGATCTGATTTATGCACAAATAGGTTAGGAAGGGAGGCCTTCCACCAGCATGTGACATGGCATGTATTGCTTTAGGCAGGGCAATGAGCAAACGCTCTGGGAAACAGGTGTGGTGGAAACCAGGTTCCATTTGCAGAGTCATTAGTTTGTATTAACACTGTGTCCTAATTGCGTTTCCCTGGGCAGTGGCACAGAACTCTTAATGATTGTGAAGATCCAAAGGAGGCTTACTGTCTCCTGAGCACCCCTCTGGTGGGGTGTTGGCCTTGCATGGGGTGTCGGCCTTGTGTGGGGAGCCAGCCTCATGTGGGGAGCCAGCCTCCATGTCTCCAAGGTGATGGAATGCTCCTACAGTAGCGAGAGCATTAAAAGGTTGGCAGAGCAAATGTCTGCAGGAACCCTGCTATTCTTCCTTGACACAGACTTTTGGGCATGGGGACTCTTTGCCCTTGTTACAAAAGGACCGAGAAATGGACTTCCTTCTTGGTTGGATTACATTTTTCACAGAGGTGTGCTAAATGTGTCAGCAAGTGCAGCTTCTCCTCCCAGGGGCAGAGACCTGCTGGTGATTTGAGAATATTATGACTTTATAGGATGTTGCAAGAAATTCCATTTGCCTGAAAGATTCTCGCAAGATTCGCTTTGCAAGGTTCACTAGAATCACAGAATGCATTTATATGTGGGGCCCAGGGGTGGCTGTCCGTGGTGCTGACCATCCTTCGGTGCTGCCTAAGACCCCCATGGGCTTTATGGTGGCTCAGTGGTAAAGAATCCACCTACCAATGCAGGAGACCTGCCAGTGCAGGCTTGATCCCTGGGTAGGGAAGATCCCCTGGAGAAGGAAATGGCAACCCCCTCCAGCATACTTGCCTGGGGAATCTCATAAACAGAGGAGCCTGGCGGGCTATAGTCCACAGGGTCACAAAAGATTCAGACACAATTTACTGACTGAATAACAACAAAACCCCCATGACTGCAGACCAGCCTCTCCCAGGACTCAGCCATTTTCCCTCTTTTTTTTTTCTATCTTTGATGAAGCTATTATGAAGCTTACATTGTGCGTGCATGCTAAGTTGCTTCAGTCACATCCGACTCTTTGTGACTACTGATTCTCTTTATGCCGGTGTTTACATTATTTGGATGGCGACTTTGACCATAAGAAGAGATGACCTTAAAGTTATGTGTGTTTAAAGGAAAGCTTCAGCCACTAGAACATTCTGGTGAGTGATGCTGAGCTAGATAACAAGAATTGGGCTGTGTATGTCATCAGCCACTATTAGCCAGACCTGCTTTTGGTTAATGTTCAGAGTGGCTGGGTAATATGAACATTGCCCTGTCTCTGTTGTCTCTGTCTCTCTGTCTCTGTCTCTTGCTCTCCTCCCCCCCCCCCCCCACACACACACGCAGACACACACACTGTTACGATCACCTGGTGTAATAAGAGTCTCATGCCTGGGTGCTTAGGCTTTCAGTCATGTCCGACTCTTTGCGGCTCCATGGACTGTAGCCCGCCAGAGTCCTCTGTCCATGGAATTCTCCAGGCAAGAACACTGGAATGGGTTGCATGCCCTCCTCCAGGGAATCTATCTGACCCAGGGATCAAACCCACGTCTCCTGCGGCTCCTGCATTGCAGGCAGATTCTTTACCACTGAGCCACAAGAAAAGCTCTATGAAGCTTGTGTTATCACCGAAAAAATAGATCTCGACTTATGGTTTGCAATTTACATAGTGTAAATTGTATACTATTCTTGTATACTGTTCTTAGTTCTAGCAATTTTTTTATTGTGTTCTTTTTCTTTTTTTTCCATTTATTTTTATTTGTTGGAGGCTAATTACTTTACAATATTATAGTGGTTTTTGCCATACATTGACATGAATCAGCCATGGGTTTACATGTATTCCCATCCCGATCCCCCTTCCTGCCTCCCTCTCCATCCCATCCCTCTGGGTCTTCCCAATGCACCAGCCCTGAGCACCAGTCTCATGCATCCAACCTGGGCTGGTGGTCTGTTTCACCCTTGATAGTATACTTGTTTCAATGCTGTTCTCTCTGAACATCTCATCTTCGCCTTCTCCCACAGAGTCTGAATGTCTGTTCTGTACATCTGTGTCTCTTTTTCTGTTTTGCATATAGGGTTATCGTTACCATCTTTTTAAATTCCATATATATGCGTTAGTATACTGTATTGGTCTTTATCTTTCTGGCTTACTTCACTCTGTATAATGGGCTCCAGTTTCATCCATCTCATTAGAACTGATTCAAATGATTTCTTTTTAATGGCTGAGTAATATTCCATAGTGTATATGTACCACAGCTTCATTATCTATTCGTCTGCTGATGGGCATCTAGGTTGCTTCCATTTCCTGGCTATTATAAACAGTGTTGCAATGAGCATTGGGGTGCACGTGTCTCTTTCAGATCTGGTTTCCTCGGTGTGTGTGCCCAGGAGTGGGATTGCTGGGTCATATGGCAGTTCTATTTCCAGTTTTTTAAGGAATCTCCACACTGTTCTCCATAGTGGCTGTACTAGTTTGCATTCCCACCAACAGTGTAAGAGGGTTCCCTTTTCTCCACTGCCTCTCCAGTTTAGTTCTAGCAATTTTTTATCTCTTAAATGTTAGAAGGGAAATTTGGTGCAATACTTGTCCTTTATGCTCACTATACTCTTTTTAACTACTTCTCCATCTAGCCTCAGATGACCATGGAAAGTCACACTGGATGGAAGGAGGGACTATGTCTAGCTCCTTCTTTGCCAGGCCTGGGGGCCTCTTCCTTTCCCTTGATATATGCCAGGGATCCCTGAATTTTATAATTCAGATGGGTCTTCATGAGTTCTGCCATGTACAGTCAAGGCATGATAGCTAGAAAATTGTTCTTCTTCTGTATCGTGGTGGGGGAAGTGTAGTTTACATTCCTCCTGAAACCAAACTCCAGGAAGGCGATGGGAGCAATGGACATAGGGTTTTTTGCATTTATCTACTTGGCTGTGCTAGGTCTTAGCTGCAGCATGCGGGATCTAGTTCCCCGACCAGGGATTGAACCTGGGCCCCCTGCATTGGGAACATGGAGTCTTAGCCACTGGACCACCACGGAAGACTCTGGATGTAGGTTTCAAGATCAGGCACACATTGTTTCTATCCCAACTCTTTCACTGACTTGCTATTTTGACTTTGACCATGCCACTCATTCTCTCTGAGCCCCAAGTGCCTCATCTGTAAAATAGGGACAGTTCCAACCCTGAAAGATTGCTTGCTATGTCAACCATGTGAGATAAAATCGAGAAAGCACAGTGCTGGTTTGGAGTAGTGGTGATGCACCTTCCTTCCTAAAATAAAAACTCCTCAATTCACTCTGAGCAGCACCCGGCTCAAGTTATTTGAATTTCCAACAGCTCACAGGAGCCTTTGGTGATGCCTAAAAATAGCTGGTTTTGAATTCTCTTCGGACAGTTAGGCTCTTTGTGTAATTCAATCTCCCTCTGATTATAGGTAGCCATTTACAGCTCCCAGCTCACTGCCTTTCCTCCTCACCAGCATCTTTAATGCAGCAGAGCTTGGCCTAATTACCCTGGGGGGTGGTGGCCTCTTTCAAACCAAGGAGAACTCTTCCTCGTCTGCCTTTAAGCTGATGCCTGGTGGCATTTCCCTCATTTTTGTGAAGCCCCAGAACAAAGAGATGATGGACTTCAGAGAGACTTGCGCTGTCCCCAGTCAAGAGAGCTGATGAACAGTTGCTCTGCTCGCCTCTTGCTAGTAAAAAACCCCAAGCTGCCGAGGTCACGCACCATCCCAGCTGGCCTGACAATGAAGAGTTGACATTATCAGAATATGGGGCACAGGCTTTTGTGATCCTTGGACCCCTCCTGTGGAGCCTGAGAGGGTTTCTGGGAAATTCAGGTGGCTGGCACGGGGTCTCTGGAGCCCAACCAGGTTGGAATTTGATAAGCTTCCTGCAGAATAGTCGAAAGGTGGGAACCTAGGATGTGACGTCAAGTAAGACTGGAGCCAGATCCCAACCCTGTGCCCCACTAGCTGTGTGAGCTGTAATACCCATCAAATCTTGTTACGTCTCAGAATCTCCAGCTGCAAAAGAGGATAATAGCATCATCTACTGCGTAGGTTGTTTGGAGGATTAACTGAGGTAACATGAGCAACATGGGGGCTTCCCTGGTGGCTCGGAAGGTAAAGAATCTGCCTGCAATGCAGGAGACCTCGGTTCGATCCCTGCGTCAGGAAGATTCCCCGGAGAAGGGAAGAACTACCCAGTCCAGTATTCTTGCCTGTAGAATCTCATGAACAGAGGAGCCTGGTGGGCTACAGTCCTTGGGTTGCAAACAGTCGGACATGACTGAGCAATACACACACACACACATGCATGTAACATACTTGGCATCAACGACATACAGGTAACAGCTGTTATTATTTTCCTTTGTTGCTTTACTCCAGCAAGCGTTGCTCATTAGGAAGACATTACTCAGGGTTGCTGGAACTCTACTGCACAACTCCAGGGGGCGCCATTCTCACAGATTACAGGCTGTGAAGAGCAGCAGCTCTGAACTTCCTGCAGGATTCCCCTTGGGAATTAAGAATGCACAAAGATCCCAAATACTTTAGGTTGGATTCCCCGAGACAAGGCTGTGAGCTTTGGCTTATTTGAACGATGACCCCACGACAGACCTCCAGGGGAGTGAAGACATAAGACAGGGAGGGGAAGGAGTCAACACAGACCCTTCACGAAGCAGGTCACTCCTGAGGAAGTAGTGTTGGGAAGGCCGTGGAGAGAGTTCTTCAAAGATGTCCCATCAGAGGGGCAGGAAGCTGCAGTTAAATACTGCATCCTCCAAATAAATATCCTCCAAAGTTCGCCCATCATCAGCTGAGGGTGGCTCCCAGGGAAATTAACTCCCTGGAAGGGTAGTCCGTCCTTCACACACCCTAGGTGTGTGACGTCACTGGACGTCACTGGCAGCCTATACTGGGATGGTGAGTGCCAGGAGTGTATTAATGGGGCACTGATAATGTCTCCTATGTAGGGTCTGGCCACCTTTTAATCATGATCAAGTGATGGAGAAGGAGCAGGAAGAGACACTGACTTAATCCTGGTAGGTCTCAGGCCCTGTAGATGCCACTGTATCAACTTCCATCCCAACTGTGCAGGAGAGATAATGATCCCTGAGTACAGACGAGCAAACCAAGGCTCAGGCCAAGGACACACAGCTAAGTAAGGTACTGACCCAGGTCTGTCTGAATTTAAAACCAGTACCGTTTCTGCTGGGCATGAGAGACCTTCTGCAAACAGGAAGGCATCCACCTAGAGCTGTGGAAGTCCAAAATTCTTTGTATCATCAGAGACTGTTAGGAAATTTAAGGGATCCAGGCTGGCCACTTCTCTTGTGTTTTCAGATACAAGAGACAAGAGAGCCTCGTGCCAGCGGTAGGGAGAACCAGTGACCCGTTCTGAATGTGTTAGTCACTCAGTTGTGTCCAACTCGTCATGACCCCGTGGACTGTAGCCTGCCAGGCTCCTCTATCCATGGATTCTCCAGGCAAGAATACTGGAACGGGTAGCCATTCCCTTTCCCAGGGGATCTTCCCAACCCAGGAATCAAACATGGGTCTCCTACATTCTAGGCCGATTCTTTACCATTTGATCTACCAGGGAAGCCCTGGCCCATTATACAGATGGAAGAAATGAGGCTAGAAGGACGATTCAGCATCTTGGCCACCTCACGTAGTCTCAGTGTTCTGATCACCAAGCCATAATGGAGGGCAACCTGCAGAGAGAGGTGCCCTCCAAAGTGTCCCCCAGGCCCCTGGGATTCCAGCCTTCTCACAGGACATCACAAGGTTCTCTGCGAATCCACATGATTTTCCTCTAAAGGCAGAATGGGCCGGACTGTAGGAACACCCCACATCCGGCAAGCTAACAGCTCCTAGAACTAACCTCCCAAAACTGTGCGCCTCCCCACCTCCACCCCAGTGGACACCTTGGCCAGAGAGACCCGCATAGCAGCTGCTGATCCCTCCCTGGCCCTTTAAGTCCTCGGAAAACCTCACCTCACTTGGTATTCAGGGCATTCAGTTCAGCTCTGCTTTCTAAGCTGGGAGGTTCAGGGACTCATTAGCAGATGCTTAAATGTCAAAGGGAGACCTGTCTGAGCTGTGCTGGGCTTACAGAGTCTTCCTTCTTCCCAGCTTGCAGTCTGGCCTCCCTGCATCCAGGAAGGCAGGCAAGGACCACCTGGGAGATGCCAGGGTAGGAATTCTGCTTCCTCTAAGGAGATAGATTCACAGACTTTTGCCTGCCTCTTCCTTGGGGGCTCAGATGGTAAAGAATCTGCCTGCAATGCAGGAGACCTGAGTTTGATCCCTGGGTCAGGAAGATCCCTTCGAGAAGGGAATGGCTACCTACTCCAGTATTTTTGCCAGGACAGAGGAGCCTGGTGGGCTACAGTTCACGGGGTCGAAAAGAGTCGGACACGACTGAGCAACAACACATTTACTTTTCACAAAGAATCAAACTCCAATGTCAAGAGATCCCAGAGTGACAGCCTTGACTTTGTGAATGGTTAGTGGTCAAAGGGGAGTGAATATACGTCACAGTGTTTTGGAAATGCTCAAACAGGGTCTGGGGCTGATTTCTTAGAGCGGGAGAGCTCAGAGTATAAGGGACTCAGAGCTCAGATGTTCCCAGGCTGGAATCCAGATATGTGTCAGCTGTGTGGCCTTAGGGAATCACTTGCCCCTCTGACCCTGTTTCCCCTTCTGTTTAATGGGGAGAGTGAGACCTGCTTTGTCATTACAAGGATAAAGTGTATCAAGTGTTTACACAGTGCCTGGTACATGAAGAGTATTTGATAAGACCATCAAAAGTGGAAAGATCTCAAACTAGATGCCAGTCTTAGCTCTGCCTCATAATCTGGGTGACTTGTATCAATTAGTTTCAGTCCTCTGGGACTTGAGTTTCCCTGTCTTAAAAATGGGGCTCCTTATACCACCAGGGCGATGCAAGTGTTCAACAAGGCCACATGTATTCAGCCTGCTGCTGCTGCTGCTGCTGCTAAGTCGATTCAGTCATATCCAACTCTGTGCGACCCCATAGATGGCAGCCCACCAGGCTCCACCATCCCTGGGATTTTCCAGGCAAGAGTACTGGAGTGGGTTGCCATTGCCTTTTCCATATTTAACCTAGTTCCCAGCTAATAGCATGATGGTGTGACTATAACTATCTAAAGGGGCTTCCCAGGTGGCACAAGGATAAAGAATCTACCTTCCAATGCAGGAGACCCAGGAAATGCAAGTTCAATCCCTGGGCCAGGAAGATCCCCTGGAGGAAGAAATGGTAAGCCACTGCAGTCTTCTTGCCTGGAAGATTCCATGGACAGAGGAGCCTGGTGGGCTGCAGTCCATGAGGTCACAAAAGAGTCAGACATGACTGAGAGAGCAAGCATCAACATCTGACCATCATAGTAGCGTTATTATATTTGGAAGAAGCATAGAATCGGGAGCCCGAGCAATCTGGCTTTGATTTCACTCTGTCCTTAGCAATTTTGTGATCCTGGAAGCCAGAGTGCCTCCTTGAACCAGCCGCAGCAGCTACTGCTCGTGGCTACTGCGAAGATTCAATGGATCCAAAGCACCCAGCCAGGAGCCTGGCATCTGTGGAGGCTCAGTAAACACTAGTAGAGTCTAAAGAAAAAAGGGGAGCCCCCTTATTTCTGAGAGCAAGGCCAGCATCTCTTTGTCCTGGCACCTGAGCTGGCAGGTTAAATGAAGGTTTGCGCACACCACTTCCGGCCTCCCATCTCATTGCTGTAAAGCTTCAGCTCAAATGGGCTTCCCTTGTGGCTCAGCTGGTGAAGAATCTGCCCGCAACACGGGAGACCTGGGTTTGATCCCTAGGTTGGGAAGATCCCCTGGAGAAGGGAAAGGCTACCCACTCCAGTATTCTGGCCTGGAGAATTCCGTGGACTTTCGCTCAAACACCTGACTCTCCTGCCCGTCCTTGTCTTGTATGGCACATTCTCTGAGCGTCACTAAAACTTCCTTGGGGTGACCGATGAAATGGGGCTTCACCTCTGTGCACCCCGGGCCATGGGATGAGAGACCACAGACACCAGTGGCTTTTGGGGGTGTGACGATTCTTCATTTGGAGGGTGGAGGGCCATCCTGTACAGAAGAGAATCTGCATAGTCTAACCTCCTCCTTATCGTTTATATGTGGGGAAACTGAGGCCCGGACCACAACACCCACCACCATCGCTTCTCCCCAGCCCGGAGTGAGAGGTGGGGAAGTGGAGGAGATGGCGCTGGATAGCAGGAGTCTGCAGCATGCTCCGGATAATAGTCATTTAACCCAATTCCAGATGTCGTCTCAGCTTGCTAGATTTCCCTCCACCATGAACAACTTCAGGCTCCAGGGTGCCAGGTGGTAGGGATAATCACTAGGGTGCCTTTGACAGCTGGGATTTAAAATTTTCATTCCTAGACTCCTTCCCCCTCCTCCACCATCCTTCTGCCCGAGGAGTAATTTCATATCTTTTTCTCTGCACTTAAATATAGGTATGCTAAAAAAAAAAAGGCGGGGTTGGTGGTGGTGGTGGGGGGGGGGGTTGCTTACCAGTAGATAGACCCAGATACAGACATAGAGGGAGATGTACGATTTTTGCAGCTTGCTTCACTCGCCCCAAGGGTTAGCATCACGTTTCTGAGATAATCCTCAGCACGCTTTTGCTGACAGTGGGTCTTCAATACTGTCATGCAACCTCCTTTTCTAAGTCCTGTCTCTCTCATTTGTCACATGAGAGTTTGCTATGGACCCTGCAGAGGTCTCAGAAAGGTAAGATGAGATGGCATTTGCAAAGTTCCCGGAAGGGTGGATGACACATCGTAGTCACCTGCACACAGCAGACACTCACTAACTGGCTCCTACTCTATGCTCCTGGCTTTGGTTCACTCGTCCACAGTGTCCTTTGTTTTCTGTGAAAGCTGTGCTTCTAGAAAAGTGTATTCAAATTTGAGAACCATGGAACCCAATTTAAAATGGGCATCCATAAGCCTTTAGATAAATTTGACAGGGGCCACTTTTAATTGTTAAAATTTGTCTTTATTATATTTAAAAAAATTAATGTGCATTGTCAAAAGGTTGGAAAAGAGGTTTACAGAAAAAAAAAGGTGAAAAAAAAATTGTCTATAATCCAATCCTGTCAGTCAGAGTTCTCCAGAGAAACAGAACCAGCAGGATATGTGGAAATGTATAAATTAAGAGATTGGCTTAAGGAAGTGGTTCATGAAATTGTGGAGGTTGGCAGGCCTGACATCCAGAAGCTGAATTACTTCTTCTCTGGAAGACCTCTTTTTTTCTCTCTCTCTCTCATTCTTTTAACTGACTGGACGCAGCTCACCCACATTTCAGAGGGAAAGTGTCCTTAAAGTCAGCTAACTATAGATATTAATCCATCTATGAAAAACTTTCTCAACAACACCTAGAACAGTGTCTGACCAAACAACTGGGTGCCATAGCCTCACAAGTTGACATAAAACGTAACCATCACACCTAGCATTCAGAGATAACCCTCTAGGATTTATATTGAGAGATAATTTGTGTGCACAATTGACATTTTATAATATGTGGAGTGTCATCTTTTCAGTTTTTATTTGGCATCCTATCTTGAATACATCTTTAGAGAGATGAAACTCTCTATAAAGTAGCCTTTAACCTCATTATTTTGTATGGGGCATAGAATCCCACTGTGTCATCATTCCATACATTATTTGTCCAACACTTCATTGTTGGACACTGAGGTTGTTTTCAACCTTTCATGTGTTAGTTATCATTTCATGTGTTAGTAAACCATTTCTGCAATGAGCATTCTTACTGATAACTCTTTATGTACATCTGTAGTGGATGCAAAAGGTACCCACCCAAATCCTCTTTACCATCAGTGGCTCACATCTGCCCCCTTGCCTGAAAAATGATCCTTGACCCAACAGCTTCGCAAATGACAGACACTGAGGAGGGGTGGGCAGACAAGGCCAAGGTCAGACCCTTTTCCTTAAAGTGGAACCAACCCTGAGATTCCTCTTACCCTCCAGGCTAAAGGTGGTAACCAGCAAGTTCACATGCTTACTTAGCTCCTCTCCTCCTCTGCCTGCTTCCCTCCCACCATTCTCCTGAGAGCACGCCCTCAATAAAACACTGTCTCAGGATGTGCTTCAGGTAAACCCAGCTGAAGACAACAGCTGAGTATTGTTTTGAGGATGAGTTTCATTAAAGAGGTAGCAATGGCCTCCAAATATTCTACTGTGTGGCTGGGATGCTTCCAGATTAGGGAATTAAAGGGAATCTCTCCAGCAAATCAGCCTCTTGTAGCACTGCATGGGGCAGACACTCTTGAGGTGCTGAGTGTCTCCCCTAAAGCCCAGGATGAGGGGGCGAAGCACTCCGGTGCTGGAAGAAGGAGCAGGAGAACCCTGGACCCTTTGGCTTCTCTCCATCTCAAATGCCCAACCCTCTCCTGAGATCACGAAAACCCTCCATGGCATCTAAGTTGCCACCACCAAGGATGCAAAAGTGAGATGTAGGAATGGCGGCAAAGAAAACGGGATTGTATGGCCCAGCAAGAACATCTCAGCAGCCTGGGTTGTGGACAGAGATGCTAGGGTTGAGGACATTCTTGGAATTTTCTAGCTCACGAATCTCCACCATGTGTCCTTGCCTCCGTTGGGCGTCAGTTCATCAGTGCTTCCTTCAGAAGGTGGTTCTCCCAGCCTGCATCTGACTGTTCCTTTTCCCCTTGGCTCTCCAGACGGAAGTGCAGTCTTCCGAGGCTGCTTCCGCAGACCCGACAACCTCTCCCTGGCCTTGCCCGTGACGGCTGCCATGCCCAACATGTCCGTGGACAAGTGTGTGGACCTCTGCACGGAGAAGGTGAGCCTGCTTCCACACACGGAATTCCAGGGAGGGCGGTGCGGGGCAGCTGGAGAAGTGAGATGCTTGGCTGGGGGAGCAGCCACCCGGCAGCTCTGAGGAAGGTTATGAACGTGACGTGTGACGCAGGAGGGGAACTTGGATCCAAAGGCTGGGAGCTTGCAGGGTCCGTTTCTTTCCCACCGAGGAAGTGTGTCTGTTCTATTAGTGAGGATTGCTCAGGAGTGAGGGTGACGTGTGAACTGGGCCTAGAAGCAGGCGTCAAGGATTGCCAGGTAAAGCCCAGGACAATCCCACTTTGGACAAGAGTGAGTTCCCCATCACTGGAGGTATGCAAACAGAGGCAGGGCAGGCGTGGCATCCAGAACTTCAGGTACTGGATAGCAGTTGGACTGGATTATCCCACTGGATGGTCCCTTCTCAGCCTGAGATCCCTGACAGATGGCTGACTGTTTATCCTTCTTCCCAAATCAGACAGGGAACTCCACAAGAGCAGAGGCTATGCCTGAAACTTTTTGTGACCACTCTTGATACCCAGCATGGAGCTAAGCTCATCACTGGCATCCAGTGATATCTGAGAAGCTCCCTCCTTCATTCAAGGTGAGCTAATTATACGAGGGTCCACAGGAGAAACCTCCGTTCCCCACTACCAGAAAGTGGTTACCCATTTCATTCGTCCTCTCAGCTAATATTTGATGAGAACCTCCTTCGTGCCAGGCCCTTGTGCTCAATGCTGGGAGTGCAAATTCAGCAAGATGTGGTCTTTATATTCAGTGATGCTGGCATTGGCTGGGAGCCGCTTTGTGGCTCCTCCTGGGTGCTCAGCCCACACCCCAACTCCTGAATGCTCCCACCTGTTCTGAGTCATCCTGCTTGGCTGTTTCTTTCATTAAGGCTCCTCATTCATGAAGCACCTTTCAGAAAGATCAAGTGGCAGCAACATCGTAGAGACCGCACTTACTGAGCCCCTCCATGCACCACTCTGTCCCATGGGTCACACAGTTTACCTCCCACAACAAGGCTAGGAACTGGGAATTTTCATCCCCATTTCACAGATGATAAAACCAAGGCTCAGACAGGTCAGAAGTCACTTCCCAAGCTCACAGCATAAGCAAGTGGCAGAATGGGTTCTGACACCCAATCTATGGTCTTGACTTCTGAGCTCCCCTGGAGACTCCATGGGCTTCCTAGGTGCGCTAGTGGTAAAGAACCCACCTGCCAATGCAGGAGACATAAGAGACGCAGGTTCAGTCCTTGAGTTGGGAAGATCCCCTGGAGGAGGACTTGGCAACCCACTCCAGTATTCTTGCCTGGAGAATCTCATGAACAGAGGAGCCTGGCGGGCTATGGTCCATAGGGTCACAAAGAGTCAGACACTACTGAAACGACTTAGCACGCACGCAGTCAGAGACCCCCAGAGAGAGGTTTGCAGGAACTCTTCAAGGTCCAGGAGCCGTTCAAGGGCAGCCAGGTAACTTCACGTCACCAAGCATTTCCTGAGTGCTTGCCCTGCTCCCTGGAGGCATCCTGGAAGGTCAGGGGTGCTGTTCATAAGATTAAAGAAGGTTTGACCATTTTTTGGTCCAGCTTTCTCTCTTGGGCAGGAATCCCCCTCCCATGGCCTCCCCTCCAGGTGGACACCCATCTGTCCAGAGGGCCCGAGGGGAAACTACAGATCAGGTGGAGGTGAGGGATGAACAGGAGACGGTGAGGTCACAGGGCAAACCAGTGTGGAAAGTGTCCTCTGTACACAGAACTGGAGGGAAGGGAAGGCGTGGGCAGGCTGTGGGGTGTGTGGGGCACAGGAAGGCCCTGCTGCAAGCCTCCCTCTTCTGTTTTCCCCTAATCTCCTTAGAGGGGCCACAGGAGAAAACTGGAGGGGATTAGGTGGACAGGGGTCCAAAGCCGCTTGTGCCAACTGGTGGCAGGCCTGAGACTGAGCGGGTCAGAGGAGGCTTCAGTATGTGTCACAGGCTGGAAAACAGCCTCCATCACGGCCCAGGCTCAGCCACCTGCCTCCCAGAAGCATCCCTCTGATCTTAGGCTAGGTGCTATAGCTCAGATTCAGTATCTGAGAAAGAAACCAAACCTACCATGGCCAAGCTCACCAGATCCAGCCCCAGAGGTGTGACCCTGGTTTGTTAGCAGGTTATTCCTGGACCAGCTACCAGGGAGAATTCTGCTCCATGGTTCTGAGCAAATTGGACAAAGGACAGTCTGTTGCCCTCTAAATCTCAGGTCCAGCCTGCTCCCACTTAGCTCTTCCAAAGAGCAATTAAAGCAATTAGCAGCCTCTCACCAAGGGTCGGACACGACTTAGCGACTGAACCACAACTCCCTGCAAAGACAGTGGTTACACATGGGTAACGACATCCTCTTTGGTTTAAAAGAACAGTTTCAGACAGTTTTTCCCAAAGCATGGGCTTCATACCCAGGTCAGACTTGGAGGATTGACTGGGGTGTAATGCATGGCCATGAGAAAATTTTTCCATTTTCAGTTTTCTTTCAGGTCCTCCAGGAGAAAGCGACTTCTCAGTGCTGCAGTGGCTTTAACACCTCTCTCTACTACACTAATCTCCCTTTTGCAGGAAAAATGGAGTTGACCCCAGGTTCGAGTTCTTGGCAGGCAGAGTGCCTAGTTAGAATTTAATCACATGGTTTTGTTTTATAGTATTAGGGTCTACAGTATGAAAAAGTGAAAATGCTACTTCTCAACCAGTACTACTTTTGGGGGTGATAAAAAAAGAAAGTTCCTCTTGAAATCTGAGTCTCAAAGGGTGACTTGAAATTTGTGTCTCAAAGGGAAACAAATAAATAGTGCCTGTGCATGCTCATACACACGTGTTCAGTCATGTCTGACTCTTCGCGACCCTGTGGACTGTAGCCCTCCAGGCTCCTCTGTCCGTGGGATTTTTTCAGGTGAGGATATTGGAGCAGGTTGCCATTTCCTCTTCTAGGGGACCTTCCCAACCCAGGGATCGAACCCATGTCTGCTTCTGCGTTGGCAGGAAGATTCTTTACCACTCGCACCAGCTGGGAAGGCAAAAAGTAAATCTATGTGAGGTGACGGGTGTGCTAATTAGCTTCGTTGTGGTGATTATTTCACAATGTAGGCATATATCAAAACATCAAGTCATACACCTTAAATAAATGCAATTTTTATCTGTCAGTTATAGCTCAAGAAAGCTAGAAAATATAACAGTACAGGAGGGAGACAGACAAGACAGAATCTTCCCAGTGAAGCTTGGGGACCCTCGAGTTGGGGAGAGTGATGGAGAAGGTGGTGGTTGGAACGCAAATCCTGTTTGCATCCGGAGTCCAGGCTGCCCGGGGAGTGAGTGACTTTCTTCCCTTCCTCTCTCACATCATCCCCAGGAGTACCCGCTGGCAGCCCTTGCGGGCACCGCCTGCCACTGTGGCTTCCCCACCACACGGTTTCCCCTCCACGAGAGAGAGGACGAGCAGCTCTGTGCCCAGAAGTGCAGTGCGGAGGAGTTCGAGAGCTGCGGGACCCCCAGCTACTTCATCGTGTACCAGACGCAGGTCCAAGGTAAGCCCACCCCCGCCCCACACAGCAGGCCCCCAGAAGCTCTCCCAGGGGCTGCCTCCCACCCAGAGGTGCTCCAGCCAGCCTGTCAGCAAGAGAACCGTACAGGCTAGGGGACAGAGGGCAGAGGCAGGGCTAGCGGGCGTGGCCAGGCTTCAGGCTTAGAGATCCTGGAGGGGCAGCCTGGGGAGCGCCCTCGGCAAGGGTGATGGTTCTGGAGACATTCCTCTCCAGCCCTCACGCTGAGGACCCCCTTGGTGCCTCTTCCTGTAAAGGGGGCAGAGAGATTGAGCGAGAAGACATCTGAGCTGGGAGTGGGAGACTTGGGTCTTCAACACAGACCTCCAACCAGATCACTCACATGATCCTGGGCAAGTCATTTCTCCTTTCTGGGCCTCAATTTCTCCATCTGTAAAATGAAGCTGTAGATTGCTGGCCTTCTAGTTCTAGGAGTCTGCAAATGTATAACTTTTTCTTCTCTTTCTCCATCTTACTCATCCTTTCTACTTTCATCTGTCTCCCTTTGCCAGTGGAACCCACACTTGATGTTTATCTCTTCTTCCATCTCTTGGGGGTACCAGACTGTGATGATGATGGTGATGATGACGGTGATGGGGATGGTGGGGATGGGGATATGGGGATGGAGATGGGTATGATGATTGGGATGGTGATGATGGTGGTGGTGATGATGATGGTGAGGGTGATGGTGATGATGGTGAGATGGTGAGGATGATGATGGTGATGGTGATAATGATGGTGATGATGGTGATGGTGATGATGGTGAGGGTGATGGTGAGGATGATGATGGTGATGGTGATGATGATGGTGCTGGGGGATGATGGTGATGAGGATGATGATGGTGGTGACAGTGATTGTGATGGTGATGATGGTAATGATGATGGTGGTGGTGGTGGTGGTGGTGGTGGGACTTGCCTTGTTTCAGACTCAGTGTTGAGTCCTTGGTGTGCATTTTCTTATTGATTCCCCTCAGCTTTCCTATGAGTCGGGAACAGTCATTATGCCTACTTTACAGGTAGAGAAACTGAGACTCAGAACAGGACTTGCCTGAGATCATGGGATTTACAAAATTTCTAGATGAAAATCTTTTCTCCTGCTGGAGGCATGATGAAGGGTGGGTGGCACATGGAAAGGTAACTTGCTGGGATGCTCAGCCCAAAGAAAACCTGTGAAGGAGTACTCCAACTTATGAAAACACTCTCCACCTATATGTGCCAGTCCTGTGCCAAGCCTCATCTCATTTAATTATAGAAAGCCCACAGTAAGCCTATGATCAGGGCAGTATCATCCCCATTTTACAGATGAACTGGCCGTAATCACACATCTGCAAAAGTGGTTTGCTTTCAGGTTTCTAACTCCAAAGGCCATGCTAGAAACCTCTGACCACAGTGTGAAGGACACTCCCCACACCCTCTGAAGCCTGGAGAACTAACAAAACACCCCTGGGCCAGACTTCCTCTTCCTCTCCCAGGACCCTAACCTATGTGTGGTTGGGCAGATTGAGCAGTGCACAGGCACAGCCTGAAGGAAAAGTGATGCCTGAGAGCCAGCCCGTGCTCTGCCTGTTGTTCTGTGCCCTCTGGACGACAGTGCCTCTGCTCAGGGGCAGCGGAGGGCACCTTTATCTGATCTGCACAGAGGTCTGTAAGAGCTAGCGGCAGCCCCACCAGTAGCCCGCCCCTGTGTGGCCTGATGTGGGGTAGTGGCGGCCAACTGCGGCTTCCTCCCTGGCAGCTGAATCCCGCTAAGAGCTCAATGAGCAGGAATGTGTTTAGCCAGGGTGGCCTCTGGCTTTATTTACACTCCACTGAGGAAGGATGAGTGTTTGTTAGTTTCCAGGAAGTGTTGGTTTGTCTGTACAGAACTGTGTAGCTACAGGTTGGGGGAAGGGTCACACTCAGCTTAATTATCCCACGACCAAGAGCAGGTTTGATGCGAACGGGACACCAGAGCCTATTCAGTAGCCCCTGATTGATGGGTTTGCTCATTCCCAGGCCACGACTGCTCTCCAGTTTCCCATGTTGCACTTGCAGGCCCCCCACCCTGGGGAGGCTTGACAGTCACATGGTTCATGAGGCCACCAAGAGCATGGTCCACAATGACTGCCATTTATTGAGCACCTACTGTGTGCCAGGTACTATCTGAGCTCTTTAGACTGAATTAACTCATCTAATCCTCACAACAGCCCAATGACATAGGTACTGCAATTATTACCATTTTATAAACATGGCACCTCAGCAAAGAGAGGCTGAATAGCTCGGCCAGAGTCACACAGCTAGGATGGAGCAGAGCTGGGATTCAGACCGAGGCAATCTGGGTCCTGAGCCTGCACTCCTAATCTCAGCTTCTCGACATTATACTGCGTATACTTCCTGCGCATTGTCCATCTGATCCTGTAAGGTTTGTTAGCCCCACTTTAGAAGTGAGGAAACTGAGGCTCAGGGAGGTAAAAAGCCTTGTTCAACATCGCACAACTAGGCCATGATCATCCTGGACTGAAGCCAGATCTGTCTGATTCCAACTATGTACTACACTGCCTCCAGCATCTGTTTTGATTTGTGGAGCTTAAGAACCAAATAAACTTCCTTTTTAATGCTGAAAATAAGCACCTTTATTTTGCCTCCCAGACAGTAGTTAAATGGAGAATTCTGTTTTCAGGGGAAATTGAGGGGCCTGGTTCTTTCTCTCTCCCAACATTTTATTATGAAAAAAATGTCAAACCTCCAGAAAAAAATAGGAAGAGTTACACAGTGAACATGCTAGACTTATCCTACAGATTTTACATTTCTCAGCGTTATGGTCTGTTGACTTTCTCATGCATCTCTTCATTTCTCCATCCCTCAATTTTTCTTCCTGGATGCATTTCAAAATAGTTGCAACATGATTACATTTCAGTCCTCATATCACTAATTGTAATTCAATATTTGCTTATGGTTTTTCAAAGTAACATTTACATAGAGCAAAATGCACAAATTTTGAGTGTACTGTTTAATGCCAACTGGGTCCTATCAAATCCACACCCCTTTAAATTATAAAACATAACCATAAAAAAAAATAAAAAAATAAAAAATAAATAAATAAAACATAACCATGCTCCAGAAAGTTTTGAATCTAAGCTCCTTTTTTGCAGTGTGTTCCCATGAAAACTATTCCCAGACACCTGCTTGGCTTGATAAAGATGCTTTTCCGTTTGTTTGTTTTCCCAAAGTCTGCTCTCCTCTGAACAAACAGATTAAATGTGCATGGCAGGGGAAGAGAGCTGGTCTCTGGCTAGTAGCATCATTACTAAGAGCTCACAGGTGTGAGCCCTGTGTTCACACTCAATACCCGTTCTCTCTTCTGACCTTCCTGAGAACCCCAGGATGTCATCATTATCAGCGCCCCATGTTACAGGTGAGAAAACTGAGGTTTTTTCAGATCCATCAATTTTCCAAGGTTACCTACCCAGCAAGGAGGTGGCAGAATTGGAATTTAAGTTTAGGACTTCAGACTTTCCCCTTGAAGGGCTCTTTTGAGAAAGCAGTGTGGCTCATGGTGAGACTTCGATAATGGCAGCTAATACAGAACAGAAAAGACCAGGGTACCATCTTGGAAGGATTCTAAGGGCAGGATGATGGAGGTTAGCAGATGCTGCCAAGTTAACAAAGTGAGGGGAGGCTGGATTGAATGCTGGGCGGTCACTGGTGACTTTAGCAGAAGCTGATTCTGTGCAGTGAGCAGGCCGAGCCTGGAGGAGCCCTGGGAAATGGTGGAAGGAGGAAAAGGGATGGGGTGTGGAGAACTCTGCCAAAAGTGAGACTGAATGGGGTATGGAGTGAAAGTGTTAGTCGCCCAGTTGTGTCCAACTCTTTGAGACCCCATGGTCTGTAGCCCACTGGGCTCCTCTGTCCATGGGATTCTCCAGGCAAGGACACTGGAGTGGGTTGCCATGCCCTCCTCCAGGGGATCTTCCCCATCCTAGGGGTAGAACCCAGGTGTCCCACATTACAGGCAGATTCTTTACTGTTTGAGCCACCCAGAAAGCCACAGGGGTGCACAGAGAGAGTGCTTACTGGAGGGGGACTTTTATTTTTAATGATGGAGTTATTTGTTCGTGTTTGAATGCTAATAATTAAGTCAGCTAAGAAAGGGAGAGAGAGAAGACATAGGGGAAATAGATGGAGTTATGAGCTGGTGGGGGGAGAAAGGAGATGGAACAGAGACACTAGAGCAGGGGTCACTCTCTTCTTCCCAGAAAGTGGGGGCATAGGGGAGGAGAGAGGGTGAGAGAGCAGTCTTGGGGCTCAAGGGGCAGGGGAGGGAGGGAGGCTTGCCTGCCATGACTTCATGGTGAGGACTGAGGTCATCGGTCCAGCCCGAAGAAGCAGTGGTAGGACCAAAAATCCAGGATTCTTTCCTCTTCCTTTTCCACTGCCAAATCTCCTTTGCTGGGCCATCATCTGTGTGTGTAGAGAGAAAAAAATAAATCACCACTGTGACCTCTTAGCTCCAGGAGAGGTTGCAGAGGGAGATGCTGAGACCTAACGCTTTCCATCAGCTCTGATGGTCGTGGCTGAGGCACCAGCGCCCCTGACACTGCCCAGGCAGGAGCAGAGCGCAGATGGACCCGGTGCTGGCAGGTGCGGAGGTTGGGAGGGAGAGCGGCGGGGTGGCATGAGCCTGGCAGGATGCAAGGGCCAGGCCGCACAGAGCTTGGAGGTCCAGGTGAAAACCTTGGCCTGGGCCCCGTGCCGATGGCCGCCATTTGTGGGTCTTACCCTGGAGGAAAGCGTGGGGGTGATGAGACAGAGCCTCACTGTTCAGCGGAGAAACTGAGGTTGGAGAGAAGGCTCGTTCCTCCTGGCTGGCTCTTATTGAATCCCTACCGTATGTGCACCCTTCTCTCATATATTCTCTCACAACCCTGTTCCCATTTCCAGATAAGGAGACGGCAGGCTCGGGAAGCAGCAGCCGGACAGCGGGGAAGCGGCAGGGCCGAGACTCACACCCTGCTCCCTTCCGGCCAGCCTCCTTCTGATCGGCCCCTGACCCCGACCCCTCTCTGCCCTGCCCTCTGCAGACAACCGCTGCATGGACAGACGGTTCCTCCCAGCCAAGTCCAGGCAGCTCGTGGCTCTGGCCAGCTTCCCGGGAGCCGGCAACACGTGGGCTCGCCACCTCATCGAGCTGGCCACAGGCTTCTACACCGGCAGCTACTACTTCGATGGTTCTCTGTACAACAAAGGTGAGGAGGCACAGGCGAATGGGGGCCGGACCCCGGGAAGGACGTGGGAGTGCCCCTTCCTGAGCGCCTACTGCGTGCCGCTCAGCTCCCTGGGCCTGTTGATCGAGACCTACTATGTGCTTGGTGAGCTTCCCGGATGGTTCAGATGGTAAAGAATCTGCCTGTAATGCTGGAGACCCAGGATCGATCCTTGGGTCAGGAAGATCCCCTGGAGAAGGGAATGGCTACCCACTCCAGTGTCCTTGTCTGGAGAATCCCATGGACAAAGGAGCCTGGCAGGCTATAGTCCATGGGGTCGCAGAGTCGGACACGACTGAGCGACTGACACTTTCACATGCTTAGTACCTTCCCTTCGCTTTACATCCCACGAACATTTCCTGAGTATCATGTCATTGGTATCTCACCTGCATCCGTTTATCAAGCACCTACTATGTGTCTGGGACCTTCCCTCCATTTAAGTCATTCGTCCAGCTCTTACTGCATGCTGGGCACCTCATGCAGGAAACTGAGGCCCAAAAGGCAACAGGATGTCCCAAGTCACTCACTGAGTTGGAAACACAGCTAGCATCTTGAAAGCCTAGTACATTAGCATTCTAATTGGCTTTGAAGAGACCACCCAAATGCCTTGGCTCTCACGGGCATGTGAGGCTGAAATGGGGAAGAGCATAGTCTTGGGTGGCATCGTGGTTTGGGTTTGAAACCTTACCTCTGCCTCTTGCCAGCTCTGTAACTTGGGCAAGTTATTTCATGTCTCTGGGACTCAATTTCCTCATCAATCAAATAAAACCCTCATAGGATTATTGACAGGATCAAGTTGTCCCCGACATGTAAAGGACTTAGAGCAGTGTCCGGCACAGAGTCGGTGCTCTAGAAGTGACCACCAGTTACCCAGAACTTCTTTTGGTTCCTCAGCTTTTGAAATGAAAACCTGAGCAGGTCCCTCCTTCCTTTTGCTTTAATCCTTCCACGGACCGTGTAGTCTTTCTGGTCTAGCAGTGGCGCTGGTGGTAAAGAACCCTGCTGCCAGTGCAGGAGACAGAAGAGAAGCAGGTTTGATCCCTGAGTTGAGAAGATCCCCTGGAGAAGGGCATGGCAACTCACCCCAGTATTCTTGCCTGGAGAATCCCATGGACAGAGGAGCCTGGCGGGCTAGGGCTACAGTCCTTGGGGTTGCAAAGAGTTGGACATGGGTGAAGCAACTCTGCACAGACGTAACTCGTCATCACAACCCCCACAACCCTCTCTGGCCTCATGCTCCCCTCTCGCCCTCTGCTGTCCTATACCAAATGCTCATGTGAGACACATTTCTTCCCACCCACCACAGGACCTTTGCACTGGCTCTTCTCACCTGGGATGGTAAACTCTTCCCTGTCCTTCAGTTCTCAGCCTAAGTACCTTCCTGCCTCGGGAAGCCTTTCTGGATGCTGCCTGCCTGGGTCAGTGATCTTGGCCAGGCTGGCTGGGCCACTCAGCTCCAGACTGCAGGTTGGACCCATGTCTATTCCGTGGGTCTCTCACCCTCTGGGACCAACAGCTTTCCAGGGCATGTCCTTCTCACAGTGGCAGCAGAAACACACGTGTGTGCTGTGCGCAGCGTGCTTGGTCGTTGTCTGACCCCTGCAACCCCGTGGACTGTAGCCCTGCAGGCTCCTCTGTCCAAGGAATTCTCCAGGCGAGATACTGGAGCGGGTTGCCATTTCTTTCTGCAGGGAACCTTCCCGACCCAGGGATGGAACCTGTGTCTCTTGCATCTCCTGCCTTGGCAGGGAGATTCTTTACCACTGAGCCACCTGGGACGCCCCCAAAACACACACAAGTGAACAGAAACATGCTGGGTCCTGAGACATTGGCGAGACCCGGTTCCGCCCCCAGTCCACTGGCCAAAGCAAGCCGTACGGCCATTCCCAGCATCAGTGGGGCGAAAATGCGGACTTTGCCCTAAGGGGACCCCTCGGGCACATCACGTCAGGGCCCCCATCACAGCACCTGGGCGTGACTACTCTCCTGCAGTCCTAACCAGGGCAGTGACATTACATTCATGTCACTGTTCGAATTGTCTGGCTCTCAAAAACTGACCCATGGGTGTTTTTGCAAGTCATCTTCTCCCCAGCTCCCTGCACAGTGCCTGGCACATAGTAGGTGCTCAATAAACATGCAAGTGACTGAATGAGTGGATGAGTGAACATCTGAGGATCCCGGGGGTGGCCCGGGGCAGGGTAGGGCAGGCCTCCTGTCTCCCCCAGCTCACTCCTGTGTCCCCCGGCCCCCTCCTCGGCTGCGGGAAGGGTTCAAAGGTGAGCGGGATCACTGGCGTAGCGGGAGGACCATCTGCATCAAGACGCACGAGAGTGGCCAGAAGGAGATCGAGGCCTTCGACGCGGCCATCCTGCTCATCCGCAACCCCTACAAGGCCCTCATGGCGGAGTTCAACCGCAAGTACGGCGGACACATCGGCTTCGCTGCCCACACCCACTGGAAGGGCAAAGGTACCACTTGGGAGTGGGGGCCGGGCCCCGGGGACCCGAGGGCAGTGCAAGGGGCCAGAGCTGGCTCCTGCCAGGGATCTAGGAGGGCACCCTTGAGGGCGTGTGTGTGAGGTTCCAGGTCCCACTTAGAGCTGAGAAGGTATGCCTCCCACATGCCACCCAGCCCATGAGCATCACCCTCTGTGAGCCAGGCTGCTACTATCATGACACAGTGGTTAGAGGCTGGGCTCTGGAGCAAGACTTCCTGAGTTCAAATTCCAACTCCCCCACTTCCAGGAAAAGCTTCTCCGCCCCCATGAACTTGGACTGTCCATTTTATAAAGTGGAGGTAATAAAACTGAAGAAGTCAACCCTTTAGAAGCAGTCAATAGACCCTCATGTAATTGATAATGGGATCTATTGGAGAAGAGAATGGTAACCCGCTCCAATAGTCTTGCCTGGAGAATCCCTCAGACAGAGGAGCCTGGGAGGCCCCAGTCCATGAGGTTGCAAAGAGTCGGACATGACTGAGCGACTTTCATTTTTTCCCACAATGATTCAAAGCAGGTTCCAGACCCTTTCCTGGGAGTCAAGAGACCTGAACCCAGGTCAGTGGCAGAGTGGCCATGAGGTCATCCAGTTGGGAAGTCACACCATCAGTCTCCAAGCGCCGAACTTCATTAAGATGGCCTGAGTTTGGTGTTCATCTCTGGTGCTCAGTAGATTCCAGAATGGGAGAATGTCTCGGTGCAGAGCGGTGGCCCCACCGTAGTGGGGGAAAACTCCAAAGTCAAACTCCCTCAAACCCCCGTATCAGTCATCACCCATGTCTCCATTACTGTAATGACAGCCACCTCCGTGAGTGTTTGTAAACCCCACAGTTAACCTCGTGCTGTGGATGGGGCGACCTAAGTTCAGGGAGGTTGAAGGCGCTGTTCCCGGAAGTGGTGGAGCAGGGATTTGAACCCAGGGACCACTAAGCTACAATAATGAATTGATCAGAACGCCCATGGCTACAAATCCTCTGACGCAGAGCCCCTGATGCCAAGTAGGTGCCATGTAAACGTGAGCCCTCCCCGCCTCATTCAGCCTCGAGGAACCAGGCTGCTGCAGCCTCTAGCCCTGAGGGCGTTTCCCACTCCCTCCAAACCTTCCCCTTGCCCCCTGCCCCCTGACAGCTGGTCCACTTCCAGCCCCTCCCCAGAGAAAACCAGAGCAGACAGGATGACATTAACCCAGCCAATCACACCCAGCACTGCTGTCATCCATGAAAACCCTTGGGCCTGCCTGACCAACCGTGCGTGCCCTGGCTTCCCAGTTTGCCCAGGAGGTTTGTCTATCCTTTCCCCTGCCAACCCCCTCCCTCAGTGGGTGACATTTGTTCCCAGGGGGTAAAGAGGCCTCTGAATTATTTATTTGTAGAACAATCAAAAATGAGCATTATTTGTGGCCAGGCTGAGAAGCCTGCAGGCGCCAACGGCAGGATCCTGCTCCAACAGCAGATGCTCTGTCGAGCGGGAAAGGACCCAGGGAGGTCACTGTACCCAAGGGTCCCCATCCCTGCCAGCACGTCTGAATCCCAGGAGGAGCGTGGGAAAATCCCGGTGCTCAGGCCGCACACTGGACCGCTACAGGGGCGGAGCCTGGACACGGGTATTTTTTAATTAGCAGGCAGGTGAATTGATTCATTCTCTGTTAATGGGGAAGATGAGGCCCAAAGAGAGACAGGGGCCTGCCAGGGTCACTCAGGCACATGACAGCAAAACTAGACCCAGCTCTCCACCTCCCAGTAATCCTGAACATGAAAGAATTAGTGACTCAGTCTTGTCCGACTCTTTTGCAACCCCGTGGACTGTAGCCTGCCAGGCTCCTCTGCCCGTGGAATTCTCCAGGCGAGAACACTAGAGTGGGTTGCCATTCCCTTCTCCAGGGGATCTCTCTGACTCAGGGATCGAACCTGGGTTTCCTGCACTGCAGGCAGATTCTTTACCATCTGAGCCACCAGGGAAGCCAACTGCTCCAAATAAAAAGCAGGGGACTCACTTGGGAAGCTCACATGTGACCAGGCACTTAGCAGTCATTACCTCATTTGAGTCTTCTGATTCCCTGGGGAGGTAAGCAGGGCTGCCACCACCACTGGTAGCAGAAAACCGTCCCAGGAAGGGAGCGAGTCACGTGTCTCAGGCGCCAGGAGTTGACTGAGCTGGGATTCAAACCCAGGCATTAGCTGCCAGGCCCTGTCTTACCCTGGGGTATCTCTGACCTGGTGCATTCAAAGGTTCCGCTCCTTTGGCATAACCCCTCCTCTCAGGTTCAGGCAATTTCCTACCTCCCAGGAGCCACCTTGCCTCTTCTTCCCGATGCAAGACGACTGGGAGCTTTAAAACCAAAGATAAGGGGGACACCAGGAGAGGCTGAGCCCACAGACTGCAGGGGATGGGAAGTGTGGGCACGCACATCTCGCACTGGGGCCTGGGGCCCCCGCATTAGCCTGGGATGGTGCTTCCTTCCAGACCGCACGCAGGCCTTCACGTGCTCTGCCTGAGAACCTCCCCCAAGGGGCCCCCTCCTCAGCGTCCTCCCATTTGCATTGACATCTGACCCCTGGAGGCACTTGAGTTTGAGACTCTTGCTTCAGGGTCCTGGCTCCAGCAGCGTCAGTATCACTTGGGAATTAGGAACATGGATTTTCAGATTCCACCTCGGGCTTCCTGGATCAGAACTCCAATTTCCACGGGATTCCTTCCAGAAGCTTCACTGCCACTTTAGAGTTTGAGAATCGTTGCTTCAGGACGCCATCGGCCTAGAATGTGAGGGTCACTCCCACCTAAGAGCCGAGGTCAGCCACCTGCTGAGCGTGTCCACCCCACCCTGCCCGTGTCCCCCTCCCGGTTACAGCTGGGTCGAGGTTCCTGTCACCCCCCACCCACCCACCCCCAGCTTTTGGTTCCATAACGTTAATTTTACGATCTCCCTGGAGTGAGTCCAAAGCAAAGTTTTATGTGATATGATTACACAAGGTGAATTGTCCTGGATCTGTTTAATGAAACAGAGACCGTGTTTAATGATTCCGTGGGGAATTATATACAGTTAAGCTATTAATCAGGCCCCGGTTCCTCCCGTCGACATGATGAAGCAGAGAGTGGTCAGCCCGTGTCCTGCCAGGCCCACGTGGGGAGCAGTTCCGGCGGAACCAGCACTCATTACCGGTGGTCCATGGCGTAGCATGCCTTTATTACCCAATTTGAAGGCAGCCATCAATTACCGGGAATCCTGAGCTAATTGAGGGCTTTTGTTTCTCATTTTTGTTCTTCTTTCCTGAAATCATTCAGGAGCTTCAAGTGAGGCATCTCTGCTGTAGGAAGTGGTATGGAGGGAGCAAATATCTGCTGCCCATAAAGGACGGGCCACGTGGGGAATCTCAGAGATGTCGGGTACCAACATCAGGAATACTGTAGCCATGGGACTTCCCTGGCAGTCCAGTGGTTAAGGCTTCACACTTTCACTGCAGGGGGGTTGAGTTTGATCCCTGGTCAGGGAATCTAGGATTCCACATGCCATGCCATGCAGCCAAAAAAGATAACAATAATTGTGGCCAACATTTATCCAGCACTTCCTGTGTCTCAGGCCTGGTGGTAGGGTCTGCAAGCCCTATTCCAGTTCTGCTTGTAAAGCGGGAAGGTTTTAGCAAGGCTTCCATTGTGAAGATGGGTAAACTGAGGCTCAAGGACAGTGCTTGGCATCCCAAGGTCACACAACCAATATGAAGAGGGGCTGGGTTTTGAACCCTGGCAATCTGACTCGAAAGTCATCTGTGAACAGACCCCGTATCTTAGACGATACCTGAAGGTGAGGCAAAGCAATCGTAGACTAGGATCTGGGGCGAAAAGGATGCTGGAGATGGGCAGGTAAGGTGCTCTTAAAGGGTTTGCCAGGAGGGCAGGGATAGATGCAAGTTCAAATCCTGCCACGGACGCCCACTGTGTGGCCTCGGGCAGGTGGCTTCATGTCTCTGAGCCTCCTTTGTTCTCGTGTGTAAAAAGGAGCTGGTAATTCCTCCTCTCCAGGCTTCGTGTGTGCGCTGCCTGAGACAGTGCCTGCAAAGTGCCTGGCACAGCCCCCCGTCTCACAGTAGGTGTTCAAGCAATGTACATTCCCACCCCAGGGAGGTTTGGAATCCACAAAGATGCCATGTCATCCCCCTCCCACCTGCATCCAAAGCCAGAGCCATCCCCTGGGGGACCCAGACCATCATGCAGATGGACCCTTCCTTTTCCTAAGGACCACTCTCCAGGGACCTCTTGAGATGGTCGCAAGCCTGGAAGTCCAGACGTGTGAGTTACTGAGTGACCAATCGTCATCCCCATCCACTTGGGCTTCAGCCATGGGAGCAGCAGTTGTCCTGAATCCCCAGGGATGCTGTGAGATGACTCAGGAGCCGGGAAATGCTTCCACAAAATAAGGAAAGCAGACTATACACATGCTAGATTTTTTCCTAATCACACAGATACATCTGGTTTTAACCCATTATAACAGTAAGGGCCCAATTAGCTAGATACATTGTAAATAATCTATTTGAAGGCTAAAAAAAATACCTCTGTCATCAGCATAAATATTTTCCAAGCAGCCATGGTGTTCCAGGGAGGTGCTGGGGGAGCAGGAGCCTCGCCACAGATTCTGATGTGCTCTGCAAAGAAAGAGGAGCCCTTAATCACATCGCCACTTGGCTGCTGGGAATTTCAATTTAGTTCAACAACCATTTATTAAGCCCCTGCTGGGTGTAAGGCAGTGGGAGGGAGTTGGGGGTGAGGCTGCCAGTTCCTGGGAAAGATGGGGGCCTGGAATCAGGCGGGCCTGGTCTGGATGGTGCTTCCCGGCTGTGTGACCTTGGGCAAATTGCTTCACCTCTCCGAGCCTCCGTTTCCTCACTGGTGACAAATGAACAGTAGTATTTTCCTTTCTGGGTAGTCACTATGATCAAATGAGATAAAGGGTGTCCATCATCCAACAGGGGTGAGAATTTAGTTATGAAGGACCAGCTGGGCTCCCCAGCCCAGCTTGGGAAACTTGCTGACTCTCATTCAATAGATTCCTCTGGGAGGTGCAGGGTGGCACTGCCCCTGTGAGAAGTCCTGGGTTCCTGAGGGTTCCTTTCTGGGATCCTGAGGACCAGTCCTGTGACTACTATCCAGCTGGGGCTTAGCATTGAGGCTGCAAATCCCCTTCTCTGTTCCCAGCATCCTTCATGACCCCCCTCTTGGGTTCCCCTTGATCAGAGTTTCAGCAGCCCCAGGGGCTGGCTAGCTGTCTCTTTGAGGTCTTCTTCTACAAACGCTCCCACTTTTAGTGGCAACCATCCTGTGCTTTTCCCACGGCAGGGAAATGAACAGCACAGAGGAACAGTGTGTGATGCTTCAATAAAGAGCAAAGAGAGAAAGAGTGGGATAGAAAGGTGTCAAGATGACAATGTCAATTTGCTGTTGTTCAGTCACTCAGTTGTGCCTGACTGTGAACCCATGGACTGCAGCCCGCCAGGCTTGCCTGTCCTTCACTGTCTCCCTGAGTTTGCTCAAACTCGTGCCCTTTGAGTCAGTGATGCCATCCAACCATCTCATCCTCTGTCGCCCCCTTCTCCTCCTGCCCTCAATCTTTCCCAGCATCAGGGTCTTTTCCAAGGAGTCAACTCTTCGTATCAGGTGGCCAAAGTATTGGAGCTTCAGCCTCAGCACCAGTCCTTCCAATGAATATTTAGGGTTGACGCTGTAAATAATCCACCTTAAATCATGCTCTCAGCACAGAGGAGGCACCTGCCTGAGCCTGGGGAGTCAGGGAAGATGACATCTCATCTGAGAACAGAATAATCACAGTGGTAATGATAACCAATGTTTACTGAGCATCTACAGGGTGCGGGGAGCCATGCTAAAAAGTTTGTATGCTTTTTCCAGCTCTCTATACAAAGGCCCTGTTACTATCCCGTGAAAAGAATTGTTACTACGCAGGATTTCTATTCCTACATGGGGTAACTAGGTAGATAAAAGCCCAGGCTTAGAAACCAGACTACTTGGTTTCAAATCCCGGCTCAGCCAGTTTTTCGCTGTGTGACCTTGAGCGAGTTCCCTAACCTCTCTGTGCCTCAGTTCCTCCTGTTAAACGAAGATAACGAGGATGCCTGCCTCACAGGGTTGTTGTGAGGAAGATGTGAATCGATAGCTATATTAATATATTTATCTCATTATATATTAAGATCACTGCATGTTAAAATACGGGGTTCCCAGGTGACTCAGTGGTAAAGAATGTGCCTGCCGATGCAGGAGATGCAGGTTCAATCCCTGGGTGGGGAAGATTCCCTGGAGAAGGAAATGGCAACCCACTGCAGTATTCTTGCCTTGGAAATCTCGTGGACAGAAGAGCCTGGTGGGCTACAGTCCACAGGGTCGCAAAAAGAGTCGGACACAACTGAGCGACTGAGCAGGCGTGCCTGTTAAAATATAAAAATAGAGTAGCAAAGATTTATATCTAAGCCTGTGCCTGGCATGGAGTAAGCACGAGACAGGTGTCTTGGGTCTCCGCAAAGAGCAGGAAGGACCAAGACTGTCCCAGGCAGAAGCAGCAGGCGGGAGGCGGGAGGCAGGGGCGAGTCTGGCTGTCTCGGGGCGCAGCATGCAGCGCGCACGTGGCCGACCAGCCTCCCCTCTCTGTCCACGCAGAGTGGCCGGAGTTCGTGAGGAACTACGCCCCGTGGTGGGCCACGCACACGCTGGACTGGCTCCGGTTCGGCAAGAAGGTGCTGGTGGTGCACTTCGAGGACCTGAAGCGCGACCTCTTCGTCCAGCTGGGCCGCATGGTGGGCCTGCTGGGTGTGGCCGTCAGGGAGGACCGGCTGCTCTGCGTGGAGAGCCAGAAGGACGGCAACTTCAAGCGCTCGGGGCTCCGCAAGCTGGAGTACGATCCCTACACCGCGGACATGCAGAGGACCATCTCTGCCTACATCAAGACGGTGGACGCGGCGCTCCGAGGGAGGAACCTCACGGGCGTGCCTGACGACTACTACCCCAGATGATGGACGATCAGACCGGGGCAGGGGGCGGGCCGTCCAGACCGAGCAGGCCCCGGGCGCTCCGGGCCCCTGGGGAGCCCCACCCGCCAGTCCGCTCTCCCGTGTAGGGACCACCCCCTTGGCCTAGCGCTGGCCTCCGCTGAGTTTCCTGCATGACGAAGGAGGCTCAAGGGAAGAGATGGTGCAGGCACCTCCCACCGACTGGCAACCGCTCCCCACCCCACCTTGGAGATGAGGGGTGGCCGGTTTGGGGAGTTCCTGCCGCCTGGACCCTGCTCTGCCTCCTGTGTCCCTGCCCCCCGCACCTGTGGGAAGGAGGGTATCCTTTCCTTCTCCTGGGTATCCTGGAGATCAGGGTTCCCCACCGCGGGTGTGGAGGACCCTGGCGCAAGAGCTAAAGGGAACGGCGTAGAACAGAGTGGCCCCAGACTCGCCCCTGTGCTGGGCTGAGCGCTCATAGCCGCCCCCATCCCTTGCCCACCCAGGAAGCTCTGCTGACAGTTTATCCGGGCCGCTTCTGTCTGCAGGAAGATTGCTGGGAGGTTTCTCCGTGGCCTTAGGTTTCTGACATTCTGAGTGGGTCAGAGAGGCTGTCGTGCTCAGGGTAGGTTAACCGGGGCCACCGGGTGGGGTAGCTGGCATCCCGACCCCCCACGTGGCTTGTCCACCTCGGGACCTGGTATTCTGCCCTTTCCTCCCCTGCTGTATCCAGGAGGTGACCCGCTTCCAGGGGTGACACCTCTCTCCACCATGGGGTCCCACGCATTGATCTGACACTGCCCTTCCTACCCCTACCAGCGGGTCCTCCCCTGTCCAGGAGGGAGAACAAGTGTGCACCAAATCAGGTGGACCCATGACCAAAAGAGATACCCACAACCTTCCCAGACCAGCGACCCCCCGCTTTGGTCATAGTCCGGGGGGGGCCTTCAAGGAAAGGGGTGAATGGGATGGTTCTTCATGTGCGTACAGACACTGTTCTTTCGATGCTGAGACATCCATCCAAAGGACTAGGTGGCTGATTATCTGTCTTAGAAAGCATCAAGTTCCAGGATTCCCTCTCTCCCCTCACCTTGGGTACCCGTGGTTTCTCATCCGGCCCACACGTGCGCACCTGCACCACCCCCCCACCATGTAGATGCAAAAGCCATAGGTCACAGCTCTTTCCTGTTCTGTCTGGAACAACCCCCCCAAGTGGCCCCCTCTGAAGCCTTGGGGTGCAGGTAAATGCTCATTCCCAAATAGCCAAGAGACTTTGGAGAAGGCAAGTGTAAAGAGATATATTTTTCTAAGAGGAATATGACTCATACATTCCACCCCCTTGGAACCCGGCCACACAAAGAGAAGGGCTGGGGGATCGGACCTGCTGTCCTTGTCCCCGAGCCCCTCACCTTTAGGACTCGGGCCGCCCCAGGGCCCAGCCAGGGGGCTCTGAATGTATTTTGTATCGTGTTTCTTTCCCCCAGGCAAATTTCTAGTCTTCTTTCTCAAAGCATCAGAGGGCTCGGCCTCCCCGCCCTCTAAGAGGTCAGCTCTCTCTCTGGGGGACTCTGGGTCCAAGACCTGGGCCATTTCTTTGCCGGTGGTCTCTTCAGGCCACCAGCCTCTGTCTGAAGACTCCTCAGGTCAACACCATCATTAAAAGCAAGTTTTGTTGATAATTCTACCATGTGATGGAGTGTCGTGTAAGGCAAGGTTACACAGGGGATGTTTTTCTGCTGTGTGTGTGTGTGTGTGTGTGAGAGAGAGAGAGACAGGAATGTTCTGGGTGCGTCGTTGCTTTTGTGTCTGTGCGGCTCTAACTGCCTGTGAAGAACTGCGTGTCTTGGTGTGCAGAACTGTCTCTGCCTCCGTGTTCAGCTGCCCTTCTGTGTGGGGACACTGCACCCGCCCCCAGCTGGCGTGAGGACCACCCCATGTCTGGTGTGTCTGTGTGCCCCTCCTCCAAACCCCGGCCCTTGGGGAGGAAGGAGAGCTTGGTGGGCCAGCGGTCCCCAGGGCCTGGGACATGCCTGGCCTGCAAGCCGGGACCCCCAGACTCCCGTCCTGCTGTCTCCCCTAGCGCGTTGTGACTCCGGGACCCAAGGAGAAGCATCAGGGCCTGCATCTGCTGACAGCGGGGATTGCCTCCTGATTTCTCCAGGATCCCTGAGGCTGCTACAAACATCCCTGGTAGACAGTGTGGGCAGGAGGAAAGGATGGGGAGGCGGAGGGGTTGCCAGGGGCAAGGTCCTTCAGGAACCAGCTCCTTTCCTTCCTTCCCCCGTCTCTCTTGCACTGGTGTTTCTCCTCATCCCTACCCCCCTCACCGTTTTTCCTTATTACACTTGCCTCCTGCTCTCAATTTCTCTCTTTGTGGTCTCTTATATTTCCTCGAGATGCACATTAAACCTCTTTTCTCTCTTGTCTTTCTCCTGTCTGTCTCTTCCTCCCCGCCCCATCCCTGAACCAATCTCACTGACTGTGTTCTCTCTTTCTTGATTTCTGCTTCTCTTGGTCCATGTGTCTCTCCATGTCTCTCTCTATCTCTGTCTCTGTCTTTGCCTGTCTCTTGCTCGCTCTCTCTCTCCCTCTCCACCTCTGTTGTCCTCTCCTCCCTCCTCCCACTCATCTTCCTGGAGAGTGGGGGCGACTCATTGGGATCCAGACACAGTGAGACAAATGCTACCCGGCCCGGTAACCAAGGAAGTGGTTTCCTTAGCAACAGAATCTGCAGGCACGCGTTCCACTGCCCCGTCCCTTAGCTATGACAGTAAGCACCGAGAGGGTGGGGGACAAGCCTGGAGATGAGGAAGTCAGTAAAGTATGCCTCCTCTTGAGAGGGGACAGTGGTCAGAGATAAGCACTTTAGGGACATTCAAAACTATGAGAGGTGGAGGGGCTGTGGGGTCAGAGGCAGAGTGGAAACAGCTAGGGAAGCAGTCCACAGGACCTGGGGACAGACTGGATGCATGGGGGGTGGGCAGGCAAAGGGACACCAGGACTCTGTCTGAGCATCTTCAGAAGGAGGGCTTTTGAGGTGCAGAACATAGGGTAGAGGAGCAGGTGGGAGAGGGGGAAATGGTAAGCTGCTTGTCCCCGAGAGTTCACCATCTAGTTGGGGTGACATTGGGGGAAGGGAGGTGGAAACAGACACAGAAATATCTCAGGCAATTCGCCCTATAAACCGGCAACAAGGAGCCTGGGAGAAAAAGCACAGCCCCGAGGGTGGGTTGAGAGGCTCAGGGATGGCACATCATTGGATCTTGTGGCACAGAAGTTGGTGGTGACTCTTGGATTGGAACTTGGGAAGGACCCAGAGCCTGTCCCAAAGATGGAAGGCAGAAGGGGGTAGAATATAAAGAGACAGAGAGGAAGAGACAGGGAGAGAGAAAAGAGAAAACAGGAAGAGAGATTTAAATCATCGATCAGGCAATGTTTCCTACTGGGAAAACAAAATAGGCGTTCGATTTTAGAGAAACGAGAAAAGGGGGAGGGAGGAAACAGAAGCCCCCTACAGGGTGATAGCTTTTGCAGCTATAAATAACTGTCCCCAAAGAAAACACCTGTCAAGACACATCCACTCCCAGGGACACGGACTGTGTCCCCAGTCTAGGCTGATATTTAAATGAGTCAGAGCGGGTGACGGGGGTGAAAGGCAGAAAGTTGATCAATGTAACATCAACCCCTCGCTCCATTTTTCCCCCAAATGCAATAAAGCATGCAGGCGTGGAGAGTGATAAATCTGGATGATAATAATATCTGTCCCCACAAAAGCAACATGTTTATTTATCATGTTTGCACATTTACTATTTCCCCTCAAATTTACAGTCTGCAATCTGCCAGCAGGCAAGGGTGGCGGGGGGGGGGGGACATGGAAATGAGAACAAACTCGCAGAACATCAAGGAGTGAAGAAATGATGGCATATTTATCCCCTCCATCCACACCCCCACATCCAGGCTGCCTTAAATCCACTTTCAAACCACGGTGGTGATATATCTGAGCGGGACCATGCATCTCTATTTCTGGTCTCTGACAGCTAATTGAAACGAACAGTCATTATAGGACGGAACGTGTGGCAACAAAATGATTTTTGTGTGTTCTGGAGTCTTTTGCTAAACAATTATGGGGAGTGAACCGTCTGCCATATGTGAGAGAGGGGGTTGATCTTAGTGGAGACAAGTGTGTGTGTGTGTCCTAGAAAAATGGGAGATGAGAGGGAGGGGGAGGCAACTTAGGGGTCGGATTCTATTCTGAGACCTGCGTTAGGCACTGACCCATAGAGTTCCCTGGGCTTTCAAAACGTGGAATACCCATGCCTTATCCCAGACATGGGATAAGGATCAAATTTCCCAAAACATAAGAGTCCAGGTGTGGATGAGAGGATCTGCTGGGCTTACTGGGAGGAAAAGTTGTATTTACAGTTGTCTTGTTGATAATTCCTGGCCCTGATCTATGTGCCACTCTAGTAGTTGTTTTTTGTTTTTTTATTGACCATGCAGTGTGACATGCAGGATCTCAGTTCCCCAACCAAGGACTGAACTCAAGCCCCCTACAGTGGAGGGCAGGATCTTAACCGCTGACCTCAAGGCATGATCCCTAGAACCAGCACAGTGCCCGGCACACAAGTGCAATGGAAGTGCTTGGTGATTTTCTGAATGAGTGAATCGAGGACTGTTAAAGGATCTTCAGAGAAAAACCACAAGTCATCAGCCAGCTGCCCTGAATTTTCTCTCCAGTCACCCCCAGCCTGAGCCCCTAAAGCCGATGGTGTGGTGCAGCCCACTCACACTGGCTCTCAAAAGCCCATTGTGTGCGTCTCAAACTCACATGCAGTGACATCACATCCGTAGCTTGAAATTGGCCATGGTGAGAATATTTACACCATGGAAATTGGCCACTGCTACAAGTGGGTGAGGGTCTTTTTGGTTTTGTTTTGAGAGCCAGTTGTTAGGTGCTTACCAGCACACCAGTGCCCAAAGCACAGAGGCACACGTGTGGTACTTCTGGTCTTTTCCATGCCTTGATTCGTGCTGTCCCCCTCTATCTGGAAAGCCTCCTTAAGACCCAACTCAGGCTCCTCCTCCTCCAGGCAGCCTCCCCTGATCCCAGCTCCTCCTCTAACCTGACCGATCACAACTCCGGACATGGCCATTGTTGTGATCTCTGCAGTAATCTGGTGCATGAGTCTCAGACCTGAGGGCATGAGCTCTGTTAGGGCAGGAACCTTGACTCTACCTCTGGACTTCCACGCATTTCCTGGCCCAGACTAGGTGATGAGCAAATGTTGACCCAGTGGAAGAATGGATATGTCTGTTACATTTAACACCATCCACCAGCCTCTCAGTCATCACAGACTTTGGGGTGAGTAGCTAGAAGAACCCACCCCCGCCACTGCCCAAACAATGGCCCAGAAGACAGGGGGATGAGAAACCACTCACGGTGATGATAGCAGCTAATATTTTTTGTTGTTTAGTCGCTACGTTGTGTCTGACTCCTTTGCAACCCCATGGACTGTAGCCCACCAGGCTCCTCTGTCCGGGAGATTTCCCAGGCAAGAATACTGGAATAGGTTGCCATTTCCTTCTCCAAGGAATCTTCCTGACCCAAGGATCACACTCGCATCTCTTACATTGGCAGGTGGATTATCGCTGAGCCACCAGGGAAGCCCAGAATACTAATTATATGCTGAGCACTGTGCTAGGAGCTTCATATGTATAACGTCATTGAGTCATCACCAGAACTCTGGGAGGCAGGGACACAGTCTCCCCACTTTATAGTGAGGGAAACTGGGGTTCAGAGAGGTTAAGTACTTTGCCCAGTGTCACACAACTGGGAAATGTTTGGAGCTGGGCTTTGAATTCAGGCAGTCTAGCTCCAGAATCCATATGTTTAGCCGCGATGCTGTATCCCAGTGAGGAGAAACAATCCAAGAGCCCAGAAGGTAAGGGTGATCCTAGCAAGTCAACACAGAGAAGATTGCTGCAGTGGGAGATGAGGAATGAAAACAAACTGGGCAAAACCTGGCCTTTCTGGGGCCAAGGACCCACGGGGTAAAGAGGAGGTAGACAAGGCTGGGAGCTGATGCTCCAGGCAAATCTGGCTTCTTACCGACAAGGTGGTTTAATCGGTTCCCATGGCAACTGCCAAGCAATAATCTCTTACTCCACAGCTCAGTGGTTCTTTGTAAAGTCCCCCCCACTCTTTTCCTGCCATTCCTCTCAGCCAATAGAGGCAGGGAGACAGCTTCTTCCTCAGGACAGACTGTGCCGGAGGAGAAGAAATGGCCTTGAGATCCTTTCATGATGGAGGAGCAAGGTTTGGTGGGCGGAGGGGGTGGGGCGGGTGGAAGAAAGAACAAAGAGGAGCTTAAGACCTCACAGGTCCACTCCTCAGACTGGGAAGGGGGTTTCAGATGGGCTTATCAGTCTCATGGAGGCCATGAACTGTCTCCCCAGGAAAAGGTGAGCTGCACATCCACCCACGCATGCAGAGTTTTCCAAAGAGTTTCAAGGAGCATTTAGCCTCTTTGAGACCTAAACTAGGATATAAATAAATCATCTAATCCAGTGGCTTCCAAATTAGGGCAGCAGAACCCTATCTTCAATCAAAACCAGATGTGAAATCCCAGTCTCTAATACAGTGGTTCTCAGTCAGGAGGGATCTTCCCTTAGGGATATCTAGCGATATTTGGAGATGTCCTTGGTTTCCACAGTCTGGGGAGGGGCAGGTGCTACTTGCACCTAGAGGGTGGAGGCCAAGGTCGTAGCTCAAAATCCTGCAAAACACGGAACAACCTCCACAGCCAAATCTGACCTAGAATATCCAATAGTGCCAATGCTGTCAGACCCTGGTGTAATACAATAAAAGGGGCTCTGCTCATTCATCCACCCATTCAGTGAAATGAGTGGGGAGTTCCTTCAGCATCAGACTAAACTGACTTACATTTGAACTCAGCTGTGTGACTTGGGACCAGTTGCCAAACATCTCCGAGCCTTAGTTTCCTCACCTCTAAAATGGAAATGATCGCGGACTCTAAGTACTGGGCCCAGTACTCTATAGACTGTGGGGATGGGAGGGGGGGCGTGGAAAGCCCCAAGGTATTATCTTTATTATCATCACTATGACCTGGAGAAGGAAATGGCAACCCACTCCAGTATTCTCGCCAGGAAAATCCCATGGACAGAGAGCCGGGCCGGTGATCACAAAGAGTCCATGTGATCACAAACAGTCAGACACGACTGAAGCAGCTGAGCACACACGCACGCCTGCAGGCTCCTCTGTCCATGGGATTGTGCGTCGTTATGAAAGGAAGAGGCACTAGGTCTCTTTCTCTGAGGGCAGACCAGGAACTGGGTTCTCAACAGGTCCCACCAAACCTGCCGACACCTTGATCTTGGACTTCCCAGTCTCCCCCTCTGTAAAACCAGGATCGCTGCCCTGGGCGATCCCCTGAGGATCCAGTCACCCCTGGGACGGGACAACTTAGAGTCATACAAGCCAGCCCACTGGGGAACAAGGCCTGGAGAGGGAGGGGCCTGGCCCCAAACCATGTTTCACACCTATGTTCCCTGATGTCAAACCTACCACTCTGAGAACAGTCATCCTCCACACGCCCTTTCTTTGTGTGTTGATGGGCTAAATGGACTAAGGCCATGGGGTCCTGATGGCGGACTGGCAGGAGCTCAGCCTAGGGAAATTCACACCCTCTTTCTCCCCTTGGTTGCTGTCCTTGAAAGCCAGCCATTTTCCCTTCTCTTGCCTTGTAGGGCTGTGGGAAGTGTATAATTACTAAACATGCCTTCAAAGCAAGCTAATGTTGAAGAATAGTACTTTGGTACTAATTATTGTTATCAGAGGTTGCTTTCTACCTCATTAGATGCATGGACTTGACAATGGTTAGCTAATCCCCAAAGAGAAACCAGGAGCCCCTCAGGTGTTAGAACTGCATCTTTCCCAAGCAAATGTCCAGATTCCCAAGCCACAGGGTGGCCAGCTCATGGGTCTCGAAACCGGCATGAAGTACCTTCACCTTCCCGGGTTCAAGTCCGAGCTCTGCCGCTCCCCAGGAGTGCGGTCTTAGAAATGAAGGTCCGTGCTCTTGAGCATCGGTTTTCTGATCTAGAAAATGAGACCTGTGTATATGGAGTGCCTGACCCACTCTAGGGGATTTAATTATTATTGTTGTCCATGTCAGTTTTCCTCCACTGTGGAAGACTCAGTGTTTTGGTTTTTGATCAACTTTATTGAAGTATATTTCGCGTATAACAAAATTTGCCAGTTTCACTTATACCATATGATGGATTTTAACTGCTGCCATATACAGGCATGTCACCACCATCACCATGTTGCTATGGAACATTATGGTGTGTGCGTGCTCAGGCATGTCTGTCGTGTCTGACTCTTTGTGACTCTATGGACTGTAGCCCGCTAGGCTCCTCTGTCCATGGGATTCTCTAGGCAAGAATACTGGAGTGGGTTGCCATGCCCTCCCCCAGAGGATCTTTCTGATCCAGGGATGGAAGCTGCATCTTCTGTGTCTCCTGAGCCACCTGGGAAGCCCTGGAACATTATCATTTCCCCCCCAAATTCTTTGATGCCTTTTGCAGTTGATTCCTTTTCTCTACCACCATAGCCTCTAGCAACCACCAGTCTTTTTTCTATCATAATTTTCCAGAATTTCATGTAAATGGAATCATATGCATCTTGTTCTTTTAGCTAAAGTAAGATTTTTGAGATTTATCCTGGTTGTTGCATATATAAATAGTTCATTCCTTTTCACTGCTGAGTAGTACTCCATTGTATGGACATACCGCATCTCTTTTTTTTAACCTATTCACCAACTGATAGCAATTTGACTTCTTTCCAGTTTTTGGTTATTATCAATAAAGCTATTTGGTTGGCCAAAAAGTTCACTCAGGTTTTTTCCATATGATGTTACAGAAAACCTAAATGAGCTTTTTGGCCAATTCAGTACTACAAATGTTCACATGTGGGTCTTTGTATGAATATAGCATTCTCAATCTCTTGAGCAGATACCTAGGAGTGGAATTGCTGCCAGGTCATAAGACACACAGATGTTTAATAAGAGAAACTGCCAAACTTTTCCAAAGAGTCAACATCATTATGTACTCCCTCCAGGAGTATAAGAGAGTTGTTAGTGCTTGAGCTCAGTCATATCTGACTCTTTTCAACCTCATGGCCTGAAGTCCTCCAGGCTTCTCTTGTCCATGGAATTCTCCAAGGCAAGAATATTGGAGTGTGTTGCCATTTCCTCCTCCAGGGGAATCTTCCCAAGCCAGGGATCCAACCTGTGCCTCTTGCATCTCCTGCATTGGCAGGCAGATTCTTTACTGCTGTGCCACCTGGGAAGCTGGTATGAGAGTTTAGTTGTTTGAATATTTAGGTTTTGTGAGAGGATTCACATGACAGAACACTCCCCTGCTCCATCAGCTGGGGTTGCTTCGGACAAAAAGTGTGAGAACATCTGACTCACAGACATGTGAGCCCCCATAAGAACAAGGACTGTGGTCTGTCCCCCTGCTATGAGTTGCTGCCATTTTGCTGGACCTACTCAGAAGCAGGCAACTTCCCAGCATCTGATTCTCACACTAACTCTATGGTTTAGAAACCACCATGAGCTTGTTTCACAGATGAGCAAGTGGAGGCTTAGGGGATCACTTAATTGTTCAAGAGATGCAAGCAAGAGTCAGGGCCAGGACTTGAACTTCGGTGGATCTAAGAACAAAGGCCCAGAGGGCTAAACCACTTGTCACATGGAGAGTGACAACAGGTGGGGAAGGAAGGCGGGGGAAAAGATGCTGCCATCCCATGTGCCAAGCAAGACATGGACATGTGTACTCCAGAATGCTGTTGATCAGAAAGAAACCAGCGCCTTGTGCAGAGCGCTTTGGAGGTCCAAGGAAGCAGAAAATCTGAAATCTCCAAGAGCCCTCTTTTTCTCCACCTCCTCTGAGGTTTGCAGTCCCCAACCCAAGCCTCTCCTTAATCCAATTAAAACGGACTTGTTTATGCTTATCAGCTCTTTATTGGGTTTGTTAAAAATGTGCAAATTACCCAGAGGCCTCTTCGTCCCCCTGAACCAAAAGGCATCAATAAAACTATTAAGTTAAATCCAATTAAGCACAGCTGCTGGAACTTGAGTGTGGTAGAGCAGAACAGAAGGGAAGGAGGGAGGGAAAGGATTTTTGCTGGGGAGAGAAGAGACCTTCCAACATCCCCACTTAAGACACCTCTCCAGCATTCCATGAGTGTGGGTAGGAAAAGGGCCAAAAGATCCACCATCTACCATGTTCTGGAGGGTGGACTTCTGTGTACTGCATCATTTAATTATGTGTGTGTGTATGTGTTCAGTTGCTAAGTCGTGTCCACTGTTTGCAACCTCATGGACTGCAGCACGCCAAACTTCCCTATCCAATTATCTCAGTAAGTTCAAGGGGAGGACACAGTTGACCCATTTTGTAGATGAAGGAACTGAGGCTCAGAGAGGTGAAATACGTTGTCCAGAATGTCCCACAAATGGGAAGTGACAAAGGCAGAATTTGTGTCCTGATCTGTCTAAGCCCTCTCCCTGGAATCTTGGAATGTCAGAGCTTAAAGGGTCCTTCCAGGTTGTCTGGCCAGGAGCAAGGCTCTGGAAACACACAGACCCTGAGTTTACACATCCCTAACCAGGTGGTGCTAGTGATAAAGAACCCACCTGCCAATGCAGGAAACCCCAAAGATTCGAGTTCTATCACTGAATCAGGGAGACCCCCTGGAGTAGGAAATGGCAACCCACTCCAATATTCTTGGGGAAATTCCATAGACAGAGGGGCCTGGTGGGCTACAGCCCACGGGGTTGCAAAGAGTCAGACTCCGAGCACACGAGCAGAGCAGAAAAGGTGTACAGCCACGCAAGCCTCCCTAGGTTTGGGGAGGAGTCAATGAAGTGATGTGTGTCTTAAGTAACTGGTACATAGTAGGTGCTTGTTATATGCTGACTTCTGATAAGTGCACTCTTGTCAAAACCCATCTCCTTCCCCTTCCCTGTGTTTTTAGAAAAGAGGGCTGAGACCCAGAAAGGGAGCATGACTGTCAAAGTTACACAAAGACCGTGACAGCGGTAGGACTCCAGCATGAGTCTCTTGCCTTCTGATTTAGCACTTCGTTTCAGAACCTGCGCTGCCTCTCCACTTTGCACATGAAAGAAAAGCCTAAAACACAGGCATAAAGTGTCGAGGGCACTTGGTGTCCAGGGTCATCAAGTTTGAGGCTGCGAGACTTCCCTGGTGGTCCGATGGGTAAGACTTCACCTAACAATGCAGGGGATGAGGGTTCGATCCCTGGTCGGGGAGCAAAGATCCCACATGCCTTGTGGCCAAAAAACCAAAAACAGAAACAGCATTGTAATCAATTCAATAAAGACTTTTAAAATGGTTAAAAAAAAAAATTGTTGCCGAGCACAAGAGCTTGGCAGCCTCTGTATCCCAGTCTCTTGGCACCGCCATTGCTTAGCTGTGTTGATTGAACACATGTCTTAACCTCTCTGAGCATCTCGTTTCTCCTCATTAAAAGCAGGGCTCGTCACCCCATCCCAGTAAACGTTTAGGGTGCAGCGAGGTCGGGCAGATGAAAGCCCCGTTTAAGGCAGAATGACTGTCTGCAAACAGCACTGCACACGGGACACTGTGGTGGTGGGGGGGGGGGTGTTGAGCATCTGTTCTTGTGGTCTCCGAAGATCCAGGCTGGGTTTCCAATTCCTGGCAGCCCTCCGACCCAGGGGACACAGCTCAGGAAGGGAGAGCAGACGCCCAGGGTTCCAGGCAGCGTTAATCCTATTACAGATGCATTAGGAGTCCCAGGTGACCTCACGAAGCACCGTCCTCTCCACAGAGCTTTTCCAGCCCTGTCCCTGGCTGATTCCCAGGTCTCAGAAATCTGGGAAGCAATTCCACCTAAGTGGGCAGAAAAGTCATGGACAACTGTGCATTGATTACAGCAATGCCAAAGCCTCCTGGGCTGCAAGGATGCAGTCCTCATAGTGCAAGGATAAACAGCTGGAAGTTAGACCAGGGTAGCGGGGAAGGGGGTTCAGCTCCCAATCACTACATCCTCTTCCCAGCCCAGTCATCTTGGGCAAGAGACTTTGCCCCTCTGAGCCTGCACACCTCCTTCAAATGTGAAACGTAGAATAATTGTCATTAACTGTTGAAGGTTGTTGGTCATGATCTTAATAGTGATCATTATGACTTTTTCATCCCAATTCTTAAGGCCCAACCCCTGTTGGGAGCGGCAGATAAAGTCAAGAAGGGGGAATTCCCTGGCAGTCTAGTGGTTAGGACTCCGCACTGCCACTGCAGGACTTCCAGGGCACGGGTTCGATCCCTGGTGGGGGAATTAAGATTCTGCATGCCATGCTGTGTGGTGCGGGGGGTGGGGGGGAGAAGTGTTGGTAGTAGATGGCTCTTCTGCAAATGATGAAGGAGCTTTTTTAATTAGTGCTGCAAATGCAAGATATTTGTCCAGTCGGCCCCAGGAGTCTGTGTGCATGGGAGGAGAGTTGGACCAGTTACATAAGAGGAAGAATGATGTGATATCTGCTCTGATGTGTGCAATGTGATTTGCAGCCGGGCTCTGGACTAAAGGCGGGCTGCTGTCTTGAGGGAGGATTTCCCACCTCCCTTTATTCTCTCGTTTTAGCACAAAAGAAAGCCCAGCTCCTGGATTCTGCCAGGGCAAGGAGCAGACCCCCTTCCTACAAGGACTCTGAGGCTTACCACTGGATAATAGGAGAATAGAGAACAGGGAGAGGAGAAGGAAAGAACCAGGAGGCAGAAGAAGGGGAGGGGGTGCGGGAGAGAGGACTGCCCTAGTACTGGCTAGCGTCCTCCTTGCAGCTTTGCCCCAGGCCCACAGAGGACAGGGAGTGGCCTCCAGACCACAGCCTGGTCTCGCTGGCTTTCCCAGCGCCCTCTGTTCTCATGCGCTCTGGATATGGGGCAGGGGCAGTGAACTGCTCTCCAGCTAGGATGCTTCCTCTTAGTCCCAGCTGGGAGGAGGGCAGAGAAGGGGTGCCGGGGTTTATTTTCAGGGGAGCCAGGGCGGGCAACTGATCTGCCAAGCCCAGGGCAAGATCCTCTTTCCATGGTCTTACACTCACACGTGCAGGACCAGGGAGAGTGGAGACATTCCTTCACATGCACTGGGGCAGAGCCCTCAGGGAACTCCAGACTCTCCCATGACTCCCTGGGACCATCAGACCAAGCCACACCCTGCACATGCCTGAAATGAATCCCGGAGGCCAGCAAGAGGACACTTAGCCTCCGGAGCCTGTATGAAGATCGTTTGGACTAAAATGTCAAAACGGAGTTAGATTAGTTTGCTAGAGCCTCTGTAACAAAGTACCACAGACCGGGCAGCTTAAACATCGAAAAACATTGTCTCACAATTCTGGGGGCTGGAAGTCCAGGATCAAGGTGTCAGCGGGGCTGGTTCCTGCCGAGCGCCCGGACAGGAGGGTCTTCCCCACGCCTCTCTCCTTGGCTTGCACGTGGCCGATTCCCCCTGTGTCTCTCCATGTCATCTTTTCTCTGTATGTGTCTCTATTCAAACTTCCCCTTTCTATGAGGACACCAGTCAAACTGGATCAGGACCACCCCAATGACCTGATTTTAACTTTCTCACCTCTGTGAAAGCTCTGTTCCCAAAGCGGGTCACATTTGAAAGTACTGGAGGTCAGGAGTTCAACACAAGAGTGTGGGGGATACGCTACACACCGCAGCGGGGGTAAAGCTTAACTGTGCTTTCGTTTTGTTTTCTGCCGGTGCTGGGAGGTGGGAGAAGTGGGAATGGAAGTCGTGAGGAAGACCAGATCAGCTACAGACAAAGCAATTACATTTTCTTCACACACTCAAACTGCAGCAAGCATTCAGTGTGCAACCCCAATACATAATTTAAGCAGATTTGTGCAGCCTCCTGAAACAATAGCTTGGATTAGGCACGGCCCCCAGAGATAACAAAGCAAGTTGCAGTCTTGTTGTTCCAGTAAAAGGGAAAAAAAAAAAAGGAATAAAACATTACAACAGCGAGAGCTAGCAACTTTAGGGATGTGTAATATTTTCCAGATGCTCTGATAAGCTCTTGACACATGATTTTATTGAATCCTCATGCAACCCTACAAGACGTGTTTCCTACTCTCCCAGGCTTAGGGATGGGGAAACCAAGTTTCAGAGAGGAAAAGTTAATTGCCCAGTCAACCCGGCCTGATTCCAAAGGCTGTGTGCGTGTGAACACTGCCCGCTGTACCCGCCTCGTTTTCCTGAGCTGGGTGACCTCTTCCTAAAGCCTTAAAGAGTGCTTCCCTCTCCCTCAAGGGAAGGGGTGGGGGCAGGGACCCGAAGCGGGGTACTGGTGTGCAGAAGGCTCGGATCAGCCAGATCTGTAGGCTTCCCTGGGCTTGAGGGTCAGGCTTTAGAAGCTAGGCTGTACTTAGCTTCTCTGGGGAGAACCCATCAGGGAGTTACAAAAACAACGGCAACAATGACACTTGTAAAAAGGGAACAATCTACAGGTCTCTCAATTGAACTTGGCTAAATAAGTTGTGGCTCTTCTATTAGGTCTGCTACACAATCAACTCAGCAATTAATGCCCTCAGGAGCGATATGTGGTTGACACAGAATGATATGTCTGAGCGAAAATGTTAGAGAAAGAAAGACAGAGCCATTGAAGGAGATGTATACCCACGTTGAAGAGCAGAGAACAGAGGAGCTGGGCGTGGGGGCATCTGGGTTCTTGCCCTAGCCCCGTCCAGTGAACTGTGCGACTCATTTCCCATCAGGCATGCAGGGAACCGACTCAACTAGACTGACCATCAGGGTCTTGTCAGCTTTGACACTTAAGTCTGAGCAAACCATTTCCATAGAACTATCTGCATCCTTGAAGATTCTGTGACCAGGGGACCAGGAGGAGGTTTATAAGCAAGCGACACAACTGGGAAATCTAGGAGCCAGAAAGGGGTGACATTTAAGACTCCAACAAGCTGAAAACCCATCGCCCCAGTGGTGAGCCTGCTAGGGGAGTGTAGAACCCCCATTTGGGATTCCCCAAATGCAGCAGGGACCTCTATACCCACTTTCTTGTTCCATCAACCTTCAGGATTCCTGAAATTCCACTTTTAGCACACCTTTCGTTTGGGCTGAGCAGTGCCACCTCCCAGCTGCTCTTTCAAGGGTGGGAAGGAATATTGGATCAGATCACTCCCCCATTTTGAAGAGTCAGAGATGGGGGAGCAGTCGCTGACAGCTGCACCCTGACCCTCAGAATCAATCCCAGGTCAGCAACCCCAGCCAAGACATGAGCCTTCTCTCTCTAACCCCTGCGAGGGTCACGGCTTTACAACAGAAAGCCTTTCTCTCCCTTTTGTACTAGTTTCTTCATCCCTCCTTTACTGGGGCTTCCCTGGTGGCTCAGTTGGTAAAGAATCTGCCTTCAGTGGCGGAGACCTGGGTTTGATTCCTGGGTTGGGAAGATACCCTGGAGGAGGACATGGCAACCCACTCCAGTTCTTGCCTGGAGAATCCCCATGGAAAGAGGAGCCTGGTGGGCTGCAGTCCATGGGGTTGCAAAGAGCCAGACGTGACTGAGCGACAAAGCACTCCTTTGTTGAACACAAGAAACAGCCTACCTAATGAAAAAGAAGCTGTACAGATGTGGGTTCAAGCTCCAGCTCTTCTCCATGCTAACGTTTTGTAAGATTCAGGAGAGTGAAGAGAGTGACTGCCCTCACATCTCCAAAGCCCAGCACAGTGTAGGTGCTCAATAAAAATCAATGCAGCTTAACAATGTAATCAATATAGAAAAAAAGGTAAAATAAATTTGAAATGGTGAATTGTAATAATTATTGTCATAAAACTCACTTACGATGATGATAAACATAAGCTTATTTCTTCATTCATTCCACTAAATACAATGAGCACTTCTTCTGTGCTAGGCACTGCTCTGGGTGCTGGAGGTAAGCAAGATGAGCACAATTTGTGGCCTGATGGAGCTCACCACTCAGGCAGGGAACAGCCTTAAGACAGTTAAACACAGAAATAAATAAAATTATTCCAGATGGTGATAAGTACCCTGTGGTTCTGGGAAAGTTGACCTCTTTGAGTTTCAACTTCTTCATCTCCAGTTAAGCTGCTTTTACGCTTCAGGCTTCTGATGAGGATTGCATGGGATGATGGATGTGGAATTGCCTAAAATTCCATCATGAGTCAGTTCTCCCCAGTAAAGCACTGGGGCCTGACCATCACAAACTGCCTGTCATGAACCAGGGCTCCTAGGCTGTCACTAGCCAGCAGCCACGGCCAAGGGCCCCCTTCCCCACCTCCAGGAGTGAGTCCCTGCCCTGTGGCGCCAGCCTCTGGGAGTCAGCCGGAAACTCCTTCGGTTATCTGGACATTTGTTCCATAGGTGTCACACATCTGTATGATGGAAGCCTGGGAAAAGATCATCTGGAATTCATCCTTCCCAAAGTTATGCGTCTGGACTCCAGGGATCCTCGGGCGCCGGGGACTAATCATGCCGCTGTGCTTTCTGCCGTAGCGTCGCCCAATGCCCAACACAGACCTGGAGCCCAGCTGACCGCTCCATCCATGATTTCTGAGTGGCAGGACAAACACAGGAAGTTTGTGGCCACGGTCACACCAGCCAAACCCTTAACCGAGTCCAGGACCGGAAAAGAACTATAAAACAATAGAAGGAGGGGAAGGCGGAGGAGGGAGGCATCTGGATCCTTTATTTTCAGGCTGCAATTAATCAGATGAAGGGGAAGCAAAAAGGCCAGGGGTGGTAGATGCACTTAACAGTAGCCTCCCTCCTTCGCTGTGACCGCTCCTAAAGGTACAAGGGAAAGAACTGTGGCTACTCCACTTCCAAACTACGTGACCTGGGGCCTCAGTTTCCATGTCTGTGAAATGGGGGACAGTCCTACCCTTTCCAATTGCCATCAGTATGAGGAAAAAAATGTGAAAATACTTTGGAAATGATGTAATCACGATTTAGATGATGAGTTAAATTTAAATTAATTCATCATCATGAATTAGATGATAATGATGACAAAAATAACATCAACCGATAGTTTTTTTTTTTTTTCTCATTCATTCAACATAATATGGTGAGAACTTTTTCTGTACGAAGCACTTCTAGGTGCTGGAGGTACAGAGGTGGGCAAGAGGTAGTCCCTGGACAGACAGTCTTAAGGCAACTAAACAAAGAAATAAATCAAATTATTCCAGATGACAGGAAGTACTATGGTGAAAAAGAAACGGGAGATCTGCTGGACCGTGAGTGGGGAGGGGAAGGCTCCCTTAAGTGCGGGAGGGGTCGGGAAGGGCCGGTCTCGGGAGGTGACACGTACTGAGAGCTGGAGGAAGTGGAGGAGCCAGTCATGCAAACAGAGGCCCGAGAGCAGCAAACTCGAAGTCCTGAGTGGGGAACAGACTCAGATGTGTTAGCGTTGTCGCCGCTGTTGATGTCATGTGGTTCTGGGGAGACAGAGAGAATGCCTGGCTGGGGAGCATCATGAGGTAAAGATGGAAGAGGTGATGTCAGTCCTCTAGAGCCTTGTAAGTCACAGTGAAAGTTTTGGATTGCTGTACTCTGTGCCAGATGGATGCTCACTCTAGCTGCTTCGTGAAGAGTGAGTTGTCAGGGGGCAAGGCTGGAAACAGGGAGACCAGTGATAGGATAGATGCATGTCTGCTAAAAGAGGGCAGCGCGTGTGAGCCCAGCACCTGCTGAATGCTTAAATTTCACATCTCCTTTAATCTCCATGGCAACCCCGTGAGCTGCAGGTCCTTACTATACCCATTGTACAGGAAAGAAAACTGAGGCTTTGGAGATGTTGAACAGCTTGCTCACAGTCAGAGAGCCTTAACCCTAGCCCTAACCTTAGCTGATGTAATGGTGGAGCTGGGGTTCCAGCCCAGGCAGTCTGACTCCCAAGCCCATGTGATCCTGGGTCTTGACCATCAAAGGCCCTTTGAGTCCAAGGGCAGAGTGGGAAGGGCTCAGTCCTTCCTGAGATGCTGCCTCTTCGGATGGACCCCTTCAGAACCACCGCTCTCTGAGTTGCTCCCTTGAATCAGAAGGAAGCCCCCAGACCTGGGTCTGCCCAGGGTGCCAATGCAAGTGGGAAGTCACTCCTGCAGGTGCCATGAATTTTTTTATTTTCAAAAACTTTTAATTGAGATAATTAATGAAGTGCAGTGCACTTGTGAAGTGCGTTAATCTTATATGTACAGATTAACGGGTTTTTCATATGAAGACAACCATGGAACCACCACCTGGATCAAGAAAGAGAGCATCTCTCATCTGCTGCGTGTGTGCTCAGTCACTTCAGTCATGTTTGACTCTTTGTGACCCCGTGAACTGTAGCCCGCCAGGCTCCTCTGTCCATGGGATTCTCCAGGCAAGAGTGCTGGAGTGGGATTCCATGCCTTCCTGTGGGATCTTCCCAACCCAGGGATCGAACTTGCGTGTCTTATGTCTCCTGCATTGGCAGGCGGGTTCTTTACCACTAGTGCCACCTGAGGAGCCCTCTCACCTACACCCAGGACAATTTTGAAGGGTACAGTTTATGATTCAAGCATAGCACGTCTCTGCTCTGTACCAGGTTTTTCCAAGATCTCCTACCTCCCCAGGAAGGAAGACTCACTGGAAATTCCAAGTGACTCCCAGACCCTAGGCAGGGGTCCTTCAGGGCAGAGCAGCACCAAAGCCCTTGTTAACAGACCAAGAAGTGAAGAGGGCGGCTTGGTGAAGGCCCAGGTCTCTAGAATGATGGTGATTTAAAAGTGACTCATGTAAGTATTTCCATGAATTTCTCATCTCTCAGCAGTGGGTAAGACAGGAGGTCTCCAGTCTTATTACAAAGAAGCCTCAGTTTCATCATCTGCAAAATGGGGGGATGGGAAGGGATGAACCTGATAAAGCCGAGTTTCCTGCAAACTCAACAACCCTAAGATTCTCAGGGTCAGGAGGAAGTGGCAAGTCCACCCAGACAACATTTTCTTCTGCCAAATGAAAAAGCAACCTCTCAGATTCCTCACTCTCACCTCCCCAAAATCTGACACTGGAGAAGTAGCACACGCTTACCGTCTTTCTCCAGGGAAGAGTATCTTCAGAGGACAATTTATATTTACAAGTTGCTTTAGGGTCAAAGAGACTGGGGTTTGAATTCTAGCTCTATCACTTACTAGCTGAGTGACACTGAACCTCAATTTCCTCATCTGTAGATGGATATAGAAATGGCCCTTACCACAAAGATCTCTGTAAGGATTCAGTGAAATGATGAGAGGAAAGTGCTTGGTGGGTGCCTGGAGGATTCTAGGTGACCTCCGAGGTGAAACCCCAAGTTCAAGCACTTGGCATCTTGTCTGTTAAATTCCCCGCAGCCACCACCCACAATTGCTACATTAATATGCCTTCGTTCCTCTTAGGTTAATATATGTATTATTTATAGGGCCTTATTATATGCTCAGAGGGCTCCCCTGAGAAATATAATTGTGCATTGGGAGGCAAATTTGAATAATATTTACAATTAATTTCCGTCAATAAAGCAACACACCAAGGCCTCTATGCAGCTGAAATGAGCTCTGGGTTGGTTTCCGACTAACCGCTCCCCCGAGAAAGCTTGGGTAGCTTTTAACTATCTCTGGAGTAGTCGGCTTCTCTCAGGCTCCACTTGGCTCCCAAAGTCCAGACACCAGGGCATTCACCTGGATGCGGTAGCAGCCTCGGGCTTCCCCTCCCGCCCCTCTCTAACTAGTCCTCCAGAACAGTCCTGGGCATCAGGCCTCCTCTCATCCTTTTTTTTTTTTTTTTTGGCTGCATTATGTGGCAATTGGGATCTTAGTTCCCACACCAGGGACGGAACCCGTACCCCTGCATTGGAAGCACCAGGTCTTAACTACCGGACCCCCAGGGAGGTCCCAGACATCCTTTTAATAGATCTGAGTCACCCCTTTACACATGGCTTCCCCTTCCCCATCCCACAGTCTGGCCCTGCCTCCTCTCCATTACCGTTACCTGGCCGATGCTCATTGTACTCACTTGGCTGCATCCCCCACCCACATTTCGATCCTCCAGTCACCCTGCTCCCTCCCACATCAGTGCAATTTCCTCCTCCTGCAGCACCCTCTCCAGAACCTCCCCACTGTGTCAGCGCCTACCCATCCTTCAAATCTCAGGTGTCTCTTCCCCCGGGGCTCAGCAGTAAAGAACACACCTGCCAATGCAGGAGATGTGGGTTCGATCCCTGGGTGGGGAAGATCCCCTGGAGGAGGAAACGGCAACCCACACTCCAGTATTCTTGCCTGAAGAATTCCACAGAGGAGTCTGGCAGATTACAGTCCATGGGGTCAAAAAGAGTCAGATATGACTGAGTACACGTGTACCACCCCTGGGGAAGTTTCTTGGCCTTGGACAGTGTCACCTCCCTCTATAATATATGGGTGACACTTACTATGATTGTTTTCTGTTTGGGGTATATTTTTTTAATTGGCTGGCACCACTGTCCAATGAATGAGCTAAGAGGACAGGACTGTGTATGTCCTGACCATCCCCAATCCCCAGTGTTAACTACAAGGCCCAGCAAAGAGGGGTATTAGAGGGATGTTTGTGAAGTGGGTGAGTGGGTGGACTTACACATAGATGGTTAAGGAAATGGATGGGTACATGAAAGGATGGCTGGATGAATGTGCAGATGAGAGTATCTGTCCTTGGGTGGGCCAATGCACGGAGTTGCAAGGAGTCCTAGCTTTTAGTCCCATTTCTGCCACGGCTGACTGCATTATCTTGGGTAAGTCACTATCTGTCTTATATCCTTGGTTCCTAGGAAAATTACATGAGCGGAGGGAATTTTTTTAAGATACGGATTTCTTGTGGTCTAAAATTTGGGGAATGGGAGGTTGGGAGCTGCAGGGGTTCTCCTGCCGTCCCACAACGTAGCCGTGTGACTCTGGACAGCACACTTCACCTCTCTGAGCCTCAGCTGACGTTCCATGAGGTGGGTGGGGGAGGCAAGGGGCAGGACCCGCCAGCAATGAGAGTCCTCACACTTGCTTCGGTCTGTTTATTCAAGAGAAACATTGTCTTCAGAGAGGAAGCAAGCAAACCCCCTAATGAATTATTTCATGGTCGGACGAGCTGCCTCCCGATTCCCCCTTGTCCTGGATCCCAGCCCCAGGAGCAGTTCTCCAAAGCCAGAGCACCAAAGCACGTCCAGGAGGAATGGAGAGGGAGGCCGGGACCAGGAGCTGGGAAATCACTGACCACACCAGCCAAGCCAGCACACCTCCTTTTGCAGATTTCTCCAAGGGCAGCTCTTGCAAGCTCAGTTCCCTCTTCTGTGAAACAGGGAGGACTTGGATGGGGATGAGATTGGCCAGCCCGTGAGGCTCTCATGATTGGATTCTCTCTTCTCCCATCCATGGGCTCTGGGCTCTGCTCTCCAAGCTGACCCTGGGGTCCAGCTTAAGGCAAACTCCTCCCTCGGCCAGCACCTGAGTCCAACTCCCCTTCTGAGACCCTCCCTCTTCTCTTCCTCCTCTCTCCCACCCTCTCCCTCTCCATCCTCCCAAGGGCTGAAGAAGCTGGGAACTCTCGGGCAGCAGACCCAGTTCTGTTTACTACTGTGTGACTCTCAACAAGTGGGGGCCACAGGCTAAGCCTCCCTTTCTGCACCCCCACCCGTGTCTGATGGTCCTCTTCTTACAGGGCTGTTTTTGAGGCTTTGATGAGATTCTGGGCCGGATACACGGTAGATGCTTAATAAATGACAGATCCCTTTTCTTCATCTTTGTTCTCCTTCGCGCTTCTCTCCCTCCTCCCTCTCCCCCCTCCCTCAGACAGCATCTTCTCTTTCTGTCCCTCTGCCCACAACCCCGTGCCCCCTCCACCCACCCCACCCACACAGGAGGCAGTGCTGCAGGACCCATTGGCGGGTCCTGGCCCCGGAGGGAAGGCTCTCGGGCACACAGCGTCTTGGCCGCCTGTGGAGCAATTCAGGTGAATGTGCTGTGTGAACCGCAGGGCCTTTGAACGTGCAACCTGGGGGGACCCTCAGAAGAAGCTGTGGGGACGAGACTGAAAAGGGTGTCAGGGCTGCACTTGAGCATTTGACGGTCAGAACAGGAAGACTGGTGGGGCAGTCAGAAAGAGCGAGGCCTGACTCCAAGGAGGAACACAGATGGTTTTCATTTTGCTCCTGTTCATCAGCTTTTCCAAAGACAAAATTATTTCCTGGCTCCCCTAGCCTGGCCTGGCCTGCACGCAGCCCAGAAGGAACAAGAAGCTGAGCCCCAGCAAATAGCGTGATCCTCCCCCAAGTGGCTGGTGACTGCCTCTGGGGCCTGGAACCCCTCTCACTCCATCTCGTGCCCTGGATTCTTTGCCTGTGAAGTTGGGTGGTAGGGGGGTTGGGTGACAGGCGCCTCTGGGCAATATTAAAAGCTCCCTCCGCTCAAGCTGAGTTCAGATTGCTTGAAGCAATTGGAGGCCCCAGTAGGGTCAACTCAGAGCTGCCTTTCACAAGCGCAATGATTCAACAGAGTGAAGGAATAGTTTGTCTCTAAATGAGGTGCGATTCCAAACAGCCCGTGGCCTCGGGAACTCGCCCGGCGCTGTGTAGACGTTACATCTGTTCATTGCATCTTGTTGGAGAAATGGCTTCACAAAAAAGAAACTTGGAAGAGAATGGAATATGGACACTTGGAGGCCAAAGGGTCCTCCCTTCAGGCCTCCCTCCCTGCCGCCCTCCCTGGAGAGCTGGGTGGGGTGGGGCGGTGGGGAGGGGTGTGTGTGGACACAGGAGGTGGGAGCCAGGGTGGGTGGGTGTGAATGGGTGCCAAGGGAGCTGGGAGCCAAGTACATTTTCTCTGCCACTTTAGATCATTTTTGAAAACTATTTGCATAGCTGCCTTTAAAGCCCTTAAGATGTTAACATGAATCTGCTGAGGGATATGCATATATGAATGCTCAAAACCCTAAGCCTCTGCAGCCTTCTTTGAGCCAGACAGACATAGGTTCAAGTCCAGACTCTTAACAGAGACCAGCTGGGCATCCTTGGGCCAGTTGCTTAAACTCTCTGAGCCTCAGAAGCCTCATGCATAAAAGGGAAGTGATAATTGTACCTACCTCGGGGCTGCCGTGAGGGATAAATGAGATACACATGTAAAGTGCTTAACATAGAAGTGCTAAATAAATGTAGGTTACCAGGACTGTGTAGAATATTCTTCGCAGAGGCATTCTGCATGACAGAACAGCTCTGTTCTTTTCTGGAGACTCTGCCCCTGGCTGGCTATGTGATGCTGGGTAACTTTCCCACTGTGAGCATCACCTTTGTCATTTGTAAGTGAGACGATGACTCTACAGCAGAGCCCCAGAAAAGACGGTGTGACTGCCCACAGGAGGAGTCCTGGGTCCGCCCCCCACCCCTGGCCCGCCCCCAGGCCCTGTATCTCAGGGGCACAGTCCAGTGAGCCAGGTTCCAGATTCTGCTTCGAGCTCAAGGATTAAGCCCTCGGTGGCATCTTTGGTCCTCAAGGTGCTCCCAGGTTGCTTCCTGCAGCTGATTTTGGGCTAGGCTCCAGCAAGGCTCTGAGGAAGTTGAGAAAGAAGAGATCCCACCCCCCACCCCCGCCCACCATTCACCCCCTGCCCCGGAGTGTTTTCTTCGGAGCATCTCCAGCCAGAGTCAGTGGGTCAGGAAAGAGGGAGGAATTGCTGTGATGGAGTGAGTAGGGGGCTGCCCACCTCAAACCAGCCCCAGGGTAACAAATGCAAAGAGAGGACAGGGCTTGGGGCAAGGGACTGACAGCATGACCCCACCCTCAACACAGCTACGGCCAGAAGCAACACTGCCCTGGAGGGTTCTAGGGTGAGCTGTTTCCTGTCACACACCCTCTGAAAGGTCTTTTCTTTCTCCATTCCTTCCCGCACAAGACCCAAGTCTTCACTGTAGCCTTGTTTCTCATGAACCCGTTAAAAAGCCCCATGATCCCCTCAGGACCTGTTGTCTATCTTTCCAGCTGATCTAAAAGTCAAATGCGTGGTCCCAGGAGTTTCTGAGTTCTTAAGTCACCTTCTCTTCCCAGGTGACCTGGAGAAGGTCTGTGCATCCCAACATGCCCTAGACCCGAAGAATGGCTTAAGAGCAGGATTTCTGGCCAGCTATTAGTATAGGGCTCTGTGGCAAAGCGTGACCTACATCACACTGGCTTGGCTCTGACCTCCTCTCCTCACACCAGGAACAGACCTTGCAAACTGTCTGTGTCATTCCTGGAAAGAGCTTGGGTAGGTAACTGAATCCCTCTGTCTTATGCCCATCCCAGTTCATGGCAGTGCTTTAGAAAATTCTCCCTTTTTTCTGCTTTGCGTTGGTCAAGGCAAGTCTCCAAAGATGCACAGGATACTGGTCCAAGCCTAAGTACCGCAGCATGCTGTGTCCACCACGGCCCTGGAGGAAAGGCATTCCAAACCCTGGATTCCCAGCTCAAAAAGACTGCTCAGCCCCACGGAAAATACAGTGGGCATCTGTGGGTTGCCCAAGAGGTTCTTGTTGTGGTGTCCAGGAGGCGTAGCTTTGAGCCTCAAAGGTTGGGAGCATCCACTGGGGGGTTTCCGGGTGAGGCTCAGAGCATGCCGGTCTCCCTCTCATTCATGGATGACATCTTGGTAAAGCTCCTGTGGCTGGGGTAGGAGGAGTGGCCCGTGTCCTCACTCAGGGCATTGACCAGACGGGAGAAGAGGGCCACCCTGAACTTCTTGAAGTCCTGACCCATGAAGACGTACAGGATGGGGTTCATGCAGCTGTTGGCGATGGCGATGGCGGTGGCCAGGGGCACGCCCAGGCTGAAGACGGAGGGAGGCACGGAGCCACGACGGAGCTCCAGGAGGTAGAACGCGTGGTAGGGGCACCAGCAGAGGAAGAAGGTGACGATGATGGTCAGGATGATCTTGAAGGGCTTCTTGGTCTTGGCCAGGCGGCTCCGCTGCAGCTTGTAGACGATGGTGAAGTAGCAGGCGGTGGTGATGAGACCCGGCACCAGGAAGCCACAGAGGAAGCGGGTGATGGTCACCACCATGTGCCGGCCAGAGCCCACCGGGTCCACCTGGGGGTGAGCGGGCCACGGGGCAGAGCCGGCGGCCGACAGGCTGAAGTTGTTAAAGCAGGATATCTTCCCGTGCAGGCGGGCCGTGTCCCGGAAGACGAGGGACGGGGAACTCAAGAAGAAAGCCAGGACCCAGATGACCAGGCAAGCCGTGTAAGCGAGCCGGACGCTGCGGTGGTTCTGGGACCAGACGGGGAGGAGCACGGAGACGCAGCGGTCGAAGCTGATGACGGTCAGCAGGAAGACGCTGGTGAACATGTTGTGGATGAGCAGGAAGTTGCTGATCTTGCACATAGCCGTCCCAAACACCCAGTGGTAGTCCAGGGCGGCATAGGCGATGTGGATGGGGAGGAAGATGTTGAACAGGAAGTCGGCCACGGCCAAGTTGAGGAACCAGATGGTGTTCACCGTCCTCTTCATCTTGCAGGTGATGATGATGATCACCAAGCCATTGCCCAGGATCCCGAGGAGACAAATGATGCTGTAGATCACCACCAGGAAGATCCTGACCACTCTGCCTTCCAGGGGAGATAACTCCTCCAAAACCACGATGGGGTCCAAGTCATCGGGGTAGTCCTCGTAGGAGGCGTTGTAATCCTCAGTCTCCATTCTCTGCCAGGGGAGACAGGGGGTGCGAGGGGAACTTTGGTTAGAACTGGCTTTAAAGGGCTTTTCTGGTGGCTCAGTGGTAATGAATCTGCCTGCCGATGCCGGAGACGTGGGTACGATCCCTGATCAGGGGAGATCCCATATGCAGAAGAGCAACTAAGCCTGACCACCAGAACTGTTGGGCCTGTGCTCTAGAACCCGAGAGCTGCCACTACTGAGCCTGCAAGTCCTAATTACTGAAGCCCGTGCTCCCTAGAGCCTGTGAGAAGCCACCACGATGAGAAGCCCGTGCACCAAAAGAGAGTAGCTCCCATTCGCCGCAACTAGAGAAAAGCCCACACAGCAACGAAGACCCAGCACAGCCAAAATTTAATTTAAAAAAAAGAGCTACTGGCATTTGTAGCCAGAGAGGAACGAACAACAACAAAAAAAAAAACACTGCACCTTTAAAACACTGGGTGAAGTGTTTGGGTTGATGTGTGTACCGATTCATCTATCACAAGGGACTATAACCAACAAAACATGTAACTGGATTTAAGAGGTTGATCACCACCAGTGAGACCGACAATGTCCTCCCTGGCTGTGAGCAAGACCAGCTGGTGGCTTTGCTATTTTATTTATTTGACAAACAGCTCGCAGGCCCCTACTATATACCGGGTACTATTCTAAAGGGTTGATGTAGGCAAAGTCCTTTCATTCTCATAGCAACTCAATGAGGTGGTTACAAACCCCATCTTACAGGTGAGGAAATTGAGGCACAAAGAGCTTACGTCACGTGCCCAAGGGTATACAGCTGGGAAGAGGCAGATCATGAGTCAGGGTAGACGCTGACGCTTACCTCCTGGACCACCATGTTTTTGCTGCCTCTCTGGGACCCTCCCTTTTCCTTCACAGACTAGTGGGAGACAAACACTCATCAAAATAAAACAAAACCTCAAATCATGGAAAAATCGAGGTGATGCTAAGCGCAATGAAGAGGTGCACAGTGCTCTGATCTTGACTGACCAGATTCCCAAAACCCAGGGGACAGCTGCGCCGACTGCCCCTGCCTCATCCTGGTCTCCAACTGCTGCCCTTCGAAGAGATGAGTTCAGACACAAGAGCCCCTCACCATTTCACTGTTACGACGTCCAAAGCTCTCAGGATGGCTCCCTGGCCAGCCAGCCCCCGCACACAGCTGCAAACACCTGCAGGGCAGAGCAAGGCGCAGCAGTTGGCTCTCGAGCTAAGAACCAGAGGTCCGGGTGGACCCAGCGCCGGAGACAAATGTACCGCTGTTACCCCGCTTTACAGAGGAGGAAGCAGGGGCTCAGAGAGGCTGAGATGGGCCCGCGGTTACCCAGCTGGGAAGTGGTGGAGCCTCAAGAACTCAGATCAACAGCTAGACCCTCCATTCCAACCCCCGTCTCCCCTGAACCCCCACCCCAGCACATCCGGTCAGCCCCGCTGACTGTGTGACCTTCCCCTTCCTTACCTTTACCTTGGAAGTAATTATCCAATGCTACCTTGGAAGTATAGCATTATCGCTACTGCATTTGTTAGGGAGGCACCAATAAACAAACAAAAAACACACTGCACCTTTAAAACGCTGGGTAAAGTGCTTGGGTTGATGTATGCACCGATTTATCTATCACAAGGAACTATAACCAACAAAATGTGTAACCAGATGGGGACATCAGAGCCAACCCAAACCAAGGCAGAAACTGCAGACCAGCAGAGTCAATTGGCTTGCAGCCTCTGACCTGCAGGTGTGACTCTGAGCATCCTTGTGGCCACAGCACAAAGGGAAATGTGATCCGTGGTGGAAGTTCATTTATGGAGAAGGAGGAAGCAGCTTAGGGAGGAATGTTGTTCCCTTACCCTGGATTTTCCAGGGCATTTCTCACTGGGCAGGGGTTCGCTGAAGGGCACGCTGACAGAGGCGGTGGGTAGCATCACTGTCCAGGGCTGATACAGCATCCCAGGGGTGATTTCCCACTGGTAGCTGCTTGTGGGGGCCTTGAAGGCAAAGCCTTCAAGGGTGGACAGGGTGGACAGCTCCGTGGGAGGATCAAGAATGTGATGAAAGTCTGGGCTCTCAGGGTTTAAAGCAAAGGCTTGGAGAGCTCAGAGAAATGGGATTGGGACTCTGAAACCCTCAGGGAAGCAGGGGGAACCAAAGAGACTTTTCACTCGGGATCCTTGGAAGTCAGGCTCCAGAGTCAGATTTCCCAGCTGTGTGGCCTTGGGCAAGTTGCTTCACCTCTCTGAACCTCAGTTTTCTTACCTGCAAACTACCGTTACCCTTGTAAGGCTGTTGCAGAGCACAGTGGCATATAAGGAGCCCTAACCCACTCCAGTATCCTTGCCTGGAGAATCCCACCGACAGAGCAGCCTGGAGGGCTAGTCCGTGGGGTCACAAGGAGTCGGACACTACGAAGGGACTGAGCATGCACACACGCCCTCACACCCAGGCTGCTCTGACTCAGCCTGCTCCTCACCGCCTTGTTTCCAGGAAGCGGGCGCTCCTTCCTGTGTCTGTTCACACCCTTGCTGCTGCCCCAGGGACCCCAGCTCCACCCTCCCGGGACACCTCCTCTTTGCCGTCCTTTCTTGGCTCCTCAAGGAACCTATGCTCCCAGTCTTCAGGATGATCTGAGGTCTAGGGCACAGCTGGGAATCGTTTGCCAAAGCTGACGTTGTCTATCACAGTCCAGGCAGGCAGGTGAGTCTGGCCAGACCGTCCCTCTTTCTGCCCTCAGCTCCCCAAGAGCCGAGGGGACAGACGAGCTGTCCTGGCTCCGCTCCCAGATTCCCCCTGTGATCTCCGACTTGCGTCCTTTTGGGACCAGGGAGGAGGTGGTGGGGTGGTGGGGGAGACTCCCTATGTCACCCGAGCAAGTCACCTCCCCATCTCTGAGCCTCAGTTGCGCCATCTGCAAAATGGGACTGATAGAAACCCCCTCCCTACTGACTTCTCAGGACCACTGGGAGGATGAGTTAAGGCCCACCAACTAGTCCCAGGCTCGGCAAGGATGACAGGGAAAGATCCAGGACACCGAAGTCGGAATCAAGGCCCTGGGAGGTCTGAGAGCTCTGTTTCATGAAGAGACAAAGCGTCCCCAAGTGAAGCAACCAAAACCTTTTTTTGGCCGTACCACAACTTGCAGGATCTTAGTTCCCTAATCAGGGATCAAACCTGGGCCCTTGGTATTAGGCGCGCAGAGTCCTAACCACTGGACCATGAGGGAATCCCCTAAAACCTTTTTGACCAACGTATTTGCTACGTGGCACCTGCCAAAAATCAAAATCACTCTCTTAAATTTCCTCTACAACTTCAGACTCAGCCCTGAACCCAGGCTCCTCTCTCCAAGAAGGCTTCTCTTGGCGTCCCCCCATCCTCGTGGAGAGCCCATCCCAAGACCACCAGCACAAGAGCTTGCACCAAAGCCACAGAAGAGGAGCCCAGAACCAACGTCACCTCTGAAGCTGACTGAGCCCCCTTTGTAACCGTTGCCAGAGGCCCCCCTGATCATCACCAGCAGATTTCCTGACCCCATATTAGGCAAAAACACCCACCCCTAAACTCACCCTATAGCACCCTAAGCAATCACCTAATGCCACCCTTCCAGCAGGAATTTCCTTTGTCCTGAGGCTATAAAAATTGGCTACTAACCCACCAAAAGCTCGGCTCTCGCTTGAGCCGGCCCGCCGTTCTCACGGTCAGCTCTCCTGATCTGTCGGAAGGTCAGCCCGCTGTGCTCGCAGCACCCACGTTATCTCTGCTCTTTGTTCTTAATAAACTCACTCCCTGATGAAATGCTCTGTGTCTGGAAATTCTTTTCCAGACTGCCACGACAACTCCCACCCCCTGTAGTAGGTTAAATCTTCCCTTAAAAAAAAAAAAGAAAAAGATAGGTCTACCAGAACCTGTGAATATGACCTTATTTGGAAAACGGGTCTTTGCTGATATAATTGATGTAAGGATCCCAAGATGAGATCACCTTGGGAGAAGGTGGCCTCTAACCCCAAAGACAAGTGTTCCTGTAAGAGATGACAGAAAGAGATTTGACACGGGAACAGAGAAGCCACGTGAAGAGACAGGCAGAGACTGGAGAGATGCGACCAGGAGCTGAGGGGTGCCCAGAGCCCCAGAACTGGGGGACACAGAAGGGACCCTCCCCAGAGCCTTCCGAGGAAGCCCAGCCTGCGACAGCTCGCCTGCAGACCTCTGGCCTCTGCTGGCACAAGTGAACATGCATTTCAGTCGTTTTAAGTCACCCAGTCTGCAGTACTCCGCTACAACAGCCCGCGGACACTAACTCACCCTCCACTCTGGCTCCCAGGGCACCCAGCTCCCTACTCCGGGGCCCATGTTATTTACATGATTATTACTGGCTTTTACACACAGCATGTTAAAAAGCAGAGATATCACTTTGCCCACAAAGGTCCATCTGGTCAAGGCTATGGTTTTTCCAGTGGTCATGTATGGATGCGAGAGTTGGACCATAAAGGAAGCTGAGCGCTGAAGAACTGATGCTTTTGAACTGTGGTGTTGGAGAAGACTTTTGAGAGTCCCTTGGACTGCAAGGAGATCAAACCAGTCCATCCTCAAGGAAATCAACCCTGAATATTCACGGGAAAGACTGATGCTGAAGCTGAAGCTCCAATACTTTGGCCACCTGATGCGAAGAGCTGACTCACTGGAAAAACCCTGATGCTGGGGAAGACTGAGGGCAAGAGAAGGGGGTGACAGAGGATGAGATGCTTGGATGGCCTCACTGACTCAATGGATGTGAATCTGAGCAAACTCCAAGAAATAGCGAAGGATGGGGAAGCCTGGCCTGCTGCAGTCCACGGGGTCGCAGAGTCGGACACGACTTAGCGATTGAACAACAAAACAACACACCTGACCGGACTGCGAGCTACCCGAGGGTGAGGACTGGTCTGATTCAGCTCTGTGTCCGGGTCGGGGAAGAAGGTGGGCACCACGCGGGTCCTCAGGATATTGCGATGTCCTCACCGTCTCCCCCTGTGTGTGTCGGCGTCCTGATCACCTCTTCACAGAAGGGCATCAGACAGGTTGGATTAAGGCCCCCCCCCAGTGACCTCACTTTATGCTAATCACCACTTTAAAAGCCCTGTCTCCTATAGAGACCGGACCTGTGGACACAGACAGAGAAGAAGGGAGTGGGATGGACTGGGACAGCGAGACAGACATCCACACAGCACCGGGTGTAAAATGGCTCACGGCAAGCTGCTGTAGCACGGGAGCTCGGCTCAGCGCTCTGTGACGACCCAGGGGGTGGGAGGGGGCTCCAGAGCAGGGGATGTATGTACACACGCAGCAGATTCACCTCTCTGTACAGCAGAAATTAACACAACGGTGTAAAGTAATTATACTCCAATAGAAAATATATTTTTAAAAAATAAACATTTTTAAGCCGTCTCCAAATACAGTCATGCTCCCAAAGTACTGGGGGTTAGGACAGCAACTTAGGAATTTAGGGGAGGGGATGCAATTCCAGCCCACAACACCTGCACAGCTGTCCTTGACTGTGAGAACTTCACCTTACTATCCGCTGTTCTTCCAGTTCGCTTCCTCTGCACTGGGACTGCCACCTAGAATGTACAGACAGCATCTTCCTGCAAATCCAGAAAGACTGCAACCCCGGCAGAAAAAATGGGCTAAGGATCTAAACAGATAATGTACAGGGGGGAAGACTTACAGCAGGCGTTAGACAAACTGATGATCAAGGAGGTGAAATGTGAACCACGGAGGGGACTGGAAAGCTGGCATGGAGACCTCGGGCTGGCAACGGCTTCAGGCCACGCTGCGGGTACCCTGGGCCCCTGCGTGCCCCCCAGCCCCAGGAGGAATCACGCTTCGGGATGCCCGTGTGCGGGATTGGGGAGGGCGGGGCGGGGCAGGCATGCCTTATCTTGGCTTCTCCAGGAGCAAACCTCACATCAGCCTTCCTGCAAACGTGATTATTAAGGAAGTGTTCCAGGAAACCCCCGTAAGGGACTGGAGAAGTAAGACTGGGAAAGGGAGGCGGTCGGTCAAGGGGGCAGCGCCAGGCAGAGGCCCAAGGAAGGTGGCCTTGGTTCAGGGCAGGGTCAGGAAACAATGGAGGTCGCATTCCAGGAAGCTATTTATATCCCTCCATCCTGCGCTGGGAGGGGCACCGTCCCAGGCGCTGCCTGCCCTCTGAGGGCAGTCCGCCGGCAGAGCCACAGGTGCAGGCCGTCAGGAAGCAAGAGCCTCGTGCGCTGGACACTCAGGGATCCAGGGGTGCGGACAGGCACACAGGCGTCTGCTGATGGCTGAAGCTGGGGGCGGCTGACGTCCATCTGCTGTGGGAGAGGCGACGTGCGAAAGCCACAGAGCTAGGCCACAGAGCTAGGCAGCTGCTAGAGGCCGCAGACTAGCAAGTGTGCATACAGCAGAGGAACGCCCTGCGTCTCAAAGCCACCTACCCAGAGAGCGCGTAAGTACACCGAAAACACGCATAGTGAAAAAAGCAGCCTCACGGTAACACACAAAGAACAGGGCTGAATAACAAGATACACTCTGAACAGATCGAGTGCCTCCGCGGGAAGGCACAGCAAGAGGGAACTGGGGATAAAGGAAATGAGGGAACATTAGACAAGCGCGGGGGTTTCCGGAGGCCGGAGAGGGTGGGGTGGAGGGGTGCCTTTATGTCAGACTCCCCTCGCCTCCTGAGGCCCAGGAAAACACAAACAGGCAAAGCACCCCAGATCCCTGCCTGGGGCGGCGAGCAGCGCGCGCCTGGGTCACTGAATCCCTCACGAAGCCACACTGGCAGGAGCGGCCCAGCAAGCGGCTCTGGCCCTGCCTGGGGCTTGGAGAGCCCCTCCATGCCAGCTGCCTCCAGCAGGCCGGGAATGAACCCGGACCAGCCCATGAGAGGAACAGCATCAGCCCAGTCCGAGCTGGCTGTGAGGTGGCCGAGGCCCGATTCCTCCTGCCGGGGACCGGACGGCCCAGGCAGAAGATCCTGCATGTGTGGGCCTGCCCTCCCCACCGGCCAGGCCAGACCCTTGCTGGGGAAGTGGGCAGGGTGTTAGGCCGTATCGAGTTCTTCCCGCCAGAGAGCAAAAACCTCAGGCAGATGTTTCTGGCTTTGTTTTTCTTAAACAAACACGTGTAGAGCCCTCACCAAATTCCAGGCATGGTTCTAAGCACCGTTACAGATGAGGAAACTGGGCCAGAGAGGTTAAGTAAGGTGCCCAAGGTCACACGGCTGGCTCAGCTCAGCAAGGTAGGTCCAATTGCTCGCGAGGAAGCTCCAAGCCTGCTGATCTTCCAACCCCCACTCTCTTTCTTTGTCCACTGCCTCGCCTCCTCGGAACATTCCAGAATCCTCTGGTGGTTGCCCTGATGGGATCTCTCAAGAACCCCCACAGAATCAGGGTGTGCATTTTGCACATGGAGCAAGATGAGGCTCCAGGTCCCTGTGGCTGTCCTCCGAGCCCCTCTGCCTCTAAGTAACAGCCCTAATGGGAGCACGTCACATCCCATCCCAGGGGTCACGTCCCAGGTGCCGCAGGAAAAGCCCTTTGGAGGCGGGGCTCATTCATCCATACATCCTTCAGGGACCTGTGGAATCTGCTGCTCCCTGGCCCTGGAGAGGAGGCTGGGGTGCTGTGGGCACAGTTCTTCTCACCTGGAACCCCCACTCCCCCAGCCCCCAAGCCTGCAAGGTCACTGTCACCTGTCCAGATTTACCGAGGGGACGCCCGAGGCCGGGTACCAGTGGGCGAAGGGGGACTTGCCTGCATCACACACCCGGCTATTGGCGGGGCAGGGAGTTGAACCCTGGTCCTTAGGAATCCCCCCAGCTCCTCCAGCTGCCACCTGCTGGCCTGTGTGCCCTGGGCTCGGGGGACAGCAGGGCTGAGAGGCGTTCGGGCAGCAGGTGTGGCCTTCTGCATCTCCTGCTAGAGTCTGCAAGGGGCTCGCTCCCTTTCTGTCCGAGTCTGGGTCTCCCTGCTGGCTTCTCAGTCACCCCGTCTTGGTCTCACTCCTTCGGCCTCGCCAGGTGCTTTTCTGAGTCTGTCCGTCCCAGTCTCTGTGGCTCCCTCCCCCTGCCCCTCGCTTCTCAGAGCAGTCTCCCTGCCTTCTAGAAGGGAGACTGTCCCCTCCCTCTCCCCACATCCTCCCTCCACCGGTCTCCCCAGAGGCCCAGCCACCCCTCACCTGCGAGCATCGCTCATCACTCACTTGTGTGCCGGGAACATCTAAACCGACGGCTGCCCCTCTCCCAGCCTGCTGCCTCCCGCTGCTGCCTCTCCAGCCGGGTCTAAGCTTCCTCCTGCGGCCCCCGGGCCCCAGGCCGAATGCAGGGGCTTGATCAGGGCCCGTGGGCGTGGGAGCCCGGGGCTGGGAAACTGGAAACTCTTCCCTCCACGTTTGGCCTGGCTCCTGTCCCCTCTCCCACCTCCCCCATGGCCCACCCCCACAGTCTGGGCTGGGCGGCCCTGGAGGCCTCCCCTCCAGCCTTCTCAGCCTCCCAAAGGCTCTTGGGAGCTGAGAGGGCACCCAGAGGCATCCTGTTTTGTAGCTGGGAAAACGGAGGTCCAGGAGAGGAGCTGACCCTCCCTAAGCCTCAAAGAAGAGGGCCGCAGCCTGTCTCCTGTGTGATGTATCCCAGAGCCTAGAAGTCTGCCTGGTGCCTAGCGCATCTTAGGCAGCTCCACATCCATCCTCCCTTGTGGCATAGATTTGCAAATGAAAGCCTAGATTTGCAAATGAAGCCTCGCTCAGAGAGGTGAAGTGACTCTCCCAGGTTCACACAGCCTTGATGCATCATCCCAGGGTTTGACCCAAGGACTCTCTGACCCCCCCAACCTTGGCTCTTTCTACTTGCCCAAGATCACAGCCTCAGCGAGCAGGTTTGAACCACACTGGGACCTTGCAGGCACGACTCTCCCATCACAAATGTCTCTCCTTGGCAGTATCCGCCCGCCACCACCCAGGCCAGGCCCGCTGACTTTGGTCCTGTTATCTTGACCTGCTGCCACAGTCGTCTGGCTGGCCTCATCCTCCAGAGCAGAGCGAGGGGGTCTCCCAGCCCCCCACAGATGGCTCTTGGAGATACCTCGGGGTTCCCATCCCTGGATCCGCAGCTCTGAGAGACGCAGGAACCGCGAAACCACACAGCGGCCGTGGCCGTTCCAGCCGCAGGATTGGCTGCCAGCGCCCGGACAGAATTAGCCCTGTGTTGGGGGAAAATTTCCTCCCCGGTCCCACGCCCACACACAGGAGCTCTGGCTGAGTCACTGCAGCGAGATGGAAGGAGCTGGCCCACTAATAGGCAGCCCCATTTTCTTTGGATTCGGATGGGGCCATGTTTGGATGGGCACACTCTGCAGCAGTGGGCAAAAGCAACAATCGAGGCAAAAGGTTGTGCCCTTGGATGTGGGCAGTCCACTTGCCCAGAGGCCAGAGGCCCCAGGAAACCTCCATCGGCTGCTGAGAGCACAGAAGCGGGAGACCCCGCAAATGTCCACTCCACCACACAGCGTCCCCCTTGTTGGAATGCCCCACCCCTTCTCCCCAGGGTGCCCTGTCCCCCCGATCCCTGCCCCCTGCTCTGTGCCCCCAGGCTGAGCTGTAGAAACACCATCACTCGACTCTGTGCCCTCTGACCTCTAGTTGGGTTTATCCATGAAGGCCGGGCAGGGGCTACGGGACAGGAAGAGGGCAGGTCAGGTGTCTACGGTCCCAGCGGCCTCCCTGCAGGGTCTCCCTGAGTCAGTGCTGACTATACAACCTGGGTCCCAGTAACCAGTCCCTCCCCGGCCCCCTGGCTTAAAGGGCAGGGGGGGTCTCCTTGTATTCTCATACCTGAAGTCCTACCCATCCTTTATGCTTCTGATAAACATTTAGGCTAGGAAGGACTTAGAAAGGGTGGACAGCAAAACGCTCATCAGGACCCCATGGGAAGGACTTCCCTTGTGGTCCGGCAGTGAAGGATATGCCTTGCAATACAGCCGATGCGGGTTTGATCCCTGGCCAGGGAATTAAGATCCACATGGCGAGGAGGGACTAAGCTCGCTGATCACAACTACTGAGCCCATGTGCCACAACTAGAGGGTCCTTGTGCCACAACAAAGATGTTGTATGATACAATTAAGTCAAACAAATAATTTTTTTAAAGTCCCCATTAAAAAAGACCCCATTGGAGTGGGTCATCCATTTCCCCCTGAGACTCTGACCCAGAGTCCAGATTCTCAACACGTCCCCCTCAAGCTGTCCCCATGCCTGTTTCCTAAACAGCTCACAAATCCGCCCATCATTTCTGCCCACCTGGGCAACTACTAGAGACCCCCTAACCAGCATGCCGCTTTCACTCTGACTTCGTTTTCTACCACGTAGCCGGAGAGATCATTTCAAAATGCAAACTATATCACAGCTCTCCCCCGTTTGAAAGCCCTTGGCGGCTCCCACTTTGCTCTTTGTCGTTGCTGTTTAGTCGCTAAGTCGTGTCCAACTCTTTGCCACCCCATGGACCGTCATCCGCCTCTCTCCTCTGTCCGTGAGATTTCCCAGGCAAGAATACTGAAGTGGGTTGCCATTTCCTTCTCCAGGGGGTCTTCCCCACCAAGGGATCAAACCTGCGTCTCTTGGGTCTCCTGCATTGGCAAGCGGATTCTTTAGTGCTAGCACCACCTGGGAAGCCCTATTTTTTTCTGCAGACCTAACAGCTATTTCAGTCACACAAGGCCCCCCAGCAAGAGTGCGGGGATGTATGTCTCTCCTTCCAGGCCAAAAAGCCGCTCTGGCCCCAAGCATGGGTCCGTGCACAAACACAGCGTGTCCTCCTGGACACTCAGCTTCCATCCAAAGCTGTTGGGGAAATAGCCTGGGTCTCTCCCCTGTAAACACTGCCCCAGCCCCTGGAGGTGGCCTATACACAAGCTTTCTCCCATGTTTGTAAACCCCTGGACTGGGAGGCCCGGCACCCCATTCACTTAATCCCCTGAAGCCTTGAGTCCATTCATGCAAATAATCCCCAAGCTGTGTACACAGCGCATCTGGTAGGCAGCAGGCACGGGGGTGTTTATGTGAACCGAGCAGGATGTGGTCGGAGGAGGCTGCCAGCGGTGGTCGCCGTCTCCCCGAGCCAGGAGTTGGCCCTGGCAATACCCTTGGTGTCCTGCTCACAGCGTGGGCTTGGAGCCCAGACACTGAGTGGCTGGCTCCTGGGTGCCCTGTGAGTTGTCGTAGTTCTGCCCCTGTCCCTGGTAAATCCAGGCCAGCACAGGCCACCTTTGGTCCTGCATCTACTACAGCTCCAGAGCAAGACTTCTTCTCCAGGTACCTTGAGACACGTGGTAGGAGGCAGGCGAAGGACCTGTCCCCATCAACAGTGCCCCCACCTACTGTGGAGGAGAAGGGCAAGGAAGCTGGGAGTCAGCCTCGTCTGCTCCCACAATCCTTCTTTGCTGCCCGTCCCTCTCCCTCTCTGCTGCTCCAAAAACCTCACCAGGCCCCTGAAAATCACCCCAGAGACCCAGCTGGACATGCCGGTAAAGAGCTTTGGACCCTCGAATGCCAGGGTTAAATATTATTCATAATAGTCACCAAAGTATCAATATTTTATTGAGCACCTACTATGTGTGAATCTTCCCTATAGCTCAGATGGTAAAGAACCTGCCTACAATGCAGGAGAACTGGGTTCCATCCTGGGTCAGAAAGATCCTCTGGAGAAGGGAATGGCAATCCACTCCAGTATTCTTGCCTGGAGAATCCCATGGATAGAGGAGCCTGGTGGACTAAAGTTCGTGGGATCACAAAGAGTCGGACATGACTGAGAGATTAACACTGCTACTATGTGTACCAGGACATTGAGAAGCACCTTACGTGTATCATCTCACACAAACCCAGGGGGATGGAGGTTATTATTATGGCCATTTTAGAGCTGCGGAAGCTGAGGCCAGCGAGGTTAAGAGTCTTACTCAAGGTCATGTGGCTAGCAAGAGGCAGAGGTAGGATTTGAACCCAGATTTAAACCCCAGGGCTCTCTCTATTATACCTTACAAGATCTACTTGGCAAATGTCTTTAGATAAATCCCTGACCCTTGGTGCCTTGGCTTCCCCAACTATGAAACAAGGAGGTTGGAGTTGATGGCGTCAAAGGCTCTCTTCCAGCTTTAAAATACGCCGCAGTTGAATGGGTCAAGGGTCTGACTCCAGCCTTGTGTCAGTAAGAAGACAGCATGACTCGGGTCCGTGCTGTGTGACCTCAGACAAGTGGCTTTACCTCTCTGAGCTATAGCAGGGTTCCCGATAAAAATTTCCTTTTCTGAAAATCCAAGGGGCTGGATGAAGCAATCTCTGGGGACCCCCTTGCAAATCTAAGATCTCTGGGCTAGAAGTTCAAGGTGAAGTTACAAGCATCCACACCATCAAGACCTCGAGTCTGGAGTTCTTGCTGACTCTGATGATGTGGTCTCAGACTATCCCCCCACTCCCTTCCCAGCTGCACAGTGGCTAAGAGCCGATACCTGGGAGTCTGACGGACCAGGTTTAAAGGGCCTTCCTCGTTCAGTGACCATGGACACATCCCCCTCCTCGAGTCTCTGTATCCTCATCAGTAAAACGGGGCTGCTATTACCACTTCCTTCCTAAGGTTACAGTGAACTGAACTGATGATGTGAACGTGGTACCTGGCACATAGCAGGTGCCCAGCAAATGTTTGTGTAGAGAAATCAGATGGTAACACGTCTGTGAGAGCCAGCAGCCTCGCTATTCCGTGGAGGGGAGAAAGCCAGGCTGAATATCCAGATTCGGAACCAAAGGAAAGAGCTGTGTTTTCCAGGAAACCCACGGAGCTCGAAACAGCCCGGATGGTCTGGAAGCCGAGGAGGGCTGGGAGCCAGCCAGCGGTCGCTCCCAGGCTTCTCCACCCAGACCAGATGCCGCCTAGGGCCGGATGAGGAGACCGTGGCTACTGCCGTGCCCTCCCCCTCTCGGGCCATCTCCCTTCCCGCATACCCACATCCTCCACCAGGCCTCTGAAAAGCATTTCTCAGCGGGAGTGTAGTCCCTCGGTTAAAACAAGCTTTGTCCCACCTCTATCGACGCAGGGAGTTAAGGATAACAGGGAGATGGCCCGGGCTGTGTGGCCCATTCTCCACACCCCCATCCTCCCATTTCCAACCTGGGACCTAAAGACCATGAAGATGAAGGGAAATGACCCATATGAAGCATGTAGCCAAACAGCCAGCCCCCCGTAGGGTATCAAACGATGCTGATTCCCCTTAATGCCCATTTAGCAGATGAGAACACCGAGATTCAAACACGCTTCATGGTCTTTCCCAAAGTTACCCAGCAAGCGAGCAACTGTTGTTGTTCAGTCGCTCAGTGGCGTCTGACCCTCTGCGACCCCATCGACTACAGCACACCAGGCTTCCCTGTCCTTCACCATCCCCGGAGCTTGCTCAAACTCATGTCCATTGAGTCAGTGATACCGTACGACCATCTCGTCCTCTGTCGCCCCTTCTCCTCCTGCCCTCAGTCTTTCCCCGCATAAGGGTCTTTTCTAACGAGTCGGCTCTTCGCATCAGCTGGCCAAAGTATTGAAGCTTCAGCTTCAGCGTGGTATAATCAGGATCTCCAGGCTGAACTTCAGGATTCTCTTCTCCTGCTTGTCCCTGGAATTGCGTTCTGTATCACTTAGAACTAGGTTTCAGCTCCAGCTCCAACACTTGGAGGCTGTGTAACCTTGAACACACAGCTTCACCTCTCTGAGTTTCAGGCCCCTCATCCACAGCCTCTTTCGCTGGGAGTGGTGAGGATTCGATAAAACCAGGCTGGTGAAGTGCTTGGCATCCTGCCTGCCCTGATCATGGTTGCCAACACTATTAATGCTAGTAGTTATTAATTTTATAGGAAAGAGGATTTACCTCACAATGATGAAACTGGAAAACACATTCCCACTCTCTCGGTGGGGTCCATTATTTTAGAGTCCAAAGGGAATTTGGCAGAGCATAGCCTTCTCTGGAACCCTGGAGGCAGGCTCACAGGTCAGGGAAAGTGTCAATCGCTCAGTCGTGTCTGACTCTGCGACCTCATGGACTGTAGCCTGCCAGGCTCCTCTGCCCATGGGGATTCTCCAGGCAAGAATACTGGAGTGGGTCGCCATGCCCTCCTCCAGGGGATCTTCCCAACCCAGGGATCGAACCCGGATTTCCTGCCTTGCAGGCAGATTCTTTGCCATCTGAGCCACCAGGAATGTCAGGAAATGTTGGGTAAACTGGAGATGCCTAGAGGCTGCAGCGTCCGGTCCTGGACCTGCTCCTGGCCTGCTCCCATGTCCCATCTGCTTGTCCCCCGAGCAGCCCTGAGGCCTCAGCACATCTGGCCGACAGCAGCCCCTCCCGGGCTCCTCGCTGGCTGCCCAAAGGCCTCGTTTGCTCCAGGCCACCTTGTTCCGAAGACTTCCTGCCTCTGGCCTGGAATGTTCTCCTCCACTGGCCCAGTCACAGAAGGAAGTGTGCACAGCATGGGCCCAGGGGTTCCAGGAGTGCGGTTTGGCACCTCTGTCTGGGAGAGGTCAGAAAACAGAAGCCCGATTGGAGAGGGAGGGAGGGGGAGGGAAGGCGGGGTGGGGTCCCTTCCAGACAGGCTGACTCAAACCCTCCGGGAGGCTGAGAAACTTCCGACAAGATGGCCTTGATGTTGGGCTAACGGAAAGCTCCCAAGGCCAAAGATTCTTCCCTCCAATTCTCTGATCTTCCTTTCTTCCTTCCTCCATCCTTTCAAGAAATATTTATTAAACGCCTATTGTGTGCCAGGTCCAGGGGCTACAGCAGGGAACAAAACAGACACGCTGCTTCCCTGGAGGGGCTGGCATTCTCGAAGGTGTGGATTGTAATAAAGGAGACAAAAAGTCTGGAGTCGGACTGCCTGGGTTTGAATTGCTGCCCTGACACTCCCCAGCTGTGAGACTGTGGGCAAGTCACCACACCTCTCTGTGCCTCAGTTTCCTCATCTGAAAAATGGGGGTGACAGCGCTTCCCTCACAGTTGTTCCAGGGATAAATGAGTTTAGGCTGGTCATGTTCAGAAGCTTGTCTGGTTTGTTGGAAGCACTATGTAAATGCTGGGAAAATGAAGTGAATATAACAGGTGGTGACATATGCTGTGAACTAAAATATAAAGAGGAGTGGGGCATAGAGATGGGGGCGGATGCTACTTTAGGCAGAGTGTTCAGAGAAGGCCTCTGATAGAGATTACCTTTGAGCAGACTTGAATACAGGGGGAGGAAGACATATCACTGTCTGATGGGAGAGCTCTTCATACAGTGGGAAGGGCCAGTGCAAAGGCCCTGAGGCAGAAGCAGGTTTCACAGGTTCAGAAAAGAGCATGGCTCCATTCACTCAAGCATCCATTCAAAAGGCAGCTAGTGACCTTCTCAGAGTCACACACCTTATTGGAGGTTATGGGAGTCTATGCTCCACACTAGGGGAGGTAGGAGCAGGAACACGGCACAGTGAGTGCTCTGAGATGTCACCTAAAATCCAGCCTTGCAGCAAACTAGCCCTACTGGGCCTGCCTCACAGACCGGATGGGGTTCTTGGCAACTTCCCTATAGTTTCCTTGACTCTGGGGCAATGAATCAGCTGCAATTCATCACAGAGCCTGCCCGGGCTCTGTTGTCGAAACAAGAGCAATCTGGTGAGAGAAAGATGAACCAAGTCATTCTCACTTTCAGCTTTCATGGGACAGCGTGGATTCTTTGTGGAAGCGGAGAATGTTCCAAAGTTAGTCAATCGTGCCTCCTGCCTGAACCCTGTTGCTGGCTGAGTTTGTGGCCCTGGTTCTGTACAAAGCAACGGGAAGGTGACCAGAGAAAGCAGGGGAGGCTTCTTGGAGGAGGTACCATTTTAGTTGAGCCTTGGAGGGTGTGAAGCCTTTTCTTAATGGAGTGGTGGGGGGACAAGGCACCTTCGCAGAGGAAACTGTGCAGAGGTACAGAGGCTGGGTAATGTGAGGTTAGAGAGAGGGGGCGGGGGAGGAGGGGGCGGGGATTTTGCAGGGAGGGCAGGAGATATGGCTGAGAAAAGAAGGGTTCAGATTGTAAGACCTGCAAGTCACCAAATGTATCCCGTGGGTAATAGGGGGCATGGATGGATTTTAAGCTGAAGGGTGTCCATTTTTCTAAAACGACCCCAGCTCTAACCCACACGACTGATATGGGGACTGCCTTGGAAGAGGAGAGACTGGAGGCAAGAGGCTAGCAAGGGGCCTGATGAGCTGACTGCAAATCCTCCTACAGCTCCAGGTCTACCCAGAAGCAGCAGTCTTTGGAGACTCCAGAAATCAAGGGCCCCCCTCACAGAGTCGGGGAGTATGGCAATCTCCCCATTTTCTTGAGGAATTCTTCCTCGGCTCACATGGACACATTTGCCTCAAAAGCCGTTTCCATGGCAACAGCAAATGCTCCAAGAAAAATCTTGGAATAGCAGAGGAGTGGGGACAGGATACACTGAGATGAGTCTTCATGGGAAAAGCCAGGTCACACTGGGCAGTCCCAGGGGCTGAGACCCAACCCCTGCCCCCAGAATCCCTGATGCCACTGATGAAGTCTGGTCACCATGGCAACACTGATTCCCCATCCTTGGGCAATGCCAAGGGGCAATCACAGCATACAAGGTATGCTGATGCTGGGATGCCAGCGGGAGGCAGTAAGTTCAGGAGCACGGATGCAGACGAAAGGGCAGCCTCTGGGGTCTGCTTTTTGGATTCAGAAAGGCATCCTCTACCCAAAACCAGAGTCTGGGAAACCCTGCTACTGGGTCTTGAAGTCCATCACTGGAGTTCTATTTTTAACTCCCCCACAATTAACTGCAGTAAAAGTAATAATGGCCTGGGGGCCAACACCCCTCCCCCCCACCCCCCACCCGCTGCCCCATCATTCACTGACTCAGGCTGGTTCAGGGCTAGGTTGCGGGTGTGGAGAGAGGCAAGGGAGAGAATGGTTAATGGGACCTCCGAAGGATGAAACTTGACCCCACCACCCCATCTTCCACTCCAGTAAACCTGAGGAGTATGCTGAGTGTGCAACTTAGAGCTCAAACTGACAGAATCTCCCATCTTGTCACTGGTTTGCTGTGTGATTTTAGGCAAGCATTTTCCCTCTCTGGTCAGTCCAGACAACCAGCCCACAACCAGCTCTCATGGAGGCCGAATGGGGGAGGGGCTGAGTGCCCAGCTCGGGAGTCAGGGTGCCTAGGTTTAATCTTAGCTGGGGGCCAGGGGAGGATTTTACTTGCCCCGTGCCTCAGTTTCCCCATCTGCAAAGTGGGGGGAAATATTGCCTCCTTGCACAGCACTACTTTGGGATTAAATAACTAGACTTACGGAGGGTGCCTAGCATTGATCCTGGCTCTCGTTATCTCACTACTGATGAAAACAAGGCCAGAAGCGTGTACATGGGGGGCACGTGTATGATCCTGACGTTCCCAGGCTCCAGGGAGGGGAGGTCAAGGGGAAAAGGCAGGCCAGATCAGGAGGCCAGGTGGAGATAAACTGCTGAGAGAGGAAGGGAGGGTCCCTGGCTGTGAGCACAGGATTCTGTTCCCCTTGGGCAGCCAGAGGGAGGTCGATGACCTGCACGCACCCACCCAGGACAGGGTTCATGGGAAGCTGAGAGGGACATCTGGGGGAACTCAGCACCCACATCCTTCCAAGACAACCTCTCCTTGTGGCCCAGGAGCCCAACGCCCCAAGCGTGGTATTCAAGGCCTCCGGGCCCTTGTTCTTGCGAGTCCCTCTGCTGAGGGTGCCCTTCTCCTGTCCTCTCATTCCTCCCAGCCTCACTACCCCCTCTACACAAGAGCAGCCGGCAAAGAGGTGAATGATGTTCCTGACAGGTACCCAGCGCTGGCTGGACACTCGGCCTTCCTTATCACCCCATCATCATCCCACCCAGGCGGGGAATGCTTATTATCCTCACTCAGCAGGTGCTGAAACTCAGGCTCTGAAAAGGAACCAGATCAGGGTCACCAGGCAGCCCCAGTGGAGGCAGGACTTGAACTTGGGTCTGTGGGCCTGCAGAGCCTGTGCCCCAGGGCACTCCAGCTGCAATCCACGCAGCTGTTTAAGATGCTCCCCTGTCCTTATCACAGCGCTTCCAAGCACCCTGGGTGGGCTGCCAGGCCCGCAAGGCTGTGACAAGTGTTCAACCTGCATCCATTCCTCTCTTGGGTCTGTCTTTCTGGCATCCTTGGGTGATGTCCTGGGGTGGGAGGAGCCAAAACCACCCTGAGGCTGGGGTAGGGGGTGGTGATAACATTAACCCTTACTTGTCGGGCGCCAACTGCATACCCAGTACCTCTACTCAGAGCAAACCTTCAAGGTGGGCATTTTCGTTCCCATTTGGCAGATGTGGAAACTGAGGCGCAGAAAAGGAATGCCACCCACCCGAGATCTCACACTTAGGAAGAGGCAGAGGTGAGATTTGATCCTGGGCTGTTCTGATGCCCACATCTTCAATCACTGTGACTCTGACGACCCTTGGTGGCTGGGGGCTCTGCTGTGTGCCAGGCTCTTTGTTCTTGCACCTACTGACTACCCCCACCACCACCCCCCGCGCCACGCACAGGGCAGGCAGGGCAGCAGCGTCTCACATATCCACAACCCCACCAGAAAGAGCCCTCCGGGACCCTACCCAGCCATATCTAGCCAGATGCAGTTGCCACCCACCATGCTCCAGGTGGGGGCTGCAGAAGCCTGTCCAGCAGGGAGGACCCCTGAGGGATCCTGGAGCCCCAAGCCGCCCAGGCTGCCAGCAGCCGCCACAGGGCCCCTGGGGCACTCAGGCAGGCTCTGGCCCCTTGGAATGACCTGGCTCCAGCCCAGCCAGCTGACGGAAGGGCTGGTGTCGGTGAAGAACGTAACATACCCGATTCCACCCTGTTCCCAGGCTCGAGGAAGGGGGTGGGGAGGAAAGGAGAGGAGGAAGGACAGGCTGCCCCTGACTCTGACCCCATCACTATGCCGTCACCTCTTCCCAAGGAGAAATTCAACCTTCACCCAGAAAGGGTCTCCCTGGGAAAATTGCTTCCCACTCTCAACGGGAAAAAACAGACAGCTGAAGTCCAGAGGAAATTCCAGAATCCTATAAGCCATTGCCGGAGAGGCTAGAGCATGAAGGGGTGCCGCCCCCACATTACAGACAAAGGACAGCGGGCCCAGAGCCGAGGAGAGGTCAAGCCTTACATAGCTGCAGCAGAGCCAGGGCCAACCGGGCCCCTGAGGTCTTGGGTCAAGGCTCAGTTTGTTCATCTGCAGAGTGGACCAATGTAAAGCTTTCATGAGATCACACGTACGGGGTATATAGGTTGACCAGTCATCCCAGTTTGAGGGTGTCCTGAGAAAAAGAACTTGTGGTGCTAAAACCAGAACACTCCAGGCAAATCGGGATGAGTAGGTGGCCCTACCTATATAAAAATCCTGGCTCCAACAATCAAACCCCATGTCTGTGATGTTTAAAGAAAGTGACTACTTCTGGAGTCAGATAACATTGAGTTTGTATTCTGGCTCCGCCATCATTAAAAAAAGAAGAGGAAGAAGAAAAGCAAACAAGCTTTGTTTTAGGTTTTCATTCGATTATATTTCACAGATCTTTGCCAGGCACCATGCGAGGTGTGGGGATGCTATAGAGAGAAGCATGGGCGAAAACTGGTGCCTGGTGGAGCTTAGAAAGACACCAGACTTCAGCACACAGGTGGCAGGACGCAGAGCCCTCCTGGGAAGTCACTTGGTTTCTGAGACTCGCTTTCACCTTGAAATGGGGGACCCTCCACTTAGGACCTTCCCTCGGGTGTCGCCTGGGCCCTTGAGTTCATCACTCAGAACCAAGTCGACGGCATCAAAAAAAATCTCCCTGGGTTCTGCTACTTTCCAGAGAAGGTCCCCTCTCTCTCTCCCCTCCCCAACCCGCACATCAGAACTTCTAGAAAAACCCACCAAGTCATTAGAAAGCTCTTCCTTTTTTTTACTAAACTGACCTCTAGCAACCTACCACATTCCCAAGCCTGGTTCAGCCCCCTGGAGTCACAGGATAAGCCAGCCACCTCCTTCCCCTGGCAGCGGCCACTTCCTCACTTTAACCTTGACCAGCACTTCCTCTGGACCATTCTTAACCCCTTACCTGCTGACTCCTACCAACTGGAATGGCTGTTTCCCCCTGGGCCAGAAAGAGGCGGTGCTCCACAGGCTGTTTGACTTGCAGGCTTTTTTTTTTTTTCCTCAAATTATGTGTTTGCTTGTGTCCCGGCTTATGCACTTGGTCCAGAAGGGTTGGGGGTCGGGGGGTGAAGCTCCACAGAGGCTTACGTATCCAAAGGAACATGAATCAAGAGTGAGAGTGAAAGGAGGAAGGGAAATGTGGGTGGAGACAGAGAACAGAGCCAGGGCTGAGGGGAAAAATGCAGACGATAAGTAATGTCCTAAATACTCAGTCTGGGTGGGCCACACAGCAGACGCACCAGATTCCTAGCCTGGAAAAGCAAAATCAGTTACAGGAGTCATGTGCCCCTTGGCTTAAAACAAACCCACGTTGGGAGAAGGCAAAACCTTCGGGGACCAGGAGCAGAAGGAACTTTGTCCAGAGGATAAGGCAGGATGCACAGAGGTCAGCATCCTCAGTGAAGAGCTGATGGTAGATGCCACCTTGAGGTTCCAGTTGCACGAAGCTTCCAAACCGGCTGCCTGAATGCAGCGTCCCTTCCTGTAGGCTGGCAGCTCTGTCCCCAAAGGCTGTTAGCAGGAGCCGCTTTCCCCAGACGTGCCAGGAAAGCAGTGACTATTTGCTTTCGTCTAGACACCCAGGGTTATGCACTGCCGGCCTCATGGGAAGAAATTTCTAGAATGTCTGGGAAAGGGCCCGAACTGTGGGGCCCTTGAGGCATTCTCCCTGATGCCATTTCTCTGATATTTTGATACGTTTAGCTGCAGCAGTGTGTTAGCTGGTCAGCCGTGTCTGACTCTTTGCAACCCTATGGACTGTAGCCCACCAGGCTCCTCTGTCCATGGGATTCTCCAGACAAGAATACTGGAGTGGGTTGCCATTCCCTTCTCCAGGGGATCTTCCCGACCCAGGGATCGAACCCAGGTCTCCCTCTCTGAAGGCAGATTCTTTACCATCTGAGCCACCAGGGAAGCCCAGCGGGACATTCTTTTCTGTGACAAAGACTAGACCCAACCATGCTCTTCACCAGCCGGGGACAGACCTGGGGTATCATGACGTGCACTGCCCGGGCTTGCCTGTCTGTTACCCTGATCTGTAGAAACAGGACGCTGGCAAGGACACCCGCAACCACTAAGAGCACAGGTTTTCAGCCATTACTTTCTGCAGAGGAACTCTGTGTCCTTTGGCTATCAGCCCATGAGGACACATTTCCCTTCTGCAAACACTTCATCGAGGGGTCAGGCATTCAAGGAGTCTCTTGGAATGAGATGGCTAGTGTGCTGTGAGACACTGGCAGGACCACCCGTGGCCATGAGCGACCACCAGGAGCACGTCTCAGCTACCAGGATGCTGTGATGCTGGAGGGAGGGGCGGATCCTACACAAGCCTCGAACAGGACCCTCTCAGGCCACATTCAAGTGGACCGAAAGGACCCTTCTCCTTGCGACATCGAGGAAGCTGGAGTCAGGCAGAGGAGCTAATGTACAATATTACAAGAAATCCACGGACATTAGTGTTTATAACCCTACTTCATAACAGCACTTGCTATTAGCCTAATGGGCATCCATGCACAATTCTAATTTGGCTTTTCTAATAGAAATTTCTGACTAAGCAACATGACTCCATCTAATTGATGACATTCAAAATTATCTAACATTATAAAAAGGTAAGAATGCAAATCCTCATTCCTTACCTACCACCATCCACCCAGTCCCCACAGCACCCAAATCCTATTATTGGTGTCTTACGTTTCCTTTCAGAAGGTGTGTGTGTGTGTGCATGTTAGTCGCTCAGTCGTGTCCAACTCTTTGCGACCCCATAGACTGTAGCCTGCCAGGCTTCTCTGTCCATGGGATTCTCCAGGCAAGAATATTGGAGTGGGTTGCCATTCCCTTCTCCAGGGGACCTTCCCGACCCAGTGACTGAACCTGTTCTCCTGCTTTGCAGGCAGATTCCTTACCATCTGAGCCCATTCACAGTATCTTTAAACAAAAACAAATATATATCCTAAGTTCTTACCTGTTTTGCACTAAGGTTGGTCTATTACACACACTATTTGGCATCTTGTCTTTTTTAACCAGAAATGTACCTTGGAGATGATTTTCTATCAGTATGTAAAGAGTACCCGTCCTTTTTCATGGCTACATAGCATTTCATCATTGGATTTGCCATCATTTACTTAACCAGTCTCCTAACGCTGGGCACTTGGCTTGCTTCCAGTCTTTTAATGTTAGAGTTCATCATCATGTATGTGTTACAATAATTATCAAAGATCATTGTGTGTGTGTGTGTGTGTGTATGTTATTCCTCATAGTGTCTGGGGTTCTGAAATCCTTTTATGATGAGAAGCAAGTTTTAAGCCCTCCCTTTTCACTGACTGTTCTGTGCTTTAATCTATCAAAAAAAAAAAAATGTAGATCCCATGTAGACTGGGATCAGAAAAGAATTCTGCAGTGTATGAAACTATCTGCAGAGTGAGGGAGACGGATTTAGCCCCGAGGGCCCCTCAACAGCACCGAAGGCTACAGCCAGACCCTGCAGGATCCCAGAGAAGAAGGCACTTAGGCTGGAGGAATCAGGCTACACAGGAAACAGGGTCATGACGGGCCAGCCAGCAGATTTCTGGTGTTGACCCCGAGCTCAGAGCCTGGGGCCTAAACCCACAGGATGCCATTTTCTGGAGCTGGTTTGGCAACCCGGACAGCCCCCAGCAGCTGCCAACTTGAAGGTGTTTTCAGGTTTCATTCTGTTCTAAAATAAATCCAGGATCACATGCCTGGAGTGTGGAGGAACCTCTCCCCTCCGTGAACTGGCCCTTGCCTTCCCAGCCTCTCAGGAAAGGATCCAAAGTAATTTTCCACCCATTTCTCATGAAGAACAAATCTTGGCAGGCAACAGGGTGCCCACCCCACGACCAGGCACTCCCCATCTCTCTCCTTGTGGCATTCACATCTTCCCAACTTGGGGCGGGCCCCAAGGGGCTGACAGAGGAGGCTTTGTCTCCCTCCTCCCTGCTCCTCACCCTCCTGCCAAGAACGCTGGCAACGACTTACTGCACCCTGCAGTTTGCAGCCACAAGTGGGGACCCTTGAAACTGCCGTGATGCTGAGTCATGGGAACCACCACCGTCAGCCCTCAGGATCCTTCCCATCCCTCACTTTGCTCCAGCCTCCCAGGAGCCCTGATGCTACCCTCACCTCACAAGTGCAGAAACTGAAGCTCAGAGGGGTCAAGCAACTTGCCCAAGGTCACACAGCTAGAAAACAGAGGAGCCAGAATTTGATCCCAAAGCCATGGTCAACAAGTGATAGGGAAGTGGGCAGGTCCTAGAGCCAGACCATCCCAGTTCAAATCCCAGTTCTGCCACTTACGACCTGTGAGACTTCTTTGTCACTTAAATTCTCTGTGCCTTGGTTTCTAGATCTATAAAATGGAACAGAAATTGTTCCATACTCCTCAAAGTTGGTAATAAATAAGAGAAGGAATATAAAACACCCAGACAATGCCTGGTCCACGTTAAGTTCTCAGTAAATTATCCATCACTATTTCTATTATTATAGTTGTCAAGTGTGATTACAATTCTTACGATGGTGTAGCTTGCCCCAGACATGAATGTGGTAGTCATCAGAGAGTGTGACTCTACAAAACCTCCTCTCAGAGCTTCTTTCACACTGATGACAGATTGCATATTTCTCATTTATGCATTCAGGAAATGCATAATATGTATAATGTATAAAATGTATAATTCAGGAAACCTCAATGCATACATACTATCTGCCAGGTACCAGGCAAGCAGCTAGGAAGTAACCTCCCCTCCTAAGAAACACAAAGCCAGATTCCTCCTCCCTCTGCTCCTATTTCCACGGCTAGAATCACAGCTCCTTACTCCACTTGGCCTTCATCTCCCCAGCTCCCACCTTCCAAGGAAATGAACCGACAACTTGAAATGAGCCCACCCCTCAGGTGGGGCCACACGCTCACTAGCTCCACTGACCATCCTGCTCCCCTCCCTTCCAGCCGGACACCCTCCTTGCTGCAAAGCACTCATGCATTCATCCATTCTACAACAGGAATAGAAGCGGGGCCCGGAAGCTCTATCTTATTCGTGTTCAAAGAAACAAGCTGATAGCCATAAGCACTTATAATTAATTCAAAATTTTACTGCCACCTCTCAAAGAACCACAAAGAATATTATAATAGGTGTTGATGGTAAGTCCAGATCACCTTTATGGGGTAGAGGGGGGCACCCAGCTCACTGCTGCAGAGAGTGCTAAATATCACAGCTCATAGCTGTCCCCTTCTCCCGAGAAATGCCCTCAACCAAGCAGTGAGCTGCTCCTCCCTCACTGCTGTGGGGTATGATTCAGACTCCAAGGTCCTCTGTTGGGATCAGGCTGAGGCTGGTTTCCACCTGAGACCACATTCTTGCTGAGCTCCTCCCCCTAACAGATTTTTGAACACAAATGCAAGGGTATGCCTCGCCAAGATCACTCATCAGGATAAATAATACTTTTGTGCCAAATTTTAAACTAAAAACTAGGGCTTCCCTGGTGGTCTAGTGGTTAAGAATCCGCCTTGCAATGCAGCAGACACCAGTTCGATCCCTGGTTCAGGAAGATTCCACCAGCCGCAGGGCAACTAAGCCCATGTGCCAGAACTACTAAAGCCTGAACACTCTAGAGCTGCCGGCACACTCCAGAGCTTGTGCTTGGTAACAAGAGAAGCCACGGCCTGAGAAATCTGCATGCGCGCTGCAGCTGGAGAGTAGCCCCTACTCGCTGCAACCAGAGAAGGGCCTTCAGGCAGCAACAAGACCCAGCACAGTCAAAAATAAATATATATATTATTTTTAAAAAATAAAATAAAAATAAATAAAATAAAAACTAATACGTAACCTGCATGATGAGCAAAATGTCAGAATGTGCAGTCACGATGAGCACCAACCTGAACCGGCGTGCCCCTGCCTCCCTCCGCTTCCCCAGGTCCCAGCCCCGCCTGAGACCCATCCTGGACGCCCCCTATTCACCGAACCTTCGCCTCGGGCTCTGCTTCTGGGGCCCTTCCACCCAAGACAGACATCTAAACCAACAAGGACCTAGGGAGCGGCACAGGGGACTCTGCTCAACGTTACAAGCTGCCTGGATGGGAGGGGAGTTTGGGTGAGAATGGGATACATGTTTAAGTGGCTGAGGCCCTTGCCTTTCGCCTGAAACTGACATGACATTGTTTGTTAATCAGCTATACCCCAATACAAAATAAAAAGTTAAAAAAAAATTTTAAAGATACCTAGCTGAGAAGCCAAGACAAGTTGCTGTGTTTTATTTATTCTCTCCTGTGTATCCCCCACTTCAAAAGAAGCTCTGGAGAGCCCCTCAGCTCCTCCGCACTCGGCCCCCCTCGCTCCCAGCCGGATCAGGCTCCTGGCCCCGCTCTCCGGGTTCTGCTTCTCCTCCCGCTCTTGCGTTCTTCTGGTCCATGACCAGCATCTCCCCCGTCATCTTCTCTCCCCTAATCCTCTCTCTCCTTGCCTGCCGCCCAGACTCTGAGTCACGAATGGAGCCCTCACATGGCGACCATCGCGTCCCGTCGCCCTCATCGGGCACCCACGGCAGGCCAGGCACCTCCTTCCCTCTGCAGTCCAGCTCTGCTTCTGGGAGCCGGAGCCTTCACCTCCACGCCCGGTTTCTCCATCCTTTCTGGGTGTCCCCACCTCAGCCTCACCTTGAAGGAGCCCAAGAGGCCATGTCAGCTCAAGCGAACTCCAAACTGTGGGATCTCCTGATCCAGTTACATTTCCCAAATGCTTCTGAGACTGTCCCGGAGTTGCCAGTTTTCCATGTTGGCCCAGCAAGGGCAAGGGAAACTGAAAAAGTCCTTAACCATCCTCACCATTTCAGGAAACAAACGGTACCTAAGACTGATAAAAATCGATGGGACAGGGCCTCACCTTTATAAGACGTAAAAACTTTATGAGAAAAACTCACTCTGTCGTCTGTTTTCTCTTTTCATTTCTCTGCAGGCTGGTTTGTAAAACAGGGCCAGATAACCGGTTCCAGTAGGCTGGGGCTGTCAGCGCCATCATCTGACACCCAAGGAAGCTGGGACCTCCATCACAACTCCACGTTCTCTGTCTAAACCTTGAATCTTCCCCCCGATGGAAACCAAGAAGAGGTAAGAGATCTCGGTTCCAGGCTCAACTCTGCTCCTAAATTTCAGAGAATCTGCACAATTCTCTTCCCCTTTCTGAGCCGTGAGTCCACGGATCTTTCAAAGGACCCTGAACTGGAAGGTGCCCTCTGATCCAGCAAAGAGGACGCGGGGCTCAGACACTGCCGGGCCAACCTCAGGAGCCAGCGTGGCTGGAGAAATGGACTGGACACCAGGCCTCTCTCTCTGACATCACATTTGGGCCTCAGTTTCCTCCTCTGGGATTGCAAGCGCTGCAGTTAAAGCCCTCTGGGTCCAAACTCTGGCTCTGCCCTTACCAACTGTATGACCTTGGGCAAGTCACTTAACCGCTCTGTGCCTTTACTTCCTCACCTACAGCAATGCAAAGGCAAGGGAATAGTCTATGAGAGCCCCCCTCAGACCTGACGACCCAGGCATTCCCTACCCCAGATTTCTCCATATGAGCCATAGTGATGGGGCCTCTCTGGGGGGCTGGACCAAAGTTTCCCAAGGGACACAATTCTGGTCTTTAAATGGCCAGGAATATTATGGTGCTGAACACAAAATTCCCATGTTTTTTTTTTTTTTTTTTTTTTTAACAGTGTGAAGTGAGTGAAGTCGCTCAGTCATGTCTGACTCTTTACAACCCCATGGTCTGTAGCCTGTCAGGCTCCTCTGTCCATGGGATTCTCCAGGCAAGAATACAGGAGTGGGTCGCCATTTCCTCCTCCAGAGCATCTTCCCGACCCAGCAATCGAACCTGGGTCTCCCGCACTGCAAGCAGATTCTTTACCATCTGAGCTACCAAGGAAGTCCATTTAACAGCCTCAAAATAATTCTGTGTGTTTTAAAAACAAGGCACACGACCTCGGAATAACTCTAGTGAGGATTGGTTTTTCCTAAGGGAAAGAGGGGGCTTCGAGTGAAGGTCCCCAAAGTATCCAGGAGTGGCCCGCTGCGCATGGGGCTCCTGTGTTCATTCCCTGCAGACGGTTAATAAGAGGCCATGGCATGCTGGGTGCAGGGTGGGCGCCCAGGGCATGTTTCTTGGTCAGCTGGGGCACACCTCCTCTGACCACAGCCAGCTCCCAGAGCGGAGAACCACCCAGGATGCAGCCGGCATCTGGCCTTGAGGACCCTTTCGCCGGGGACGGGAAGTGCTTGGTTTTGCCCAAAGATCCATCCACTCAAGTTCTGGAAGATGTTGGCTGGCTCAGATCACAGGCCACTGAAGAAAGAAGGAAAGAAAAAGACAGGGACCAGGCAGCCAGCCTTCAGCGCGGCTCCCCACAGTGGCCTTGCTCTGCACCTCATACGCTTCCAAACCTCCTAAGGAACTTGAATGTCTGGGGGTGCCCCCAACCTTTCGGTATGACATCCTAGGGGAGAAACCAGCCGGTCACCACCACCTCCACCCCCACCCCAGGGGACAAGGATGACGCCCAGAGAGGCCTTTCAGGTGCTTCCAGAACTGCCCGCTGCCCCGGGGGCCAGGGCCACCTCTGAGGTCACCCCCACGTCCATGCAACCACCAGGGATGGAGCTGACAGAGCCCCAGGTTTCTAGGACATGGCTCTCAGCAAGGCGCAGCAACCTGCCAAAGCCCCACAGCAAGAAAGCAGAAAGGGGCTGAGCTTGTCACTAAATTTGCCCCAGGGACATGGACAGCCAGTGACCAAGTTGCAAATGCCACGCATATACTGAACTCTGGGCTCCAAGCTAAGTGTGTCCCTCACGTGTCCAACTTCCCCAACCCCAGGCTCTTTCCTTTAAGCAACCAGTGGCAGCCAGTACCAAAATAATAAATATTAAAAATTACAACATTCCCTCCCCTAGATCCATGTTCCTGCAAAGTGTTAGTCGCTCAGTTGTGTCCGACTCTGTGATACCTCACGGACTGTGGCCTGCCAGGCTCCTCTACCCATGGGGATTCTCCAGGCAAGAATACTGGAGTGGTTTGCCATTCCCTCCTCCAAGGGATCTTCCTGACCCAGGGATCGAACCCAGGTTGCTTGCATCTCCTGCATTGGCAGGCAGATCCTTTATCCCCAGCACTACCTGGGAAGCCCATGTTCCCCCAACTCTCCCCCTACAGGGCCTGCAAGGCAGCATCAACCCCATTTCACAGATGAGGAAAACAAGGCTGCAGAGCTAGAAGACGAGAAATTTGAAGCCAAGCAGTCGGATTCCAGAAGCCCCAACTCCCATGCCATCCTGCCTCTTCAAACGCACCTGGACAAGACAGGCTTCTCCCCCTGGTCTCCCAGCACCGGCTCCAACACACACACAGAAGGAAGGCTCGCCGAGTCAGAGGACAGTTTTACCAGCTCAGCAGAAGGGGACGGGACCCCAGGCTCCTCACCCACGTCACAGGACGCAGCCTTGACCACGCTTTAACCACAGCAGCCCGCAGGCTCTGACAGAAAGCCGCAGGCCAGCAGGCAGCGTAGACGAGGGGTTGCCAAGATTGCAACACTTACCCCCATGGCCTCCCAGGCACGCTCGGGCTCTCAGCTCTGCTGATACGCAGCTTTGTCACATTTAAAAAAATAAAAGTCACTGCAATCCTCCAAGGAAAGGGAGGAGCAGAGAGGTCCCAGTGGAAGAGTGAGGAAGTCTATGGGACTGACTCAGTCTCTGCCTGTCCTCGGGTCCTTGAGGCCGGGGAGGCTGCCCCTTTCTAACCTCCTGGAGCATCCCCGACCGGAGTGTCCCCTTCCCTTCACCTGTGTGCACAGAGCCTGGGGTCCACCATCGAGGGTGCTCCGTGCTGGCTGGAGGCCCCAGGCTCACCAACCCCTCTCCAGCAAACTGCCATCAGCTGCTGATGCCTCAAGGTGAAGGAGTGGATCCCTTTGGTTTTCAGTGGAATGTCTAGATGAGAACAGGCTTCTGAGGAATGGGGCATCAGATTCATTAATGTTTTGATCGAGCTATGGAAGACTTATGCCTGCTAAGTTGCTTCAGCCGTGTCTGACTCTTTGCGACCCCATGGACTGTAGCCCACCAGGCTTCTCTGTACATGGGGGTACTCCAGGCAAGAATACTGGAGTGGATTGCCATGATCTTCCCGACCCAGGTGATCAAACCCAAGTCTCCTGCGGCTCCTGCATCGAAGGCAGATTCTCTACCGCTGAGCCACCGGGGAAGATAATATGAGCTAACCCTAATCGGTGTAGGGAGAGTGTGATATCAGTGGAAAGAGGAGGAGGGCAGGTGGGCTCTGGACAGAGGACCAGGAGCTCAGGAACAGCTCTTGCGGTGTCTAGGCCAATGTAGGTTGAGGCATCAGCAGCCTGATTCCCTTCATTATGAGCTGTGTGGCCTTAGGAAGCCAATTAACCTCTCTGATCTCAATCTCTAACTGAGCCTCATCCTTTACAGGAAAAACAAAAAACAAAAAACAAAACAGCTGCTAACAGACGGGATTGGAGCAGAAGAGGGTGATTAAAGAATTCAATCTCATTTCAGAAAGTATTTACGGAGGACCCGCCAGGTACCCCAGAAGTCTTCACAGGGATGCACCAAGTGTGGGGCCCACTGCTAAGCCCTTTACATGGATTATCTCCTTTCGTTCTCACCCCATGACTCAGGGAAGAACCTGCTGTCGGTCTTGTTACAGGTGAGAGACAGGAGCCGACCTGAGGTCACCCAGCTGGTCCTCGAGGGACTCAGGATTCGAACCCGGGTCTGCCTAACGCCAAACTGAATTGATACTCTGTGAGCCCCACTGAAGGACAAAAGCCGGGGCCACTGAGGGTTTCACTGGCTTGTTGTGCAACCAGCGCAACCCTCACTGGCACTAAAGCATCTGCCTGCAATGTGGGAGACCTGGGTTCGATCCCTGGGTTGGGAAGATCCCCTGGAGAAGGGAACAGCTGCCCACTCCAGGGTTCTTGCCTGGAGAATCCCACGGATAGAGGAGCCTGCTGGGCTACTGTCCATGGGATCGCAAAGAGTCGGACATGACTGAGAGGCTTTCACTTTCACTGAGGGTTGGCAGGTGTTCCCAAAGCAGAGAGGGCGGCTGTGAATTAGGGAATGGAAGGGAGGGGTGAGCACCCACAGTCTCTCTGGACCTCAGTTTCCCTGGCTGTAAGATGGGGCCCTTTGCCCCATCTCCCACTTTTGTGATGAGTCCACGTGATACCAATAGAGAAATGACTGGTCCCCAAAGAGGATCTTGGCAGCAGGAAGCAGGATTGGGCAAAAGTCCGGCCAAGGCTTGGTGGAGTGAAAACGACGAATCCCTTCAGGCAGTGGAAACAACACATAAAGCTTTTGGAGGGCTTCCCTGGTGGCTCAGTGGTAAAGAATCCGACCACCAATGCAGGAGACACCGGTTCGATCCCGGGTCTGGGAAGATCGCACATGCCGAGCACCATCTCAGCCCACGTGCCACAGCTACGAGCCCCCGTGCCGTAATTACAGAAACCCTCGCACCTAAAGCCGCCACAGTGAGAAGCCCGCACACCACCATGAGAGAGTAACCCCACTCACCACGACTAGAGAAAAGCCCGCAGCAATGAAGGCCCAGCATAGCCAAAGATAAGTAAATAAACTTGTTTTTAAATAGCTCCTAGAAGGAGGAACTTTGGGGTGCTGCTGGCTTCCCAGCCCCCTGGAAAATGTGAGCTGCCAGAACTGGGAGAGGCCAAGAATATGGAGCAGACGGGATGCATGGAGCAGAGGCCAGCCCAGCGACAGAGAGGAGACCCCAGGCTCCAGGCTGATGGATCCCAGGCCCACCAGGAGTCAGTGATGGGGAGACAGAGGGCGTGGCCCAGTCAGCCTCTGGGAAGTCGCCCTGCCCTTCCCCAGAACCCTGCTTCTGATTTCCCTTCATGTCTGGGATTTTTCACAGGAGATGAAGAAACACAGAGAAAGAAAGGCCCATGTAAGCCGGACAGACCCCATGCCCCCCAGGAAAAGGGGGACGGTGATCTGAGATCTCCTCCCCGACCCTGCCGTATTTTCAGGCCACACCAGCAAGTGGGGGAAGCCGGGGTGAATCTCTGACCCCGGCACCCTCCATCCCTGGCATTTCTAGCCTCTCCTGGCTCAGGACTTCTGGTTCCCATGGCTCCCCCCTCCCCGACATCAGAGCCAGGCCCCTCATGTACAGGCCACATGTGATTGTCAGCCCCAACTCTGTGCCACTCAGCATCTAACGTAAACCATCCAATGCCTGCCCCCCACCCCCACCATGAGGAAAGTCCTTTTATCACCCCCAATTTCCAGTGGTGGAAACGGAGGCTCAGAGAAGTTAAGTGTCCTTTCTGGGGTCTCACAGCCAGCGAGGGCCGGAGCGGGTTTCAGGACAGGTCCATGAGCTGGCGGAGTCCTGCTTCTACCCTGGGTGGCCGCTCTTTTCTCAATCAGGGATGTTCTTTTTCTTCCTGGCCCAAATCCCTGACAGTTGAAGAGGCCCCCAGTGAGTCGCATCTGTCATAAAAGAGATTGAAAATTGCCCACGCTCCCAGAAGACCTGCTCTTGACGTCAGTCAGCTCTACCCCTGGCAATGGGGACGCAGCAGACCCTTCAATGCCCAGCCTGGTTCATCTGGCACCACCGGGCAGTGGCCCTCTCCCCCAGGAAACACATCCCATGCAGGCCACAGTTGTCATCCTAAATCAGCCCTGAAGGAAGCACCTTGTTTGTTCCAAGCTCGATGCCTACAGCTGTCAGCAAGTCCTGGGCACCCTAGGAGAGGAGACCCAACATCCAGTCCAGAAAGCCACCAATACAGAGAAATACTCTTCCCTCTGAACTGGTTTCTGGGCCAGAAAATCCAGGAGATAAATCCACAAACCAACATACCCTTCTGCCAAGTTGGAATTTCAAACTCAATTATCTTGGGATCATCTGGAATCTTCGATGGTCCAAATTGTTTGAGTTTAAGCGCCGAGTTTGGGGAGGACAAGGTCAGGGGACAATAAGATGCTGTTCCAGTGAAATGGGGCATACTGGACCACCCAGAAAGTTGGATGGGACCTTTGAGGCCCTTCAGAAAGACTGCCTCCGGCCACTCCCTGCTTCCATCCGCTGCACCCGATACCCCACACACGTCAAACCTCCAAACCTCTGCTCATGCCGCTCTCCCAGTCAAACATATCTTTTATTTCTGGCCAATTTTTCCTCCAGGCACTCAAAGCCAACTCATCCTTGGAACCATATCAAAATATAAGCTCCCATCACCAGACACTGTTTCCTGATTTCCCCAATCAAAGCTATGCCCTCTTTGCTCCTGTGGAAGTTTTCACACTGAATGCACCAGGCGGGCACTGATGGGAGTGACTTTAGCAATAGCTCTAGGTTGCAAAGGTCTGGGTGAAACTCATTTGAGACTTCTGAGCTCCAGAAAGCTAAGATCATAAAAAATGTACATTGTTTTAAGCCACAAAGTCTGCAGTGGTTGTTATAGCAGCAGCAGGCTCATACACTGACTATCTGAGCTCTTCATTCATTCCACACCCAGGAAATCAGAGATTCTGACAAATGTTCGAACAAAGTCCACTAACAAGGGATGGGCATGTTTTGAATGTCCCCTGTCCCGAAACACCACCCCAGATCACTAACTGAGCATGGCAGATGTTCTCTCAACGACTCAGACGGGGAGTGCTCTGGTGGTCCAGTGGTTAAGACTTTGTCTTCTAATGCAGGGGTTGCAGGTTCGCTCCCTGACCGGGAAACTAAGGTCTCACATGCCTTGGGGCCAAAAAACCAAAATGTAAAGCAGAAGCAACATTGTCACAGATTCCACACAGACTTTAAAAATGGTCCACATCAAAAAAATCTTTTAAAAAAATTCTGAGACAAAAGGAAACTGAGACTCAGAGAGGTCATGTGACTTGCCCCAGCTCACGGAGGTAACTGGCTCCCAGGAGCAGAACCCGGGTCTACCTGGCCTCACCCCACCAGCCCTCAAGTCTCTCTGACCCTTGACCCCCAGAAGTTAAAACTGAGCGTGCTCGCTGCTGTTTCTTGCACCAATCACCCTACCCACCCACCTCCTTGCACAAGAGCTGCCCTCAGCGGGATCCCAGGGCTAAGATCAGAGGATCCGAGACATGTACCCCAAGAAAAGCAGAACCGATTCTGACGTGTGCCCGAAGAGCAGCTGACCCCCCCTGCTGACTCAGCTGCTGACACTTCCAAGGATGCCAGAGTGTCTATGGTGGGTGGAGCACTCCCCTTCCCACCCACCAGAGCCCATGGGGCAAGGCACAAAGCCTGGAGTCTAGCCAAAATGACCTTTCCTGCGCTGGCAACCTGGAATCACAGGGCACAAGATGCCCACATCAACCCTGACATTCAAAGGCGAATGTCAATACCCACTTCCCCAAGAATAAAATTAGAAGTGCCTTCATCAAGCTAGCCACGTGCTGCGCTCCTGTCTGAAAGCGTGTTAGTCGCTCAGTCATGTCCAACACTTTGGGACTCCAGAGATTGTTGCCCACCAGGCTCCTCTGTCCATGGGGATTCTCCAGGCAAGAATACTGGAGTGGGTAGCCATTTCCTTCTCTGGGGATCTTCCCGACCCAGGCATCGAACCCGGGTCTCCTGCATTGCAGGCAGACTCTTTACCGTCTGAGCCACCGGCGAAATTCACCAGCAAGCGCTCCTGTGTATTCGTGTGTATTTAAGCCCCAACAGCCCTGAGAGTATCCCTTCCCTTAGAGATAAGGGCACAGAGGAGGCAGGAGGCTAAAAGGCAGAGACATCTGAATTCTAGAGCGGGAGGCTGCAGAGTCCGTGCCAATCTGACAGCAGCAACAGAACTAACAAGGCCTCTGGCTTCCACCCAGCGGGGCAAGAAATTCTATTCTCTCTCTATCACGCTTGTGCCAACGTGGCAAAAATATAGAGGTTCCAAAACAGGAGTAAATTAACCTGTCTCCTAATGTTGCCTGCAAAACGCCGTGTCCTGAGACCCAGAAGCAGCACAAAGTGACCGCCAACCTGCACCCCAGGCCCGAGACCTCAGCCAGGGCCACACAGGGAATCCTGGCCCGGGGGCCAGACCAACCCCAGGTCCCTAATCTCACCAAGGGACCTTGGGGGTGTCACTCAACCCATCGGGGCCTCACTTTCCTCAGATCTAATATGGGGACAAACGTAACTATGACCCCCGGTCCCTCCAAAGTCCCACGAGGGCAGGAAGTGCCTTGGGGAGTGTCAGACACAGAGCAGGAGCTCATAAACGTTGCCTGAGTGACTGAAGAAAAGTCTCTGTGACCAGCCTGCCTCCCCTCCCCCAAGACCTTCAGAACAGGGACTGAGCCTGACCCATCTCGAGTTCTCCCACGGGTTAAGCCTTTACTCCCCGTGGGTTTTCAGTTCCGTTCCGTTCCGTTCAGTCGCTCAGTCGTGTCTGACTCTTTGCGACCCCGTGGACTGCAGCCCACCAGGCTTCCCTGTCCATCACCAACTCCTGGAGTTTATTCACAGGAAATCATCCACAAGCACCTACTATGTGCCCGGCCAGGTCAAGGCCTCAGTGACATCTAGGACCCACAGACGGCCTCGGGCTGTGTGCTCACGGGCCACCCCCTTCTCTTTTTTCTGGCTGGTGACTGTGGTACTGAGTCGAGCTGGGCTTCCTTGGCCCAAGACACCCACCCAGCTGCCTTCTAATAAGCACGCTTGGCCCATTCTGGGGATCTGGACCATGATTCCTACACTTCCACTTTCTGATACCGCACCCTGGGGAAATACAGCCCGAGGGAAACCCTGACCCTTATCGCACACACGCACTCACACGCACTCAGCCTTGTACACATGCCCTCCAGTGCACAGCGGGACCCTGGGACAGGAGCGAGAGTTTCTGAGTTCCAATCCCAGTTCTTTTGCTTCTGAGCCTGTGACCTTGGGCAAGTCCCTTCACCTCCTGAGCCTCACTTTCTTCATGTGAAAAAAAACATGCTGTGACTTCCCTGGCGGTCGGGTGGTTACGACTCTGTACTTCACTGCTGGGGACACAAGTTTGATCCCTGGTCGGGGAACTAAGATCCCCAAAGCTGTGCAGCGCGGCCAAAAAAATTTTTTTATAAAAATATAAGCACAAATGACACACAAAAAAATAAGTAAAAATAAAATAAATGAGAATGCCAATCATGAAGCTCCTCCATGAGGGTTGTAGAGAGATTTAATGGGATAGTGGATACAAAAACCTTTGGTTCAGTAAAAGTGCTTAGCTCAATAACATTGTTATTTTTGTTTCCTTTTTCCAGGAGTGAAAGAGAAGGGCAGTTGCCCATGTTCCAGGAAAGTCCATGTTTAGGGGCCTGGAATGTGGACATTTACTCGGTTTATTTGACGGGGATTATCTTGAGGATAGGAAAGTATTTGTGGGCCCAACATCACTGTGTTAACTCTAAGATCAACTAACAAAAATTCAGAATTTAGAACCAGAGACTGGAAGGGACCCAAGAGGTCACCGTATTTGTGGGGGAGACAGTGAGCCGTCCACAAAAACTCTTTCTCCCTTCCACGGTACACAGCTGTAAGTGGGAAAGAGCCACCTTAGCCACAAGCTACACTTCACAGCCTCCTTTGCAACTAGATCAGCTCCAAGACCAATTCTCATGTGTGACAGAAAATAGTTAAGAAGCAAACATCCCTCCCCCACGCTCTCTTTCCTCAGTGATGATGTCTAAGGGATAGTAGTCAACGGGATGGCTCGCTGAATCACTGTGGGGAAGCGGACCAGGCTCCACTCACAAATACCTGACTTATAACAAACATCTGTTTGGTTTGAGCCATTGTACACGTTGGGTCTATTTGTTACTGCAGCTGCGACCCTGACTAATACAACATTTAACCTCCTTATTTTCAAATAAGATGCCTAGGGCCAGAGAATGGGCATACCTTGCCTAAGGTCACATAGCAAATTCAACAATGATTAAAAACGTTGGTGTTTTAATGATCTGAAGTAGATTTTCTAGTTTTCAATCTGCCCCCCCAGAGCCATGAGGGTTCCTAAAGGCCCTTCAGCAGTGATTGTGAGATTCAGTGAGCTGCCGTCTGGAGTCCTCCACTAGAATAACATCACTTTTATCTATCTTTAAAGTGCACTTCTCCACGTATTTTCATCGGAGGAAAGCGTTCTGTGGCTTAAAATAATGTCAAAGCCCGCAGGCTGGATGACTGCTAATGTGATCTGACTTTCTGTGGTATGAGACTGAGTTTCGCTTCTTCTCCACCATTGCCTCCTGGCTTTAACTGCTGACACAGGACATGTGGACTCGCAGAAGTGCATAGATACTTGCTTAGGAAGGAAAAAAAGAAGCTCAGTGGGCAGCAAAGAACCCAGAAACCTGGACAAAGGGGATGTTGAAGGATTCCAGCTCAGTGGTTCTCAAGATTGTCAGGGAGTGCTGGTTCAAAATGCGGACACCATCCTCAGGGATTCTAACTCAAAAAAACTGATGTTCATGCTCCCAGGATGGCCCTTTGAGAAGTCCTGAGTCTAATCCAACTCAGTCTAAATCAACAGCAAGAACCACAGAGAATGTTGATCTTGAAGAAGAGGTCAGGGGTGGCAAAAAGGAAGCTGGGGGCCGGGCACTTGAACAGAGAGAGAAGGCAGACCCAACACTTGGCCTCTTGTTCTCTGGCCTCTCTGAACTACATGGGTCTGAGTGATCAGACTGACATCAAGTATGAGGTACTTGAGTATAATGATGTGCTATTTGCCTGTAATTTTGCCAAACGCTAGTCCAAATGGTTCACCTACTTAAAACGTGCTCATCTGAAAGCAGAGTGGGGAACTGGAATATTTTCAATAGATAGTACAGGCAAAGGATTCATATACAAAGAACTCCTAAACATCAATAAGAAAAAAGACAAACATGCCAGCAAGAGGAAAAAAAAAAAAAATGGGAATGGACTTGAACAGGATAGTCACAAAAGTGAACAATAAGAGTGTAGAGGATATTCAGCATGAATGAAGAAATGCAAACTCAAGCAGCCAGATGCTATTCTCACCTTTCCCATCAGGGAGATTTTAGGAGACAGGTGACAACCAGTGTAGATAAGGCTGTGAGAATATCACACCCCAATATTGCGCCAGGGGAGTGCAAGCCAGCACAACCTTCTAGGACAATGTGGCCAAAAGCCTCGAAAGCCTTAAAGGCACACAAACCTTTGAGCCAGCAATTTCACCTTGGGAAGGCTGTCCATAGGACACGCAGGCTAAGATGATGTACTAGGAGTGGCCACTGCAGCTCTGTTTATAATCATGAAGAAAAAAAAGGAAGCAACCACATGGAGGGATGATTAATAAATCCCAAGCCGTCTTCTCCGTGCAGCCTTTAAAATGCATACCGGAGGAACACAGATAATACAGATGAAGGTTCGTGACCCGTGGTTAAGGACAAGGTAGGGTACCAAACATGGGCTTCCCTGGAGGCGCAGACCGTAAAGAATCTGCCTGTAATGCAGGAGACCCAGGTTCGATCCCCGGGTTGGGAAGACTCCCTGGAGAAAGAATGGCTACCCACTCCAGTATTCTTGCCTGGAGAATTCCTTGGACAGAGGAGCCTGGGGGGGCTAAGGTCCACGGGGTCGCAAAGAGTAGGACTGGGTGACTAACACTTTCACTACAGAGTAGGACACAAGATGTCAGAAAAGGGAGTGTGTGTCCACATTTAGATGCTCCTATGTGGCTGGTACACTGTAGGCACTCCACAAGCATCACAGGTTGGTCAGTCAGTCAGTGAGTGATACAGAGAGGCACCTGAAGGTTCACCTCTGGGTTAAGAACCCCTCTTTCTTCTCTGTAGCTGAGAGGTGGGACATTCCAGCAGCTAAGAAGGTGGGTTATACAGACTTTCAGCTCTGCACCCCGCTACCTGAGTCCACAGCGCTGAGCCTGTGCCTCCCCCGGTAGGACTCTCAGTTTCTTCACCTGTAGGATGTGGACAGTGAAAGTACCTCCCTTGTGGGGTTGTCCTGAGCGTTAACAGGAGAGAAACACAGAGCTCGCTGCTTTTTATAACTATGGTGACCTCGCTGGGCTTTTCCAACTGGCATGCATTACTTTGGAAATCTGAAAATCATAATAGAGCTATTTCCATTTTGACAAAAACTACATCTCACCAAGAGCCAAAGAACTTCTCTATCACTGTTTCCCATGCCCCCGCACCCTCCCGACCCGACCCCTCTGGGCAATCGGTGTCAGAGCCCAGCGGGATACCTTTGTGGCTGGTCCCGGCCAGGTCGTCCCAGGTCACTCGAGGCTGTGCAGGAGACCCGTGTTCCCCGACTTCTTTCTCGAAGTCACGCTGTTCTCTGCCTGGGGCCGTCTGCCCAAGAAAGCAGTTCACCCCCTCATTCATGGGCCCCCCAGAGTCCCCAGAGCGCGCACTCCCGGAACATCCTCGTCCCCTGGAGGCTCCCAGGGAGACCCCCGGTCTGTCCTGCCCTCTTTGCTCACTGGGGGCTGAATGGGACAGGACTCTGCCAGAGAAACAGCTGGAGGGAGGAGAGCGGGAGGGGCAGGAAACGGGGCTGACCGAGGGCGGGGGCGGCCAGCTGCGCCGAGTGGGGGCCTTCTGGGGAGGCTGCCTGTGGCGAGCCGGCGGGCGGCGGCCGTGGCGAGGTCTGCCCGGGACGACCCGCCCCTCCGGGAGCTGGGAGCGGTGCCCACCGTCTGAGGACAAAGCAGGAGCACATGCAGGCCCCGGGGCAGCTGTGGGAAGCGCGCCTGCTCCCAGCAAGAGCCTCCGGAGCTCCAGACAGACTGCGCACGAGCGTGGCTGCCTGACGTCCCAGCGCCGGTCACCCCCACCCCAGGCCTTTGTGCATGCGGTTCCTTCCACCTGGATGCCCTTCCTGCTTCCTGCCCCTATCCGTGGCCTCACGACCTTCTGCTTCCTTTTTTTTTTTTCTTGGTAAATTAAAATAGCGATAAGGTTTTTTTGCAGTATCTAATGAACAAAAATTTGAACGTCCTGTAATACTGGATTTTAGCAAATGTTGTTGTCGTCGTTGATTTGCTAAGTTGGGTCCGACTGTTTGCGACCCCATGGGCTGTAGCTCGCCAGGCTCCTCTGTCCTTGGAATTTTCCAGGCAAGTATAACGGAGCGGGTTACCATTTCCTCCTCCAGTGGTTCTTCCTGACCCAGGGATCAAACCAGCATCTCCTGCCTCAGCAGGCGGATTCTTTACCACTGAGCCACCAGGGGAAGTCCTTTAGTAAATGTTACTGGGAAGCAAAAACCTGATCTATCATTGAATGTAGATTCATGTACCATTCCTAGAAAGCTAACAAATGACATCAAAGCTTTAACTACGTTCAGACCTCATGTTGTTTAAATATAAATTCTATTTTCATCCTAAACCCAGCTCCCCAGAGAGAAGTATCTTTAACATGTTGGTTTGAACACACACACCTATTTTTTTTAATATAAATATAAAGTGACTCAGTCAATCTCTATGTACCATATTGCAACCTGCTTTTGCATTTAATGATTATATATATTTGTGTTTATGTATATATACCTTACCATATTTTAACAGCTGCTAATGATTCCATTCATTCAATGTACCATAGTTTATTCAACCATTACAGTATTTGGAGCTGGGTGATTAGGTTGTTTTCAACTTTTTGACTATAGTAAACACATGATTGCACACTTTTCCAATAACTTTATTACACAAAATTCCTATGAACATGTTTATTACTGAGTCGCCTGCTCTCTCCTCGTGTCTCAGCTCGGGGCCACCTCCTGGAAGACTTCCTGCCCCTTGGGGGGCTGCTCTGGGCTCCCCCAGGACAGCACTGACGCAGTGTTGTTCTAGCTTGTGAGGGTCTGTCTGTCACTTGCACTGGGACCTTCTAGGGGACGCGTCTGTGTTTCACCCTCCGTTCTATTCCCAGCCCTGCCACGTCACCGTCAGCCGTGAACAATCAAAATAGCTGACAGCCAGGCAGCGCGCTAGGCACTTGGTACTTAAACCTCAAGAAGGACCCAAGTGAGCACTATTTCTGCCCCCATTTTCCGATGAGAAAATTGGGACACAGAGAGGTTAAGTCACTTGCCCAAGGCCACACAGCTAGTAGGTGGTAAAGCTGGGCTTCCAGCCAGGTCACTCAGCTCCAGAGCCCCATCCTTAGCCTCCAAGCTAAAGAACTCACTGAAGGGCCAGCTGGTTCATCAGTGACTAGCTGATGAATGCAGGGTGTTCATTGCCCCGTGCCGGGTGCTGTCTCCAGGCTGTCGTGAACCTCCAACAACGCTGCAGGGAGTGACGTGCACCAGATGAGGATTCTAGGCCCACGGAGGGGAAGTCCTTATGCCATGGGCGCCCAGGTCACACCGACAGAGACATGATTGATTCTGTCTAATTCAAGCTGATGCCGAAAATAACCTGTGAACAAAGGTAAAGAGAAGGGGGGGAGGGGGAGGGGAGGGGAGGGGGAGGGAAAAGATAACAGAGAGTAAAAGGGCAGGAGGAGGCATAGGAAAGAAAGACAGACGGGAGAGAAAAAAGAAGGAAGGGGGAGGGAGCAGGTGGGGGAGAGGGCGGGAGGAAGGGACACCTGCCTCTTCTCAGGCCTCCAAAAGCTTGTGCAGGTAGGGAAGAATGTCCTTCACCATCTGACCAGGCTGAGAACCTCATCTTCTCTCCCCACCATCCTCAGCCCTTAATTCAGTGATGTTTACACTTAGAAACTATCTGGTTTAATGATTTCACGTCACAGATAATAATCGGAAGCACAGAGAGGTTAAGTCACTTGCCCAAGGTCTCACAGCTTTTTAGAGTCAGAAGTCAGACCCAGCCTGACTCCAAACCTCCCTCCTCCGCCCTCTACCAGCCTTGCTCATCCAAATCTTTACTGTACAGATGGGGGACCCTGGATCCAGAGACAGCAAAGCACTGGCCCGAGGTCACCCACCAGTTAGCAGCAGAGCAGCAGCCCCTGGTCCAAAGGAGAGGACGTTTCCACCACGCGAGGGGGACCCTGTACACCACCACCTAAAGCTTTGTCACTGAGACCAGTGGTTCTCAAAGCCTGGATCCCGGACCAGCAGCAGCAGCCTTACCTGGGAACTTGTTCGAAACGCAGGCTCTTAACAAGGCACCGGGGGATACTGAGGCTGGCTCCAGTTTAAAAACCACTGACTCAAACATTTCCATTAAGAATACAATCTGGCTCCCAGCACTTGTCACCTTCTCCGTCCACAGAATTGTGGTTAAGAACAGAAGCCTTGGGATTAGACAGACCCAATTTGATGATGGGCTTCCCACGTGGTGCTAGTGGTAAAGAACCCGCCTGCCAATGCAGGAAACGAGAGAGACGCAGGTTCGATCCCTGGGTGGGGAAAAATTCCCCTCGAGGAGGGGATGGCCACCCACTCCAGTATTCTTGCCTGGGATGGAGCCTGGCGGGCTACAGTCCATGGGGTCGCGCAGAGTCGGACACGACTGAAGCGACTTAGCCCGATATGACGAAATCCCTTTCTCCACCACTGGGAGCTGTGTGGGCAAGTCCTTTCACCTCTGAGCCCGTTTGCTCACCGGTGGAGGCTGGAGGAGGGAGGAGGGGGTGAGGGGAGAGGAAGAAAGGGGAGCGAGCGGAGGAGGGTGGGAGGAAGAGGGGGGAGGAAGCAGCCTTCCAGGACGGCAGAGCCCACTGGGCCGGGGCTGGGGGGAGCCTGGAGGAGGAGCTGGGAGAGCCTGGCCTCTGGACGGATTTAAGGACATTGCCTCTTCCTCCTTCCTCGGGTGCTGCTACCTCAGGCACAGCCCCAGCCCCAGGCCTCCCGGCCAAGCTTTAATGAGCTTCAGGTGTTAGCAGCAGGGAGCCGCATGGGGAGGCTGAGAGAGGACGGGGCTCCCAACCGGCCAGGCCTCAGGCTCGAGGTGAGGTCGGGCCTCGCAGCCCACCCCTCTGATGAGAAGCAGGCGGAGTCGAGCTGCCCCCGCCCCTGTCAGAAGCTCTAGTCTTGGGCCACCATTCTGAACATGGCAGACAAGTTTTCCTTCCTTGGAGAGAAAAGGCTTTTGGTGAGTTTTTTAACTTTTGCTTTTTTTTTTAAATACGATTCTGAAATCCAAGGCCTGATATAGGAATACTAGTACCTGAGGGACGTGATACCCTTCACGGCCTGCAAAGACACTCTGTTTATTCCCACAGAAACTGTTGTTACAAGATGGCAGATTAGGCTTCCTCTCCCTCTCTTTTTATTTCATTTTAAAAATTTATGTATTTATTTATTTGGCTGCGCCAAGTCTTAATTGCAGCACGCAGGATCTACAGTCTTTGTTGGCGTATGTGAACTCTTTAGTTGAGGCAGGTGGGATTTAGTTCCCTGACCAGGGATCAAACCCAAGCCCTCTGCATTAGGAAAACAGAGTCTAGCCGCTGGACCACTAGGGAAGTCCCCTTTATTCTATTGAAGTAAGTTGTGTTAATTTCTGCCGTACGACGGTGATTCAGTAAGAGATATACATATATATATTCCTTTTCGCTACGGCTTATTGCAGGATATTAAACATGGCTCCCTGTGTTATACAGTGGGACCTGCTTATTCATTCTCTGCACAGTAGTTTGCACCTGCTAATCACAAACTCCCAACCCATCTCTCCCCCAGCCCTCTCACCCTTGGTAACCACAGGTCTGTTCTGTTTGTGGGTCTGTTTCTGTTTCGTAGAGAAGTTCATTTGTGTCACATTTTAGATTCAGTATATAAGTGCTATCATAGAGTGTCTGCCTATCTCTTCCTGACTGCCTTCACTCACCATGACACTCTCTCGGTCCATCCCTGGCTGCACATGGCATTGTTTCCTTCTTTTTCTTGCTGAGTAATATCCCATTGTCTAAACGTACCACAGCTTCTTTATCCACTCATTGATGGACAGGTTGCGCCCTTGTCTTAGCTATTGTATACAGCACTGTAGTGAACATTGGGGTGCATGTTGTTTTGGGGCTACAGTTTTTGTGTGTTCTGAATATATGCTCAAGATATCATTTTAAAATGCGGGAAAGTTGGAACTCCCTAATACCTTCACCCAGGGTCTCCAATTATTTGTATTTTGCCCAATTTGCTTTCTTATTCTCTCCCCCTATCTCTCTGCACTTCTTTTCCTGAAACACACCCATTTTGCATATGGGGAAACTGAGGCCTCGGAGTTACTTCTGGCGCCTACCTCCGTGGTCCCACACTAGAGGCCCAGAACCTGAGATCTACAAACTTGGCAAGGGCCTACAGAGATATCTGAAACCTGAACTCACAAGTAGATCGACCCCAAAACATCAAAAAACAACTGCAAATTCAAAATTAATGTGTGTGATTCAATGTCTATAATACATTGGTGAGTCAACTGCTCTTCAACCACACTTGTGTTTAGAAATAGAAAAGCACAGATCACAAGAACACAAAAAATAATTTATTCTTCCTAAGCCCCATATATATGAATTACTTTTTAAACACCTTTTCAGGTATTTTTTTTTAATTAAAAACACATATGTATAATGGCATCTGTAGGGACATGTTGAGGTTTGCAGTGATGTGGAGTGGGTCCCCAAAATGTCAGAGATCCAAGAACCTTCAAAGGCATTAACACAAGCTCTCTTGTCCCATAGCCCCTTGAGTCTTACCCGAACTGGGCATAAGATGAAGATTTTTTCATGTAATTTGACAGGAAGGCTGTATGTACCTTTTTATGTGGGTCATAAAAAAAAATAAAAATTTTTTAAAAACATGGAGAAACATGAGAAATTCGTCATAGCAACGGGGCTGCCTCTCCTATTTTTAAAAAGTGAGCTGTTCCCTCCTCCTCTTAGGACAGAAAGTTTATTTTCCTGCAGAGGCCTCTGACTCAGAGACAAGCCCAGAACTCAGTCCACTGCCTCTAAGGGAGGGGTGAGGGTCTTGGGGATGCTCAGAGCCCCGGGCCGCAGGTCCCCTTCAGCTGGCATGGCCTCCGGGCACCCAGATGCCCCTGACGTTGCTGCTCGCCACTCGGGCTTCCTGCTCTGTGAGCATCCACATAGCCGCACTGAGGCAGGCATCTTCTGACAGCTCACCTTGTAGGAACACAGCTGGATGACTGAGCTGGTTCTGTAAATATCAAAATATTTCCTGGCCAGTTGGGAAAACCCAGCTACCCTGGACCCTCTCCAAGGAACACCTCTGATCCGAGAACTAAAGTGGTAGCAACAGGCTAGGGGGGGTGGGGGTGGGGGGGTGGGACCCAGAGCCTTGACTCAGGGCTGCCTCCTAATTGGTCAGAGCTCATATCCTTGCAGATGAGAAAGAGGGTATTCCTGCAGGCTGAGGGCTTTGAAACAGCAATGGAAGATTGAGAACATAGCCTGAATTTGGATCCTGCCCTACCACTTACGAGTTTTGTGACCTAAAGCAAGTGGTTTGACCTCTCTGTGGCTCAGTTTCCTCTCAGAGGTAATAATAGTAACAGAGAGTTGTGGTAGGGATAACTTACCTTAACCCAAATAAAGTTAGCATAGCAGACACATAGCAGACTCTCAGTAAATTTTTATTATTATTATTATTACTACTATTAACATCATCTCCTTCTTCTTATCCCTCATAAAAAAAATGTGTGACCATATCTTAGGAACAAAGCAATAAAATCAGAATCTAGCTCCATCAATTATCAGCCAAGACCTTGGGCAACTTACAACACTGATTTCTCATCTGTAAAATAGGGATAATAATAGCCCCATAATTTATTCTATTATTGATGCTGGGAGAGATTGAGGGCAGGAGGAGAAGGGGGTGGCAGAGGAAGAGATGGTTGGATGGCATCACTGATTCAATGGACATGACTTTGAGCAAACTTTGGGAGATGGTGAAGGACAGGGAAGCTTGATGTGCTGCAGTCCGTGGGGTCGCTGAGTCGGACGCGCCTGAGCAACTGAACAACAACAATAATATAATAAAGCATACTCAGATTTTGGCTTATGGTGAGTGTTCCTAAACACTGGCTGTCATTATTATCAGAAATCAGAAAACTATAACCCATAGCCAAATATGGCCACTGCCTATTTTTGTAAATAAAGTTTTATTAGAACACACCCCCGCCCATTTATTTACAAATCATCTCTGGCTGCTTTAATGCTACAACCACAGAGCTGAGCAGTTGCAGCAAGATACTGAATGGCTCACAAAGCCTGCAATATTTACTCTCCTACCCTTTCAGAAAAAGTTTGCCTGATTCGTATCATTCTTCCCTTCTTTAATAGCTATAATTACCATACATGTACATATCATCTCCCTCAGTGGACTGTACATAAGATTTGCTTTCCAGGAATCACCTAGCAACCCGTGGCTGGGTTTCCGTGGTCCCAAAACCTCATCAAGTTATTCACGGTAATAACGTACAGAGAGAGGGTCCGTAGCTTCCTGCGACCCGTGAGAAGAACACAATCACAGGACCATGAGCATTTGAGGAATTGGCCCAGGTCTAAGTCAACACCCTCCTTTATTTTCCCGGGTCCGCCTGTCTCAGACAGTCCCAGTCTAGGACACCGGGACACCAAGGCTTCGAGACTGAGGTTTCGCTCTGTGTTGCTCTGTTGCCTGTTCTGAGCGGTTGCCTGCCTCCTGCTCCAGAATTGTTCTGTGTTCCTTTTGTGTGAGGTTGGGCTGAGAGAAACAGGGCCCAAGAGCTCATCTGGAATTCAGCAAAGGAAACCTGTGCCTTATTCACCCTCGAAAGATGACTTCCCACATCCGATTGCCTTCACTCCTTTGGGAGGCAGGCAGGAGGACCTGCCATTCCTCATCGGTTTAACAGGATCCGGGTGGTGTGGTGGTGTGGTACAGAAGACCGCACACAAAGGGGTTGGCAGACCTCCCCGATCTGGAGGATCTTGCTGGCCATGCTTCCTGACTTCGTTTCATGCCCACAGATAAAAGGCTTCGATTTCCACTGTTTGAGGCATGGTGGTTCCAAAACCCTAAATGGGCTCTGATATCACCTAAAAGGACCAGGCTGGACTCAGCAGTCGGCAGTCCCTGCCTTGACTGGAGGTCATCAAACGTCATGACATCCAAACATCCTGACACCGCCGCCACCGGCATGTCCTGTCCTCAGCTCTGTCTCTCTTGTTTCTTCCTGACACACTATCGGTGACAGCCGGAGGACAAATGCCCTGCTGGGACTCAGCAAGCATCCCCAGGGTCGCCCAGGTCAGGTGAGGACAGAAGTTGCTCCCCAGCTTGCAGGCACCGTGAAACCCAGGACCATGTCTGTCTAACTTTCTGCTCAACTGCAGCACCTCAAACAGCCCCAGCATATCACCTAGAAACCAGTGTTCGGATGGCAGAGTCTACAAAATCCTGCTGTCTGAGGAAGGAGAGCCGGGATCAGGACTCAGGCTTCAAGGTGTCACATAATGATAATGACACAGATATGACAAGGCATCATTTTTTCTCTCATTTACTGGAATATGACTATGACTCTGAACTTGGGCTCCATGCCCGGCGCCTCCCACCACCGCCAGGAAATCCACTGATGGTCTCTGAGGAGGCCATTAACACATAACATCCTATGTGTGGGTGCCTGGGTTTTTTTTAGGGGGGTGGGGTCCAACATTTTCATCAGAGTTTTGAGACAGTTCCAGAACTTCAAATGGTTTTAAACATGAGATCACAAGTCTGATGCATAGCTCTGTCCCTAATGTCTAGTATGATAGCTTTGCACAACAGGTGCTCTGGAAATGTTTACTGGATGAATCAATCAATCACTGAAAGACTGTTTAAAACCACAGGCTGCCAAACTGCCTGATAATCAGATTTCCTGGATGGTCAAACCCCACCAAACTGGAACTTGGGAATAACTTGAACGGATTCTTTTTCTGTCTCTAGGAAGGGAGAAGTACATTAATAATGATACAAAGAAGAATGTGCAATGAGTGACAATGAAGGGTACCCACTGCCGGCCAGCAAAGTGTTCACAGAGCCGCCATTTCTTGCTCCCAGCACTGAAGCAGGCTTCCCAAAGAACTTCACAAAGAAGATGCTTTCTCTTCCCAGACAGGTGTGGTCTGCACGACGAAAGTAATGGAACTGCATCTCTTGAAAGACAATCTGGGAATCTAATTAGCCATTTCTTACTTGCCTCTGATCAACCTCAACATTTTTTTCCCTCAGACCAGCTAAAAAAACACACATCTTAAAATTCATTGAATTCACTAAAGAAGTTTACTTTGTAAATAATATTACCAGAGGATGCATTGACTGGGCACTTATATGTACCACAAGGGTGAGTGGTGAGCAGAGACGGGTACATGGGTCCAGGACATTTTTGGAAAGCAATCTGGTAAGTGGCATATAAGCATTCTTAATCTTAGGCAGAGTAGTTGCCCTTCCAGGGCTTTGTCCTAAGAAGGGCATCAGCATTGTCCTCGGAGACTCATTTTCCAGACACATACAGCTAAACGTGATTAAGAATGGCGAGGAAACAGAAAACAATGCAAGACTTCAGCAGTCGGTGTTCAGTTCAGTTCAGTCGCTCAGTCGTGTCTGACTCTTTGTGACACCATGAACTACAGCATGCCAGGCTTCCCTGCCAGTCCGTCACCAACTCCCAGAGCTTGCTCAAACTCATGTCCATTGAGTTGGTGATGCCATCCAACCATCTCATCCTCTGTTGTGCCCTTCTCCTCCTGCCTTCAAAGAGAATGGACAAGAGAGGATGAGATGGTTGGATGGCATCACCAACCTGATGGACATGGACACCAGCAATGCAAGACTTTAACAGTCAGTGTTAGTTAAACAAATTGTAGCATACGCATATGAAACATTAAATCAAATAAAATCATGTCTTGAAAATATTCTCAAAGCTTCATAAAAATTTAAAAATGTTTGTTCTTCAAAGGATAGCATCAAGAAAGTGAAGACAGCCTACAGAATGGAAGAAAATATTTGCAAATCATGTATCTGATAAGAGACTTGTATCTAGAATATTAAAAGAACTTTTATAACTCACTATAAAAGGAAAAATCACCTAATTTAAAGATGGCCAAGTGATTTAAATAGACATGTCTCCAAAGAAGGCATAGAAATGGCCAGTAAGCACAGATGAAGATGATCAACATCATTAGTCATTTAGGGAAATACAAACCAAAACCACAGTGAAATACCACTTCACACCCACTAAGGTGACTGTTAATAAGTGTTGCAGAGGGTGTGGAGAAAAAGGAACCTTCACACCCTGCTGATGGGAACATAAAATGATGCAACTGCTTTGGGAACATATTCTTCAGGTCCTAAAAAGGAGAAACAGGGTCACCGAGCCGCTGCTGCTGCTAAGTCACTTCAGTCGTGTCTGACTCTGTGCGACCCCATAGACGGCAGCCCGCCAGGCTCCCCCATCCCTGGGATTCTCCAGGCAAGAACACTGGAGTGGGTTGCCATTTCCTTCTCCAATTCGTGAAAGTAAAAAGTGAAAGTGAAGTTGCTCAGTCATGTCCGACACTTAGTGACCCCATGGACCGCAGCCTACCAGGCTCCTCTGTCCGTAGGATTTTCCAGGGTTACCATAGGAGCCGGCAATTCCACTGCTAGGTATGCATCCAAGAGAAATGAAAATGTGATGTCCACACAAAAATTTAGACACAAATGTTCACAGCAGCGCTTGTCATCCAAAAAGTAGAATAAACAAAATGTGGTCTCTCCATACAATGAGCAATCAATCACTCAACCATAAAAAGAAAATGAAGTACTGGTACCTGCTATGATGAGCATGAACACTGAGCATTATGCTGAGTGAAAGCCAGACATGAAGGGCCACACAGTGAATGATTCCATTGATGTGAAATATCAAGAAAAGGCAAACCTAGAGACCGAAAGTAGACTACTGGTTGTCAGGAACTGGAGTAAAATGGAAAACGAAAGCAAATGCATAATATACCTCCTTTTGAGGCAACAAATATGTTCTAGAATTGACTCTAGTAATAGTTGCAAAATTTTGTGAACACACTGAAAAAGTCATGGAAATAAACACCGGGTGAATTGTGTGGTGTATGAATTATATCTCAACAAAACTATTTTATATGTATTGAAAGAGTAGTGAAAGGGTTAGTTGTTCAGTCATGTCTGACTCTTTGTGACCCCCATGGACTGTAGCCTGCCAGGCTCCTCTGTCCATTGGAATTCTCCAGGCAAGAATACTGGAGTGGGTAGCCAATCCCTTCCAGGGGATCTTCCCAACACAGGGATCAAACTTTGGTCTTCTACATTGCAGGCAGATTCTTTACTGTCTGAGCCACCAGGGCATATTGAGTATATTGCATATAAATACATGTAAGTATAGATTAAGTATATATTTTTATATAATATGTAAATATTTATTAGGTAAATGATGCTTGGTGAATATTATATAAAAACACTCTCGAAATAGTAGAGTGATACTTCTCAGACCTACCCACCAAATGGCAAAGAAGAGTGAATACATAGCTCTGAGGGTCGAGAGTAGAGGTTAAGCCACAAAGCCTCATGGCTTAGTTACCAAATTCCAGCACATTTTGCCTTCCACTTCAAAATATGGCCATGTTAATTTTAATATAAAACTTATTTTCTCCACATTCATGAATAAAATTGATCCTCTAGGAAGGAAGAAAAAATATGTAGTAACATATGAAAATGGTCATAACATAATGATAAGTGGAATAAAGCAGATATAAAGCTCTGTGCATTCTTGATCAGTCACTAAGTTGTGTCCAACTCTTTGCGATCCCATGGACTGCAGCATTCCCAGCTTCCCAGGTCCATCACCAACTCCCAGAGTTTGCTCAAACTCATATCCATTAAGTCGGTGATGCCATCCCTCCATCTCATCCTCTATAAAGCTCTGTGCATTCTTGATCAGTCACTAAGTTGTGTCCAACTCTTTGCGATCCCATGGACTGCAGCATTCCCAGCTTCCCAGGTCCATCACCAACTCCCAGAGTTTGCTCAAACTCATATCCATTAAGTCGGTGATGCCATCCCTCCATCTCATCCTCTGTCATCCCCTTCTCCTCCTGCCTTCAATCTTTCCCAGTATCAGGGTCTTTTCTAATGAGTCAGTTCTTCACATCTGATGGTCAAATATTGGAGCTTCAGCTTCAGCATCAGTCCTTCCACTGAATATTCAGGGTTGATTTCCTTTAGGATGGACTGGTTTGATCTCCTTGCCGTCCAAGGGACTCTTCAGAGTCTTCTCCAGCACAATTCAAAAGCGTCAATTCTTTGGGGCTCAGCCTTCTTTCTGGCCCAACTCTCACATCCATACATGACTCCTGGAAAAACCATAGCTTTGACTATGTGGATCTTTGTCAGCAAAGCCAACATATTAGCAGTGGTTATCTCTGGGTTGTGGAATTGCAACCTTCTTTAGCTTCCTGACATCTTTTTTCCTTTTCCATATTCACAGTAGATGTTACATAATATTAAAGAATAAGCATTTTTAAGTCCAACAATAAGACCCTGGCAGGAAGACAACAGGCAGTGTTTTTCTGGAGACAGCTTGGCCCAGCCACTTCTCCGATGGGAGCTCACTGACACCCCTGGACCACAGCTGGGCCAAGCAGGATGACACGTGCACTGTGGAGACTCCCAGCATGCCTTGATTTCTGCAGGTGCCAGTGGAGAATGTGGGTTTCCTCCCAGAGGAGCAAAGAGATCAGAGGCTTTGCAAAGTTCCGGGAATGCAGACAAGCAAGCTCATCACTACGTGGCAACAGCTTAAGGACAAGACAGGATGTCAGGGACAGAGCTCTGGGCCGGGTGGACCTCAGGAGGCAGATGTGCCCCCCTTCCAACAGGCTGGATGACCTCAGTCAAATAAGTCATCATCTTTCTCCAGGCCTCAGTTTCCCCCTCTGTAAAATGAGGCCCCTGGGTCCTAGTCCCAATGATTTGTGATTCTGTGGTCACACATCTGAAGTATTTTTCTTTGCACTGTCCTTGTAACAAACAGGTGGAAGTTCTTCCATATTGACTGCCTAGCACAGCCCTTGCCCCAGGAATCTCAAGGGCCATTCTGCCCCACCAAGGCAATCTCTACGTTGAGTGACACTTGTCTAGTGGAAGAAGGCTTTTCAGAGCATTGCATCTCCATCCTCTGCACCTCTGAATTCGGTCAAGTGTGAGGTTATTTCCTGATCATCAGCCAGGTGCCAGGCGTTGGTGCTGTGCCCGTGAATAAAATAGGTACTATCCTGCTCTCTCGGGGCACATGGGATCAACCATAACTACCAGTGACAGACCCCTCTCCTGCTCCAGAGGGGGGTTCACACACAGTACTGTGTTATAAGCTTTCACACCAACACTTAGAGGCTGATACCATCATTCACATTTCACAGCTAAGAAAACTGAGGCCCAGAGTAATGAAGTGCTTTGCTGACGGTCACAGAGCAAACAAGTGGTAAGGTTCCAACCGTGGTCAGTTATACCTCCAAGGTACTTGTGATTTACCAGTGGTTCTTTTTTTAAAATTGAAGTATATTTGATTTACAATGTCATGTTAAATTCTGCTGTATAGTAAAGTGATTTCGTGCACATGTATACACTTTTAATATTCCTTTCCATGATGGTTTATCGTAGGATGTTGAACGTAGTTCCCTCTGCTCTACGGTAGGACTTTGTTGTTTATCCATTCTATACATAATAGTTTGCATCTGCTAATCCCAGTTCATTACTTCTCCACCCTGTCCCCCAGACTTAGCAACCACAAGTCTGGTCTCTATATCTGTCAGTGGTTCTTAACTTTACTGTTCAGGCAGAACAAAAACACCTTAAGATCCACCCAATCTCAACCTTGGTAAGATTGTAAGAAAGACCTGGAGGACAACAAAATCAGTTATAACAAACTTGATGCTGAAGCTATTGACTTCATAAGTGCAAACTATGAATTTGTACAAATGAATCTACATGATAAAACAATAGCCTATAATTTGAATGAGACACTAAATATGTGTGGAATCACAACGTGAGAAAATTATTCTTTCCAATTCTCTTTCAAACCTTCTAATTACACCCAGGAGAAAACATCCATCTGATGCTGTCCACCTGTCTTTAACATCTTCTCCCAAACTTGCTAATTTCCTTCCATAACAAAGAAAGAGTAGGCTTCAGGCTCAGAGCCTGCAGGCAACAGTATCCAGTTAACATGTAATAACTGTTCTATTGTTTATCAGAGGGTTGTGGATATTTTATGCTTACCTTCCATTTGAGGAACATGATAACTGGTTTTCTGTTTACTGTGCTCATATAAATTTTCCTTTTGAGCTACATTTACTGATTTTCTTAAATGAGTACCTTTAATCATACTTTTAAATGAGTAAATTTAAAGAAAAATATTAAATTCACGACACCATAGAGGTGGTATACAACCAGGGCAAAAATAAAAAAGGTGGCATTGAAACGATTGAGGCTTGAGAAACACTGCCCCATGAAATTAAAAATAACTCAGCCATGTAATTATATTGTCCTGAAAGTATATTGCAAGTTACTTAAATAGCACACATTCACAGTAGCCCAACACGATTAAAGCAGGTTTTTTGAGGGCTTACGTATGCAGTTTCTGTAGCAACAGAGATATAAGTGAATCATATTCAAACCACTAGACCTATGTGCCTGAAAGTCTAATTATTGGAAAATTATAGACCTAAGAAACACAGCTATGCCTCACTGCACACCACAGGTTTGACCGAATACCTCATGGTAATTGGATAAACCCTGTCTTCATAGAAGCTGTATAGAAAGGAAGAACCCTTCCCCCAGCTGTGGCTCCTCAACCGTCTGTGTATGTGGAATTGCATTTATTCATTCACTCACTCATTCATTCAACCATCCATTGCAGTGTTTACCCAGCCTCTGCGATATGCCATGGAAATACCAAGGACTGCAGTGAGCCTCCCGTCCAGGAGGGGGCGACAGACGTGAAGCACGGCCTCACCTGCCGGAGTGCCTAATAGCCAAATGGGCTCAGAAGAGAGCTCTGTCCTTCGAAAGCAAGGAACAGAAGGAACTTGCCGATCCTATAGGTGGTCACGGAAGGTTTCCTGGAGGAAGTGACCATCAGGTTGCAATCTAAAGCAGGAACAGAAATTAAAAGAGGTGGGAGGAGAGAGGGGTGAAAGGGCAGGTATGTCCACGTACATGAATGAGCTTTCATGCCCACACACCCCTCCCAAAGTGAGTATCTCACCCCAGTGCCGCCACCGAAGTGTGATCCTTGGATTCAAAGATACGTGTTTCGTGTCTCGAGTCTAAATGCAAGCCAGCAAGGGTATTTGTTCTTCAGTGGGGAAGAGGCTATCCAACCCCAACACTGAGGAAAAACTGAGAGATGCTGAGAGGGTCTCCGATGCCTGCCTCCCTGTGGGATTTGAAAGAGTGATTTTGACCACGGAGAACTTATCATAGGCACCAACATACTGGGTCTCAGCCAGGGCTGCGCTTGGAACTCTGGGAAGTTTTCAAGTGTGCAAGCCCAGGAGACACCCAGGCACAATCAAGTTATGCCCAGTCCGTTAAATTAGACTCCCTGGGCGGGGCGCAGGGGGGCTGTCTCGTGACCAGGAAAGTTTAAATCTCCCCTGCGTGTACATGCTTGCATGCTTAATCCTGTCCGACTCTTTGTGACCCTCTGGACTGTAGCCCACCAGGCTCCTCTGTCCATGGGATTTTCCAGGCAAGAATACTGGAGCGAGTTGCCATTTCCTCCTTCTTCCTTGCCATTTCCTTCCTCCCTGGGATCTTCTGACCCAGGGATCGAACCTGCATCTCTTACTTCTCCTGCATTGGCAGATGGGTTCTTCACCACTATGCTACCTGGGAAGCTCCCAGAGGAGTCCAATATGTGGCGAAGGCTGAGAACCACTGAGGGAACCCAGTCCTACGGAGGATTCAAACCTAGAGAAATTTACTGAGCACCTACCACAGGCCAGGCGACGGGCAGGGTGGAAGGTGATGGGAATCGGATCATTTAAGAATCACTAATGGGCTTCCCTTGTGGCTCAGTGGTAAAGAATCTTTACCTGCCAAGGCAGGAGATGCAGGTTCGATCCTCGGTCCAGGAAGATCCCACATGCCATGGAGCAACTGAACCCGTGCTCCACGGCTACCGAGCCTGTGCTCTGGAGCCCAGGGACAGCAGCTATTGAGCCCACACGTCATGACTACCAAAGCCTGGATGCCCTAGAGCCCGTGCTCTGCACCAAGAGAGGTCACTGCAGTGAGAAGCTCATGCCCTGCAAGGAAGAGTAGCCCCTGCTCCCTGCAACTGGAGAAAACAAAGACCCAGCACAGCCAAAAGCAAATAAATAAAGTATATATATATGCGTGCGTGTGTGCCAAGTTGCTTCAGTCATGTCCAACTCTGCAACCCGATGAACTGCAACCCTCCAGGCGCCTATGTGCCTGGGATTCTCCAGGCAAGAATACTGGAGTTGGTTGCCATTGCCTTCTCCAGGGGATGTTCCCGACCCAGGGATCAAACCTGCATCTCCTGCAGGTCCTGTATTGCAGGCATATTCTTTACCACTGGAGGAATCACCTGGGAAATTAAATGGCCTGGGGATGTCCACGTGGGACTCAGAGCAGGAGAATGTGAGTGGACAAGCCTAAGCAAGTGGAAAGCCTGAGCAAGAGGTCTTCGGAGCTGACCCCCCCAGAGCTGCCCTGGTGGCTCAGCAGTAAAGAATATACCTGCAATACAGGAGTTACAGGAGGTGCGGGTTTGATCCCTGGGTTGGGAAGATTGAATATGTATACATAAATATATAAAGAAACACTAGGGAAGCACAGAGCCCAGGTAAAGATGAAAGGTACTCTGGTCACATGAGCTGCCTGGGGGATTTGATTAAAACTCATTCTTATGCAGCACTTCTGGGCTGGAGCCCAAGAGCCTGCCTTTCCAAAGCGCTCCCTTGTGTCACTGCAGGACTGAGAACCAGAGGCGGGTGGCAAGGTTCTGAAGGAAACCTCTCAGCCCTCAGCTTCTCCCCACCGTTTCTCCACCACGGACAGTCCTGAGCATCATCTGGAGGTGAGAACAAACTTCAGGGAAGGAACAAAATGCCCCTTCGCCACCTGCCAGGTGTGGATCTGTGTCCCCCAGACCCCAAAACTCCATGACGGCCTCCAAGCACCACCCCACACACACCCCTGGAGTGTGGGGGAGATCTTGGGAAGAAAGAGAAGGGAAGCGGATGGACGCGGGGTGATGAGTGGACAGTTGTCATAAAGACTAAACCATCTGCATGGCAGCAGCACCTCGCTGCCTGTGGAGTACCCCATCTGGGGCCAGAACAAAGGCAGAGAAATTCAAGGGGCTTCAGAGATCAAAACAGCCTCGGAGGCTCTCCTGCTGCATGCCTTCATTTCTAATTAATCCCCTGTCCTTGGCAAATCAATTGTGCCTGTTTTGCAGTCAGTACTCCAAGGGCAAGGTATGAGGTAGAAGTTGGAACAAGAGGTCTTTTTTGGGTTTTTTCCCTGCATTGCTATGGCTCCAAAGCAGGAGTCACGTTGTTGTTGTTTTTCTTTTTTTTTTGCCATGCCTCACGGCACTCAGGATCTTAGATCCCTGACCACAGATCCAACTGGTGCCCCCTGCATTGGAAGCTCAGAGTCTTAGCCACTGGACTGCAAGGAAAGCCTGAGCAAGAGGTCTTCAGAGCTGACCCCCAGGGCAGTGAATTCATGGAGAGAGGGCAGTGGGCTCAGCCCTGACCCATTCAGCAGGGCCAGAAAGGAATGGATCAGGGGACAGGAATGCTTGCTGAGGCTAGGCTGGTCACAAGAAGTGGTGGACTTGGGGGTGGTGTTAGCAGAGGCAGCCCTGGGGACTAGAGACAAATGGACACTCTGTCTCCACTCCCCCCCCCCCCCCAAATAGGTTGGCAGCTACTCGGTTTCACTGCCAACCAGAAATGCAGACCCATTTCCAGACGATGTGCTACAGTTTCATTGTGTTTTTGAAAATATCAAATATCTGAAAATACGTTTTGTTTCAAGGGGAAGTCTCCTGGCTTAGAGAAGTCGGCTCAAATTGTTTTGAAACATCGTGCCGTCCATCCAAATATGCCTTGGGAACCACAAAGGACATGCAGACTGTAACGTGTAAGGATGTGTAACCTCTGAGAGAGTGGACTGGAGGAAGGACCTGGGAAATTAAGTGGCCTGTGGCTGGGGACGTCCACACAGGGCTCAGAGCAGGAGAATGTGAGTGGACAGTTTCTGGAATGCCAAGGGAAGTACTCCTGAAGCCCCCAGAAATCGCTGGGAGAGACTTTGAGGGGAAGTAAGGCCCTGTGAGCAGGGACTGAGTGCCCTTGTAAACAGAGAGTTCTGCCCCCCCAGCCCCGCTGGTATCACTCCGTGAATGTCTTAGCACCAGTACTAACTGGGCACATACTACGTGCTGACACCATGCCAAGTGCTTTACGTGTATTACTGCATTTAGTCCTCACCACTACCCTGTGAGGTGGGAATGGCTATTAGTCCCACTTCTGTTGTGGTTGTTTAGTCGCTCAGTCATGTCCGACTCTCTGAGACCCCATGGACTGTAGCCAGGCTCTTCTCTCCATGGCATTCAACAAGCAAGAAGACCAGAGTGGGTTGCCATTTCCTCCTCCAGGAGATCTTTCCAACCCAGGGTCGAAACTAAGCCTCCTTCATTGCAGGCGGACTCTACCACTGAGCCACCAGAGAAGCCTCTACTTTACAGATGGAAATCAAGGTTCCATTAAGTGACTCACTCAAGTCACTCAGCTAGGGAAGGCAGAGCCGGGACTCAGACGTGGACAGTCTGGCTCTAGAATCTGTTTCTCTTTACTGTAGGCAAACCCCCCCCCCCAGCCTAAATCCCGAAGACCCTTGGGCAGAGCGCAGCACACAGTGGGTGCTCAGAAAATGTCTGTTTCATTGAGCAAAGTCTCAGGGGATTAGATCTATTAGAATCCAATGCTGTTATTTCAACGGTTTTGTGTTCCTATTTCGAGAACTGGTTAGTAGCTTCTGCTGGGGCAGGTCCTCCCCCAGGTAACGGGTCGGAATCACCCAGGCATGGTCTGTAATGAGCAGGAGACCCCAGGGGCTTCCCTGGAGGCCCAGTGGGTAAGACTCCCAACACAGAGGGCATGGGTTCGATTACTGGTTGGGGAACTCGGCTCCTGCATGCTGGGGGGCACAATCGAAAAAGAGAGAGAAGGAGCCCCAGCCTCCCCTGACTCCACAGGGTCTTGCTTCTAATCTGTCTCCAGCCTTTCCACCCTATGCCAGCAATAAGGCTCTGCCTCCCTCCTGGGCTACATCTTCAACTTCCAGGTCTATCTCTAGGAGTCTGTGTCAGCATTTGGAGCCTTCAGAGTAACTTCTCTGGCAGGGGCGTTTACCTAAAAGGGGACAGAGGGGGTTATCTGCACAAAGCTAAGCATTGCGGGCGTTTGAACCCCTTTTGAATTTCTCTTGGGACATTTGAAGCCATTAGATGGGAATTTCCACTGTCTGGGAGGCAGTTTCCACCTGTGGGAATTCCAGTCCCCCACCTGCTGCTCATTACCATATGGGAGATGAACAAAACAGGACAGGCTCCCAAGCCATGCAGCTGCCGTTGCTGAAATTGGCCACTGAGCCCAAATACGGGCTTTTCTTTTTTTGATTTAATTGAAGTATACTTGATTTATAGCGTTGTGTTAATTACTGCTGTGCAGCCAAGTGATTCAGTTACACATACACATGCTCCTTTTTATATATTCTCTTCCATTATGGTTTATCATAGGGTACCGACTATAGTTCTCTGCACTATACAGTAGGACCTTGTTGTTTATCCATTCTCTATATAAAAGCGTGTATCCACTAACCCCAACCTCCCACTCCAGCCCTCAGCCAACTCCCCTCCTCTTGGCAACCATCAGTCTGTTCTCTGGGTCCATGATTCTGTTTCACAGACAGGTTCATTTGTGTCATGTTTTATTTTATTATTGTTTCTGACCACTCTGTTCGGCCTTCGGGATCTTAGTTTCCCAACCAGGGAGTGAATCCGGGCCTCAGCAATGAAAGTGCCGAGTCCTAAGCGCTGGACCCCCAGGGAATTCCCTGCGTCATGTTTTAGATTCCGAGTGTGAGTTGTACCATTTGTTATTTGTCTTTCTCTTTCTGATTTGCTTCACTTAGTATGATGATCTCTCATGGCATCCATGTTTCGTAAATGGTATTATTTCCCTCTTTTTTTTTTTTTTTTTTTATTTCCCTCTTTTTATGGCCGAGTAGTATTCCATTTCACATGTGTAACACATCTTCTCTATCCATTCATCTGTTGATGGGCATTTAGGCTGTTTTCATGTCTCAGCTATTGTGGATACTGCTGCTATGGACATAGGGGTGCATGTATCTTTTTGAATTGGAATGTTGTCTGCATATATGCCCAGGAGTGGGATTGCTGGATCACATGGTAATTCTAGTTTTAGTTTTCTCAGGAAGCTCCATACGGTTTTCCACAGTGACTACACCAACACGCGTTCCACCAACAGTGTAGGAGGGTTTCTCTTTCTCCACACCCTCCCCAGCACCAAATGCAGGCTTCTTTTTTTTTTAGTTCTAGTTCCAGATCTGCTGATAAACATTCACTCATTTGTTCATTCACTCATACACTCATTCAACAAGTATTTGCGGCACCTGTTTTATGCTAAGCACGGAGGTAGGTGCTAGGGAAGTCATGCAAAACCGAAGGGTCTCAGTGAAATTAATGCTCAGGAGGTCAGATATCTTCTCTGAACCTCAGCTTCTTTTTCTGTAAGGTGGTGGGGGTGCTGATGAAGACGTGAGATCCCTTTTCCTCCACTGTGCAACTAATCCCCATCTCTAGAGGAAGAGCATCCTGGCACCACAAAAGGAGGACTGGAAAAATAGAGTCAGGATACAGCCTTCTGGTTGAATGCTCCTGGCTAGGTCACTTCCCCACCCGGGACCTCAGCTTCTTCATCAGTAAAATGAGAGGGCTGGACTGCATGGTTTTAAGAGCTCATCTTGCTCTAACCGTCTGTGATTCTCTGATTCAAATATTCATGATTCTAGCATAAGACTACCCTGTAACTCCAGGAATGGACCTCCTTCTGTTCTGGGAGCAAATCTCCTCCTCACAGGATGACTTTCATCATGAAAGCAGCAGGAAGAGACTCGTGACGTGAGCATGAAGGGGTGTGGGGGCCTCTCCTAGGAACTGGTCTCCCAGGATCCCCAGAATCACTACATTTATCTTCCCCATCATGCTCTTAATCTCTGAAAATTTAATAGCACGACCATAAACTGCCTAAAGAACACAGCTGACCCGTCACCAATAAATCAGAAACTCCCGGTGATGCTCTGGGATAAATGATAGCCCCTCGGATCAGTGGGCAGATGAGCTGGGGATGTTTGATGAACCCAGGAAAGATCTCAACCCGCACCTTGCTGGGGTGGGAGGCATTGCTATGAAGTCAGGGAGTGTGCTGAGTGGATCAAGAGGCCCCCGGAGTCATCCCTGGGTGTTTGGACAGAACCGGACTGATGCTTTCAAACTGTGGTACTAGAGAAGACTCTTGGACTGCAAGAAAATCAACCCTGAATATTCATTGGAAGGACTGATGCTAATATTGAAGCTCCAGTACTTTGGCCATCTGATGCAAAGAGCGGACTCACTGGAAAAGACCCTGATGCTGGGAAAGATTGAAGGCAGGAGGAAGGGGACAACAGAGGATGAGATGGTGGGATGGCATCACCGACTCAATGGATGTGAATTTGAGCAAGCTCCAGGAGATAGTAAAGGACAGGGAAGCCTGGCTTGCTGCAGTCCATGGAGTCACAAAGAGTTGGGTGCATTTAAGCGAACGAACAACAACAGACCCAAGCTTTCCCAGTCACAGCTGACCCTATTTTACCTGGAAAATAAACATCCAGAGGGAGAAAAAAAAACAACCCAGGGTGTATGGTCAGGCCATTCAAGGTGGTTGTTCTCCTGTTCCCTGTGCCTCCCCTGCTTCACCTGCACCATCTCTGGTCCCGCAACCTGTGCCTGCCCCCTGCTCCCGCTACTGCTGGTTCTAATCCTTAGCCCCGAAAGGCTCCACCTACAGTTTACTAATAGGAAACACCTGCCCTGGAGATGGGCATTAACCTGAAGGACTGTGAGGAGCACGTGTCCGAGCGGCTGGTTGCCCTGGTAACCGAGCTGACGTCAGTTCCCCCCATAAGCGGTCGGTCCTTCCCCCACCCCCAGTGGCGAAGATGGTCACGCTGTAGCGATCACCGCCTGCCGCATACAGTGGTGTGTTGCTCCAAGACCTGGCTCCGGACGTGTGAGGTCTCCTGTCCAATGGACCATGAATGTCCCTGTCACTGTCTCTGGGCTCTTTCTTCGGTCTCAAGGCTAGACAACTACAAGGCTCGCAGGCCTGCAGCATGCAGCCCAACGTGGGGTTATGGAAAGAGACATGGACTTAGAAACCTGAATTACAAGCCCGGCCCCTGTCAGAGTCCCCCTGCTTAGCCAGCTCGTTCGTCTGGAAAGTGAGGATCCCGGGAAACGAAGAGGCATCCTACTTTTCATTTGACTGTGCTGGGTCTTAGGTGCAACACTCGGGAACTTCAATCTTCGTTGTGGCCTCTCAGTGGTAAGCTCTGACCGGCCCCATTTTACACAGAAGAGGAAAAATAGAGGCTCAGAAAGACAAAGTGACCTGTCCAGGTTTTCGCAGCAAGTTGGGATTCAACCCAACGCCCGAGCCCTTGATGCCTGGCTTTCTCTGCCCCAATGGGAGCCCTGGGAACTCTTTGGCTGCTTTTTCACTTTATGGGGGGTTAGTTGGAGCTCCTGGGGAGTCCCAACTGCACAGCCCACTCGGGGCCTCTGGGGGCTGGTCCACAGGCCGTTGTGACGCACACTGTCTTCTGCACGCCCTGGCTCTGCGTCCCTCCCACAGGGGCAACTCGAGACCAGGCAGAAGGGCAGCCGCTGACTGGGATCGGATGCTTTGGAGTCAGCTCCTATGGGTGCCGAGTCCAAGGACCTCCCTGCCACACCCTGCCTCGGCTGTTTGGAAACTGCAACAGCCTGTTGGATCATGGTAAGCAGCTGTGCTTGGGAACAAGTGAGGAGATGCATTTAGTGGTGGTTTATACTCAGCGAGGCACTGCTATGTGGTCACTGAATGCTTCTAAGTACATCGGGTTCCCAGCTGCCGTGTCCCCAAACTCGGCAGTCCCACGTCCTGGAGAGATACAGAGGGCTGCCTCTGTGCTTTCCAACCAACTAAGGAAATCACTGGTAACCCACAAGCTCTTCCTGAAAACCCTAGGTCTGGAGCCTAGGTTCTCCTTCGAGTCTTCCCTACAACCACAACGGAACAGCCCTCTTAGAGCTGAAAACCAATGCAATGGTTTTTAAACATGTAAAAATGGTTTTTAAAACATAAAAGACTTTTTCATATAAAGTCTTACACTAAGTCCCAACGCACAAAACAGATTAAAGGTGAGAGCAGAGATGACGATCCTAGTCCCTGCCTACACGCTACCTCTTGCCTCCCAAGCGAGCCCCAGGGCCCTGGCATGGAAGCCTGTGCCCCCAGGAACCCAGAAGGCCAAACTGTAGTCAGCCCCAGAAGAGATAAAGTCTGGCCCTGGGTTACCCAGGGAGGTAATGCAAATTTGAGGTTCCTTAACAGGAGGGTTGCTGAAAGCCCAAAGAGGAGGCAGATAGCCCTTGCCCTGGGCCAGTCTTGTTTTGAGGATTTGCCCGAAACTAGTAAATTTTGCTTGATTTGTTGGTTAGTAGTCATTCGGTTGGTTGGTTTGTGGGATTGGATGATTCATTCGTTGCTCATTGAATGGTTGAGTAGCTGGTTGGCTGGTTGACTTGTTCACTGATCAGTTGGCTAATTGGATGATGGTTGGTGGTTCCATTATCTGGGTTGTGTGGTTGGTTTCGCAGTTAGATGGTCAGTTCATTGATAAGATGATTGATGAGATGGTTGGTTGGTTCATCGGTTGGTTGAACAAATGAGGGTGTCACATCGTAGTGCTTTGGAAAAGGCTCTGAGACATGAAGGGGACATTTGCAAGAAGAGGCACTGAGCAGATATCCTGAGACATGGAGGGAAAAGTGATGATGTACTCAGAGTGACGGCTGGAACAGTAGCAACGAGACATCAACAGATGCCCATTGGCCTTCTTGAGTTGGGACGTGAGCAGATTAGCCGACCAGTGTGTGTCCTGTAGAAGCTGTAAAACCTGTTACACATGTCGGCGGTCCTCTCCCCCGACACCCCACCCGGGCTCCCAGTGCCTCTAGTTTCTGCCTTCTCTGCCCCCAAACAACCCTGCTCTTCAGTGCTGTACTTACCCTGGGCTGTCAGCGATGGATCACAGCTCAGCGTGCTTCTTGTTGTTGTTCAATGACTCAGTTGTGTCTGACTCTGTGCAATCCCATGGACTGTAGCATGCCAGGCTCCTCTGTCCTCCACTCTCTCCCCAGATTTGCTCAAACTCATGTCCACGGAGTCGATGATGCCATCCAACCATCTCATCCTCTGTCGCCAGTGTTGGAATATATATTTTTGAGAGAGCATGAAGGGGGATATTTCAGTCACCCTATAGCAGATGGGATTGGGATTTGAAGAAAAGATTCTTCTAGAACCCAATAGTCACGTCCTGGGTCGGAGTAAATGCTGCTCGCAACAATGGAAGCACTCATGTGATACTCAGAGTAACCTTCAGTACTAAGCACTGGTAGTGGTGGTTTAGTCGCTAAGTCATGTTCAACTCTTTTGCGACCCCATGGACTGTAGCCCGCCAGGCTCCTCTGTCCATGGGGAGTCTCCAGGCAAGATTACTGGAGTGGGTTGTCATTTCCTTCTCCAGGGGATTTTCCCAGGGATCGAACGTGGGTCTCCTGCATTGCAGGCAGATTCTTTACCATCTGGGCCACGAGTGAAGCCCTACTAAGCACTGGCATCATCTCCATTTTAAAGATGAAGAATCAGATGCAGAGGGGGCAGTGACCAAGTTCTGACAAGAGAGGAGGAGGGGGCCTGGACTTGAACCCTCTCTCCCAAACCTCACATTCTCTCATACCCCAAGATCACCCCATGAAGCCGCACTGTTCTGCAGCCTTGCAGCCCCTTCCTCCTCCCCTTGGGCTTCATACAAGTCCTGTATGAAGCTGGCGGGGAGCCCTGAGCACCACCCACCGGTAAGCCAGGGCCATGGCGGGCTGCACGTAGCGCCCGCCACCTGCAATGGCCCTGCCTAATGGGCTCTGAACTCAGTTCTGAAGCCACAATTAATTAATAGGAAAACTCCCAGCTGCGGCCACTTCAGGTGTTTATTTGCAAGATTAATGGCAGATGGGAAATAGCTGCTTCACCTTGGGACTGTTGGGGAAACCTGGGAACACCCGTGGAACAGCCCGTAAATACTCCTCAAGGCCATGCGTGTCTTCCGCCACACCCTGTGTTGTCAGAAATTAGTGTTTCTCTATCCACACTTTGCAAGGCTGAGGGGAACACGCCAGGGAATGGGCACGCTTGGTAACTGAGAGGATTTCAGGCTGCCTCCTCCCTCCTCCGTTTGTCCTTCCCAGGGACATGGGAAGAGGAGGTGCTTCAGGGGGCCCACCAATGGCTCCCCCTTCCTGTCTTCCTTCTTCAGAGGCCAGCTTGAAAAGCTTAATAAAATAGTAATTGTTCAGTTGCTAAGTCATGTCCGACTCTCTGTGACCCCACGAACTGTAGCCCAGCCAGGCACCTCTGTCCGTCAAGAATACTGGAGTGGGTTGCCAATTCCTTCTCCAGAGGATCTTCCCAACCCAAGGATTGAACCTGCATCTCCTGTGGCTTCTGAATTGGCAGGTGGATTCTTCACCACTGAGCCACCAGGTAAGCCCAATAATAATTAACTCAGCCCATATTATGGACTTTCTGTGAGGCAAGCCCTTCATCTTGGCAACAGCCCTATGAGCATGGAACAGTGACTGTGCCCCATTTCACAGGTGAGAAAACCAAGGCGCAAGATCTCAGCAATTTAGTGGAGGAGCCTAGACTTGAACCAGCGCACCCTGACACCAGAGATCTTCCACAGTCCCTGTAATGTGGGCTCCACAATTCTGACATCTTTCTGAGGGACGCTGCAGGGTGGTCCCTGGTCAGGACTAAATGAGGGAAGCAGGTCCTGGGAGTCTCCAGGGCTGGACCCTTGGAAACATCACCTGCCTCTGGGACTTCCCCACTTCCCTTAGAATCCACATTCCAACTGCCTGGTGGCCGAAGGCTCAAGCTCGTGGACAGACAGGAGCTTCCAGCCTCAGACCCTCCCCTTTCCAGCGCTTCTCCTAGGTCTTCTCTGAGCCTCAGTTTCTCCTCTTTTAAATGTTCGCTTAATACATTGTGTTTTGTTTTTGTGTTTGGCTCAGTAATAAGTACTCATGATAAAACAAAAGCCCCAACTGTACAAAAGAGGAAATTCTCCCACCTGTCTCCCCACCATCTCCGGGTTCTCCCCCTACCCACCCACCCAGCTGTAACCACTCTTGTGAGTTTCTCATGCATCCTCTGAAGCAGCTCCATCTAAGAGAACTTTGCAGTGATGGAGACCTCCTACACCCGTGCTTTCCAAAACGCGGGCTATTGAGCACTTGAACTGTGGTTAATGTGATGAGGATGTAACTTCTGCATTTTATTGGATTTTAATTCATTTAGATTAGCTGCCTGTGGCTGGGGGCTGCCATCTTGGACAGTGCAAGTCTGGAGACCTTGATGATAACTAATGTCAGCTGAGCTGTGAGGGCTTCCCGGGCGGCAAAGAATGTGGTAAAGAATCTACCTACCAAGCGGGAGACGCAGGAGACATGGGTTCAATCCCTGGGTCGGGAAGATCCCCTGGAGGAGGAAATGGCAACGCGCTCCGGTATTCTTGCCTGGGAAATCCCATGGACAGAGGAGTCTGGCGGGCTGCAGCCCACGGGACCACAGAGTCAGACTTGACTGACTGCACACAGACCCGGAGCAGTGACTTCGTGGCCGACCCTGTTTTAAGCACTTGCCACGTATTAACTCCTAATTCTCATAAGAATCCCGTGAGTAGGTACTAGATCCCCAGTGCTCCCTCTGGAGAGACTGAGGGGCAGCAAGGTTAAGTTCTTACAAACTCAGTCCACCAGGACATGCGGGAGCTGTGCTCGGAGCCCAAGCCACCTGACTCCAGAGCCTGGGATTTAGCTACATAAGCAGAGGTCATGAGACACGTAAGCCGCTTAAATGAGAATGGGTGTAATGAGCTTGGCACCATGCCTGGCCCAGCACAGGTGCTCGGGAACTCACCCGCCTCTTTAATCAGGTGTGGCCTCCCTGCTCTCTGTTTAGGCCCAACTGGTTCCCACCCCGGGCCCTGGCTTATGCTGTGCCCCCTGCAGCCCCTTGTTGGTATTTAGTCCTAAGTCGTTTCCAGCTCTTTGCAGCTCCACAGACTGTAGCCCGCCAGGCTCCTCTATCCATGGGATTCCTGAGAAAGGCAAGAATACTGGAGTGGGTTGCCATTTCCTCCACCAGCAGAATCTTCCCAACCCAGGGATCGAACCCGAGTATCCTGCGTTGGCGGGCAGGTACTTTACCACTGAGCCAGCAGGGAAGCCCACTGCAACCCTTCAATTTAGCCAAGCCCTCCCCAGCTGTCAGGACCATGGATGGGCCGGAGGAGTCCAGAGGCCTGAGGTGGTGGCCTGGACAAGGGCAGAAAAAGTGGGAGGCGCGAGGGTAGCAGTTCAGAATCGGAGGACTACGTGACAGAAGCCATGACCTTCTGGAGAGGAAGGTAGGTAGCGAAGTCACCAGCAGCAGGAGGGTGAGACCACCGGCATCTGCAGGCTGCAGATTGGGGAGCAGCCGGAAAGGAGGTTATGGGGGAAGGGCTGGGGCAAGACCTGGGAGCTCGCACTGCCCGATACTCATTTAGATCTGACTGAATAAGGGGTTCGGGGCTGGCGTTGATATACTCGCATGTTTAGCAAGCATTTGTCAAGCACCTTCTTTTTTTTTAAAATTTTGCTTATTTGGACTTGATTCTAAATCAAGGGGAAATTATGGACATGGCCTAATTCCGTTTTTTAACATTTTATTTATTTATTTATTTTTGGCCACTCTGGATCTTCGTTGCTACGTGTGGGCCTTCTCTGTTTGGGGTGAGCGGGGGCTACTCTCCGTTGAGTGCTTGGACCTCTCACTGTAATGACTTCTCTTGTTGCAGAGCACGGGCTCTAGGGCGCAGGGGCTTCAGTGTCTGCAGCACAGCGTGGGCTTCCATAGCTGTGGCTCCCGGGCTCCAGAGTCTGGGCTCAGTAGCTGTGCGTGGGCTTAGTGGCTCGGCAGCATGTGAAATCTTCCCAGACCAGGGATCGAACCCATGTCTCCTGCATTGGCAGGAGGGTTCTTTTATTTTTCTTAACTTTGTCACGTTTTAGTTGGGTCACACAGGCTCGGTCGTTGTGGCACAAAGGTTTAGTCACTCTGTGACATGTGGGATCTTAGTTCCCCAGTCAGGGATTAAACCCGTGTCCCCTGCAACCACTAGACCACAAGGAAAGTCCCGCCAGACAGAGTCTCAGCTGCTGGACCACCAGGAAAGTCCCTTTTAAGCACTTCCCTAGTTGATCATTCACCCCTGGGGGCCATGGTGGAGGTTTTCCCGCCGTGGGACTGTGCTGAGGCAAACTGGACTTTCTGGTGTTCCTCCTCCCTGTCTCCTTTTCTAAGCAGGAGAATGTCTCGGGGTAGAAGCAAGGTTCTTTCCCTTCATCCTGTGAACCGTTCCTTTCTCTGGACATGAATCCATTCAACACTTCATGAGAAAAGTAGTGAGTATCAGGACCCCATATTGTGGATGGCAAAGCAGAGGCTTGAGGGAATTGAGATGATTTGCCCAGGCCACCTGACCTGCTAGTGGACGGGCTGGATGAGCAGGCAGGCTCTAGTCTGGATTTTTTTTGTTTTCTCCTCGGTCTGACTTCCCTTGCAGGGCACTAAGGTCTGTAAACTCCATCTGCCAGGGCGGGTCTTGCCAGCAGCAGCATCCGGCATCCCTGGCACAGGCCCAGAGGACTGCCTTCCCACTGCAGAGGGAAGGGATCCTTTTGCTTGGCACCCCGTCTGCCATTTTCCACCTGGGTAGGTTTTAATCTCGCAGACAACAGATACCTACACAGCCCATCACCCTGGAAGAAGCAAAACTTCTCAGCACCCAGGAAAAAGGAACTATGGGTCATGCTTGTGTCTGGGCAAAAAGGGGCAGGTGGCATGCTCAAGATCTAAGTGATTCAGAAGGAGCATCCCACTCAGAGCCTTGGATGGAAGAAAGCAGTAAAGGGGATGATTCTTGGGGCTGGCTTGGGTGTCCACTGGAAAAGGAGGGTGGGTCATCTCTAGGAGGACCCCATGCCACTGGCTTCCTTCTGGGTCTGGGCTTGCATGCCCTGTAACCGTGCCTCACTTTTTCCTGGCTCAGCTCTCAATCCCAGGGGTCTGACCCTGTGGGCTGCATGTTCCAGACTCTCGGGTCATCTGGATTCTGTCTGGACTCCTCTAATGGGAGACTCTGGCAGGAGATTTGAGGGTGGAGGACAAAGCAACCAGAGCCTTTCCCTTCTTCCTTCTCCAGTTTGGGCATGTGTCAGACAGTGCTGAACTCCTCAGAAACATCAGTTTCCTCGAAAAAACCCACTGTTATTCCAGCTTCTGCCAGGTGCCCCCAGCCCCTGGGGCATTAGTTACACCATCCTCTCCCTGTGTTCCTCCAGATCCGGGGGATGTAGCAGCCTCCTGCTCTTGTTGATCTCTGGGGTATCTTCCATCTGAGTTTGGGTTATGCTCAAAGCAGATCCTTAGACACACAATTGGGTACATGCAGTTTATTGGGGAGACAACCCCAGAAGGAACAAGGAAGGGCATGGGGAAGTGAGATGGGGAAAAGATAAAGCTAATACAAGGTGTGTGAGTGAACAGGTGACTCTGGTGGGCTACTGGGCTCCATCCCCCTGGGGCCCTTCTAAGAATCCTTGGGAAACACAGCTTAGTCGCAACCTGCTGGAGGGATGAGAAGCTGTCATTTATCTACAAAATTCCATTTCTAGTTTGAAGACTGCCCCTGGGGTGTTACAGATATAAAACCTCTAGACTGCACTGCAGGCTTTCAGGTCCAGGAGGAAGACCTCATGCAGAGAAGCAGAGTTAACACAGGCTCTAGATGGAGTTGAAAAGATGCTGCACAAAAGAATAGATGCAGGGAGTTCCCTGGTGGCCTAGTGTTAGCATCCAGACCTTTCACTGCCATAGCCCAGGTTCAACCCCTGGTTGGGGAGCTGATATCCAGCCACGCAGTGTGGCCAAAAAAAAAACATATGCAAATGACCCCTAAGTGCACGAAAACTAGTCACACAAAAAGTAAAATCACAAGGAGATGATACTATATCCCCATCAGAATGGCTGAAATTGAAAAGGCTGGTAATACCAAGTGTTGGTGAAGATATAAACAACTGAAACTCTCATAAAACTATTGGCAGAGATTGTAAAATGGTGCAAGCACTTTGGAAAATCATTCAGCTGTTTCTGATAAAATTAAAGTACTTTCCTAAAGCGTACCTCTCTCTCCCCCAGGTGTATGCCCAAGAGAAAGAAAAACATGTGTCTACACAAAGACTTGTGCACAGATATTAATACTGGCTTTATTTGTAATAGACAAAGTCTGGAGCATCCCAGATGCCCATCATTAGGAGAATGGATAGAGAAATGGTGGTATACTCATATAGTGGAGTTGTTGCTCAGTTGCTAAATTGTGTCCAATTCTTTGCGACCCCATGGGCTGCAGCAGGTCAGGCTCCTCTGTCCTCCACTGTCTCCCAGAGTTTGCTCAAATTTATGTCCACTGAGCCAGTGCTACTATCCAAACATCTCATCCTCTGCCACCCTGTTCTTTAGCCTTCAATCCCTCCCAGCATCAGGGTCTTTTCCAATGAGTCAGCTCTTCGCATCAGGTGGCCAAAGTATTGGAGCTTCAGCAACAATCCTTCCAATGAAAATTCAGGGTTAATTTCCTTTAGGATTGACTGTTTTGATCTCCTTGCTGTACAAGGGACTCTCAAGAGTCTTCTCCAGTACTCAGTAATAAAAATGAACAACTGAGATATGCAATGACGTGGATGAATCACAAAAAAACAAAAGTGGGGGGGGGTGCTAGTGAAAAGAAGCTACACATCATCTCTGTGATTCTATTTGTATGAAACTCTAGAGAAGACAAAACGAATCTGATAGAGATCAGGTTAGGCGTTGTCTGAGAGCAGAGATATGTTGGCTGGAAAGGAGAATGAAGGAAACTTCCGGAATAGGAAATGTTTCCTGTCTCGATCTGAGTGGTTAGTCACACCATGTTCGCAAAGGTGAAAATTCATAGAGCTCCAGACTTAAGGTCTTGTGCCTTTTGTGTAGCTTACCCTTCCCTTTGTAAAAATGCAAATATAATGTAAATGAAGGAAGGGCCCATTCTTCAGAACCCTCCTTGAAGTGGTCACCCAGGGTGACTCTGCCCTTGGCATCTCCAGCCTCTTTAGAAGAAGGCAGGGGAGGGTCCGGGCTAGGTTGAGCCTCTGGAGCTGCCAGTGCAGGGAAAAAAACGCTCTCTCCCGTCAGTGAGTTATGATTAAGAATTTTCCTCCTGGCCTCTGAGTGTTTTACTGGCTCATCCATCAATCTGTCAGGGCGGCCGTCAAGGCAAGAGCAGCAGAAAACTAACAGCTCACACCCAAACAGCCTGAATAATTCAACGCCTGCCACAGACTCCGGACACTGGGTGCATGGAGCTAATTTTTTAATTTATTTCCCAGGCTCTGCAGTTTATTTCCACGCCCCTGGAGGCTCCGGGATAGGGTATCAGGCTTCCATGGACAGAGACAGGACAGGTCAAAGTCATGGGAGCTGGGGTATCCCACCCTGATGTCTGGGGCAGGACACGGGACCCAAACAAGGGGCGCTGCCAAATGGGGGCCTCGAAACAGGGAGGAGAAGGAGCGGACACGGGAGTCCTGAGGCCGTGGCTTAAGATCTGATCAGCTGCTTCTCAGCTGTGACCTTGAACAAGTCATTTACTTCTCTGAGCCTCAGTTTCCCCAGTTATATTAAGACGTGCTTGGTGACAGGATATTTGCATGATACTTACTGTGTGATAGATCCTGTTCGAATCACTGCTTTTTTTCTTTAATTGAAGTATAGTTAATTTATAATACTGTAATAGTTTCAGGTGTACAACCAAGTAATTCAGAGATAGATGCAGACAGATAGATATAGATATATATTCTTTCTCAGATTCTTTTCTGTTATAGGTTATAACATATTGAGTATAGTTCCCTGTGCTGGACAATGAGAAGGCCCTTGTTTGCTATCTATTTTATATACAGTAGTGTGTATTTGTTTACCCCATAGTTCTCATTTATCTCTCCTCTCCTTTCACTTTGCTAACCATAAGTTTATTTTCTATGGCTGTGAGTCTGTTTCTGTTTTGGAAATCAGATCATAGGTATCATTTTTTTTTCTTAGATTCCACATATAGGAGATATCATTTAATATTTTCTTTCTCTGACTTCAGTTCAATTCAGTTGCTCAGTCGTGTCCGACTCTTTGTGACTCCATGAATCGCAGCATGCCAGGCCTCCCTGTCCATCACCAACTCTCAGATTTTACTCAAACTCATGTCCATCAAGTCGGTGATGCCATCCAGCCATCTCATCCTCTGTCGTCCCCTTCTCCTCCTGCCCCCATTCCCTCCCAGCATCAGGGTCTTTTCCAATGAGTCAACTCTTCGCATGAGGTGGCCAAAGTATTGGAGTTTCAGCTTCAGCATCAGTCCTTCCAATGAACACCCAGGACTGATCTCCCTTAGGATGGACTGGTTGGATCTCCTTGTAGCCCAAGGGACCCTCAAGAGTCTTCTCCAACACCACAGTTCAAAAGCATCAATTTTTCGGCACTCAGCTTTCTTTATAGTCCAACTCTCACAACCATACATGACCACTGGAAAAACCATAGCCTTGACAAGACGGATCTTTGTTGGCAAAGTAATGTCTCTGCTTTTTAATATGCTATCTAGGTTGGTCATAACTTTCCTTCCAAGGAGTAAGTGTGTTTTAATTTCATGGCTGCAGTCACCATCTGCAGTGATTTTGGAGCCCCCAAAAAATATGAATGATAATTTCTAGGCCATCCATGTTGCTCTAAATGGCATTATTTCATTCTTTTTATGGCAGAGTGATAGTCCCTTGTTTATATACATATACAACATCTTCTTTATCCACTCATCTGTCAATGGACACTTAGATTGCATCCATGCCTTGGTTATTACAAATCGTGCTGCTATGAACATTATTGCATTTATGTTTTTGAATTAGAGTTTTTGTCTTTTCTGGATATATGCCCAGGAGTGGGATTGCTGGGTCATATGGCAACTCTATTTTTAGCTTTTTAAGGAATCTCCATATTGTTTTCCGTAGTGGGTGCTCCAATTTATGTTCCCATCAACAGTGTAGGAGGGTTCCCTTTTCTCCACACCCTCTCCGGCACTTATTATTTGTTCTTTTTATAATGGCCATTCTAGCTGGTGTGAGGTGGTACCTCACTGTGACTTTGATTTGCATTTATCTAATAATTAGCGATGTTGAACATGTTTTCATTTGCCTGTTGTCCGTCTGGATGTCTTCTTTGGAGAAATGTCTGTTTAGGTTTTCTGCCCATTGTTTGATTGGGTTGTTTATTTTTTTATATTGCACTCCATTCTAATCAGTTATACACCTTAACTCACTTAATACCCAAATGACTCTTCATGGGACTTAACATCAGCCCTGCGACACAGGTTGAAGAACTGAGGCCTGCAGCTCACAGCGAGGCGTCAAAGCGCCTGTCTCACGGGGTGAGGACGAGAGGAGATGGAGCTTACAGTTCTCCTGACCTTATGCTGGGCACCCTGCAGGTGCTCAGTAAATCACAGACACTGCCTTTGTTGTTATTAAAATGTCTTTCAAGGTCAGTGTCTCATCTGAGTGGAATAACCAGCATATGAGCTTGATGAACATCATGTAACTACAGATGGGGAAAGGGGCAGAGGGTGGGGTAGACGGTTTGCCTGCGGCCACATACATTTTCACTACGGATGCGGCTGTGTCCCCAGATCCACTCAGGCTCCCCTAACAGAGCTCTTGAGACTGAGTCCCGAGCTCTACAGACCAAACAGACTCCATCACACAGACCTTGCTTCCAAATGGAAGACCTGGATCCAGATCTGCCACTCCCCAGCTATGTGAGTGGAGTGAGGTGCTTCTCCTCTGCTCCACTGGCTGTGAAATAGGATGAAGCAGGCAGTTACACAGGAGTCAGAAGCAGACTCGGGTGTGAGTGGCCTGGGTTTGATCCCCAGCTGTAGGCCTTGGACTGTAGATTTCTCTGAGCCTCGGTTCCTCATCTGTAAAGTGGGAAATCCACCAGCAACCTTGCAGGGTGGGGCTGAGGGTTCCGTAAGTTTATGCTGGAAAGCCCCTCAACCCAGGGCCAGGGACACGAAGAAGTGGATGCTGTTAGTATAAGTCAGAGAAGTTCCCGTTTGCCATCATCATTTTTGCAAAGGATCTTGGAAGATGAGAAGCTGGCCTGAGATATAGGAAGATCTGCTCAGTCACCTTTTCCCTAACCTAGTAAAGGTTGGGGCTTCCCTGGTGGCTCAGCAGTAAAGAATACAATACAGGAGATGTGGGTTCAGTCCCTGGGTTGGGAAGATCCCCTGGAGTAGGAAATGGCAACTCACTCCAGTGTTCTTGCCAGGGAAATTCCATGGACAGAGGAGCCTGGTAACTAGAGTCCATGGGGTTGCAAAGAGTTGGGCATGACCTAGCGATGAAACAACAGGAAAGGTTTATGACTGGCAGGCACGGGAGAGCTACCGCCACAAGCCCTCTGGGCTCTGTGGAAGAGGAAAGAAATGGGAAATCCCTTGATTTATGCACCAGCCCAAGGGTCTGAGGGATGCTCCTGGCCGTCCTGGTGAGTGATGTGCTGGGAGGGACCAGTGCGCTCGTAGGATCTCTGAGTCAGAAGCCATTCTGACAGAGGGCAAATATCCTTATGGTTACAGCTCCCTGAGTCCCAGGCCTGTCCCACCTGCATCCATCAGCTTTTTATTGAACATTGGGGTGAACCAGACCCCGTGGAATACACACACACACACACACACACACACACACAGAAGGGAATATTATTCAGCCATAAAAAAGAATGAAATCTTGCCACAATGCAGATGGATCTCAAGGACATTATGCTGAGTGACATAAGTCTGACAGATGTAGACAAATACCATAGATCTCACTTATATTTGGAATCTAAAAAACAAACCAGAAAAGAAATAAACTACTAAGCTCATAAAGAACAGATTGGTGGTTGACAGAGTCAGGGGATGCGGGTGTAGAACAAATAAGCGAAGCGGGTCAAAAAGTAAAAACTTCGAGTTAGGAAATAAAGTCCTGGGGGTGTAATGTACAGCATGCTGACTATGATTAATACACCTGTATTGCATATGTGAAAGTTGTTGGGAGGATAGATCTTTAAAGTTCTTATCACAGGAAAAAAGGCTAATGGGAAAGCATGTGCACACATGCGTGCTAAGTTGCTTCCGTCGTGTCTGACTCTCTGTGACCCCATGGACTGTAGCCTGCCAGGCTCCTCTGTCCATGGGATTTTCCAGGCAAGAATACTGGAGTGGGTAGCTGTTCCCTTCTCCAGGGGATCTTCCCAACCCAGAGATCGAACCCAGGTCTCCCACATTGCAGGTGAATTCGTTGCCAGCTGAGCCACCAGGGCCTCTCTGAGGAGGTGACAATTGAACTGGCAGCTGAAGGATGAAAAGAAACTACTTGTAGGACAAAGTGGGGGAAGGCATTCGAGGTAGAGGCAGCAGAAGGTCCAAAAGCTCTGATGTTGGAAAGAACCTAGTATGTTGGAAGAATCACTCAAAGGCCAGTGTGGCTGGTGTGGGAAGGCAGGGAAATAGCAGGAGGTGAGGCGGGGGCCGGAGACCGGGGCTATCCCACATGTGTGGCTGAAAATGAATGTCTGTCCGGATGTTCTCAAGGCTTTCATTCACTCTCCTCTTTCCAGAAAACTGACCAATTTTCTGCAACTTAATAAAAGGTGCTCATATTTCTAAGCCAAGGTCAACATCAAGGAGATGACAGCACATTTTGCAGCATCCAGGGAACAAGATCTTCCTCTCCCTTTAGCACATGTCTTGCCCTAGATCCTATGGTGTGATTAAGCTTCGGAGAGCATCTTATGACTTCCTAAGATGGCAGAGTGTCGGGGAGGAGAGAGAAAATAACAGTTTCCTGAGGATTTATGACCACGTAATTTAGTTTTCCTGCCTGAACTATTGTGTCTTTCCCCAGGCGTCCTTCAAAAGTCATGACTTCAGTGCTTGACACCGATAGAACCTGCCGTGGTCCTCCCCTCCCAGGGGGAAGCTTAGAACACCTCCAGCTTTCCTGTTTGGTGGGTTTAGACCTGGGGGACAGTGAGGTCTTGTGAGGAGTTCCCAAAGCCCTCCTAGGAAGAAGCAGTGCCAGCCACCTGCCCTCTCCTAAACGCACACATTTTTTCATCTCTGCCTGAAATATACATGTCTGGGAGGAGTGGGGGGGAAGCCAACAGCCTGACTCCCAGAGAACTTCAAGGAGGAAATGGGCACAACTTCAGACCTTGACAGGGACTATGGAAATGGAATTCAAGGAAAAGGAATTATGGTGGTCGTGCCGCGCGTTAGAGATCTGGGGTCCAACAAAGCTGGGTGCAGATCCGAGCCCCTCCACTTGGGAGCTGTGAGGCCCTAATGGTGGTTTAGTTGCTCAGTCGTGTCCAACTCTTTGTGACCCCATGGACTATAGCCTGCCAGGCTCCTCTCTCCATGGGATTTTCCAGGCAAGAATACTGGAGTGGGTTGCCAGTTCCTTCTCCAGGGGATCTTTCCCACCCAGGGATCGAACCTGAGTCTCCTGCATTGTAGGCAGATTCTTTACCAACTGAGATACCAGGGAAGCCCTGTGAGACCCTAGGCAGTTGATTTTCCCAATCATCTGCACCATGCTGGTGAGTGGCCTCCCAGATCAATATGTCCAGAGAAGGTGGGGCTGGCTCTGTGAATCTCCTGTCTTTCCCTAATCCTGTAAGGCCCCTGCACTGGGGACCCCCACTTTTCTGAGCCTCCATTTCCTTGACTGTAGACTGGAGTTGATAACCCACACCTTAGCTTTATCATCTTTGTTGTGGTCATCATCAGGACCCTTCAGGATCACATAACCCAAAACATCCATTTTCCACAGGCATTCATTTGACTGATGTTTACTGAGCACCTATCGTGTGCCAGGCACTGGAGAATATGAATGAGTGAATAAGATGGACTTGATCCTTGACCTCGCAGAGTTAGAGGGTACAGAGAGCTGAACCAGTGATTCAGTGGTGTGTGACATGATGAGAGAGACCCCGGGAACATCAGAGAAACTTTTTGGTGAATTGGTTTCAGCCACGTGAACAGGGGGTGGTGTTCTTGGCAAAGGGAACAGCAGATGCAAAAAGCCTGGAGGTGATAGTGGGCAGAGCTGAGTCAAGAAAGGGAACACATTCTGTTTGTCTGAATCTTGAAATGTTTACATTGTGCTAGAGCAAAGGTGGAGAGAGGGTGAGAATTGAGCTCAGAGAGGTCAGGAGGGGCTAGATCACCAATGGCCTCATGCATGCTTAGTCACTCGTCATGTCTGACTCTTTGCAACCCCGTGGACTAGCCTGCCAGGCTCCTCTGTCCGTGGAATTCTCTAGGCAAGAATACTGGAGTGGGTAGCCATTCTCTTCTTCAGGGAATCTTCTGACCCAGGGATCGAACCCGGGTCTCCTGCATTGCAGGCAGGTATATTTTCCAGCTGAGCCACCAAGGAAGCCCCTAAACAGCCTCATAGACCTTTATCAGAAAAATCTGGGCTTTATCCTGGGCAGTGGGGAGCCATGGAAGGGTATAGACATAGGGAGAGACATGTACCTTAGGAAGACCATCCTGGCTGCAGGATGGAGCAGGAATTGCAGGGGGCAACAGAGCAGACAGCATGACTGGTTAGAGGTGATAAGCTTAGAGCCGTGAAGGGCTGGAAGGGTATGGCAAGGTGGCCAGAGGATCCGCCTTCAACAACCAGCTGGGGAGAATCAATGAAATCTACATATAAACTAAAGCAGAGGCAATAGAGGGGTTGCTATTGGAGACTTTGACCTTAGGTCCATTTTCTTGTGCCCCCCATCCAACTTGGAGCTCTGCCTGGAGTGACCCACGGAAGAGGTGGGCTCAGGTCAGCCACCTCCTGTTAGCCACACCCCCAGAAAATATTTGCGTCTTCTCAGTTCCCCCAGGCAGCCAACCCAGAAGGAATATCCAGAGGTGGCCACTGGGGGCGCTCCTGAGTTAACTGGGAGCACGCAGGAGGCGCCACCGCTCTGGTCTTCCTCTTGGTGGATCTAATCAGACACGCTGTGAGCGGGCTAATCGGACTGACCTGGCAGAGGGAGGCCACAGCCGGATATCTGGGGACCCAGAGGGGTCTCTGCTGAGATAATTGTCTTTCCTAAAAGAGCTCGGAGTGGGGGCCGGGGGAATGTGGCTGAGGCTTGTTGGACACACGTCAGCTAGAGACATCAGGTGTCCACAGACGCAATCGTGAAGGCGGGTTCCTGGACACCAAGACCTACTGGGCATTTCCAGATGCAGCGTTGCGTGCTGGGGACACAGCTGTGAGTCAGACTGGCTGTCCCTGCCCTCCTGGAGATTACAGTCTAGCAGAGTGACAGTTACAAGCCAAATGATCACACGGGAAAAGACACAGCAATCACAGCCAAGCAGCAAGGGAGAGATCCGAGGGCCATGAGAAGGAATGATAAAAGAGTGTTTCCCCTACACATACACTAACTCATTTAATCGTTATGACAACGCAGAGAGGGTGGTTTTATTATTGTCATTTCCAGTTTGTTTGTTTTTTTTTAGTTCATATTTTAACTTTTTTTTTATTGAGGTATAGTTGATTTCAGTTCAGTCGCTCAGTCATATCCAACTCTGTGACCCCATACACTGCAGCACACCAGGCTTCCCTGTCCATCACCAACTCCCAGAGCTTGCCCAAACTCATGTCCATTGAGTTGGTGATGCCATCCAACCATCTCATCCTCTGTCATCCCCTTCTCCTCCCACCTTCAATCATTCCCAGCATCAGGGTCTTTTCCAGTGAGTCAGTTCTTTGCATCAGGGGGTCAAAGGACTGGAGCTTCAGCTTCAGCGTCAGTCCTTCCAGTGAATACTCAGGACTGATTTCCTTTAGGATGGACTGGTTGGATCTTGCAGTCCAAGAGACTCTCAAGAGTATTCTTCAACACCGCAGTTCAAAAACATCAATTCTTCAGTGCTCAACTTTCTTTATGGTCCAACTCTCACATCCATACATGACTATAGGAAAAGCCAAAGCTTTGACTAGATGGACCTTTGTTGGCAAAGTGATGTCTTTGCTTTTTAATATGCTATCTAGGTTGGTCATAGCTTTTCTTCCAAGGAGCAAATGTCTTTTAATTTCATGGTTGCAGTCACCATCTGCAGTGATTTTGGAGCCCCCCAAAATAAAGTCTGTCACTGTTTCCATTGTTTCCCCATCTATTTGCCATGAAGTGATGCGACTGGATGCTCAGTCACTCAGCATCCAGTTTTAGTTTTGATCTTAGTTTTCTATTGAGTTTTAAGCCAACTTTTCACTCTCCTCTTTCACTGTCATCAAGCTCTTTAGTTCTTTTTCACTTTCAGACATAAAGATGGTGTCATCTGCATATCTGACATTATTAATATTTCTGCCAGAAATCTTGATTCCAGCTGTACTTCATCCAGCCCGGCATTTCGCATGATGTACTCTGCATATGAGTTAAACAAGCAGGGTGACAATATACAGCCTTGACGTACTCCTTTCCCAATATGGAACCAGTCTGTTGTTCCATTTCCAGTTCTAACTGTTGCTTCTTGACCTGCATACAGATTTCTCAGGAGGCAAGTAAGGTGACCTGGTATTCCCATCTCTTGAAGAGTTTTCCAGTTTGTTGTGATCCACAGTCAAAGGCTTCGGTGTGGTCAATAAAGCAGAAGTAGATGTTTTTTCTGGAACTCTTGCTTTTTCCATGATCCAGCAAATGTTGGCAATTTGATCTCTGGCTCCTCTGCCTTTTCTAAATCCAACTTGAACATCTGGAAGTTCTTGGTTCACATACTACTGAAGCCTGGCTTGGAGAATTTCAAGCATTACTTTGCTAGCATGTGAGATGAGTGCAATTGTGCAGTAGTTTGAACATTCTGTGGCATAGCTGATTTACAGCGTTGTTATTTTCTGGTATACAGCAAAATGATTCAGTTTTTTATAAGTAGGCACACACACACACACACACACACACACACACACACACACACACACACACACACACACACACACACACACACACACACACACACACACACACACACACACACACACACACACACACACACACACACACACACACACACACACACACACACACACACACACACACACACATTTATGGGCTTCCCAGGTAGCACCCGGAGAAGGGAATGGCCACCCACCCCAGTATCCTTGCCTGGAGAATCCCATGGACAGAGGAGCCTAGAAGGCTACAGTCCACAGGGTCGCAAAGAGTCAGGCACGACTGAGCGGCTCACACTTTCACTTTCACACTCCCAGGTGGCGCAGCAGTAAAGAACCTGCTTGCCAGTGCAGGAGACTTAAGAGATGTGGGTTCAGTCCTGGGTCGGGAAGATCCCTAGAGAAGGGATGGCACCCCACTCCAGTATTCTCGCCTGGAGAATCCCATGGACAGAGGAGTCTGGCGGGCTATAGTCCATGGGGTCACAAAGAGTCAGACATAACTAAAGTGACTGAGCATGTCTATGAATCTGTTCCTTCTCAGACTCTTTTCCATTATAGGTTATTGAAAGGTATTGAATGTAGTTCCCTGTGCTATACAGTAGTATACATCCATTTTTCAGATGATGAAACTGAGGCCCAGAGAGCACAGGTGACTTTCCCAAAGTCACCCAGAGGAGGACCTGCAGGACTGGAGTTGGAAGTGGGTACTGCAGCCCCAGTGCCCGTCCAGCAAAGGCTGTGCAAAGGCCCTGTGGGGAGAAGGAATGTCAGCGGAGAAGGAGCTGCCAGCAGACGGGGTAGCTGACAGCAGGGATGGGGGAGGTGGGGTACCAGCTGGGAGGAGCGGGCAGGGCAGACTACACAGGATGCATCAGCCACATCAGGGGCAGGTGTCTGTACTTTGAGGGCAACGGGGAGCCTCAGAAAGGTTTTAAGCAGGGGAGTGATGTGATGAACTTTCGTTCTTATCCCCACCCAGTAGAAACAGCAGGTCAGAAGCACAACACACATTGGACAGGAGAGGCTGGGAAGGCTTGGAGGGGCCCAGAGCTGGGTGACCTTGGGCAAACTTCTTGATCTCTCTTGGCCTCCACTTCACTATCTGTAAAATGGGGACATAGCATGATCGTCAACAATCGTTTTCACTCTGACCTGCTAAATCACTTTCTTTTCTCCATTGTCTTTTTTACTTCTTTGTCTTCCTTCCATCTTATTGCATATTAAGTTCTCACTAAGCCCTGTGCTGTTTCCATCCCCACCTTGAATCAGACCAGGAACCATCTCCTGCTTCTTTCACATCCCTGTGTTTTGCCATAAATTCAGGAGGGGCCCCACACCTGCCAAACTCACCCAGGACTCCCGCCCCGTGCCACCCGCTCCGACAGCTGTGGCCACAGCAGGCCTTCCAGATCAACTCAGGATCATTTTTCCTTCAGATGAAGACAGATGGAGAGGCTTGGCAGGGAACACAGCCCCGCCCTGTCCTGGAGCTCAGGGCCCTGGGATAGGAAGAGGGCCAGCTCTGGTTCTGACACCAGCTGCCTCTCGCGGCCTCCAGGCTCTGAGGCCGGCTCCCTGGAGACTTTCCCTGCCTCTCTGCAGGCTGCTGGGAGCTCACATTCTATTTCCTTGAGCTCTGCTTGCTCCAACCCAGCTCCCACTTCTGCTGGCACAGCTCTGTCTCCCAGGCAGGTTGCACAGAGAAGCCCCCACTCTCTCAGCAAGCCTCCCCGCAACCCCACGAACCTCCGTTCACCCTGATACAGGAGCCAGGCCTCCACCTCCGTGGCTGTCCCAGCTCAGAACCAAACATGCTCAGAGGACAACTGGGGATAGAAATTCATAAGCCAGTTTTAATAGGTACAGACTCCTCAACCCAGCCACACCTTTGCTGGAAGTTTACCTTACAGAATATACCTTACAGAAAAATACCTTCCAGAAATACTTGGCCAAGTTCACGTTCAGGCATGTTAGTCCCTTAGTCATGTCCGACTCTTTGCGATCCCATAGACTGTAGCTCGCCAGGCTCCTCTGTTCCAGGAAATGGAATTTTCCAGGCAAGAATACTGGAGTGGATTGCCATTCCCTTCTCCAGGGGATCTTCCCAACTCAAGGGTGGAACCCACGTCTCCCGTACTGCAGGCAGATTTTGACCATCTGAGCCACCAGGGAAGCCCTCAAGGTCATGTGTTTACCCGTAAACTGAAAACCCAAGAGGCTTTGAAAACTGAACAGCTTTCCAGAAGTTTGGAGCCGACACTCAGTCAGCAGCAAAACCAGCTCTGGACCAACGTGAGGCTGTTGGTAGTCTGTGTTTATCCTACTTAGTGGGAATATTTGTGTGTTTCACTGAAGAATGGATTAAGGGTTGGATTATAGGGTTCTACCCCAAGTTCCCTAGTCATGTCAGAGTGTGGGATACATGTACCCAAAACCTGTCTAAGATTTTAAAAACCTGAGTTCCAAGAGACTCAGGTTACCAAAGAGAAAGGGGGTGGGAGGGCTCAATTAGGAGTTTGGGATTAAGGCGTACACACATGTACATGTAGACTGCTCAGTCTACACAGTATTTTGTAATAAACCTATAAGGGAAAAGACTCTGAAAAAGAATTTTATATGCATACATATATAAACTGAATCGCTTTGCTATACACCTGAAGCTAACACAACATTGTAAATCAGATATACTTCAATTAAAAAAAAAAAACAAAAAACTGAGTCCCAGAACACAGGTATCCCCAGAAGATTTGGATAAGGACCTCCACTAACAGTGGAGGGGACACAGACATCCCGCCACAGAGGACTGGGTAACAGATTCAGACTCACCCAAACAGTGGGACAGCTGTAACATTAACAAGAATCACAGCAAGCCTTTTAAGACAGGTTCCGTCATTACCCCCATTTTACCTATGAGAACACTGAGGCTGGGGTGGGGGAGGATGCGATCTGTCACTATCCCAAGGAAGATTATGCTAATACAGAAAGAATAAGGTAGCACTAATGTGAAAAGAATTAGAAATAGCCATAATGGACCACTGATTTTTTTAAGAAAGGAAAATTGGGGATTCCCCTGGTGGCTCAATGGTTAAGACTCCATGCTTCCACTGCAAGGGGGTGTGGGTTTTGATCCCTGTTGGGGGAACTAAGACCCCTTATGCCACATCGTGCAGCCAAAATAAGTTTTTTAAAAACAATTTTTTAAGGCATGCTGTAGGGTAAGAGGCAGAACATAAATCCATTACAGATGTGCATGCATATAATCCATACGTATATAATATTTGACATATACCAGTTTTATGGGTCAGTTTGGCTAAGCTACAGTACTTTGTTGTTACATACCAAATCTAGCCCCACCAGCCTCAGTGTTTCTGTGGAGGTATTTGCTTATTAGATTTGTTTTTCTCCTTTGCTAATTTCTTTATCTCTACACCACCCTCTCCAGGATTCTTGCCTGGAGAATCCCATGGACAGAGGAGACTGGTGGGCTACAGTCCATGCGACTGCAAAGAATCAGACATGACTGAGCAACTAAGACATACACACAATAAGAGGACCCTGGGAACAATTTTTTCCTTTCAGTAGTAGAACTCTTGTTTGCTTGCTCCACATTCAATCCTATGTAAAATTCTGTATCGACCTTTTTTTGAGAACTGACTCTCCCCTGTTCCAAGCAGGTTGGGGACCTATCAGTCAAGAGTCCCAGGTGCCAGGGTGCAGAGGTCCCAAACCCTGCTATTGCTGTGAAGATATCCTGTAAATGGTGTTCATAACCAGTTGACTTCAAGCAGAGGGGATTATCTGCTTCTCATGATGCGTGGCAGAATCTGGGCAGAATCTGATCCTGTCCATTGAAAAGCTTGGAGAGGAGAACCGAGGTTTCCAGGAAGAGGAGGAAACTCTCCCCATGTCCTGCAGCTCCAGCTTCTCTGGAGAATTCTAGCCCCACAGCCTGCTCTGTGGGTTTCAGATCTACCCTGCCAGCCCCTAGTGTCACAAAACAGACTCCTTGCAAAAAAATAAAAATTTTTAAAAATCCCTTAATATAGATCCCCACACATACACTGGTTCTGTTTCTCTTGTCCAACCTCTGCAGATGCTCTATGCAGCCTCTATGTCATTTATTCTGTCTTCTCCACTCTCCCACCTGTGGAGTGTACCCTGCCTTGAGGAAATACTGAGAGGGTGGATGCCCATCTGAACCTTACATGTGACTACCTCTGAGAAGGCATCGTGTGCTGGGCCCTGTGCCAAGGACTATCTCGGTCAGTTCTGATCACCACCCTATAAGGTGAATACTATGATTAGTCCCACTTTACAGATGAGGAAGCTGAGTCTCAGAGAGGTTAAGCAATTTTTCCAGGGACGCACAGGCACCAGTGGCTCTGTTTTGTCTCACTCCAACGCGTGTGCTGTTAACCACCACTTCACCAGCTTGGGAATATCTCCCTGGACAAAGCAAGGCATACAAAAGAGAGGCAGCTTGCAGACAAGTGGAGGAAAAGGCAGATGTCCAGGGCTCGGATTCCAAGGTGGGGCTAGTCACTGCCTTCATGAACTGACTCTGTCTCCTTCCTGCCCAGACCACCCGTCTCCAAAGAGGGCCGAGCTAGTGGCCACGCGTCCAAACTCCCGAAACTGACTCCTCACCCCAAAGAGTTAGAGAACAATTGAATTACCAACACTGCATACAACACGAGCCTTGTAATAGATGAATGAAGGGCCAGGAATCCTTGTGAGAGAGAAAGCAAGCTAGACTAGGACCCAAGACTCCTGGACTCTAGGAGCTGTGTGACTTTGACCATGTCACTGAAGTCCTCAGAAGCCAACAGTAGGAAAAAGCAAATTGTTTTTAAGTCGTTAAGTTGTGTCCTTTGTGACCCCACAGACTGCAGTACGCCAGGCTCCTCTGTCCTCCACTGTCTCCCAGAGTTTGCTCAAATTCGTGTGCACTGAGTCGATGATGCTATCTAACCATGGCATCTGCCGCCGCCGCCTCTTTTTACAGTCAATCTTTCCCAGCATCACGGTCTTTTCCAGTGAGTCAGCTCTTCAAACCCTGGGGGCTCATCTTTGGTGTCATATCTTTTCGCCTTTGCATACTGTTCATGGGGTTCTTGTGGCAAGAATGCCTAAGTGGCTTACTGTCCCTCCTCCAGTGGACCACGTTTTGTCAGAACTCTTCACTGTGACCCATTCATCTCAGGAGGCCCCGCACAGCATGACTCATAGCTTCATTGAGTTATGCAAGACCCTTTGCCACAAAAAGGCTGTGATCTGTGAAGGGAAGAAAGCGAGAACCAATCATTTTTATATGAATAACTTCTAAGATTCTACCACCTCCATCACACAGAGGAGGAAGTGGGCTTGCTCTCATCACAGAGCCGAGAATTGGCAAAGCTGAGTTGCAAACCTCAACCCATTGTCACTCCAGAACCTCTCTGTAATTCCATGGGCCCTAGCAGAGCTTCAGGGCAGCAGGTATTCCGGGAATGTGGGGGCCAGGCGGGCTTATTTCCTCGGAGTGAGGGTTTATTGATCTCAGGGTAGCTACAGAATGGTCCACCGTTGGGGAATCACAAAACAAGAAAGCATATCAGTTTCTGATTTACGAGACGCATGGAACCATGCCAGGCAAGCCAATCAACTGGCAGAAATTTACATATTCTGCTGCTGCTGCTAAGTCACATCAGTCGTGTCCAACTCTGTGTGACCCCATAGACGGCAGCCCACCAGGCTCCCCCGTCCCTGGGATTCTCCAGGCAAGAACACTGGAGTGGGTTGCCATTTCCTTCTCCAATGCATGAAAGTGAAAAGTGAAAGTAAAGTCGCTCAGTCGTGTCCGACTCTTAGCGATGCCATGGACGGGAGCCTACCAGGCAAGAGTACCGGAATGGGTTGCCATTGTCTTCTCCTTACATATTGCTAAAACCTCGTAAATAATGCAGAGGATGACAAACAGTGGATTCCACCAGGCAGCAAGCACCAGCCCTTTAAGCAAGGGGTCTCAAAGTTCAGTACCAGAATCTCCTGCAGGACTTGTTACGATGTTCTCGGGATGTCCGTCCAGGGTGTCTGGGGTGACCCTTAAGGAGTCACAATTCTGTCCGGTTCCCAGGTGGTAGGAGGAGTCACCCCCTGGAGGGGACCGCGTTTGAAGGACCGTTGCTCTAGCACACTGATGCTGCATCTCTCCCTTCCTACCAGGAAGAGTATCATGCCCACTGCAGGCAGAATCAAGGGCCTAGCTGGTACATACAAAGAGTTGAATTCCTAGAGGTTAAATATATAGGGGACTCCACTCTAAGTCATGGGAAGCCCTTCCTCTGGGGTCAGGGAGTCCACAGTGATGTCTTTCTCCATTTCACCCTTTCTTCTCTGACAAAGACATGAACCCCACAGGCCACCTATTATACTTTCTGAGCCGTGATCAGTCGTGTCCAACTCTTCGCCACCCCATGGGCTGTAGCCCACCAGGCTCCTCTGTCCATAGCATTCTCCAGGCAAGAATACTGAAGTGGGTTGCCATTTCCTTTTCCAGGGGATCTTCCTGACCCAGGGACCAAAGTCAAGTCTCCTGCGTTGGCAGGAGGATTCTTTACCACTGAGTCACCTGGGAAGCCCCCAACCTACTTTGCAATTCCTAATAATTATAAGAAATCTTTATTGAGTACTCACTGTATTCCAAGTAGTAGCTAAGTAGAGTTGATCCTCATTTTTCATGGAGTCCATATATGAGAATCCGCCCACCCGCTAAAACTTATTTGTAAGCCCAAAATCAATATTTGCAGCACTCTCCCGGGCATGCACAGAATAGCAAAAATTTTGTTACCCGACATGCACATTCCTGGCTGCCTTCTTTGTATCTGCTCTCAGACTGTAAACAAGTGTTCTTTTCTGCCGTAGGCTTAATGTGACATTTTTGCATTTTGTGCTTTCTGTTTGGTGATTTTGCATTTTAAATGGCCCCAAGCGTAGTGCTGAAGTGCTATCCAGAGCTCCTCAGCGCAAGAATGCTGCAAAGTGCCGTAGGAAGAACCTCGCTGGTGTTAGATAAGCTCCCTTCAGGCGTGAGTTATGGTGCCGTTGGCTCTGAGTTCAGTGTTAATGAATCAGCTGCACATATTAAATAAGATGTCTTTAAACAGAAACACATATACAACAAGGTTATGCATCCTTGGTTGACGGAAATGTAACCAGGGGCTTGCAAGAACCTGATCCTGTATTTCCCGCAGGAGCTGTGGTCCTAACCCCTAACTCTAATTCCGTGATTGTTCTGACTCATAGAATGTAACTGCCACGCATCATGAGAACTAACTGTACTTGACATAAACTAACCTGTCTTAATCAGATGCACAGCCTTGTCAAGCAAGAAGATGGTATTATATTCCATCTTACAGGGAGGAAACTGAGGCGCAGGTCAGCTAAGTGTCTTTTCTGAGATCAACCAGCCAGCGTGTAGTGGGGCCAGGATCTGAAGCCTTGTGGTCTGACTAGGGGACATGAAGACCCACTATGATACTGGTCCATCTAACTGTTTGTATCTAGTCTCTGGGTGTGTGCATGAGGAGAGATGGATGAGAAAACCCTAAAGGCGCAATTGTGACCTTCCAGAAAAATTCGAGATCTGCCCACGATCTAGCACAGTGCAGGGCACCAAGGGAAATGTAAAAGGAGGTGAAAGCCCCAGACCGGAGACCACCACCCCAAAAAGGAGATGCGGAGGAGCTGAGGCCCCCTGAGTCCATGGGACACCTGAGTCTCTAAGGAAAGCTCCCGTCCAGAGGTTGTGACATTTGCCATGACCGTAGACACTGACAATTGAGATCTGGCCCTTTAAGATTTCTCAGCAGCCTCCAGATCAAATGCCCGTCTGCTCTTGCTGGTCCCAGCAGTCCCTAGCACTATCCTTGCTACTGGGTCTCTGTGTCCAGAGCTCTCGAGGGTGTAACTTCTCTGCAGACTTCTCCAGCTGCTCCTGACTTTTTCCTCAGCTGCCACGATCCCACCCAGATACCCATTTACTACCCCCACTATGTCCATTCACTCTAAAACCCCTGGCAATGTGTTTTTCCTGCCAGCATCAACAACCAGTTCTGACCCTCATCCACACAGTCACATCTTCTCCCAAACCCTAGTTCATCTAATTTATGGTCAGCACGGGGCCAGGACCAGGGGATTAAGCATGTGGGCTCTATCCATTAATTGCTGTGTAACCTGGGCTCGGACAGTTGCCTCCACCAGATTCTTGGCTTCCATTCCTCATCCAAAAAATGAGATGAGGCTGGAGCAGATGATAAAGTACTGCCTAGGCCAGTTCCACACTTCATCTTTCTCCATAGATTCTGTTGTTATTCTTCAGTCACTCAGTCATGTCCAACTCTCTTTGACCCCATGGACTGCAGCACACCAGGCTTCCCTGTCCTTCACCATCTCCCAGAGCTTGCCCAAACTCATGTTCATCAAGTCGGTGATGCCATCCAACCATCTCACCCTCTGTCATCCCCTTCTCCTCCTGCCTTCCATCTTTCCCAGCATTAGGGTCTTTTCCAATGAGTCGGCTCTTCGCATCAGGTGGTCAAAGTATTGGAGCTTCAGCATCGATCCTTCCAATGAATATTCAGGATTGATTTCCTTTAGGATGGACTGGTTTGATCTCCTTGCAGTCCAGGGAACTCTCAAGGGTCTTCTCCAACACCACAGTTCAAGTGGTTTGCGATTCCCTTCTCCAGTGGACCACATTTTGTCAGATTCCAGATGGTACTTAAATACCAATCCAGATGACCTGTCAACAGGCTTCTATTGAGGACCGAAAGGATGGAGAGAGAAGATCACAAGACCACTGACATTTATTTCAGGTCCTTCAAACATTTCTTTAATGGCTTCCCTGATGACTCAGTGGGTAAAGAATGTCTACAATGCAGGAGATGAGACAGCAGGTTCACCTCCTGGATCGTGAAGATCCCCTGGAGGAGGAAATGGCAACCCACTCCAGTATTCTTGCCTGAGGGACCCCCATGGACAGAGGAGCCTGGTGGGCTACAGTCCATGGGGGTCACAAAGAATCAGACAAGACTGAACACAAGCATGGATAGAAACATTTCTTTGGCTGATGGATTGGCCCACTACATAGGATAGTGAAAACCGTAACCCCATTTTACAGTTGACAGTTCAGATGTGAAATGCAAAAGAAGAGGGTACTCATTTAGGATATCAAAGTCCTCTTAACTTGCAAGGCAGGAGTCCTTCTGGAGCTCCTTGAAATTATAAAAATGAAATTTAATTTTGAAGTTCAATTAGCCTGATGTTCTACTTTGTATGATGAGCAAGTCCCTTGCATCAACTGAACAAAATGAACTAGGTCTCCTACTCAAAGTTTTCAAGGTACAAGGCTCTCAAAATTGATATCCCCAGATCTGGGAACTCAAATATTAAATCACAATGATCCAGGACCAAGCAAAGATTGATGAGTGAATGGGATCCATCCAATTCCAACTTTGTGTTGGGTCATCTGTCTCCCGGTGCATGACCAAAGGCAGAAATGTACAGCCGTCTCGTTGCCTCTCTCCTCTTTCGAGTCCTACCACACTTCAGAGTAGATCAAGGCCTGCTGTTGCTAGGGAGGAGATAAACTACACCCTTTTGGTTATGCTCTGGAGTCAGACTCCTGATGGGTTTGAATCCTGTCTCTCCTTACTCACTCTGTGACCTCTGCCATTTTTAAACTATTTATTTATTTGGTTGCTCTGGGTCTTAGTTGTAGCATGCAGGACCTTTAGTTGCAGCACGTGGGATCTAGTTCCCTGACCGGGGATCAAACTCGAGCCTCCTGCATTGGGAGGGCGGAGTCTTAGCCATTGGACCACCAGGGAAGTCCCGACCTCAACCATTTTAAGAAACCTTCGTAAGCCTCAGTTTCCACATCTGTAAAAGGAGAAGAAAGAGAAGTCCCTGCCTTTAGGGGGGTTTAGTGCCTCTCTGCTACACTGGAATCGGTTGGGGGTCTTGCTAAGACGAAGATTCTGATTCTGGAAGCCCAGGGCTCTGTTTCTCGCGTGGTAAAGTTAGAGCCTGACAAACTAACCACGCCACATATAACAACGCTGAGAAAAATACAGAAACGGACTAGTTTAGGTCTCTGGAGAGTCAAGGTGGTGAGGAACAGGTAGATCTAGGTGGGCATTTCAAATCTTAGAGGAAGGGACTAGCACAGAATTCTGGTCTGAGGGTCCACACTCAGGCACAGCTGTGGCTCAGCATAGGATAGCTGAAACACTTGGGAAATCTTGCCCAAATTTTGGCAACCACAGTCATAACAAGGAATAATCCTAGTAAAGAGGGAACAGAGAAGGGGTAAAAAAAAAAAAAAAAAAAGATTCCGGCCTGGGCATAGGCTTAGTCCAAATCTCTGGCTGACCCTTAGGCAACGCACACCTAATGCTTACAGCGCGGTCGTGGAGGTGGTGGTTTAGTCGCTAGGTCGTGTCCAACTCTGTGGTTATGTCCAACTCTTTGTAACCCCATGGACTCTAGCCCACCAGACTCCTTTGTCCATGGGAATTCTCCAGGCAAAGATACTGGGGTGGGTTGCCACTACCTCATTCAGGGTATCTTCCCAACCCAGGAATCAAAGCCATGTCTCCTGCACCGCAGGCGAATTCTTTTCTGACTGAGCCACCAGGGCAGCCGCACGCTTACAGCCTATTAAATATTAAAGACTACAACTAAGATTTCAGCTGCTGCTCATGTAGGTAAGACAGAGTTTGCTGTCTTTACAGCAAACCGTAATCGCCCACTAAAACAAAAAGATCAACGCTCTTTGGAGGAATATATCAATAACACAACCCATAATCTTCCATTAAAATAAAAATTCACAACATCCAGGATAAACTTCAAAATTACTCAGCATGTAGAGAACCAGGGAGATGTGACCCATTTTTAAGGAGAAAGGCAATCAATAGAAGCCAACCCTGAGACGGTGCACCAATGAGATAAGGATTTAAAACTGCCGTAACACTGTCTGATTATGGTTCTTTGTTTTTTGTTTTTAATATGCTTTTAATGAATGAAAAGGCAGGGAATCTCAACAGAGAAATAGAAAATACAAAAAGGAACCAAATGAAATTCAGAGCTGGAATACACAAAGGAAGGGATTTGAAGCTAGATCTGTAGAAATGAGCCATTCTTAAGGAGGGAGGAAGATGGAGAAATAAAATGAACAGATCCTCGGGGCGGGGGCGGGACGGGGGGTGGTCCAGGGAACAAAACCCAGAAGGTCTAAAATAAGGGTAGTCAGAGTCCCAGAAGAAAAGAGAGAGAAGCTGAGGCAGAAAAAAATATATTTGAAGAATCCGTGCCCCCAATCTTTCCCAGTTGGTGACTCAGTGGAGCCATAGGAAGGGCTGAGATTCTGGCGTTCTAACAAGCTCCCAGCTGACACTGAGGAACCACACCTTGAGTGTGTAGGGTCTGGACCAGCGCTGTCCGGGAGAATGTCCTGCAGTGGTAAGAACGTCCTGTATCTTCACTGTCCAGTACAGTAGCCACCAGCCACACGAGGCTACTGAAAACCTGCAGGGTGGCTGGCATCACTGCAGAACTTAATCTTAGCCTTAGTCAATATAAACCTAAATCTCAAAAGCCACACGTGGCTAGCGGCTGCCATATTGAATGGTGTGGGTCTAGAGGATTCAATGGGATGGTACTTATAGTGTATGTGCTGCCGAAGCGAGCACGGGATGGTACTTATAAAGAACTTACATACCGCCCAGCACAGAATGGCTCTCCATATGAACTAACCATCATCATCAACCTCATAGCCCTCAAGATCCATCTGTGGGAATATATCCAATGCTTTCTAATAACTATAAACGGAGTATATAGCCTTTAAAAAAAGTGACTTGATGTGTTATAGACCCATAACTTATATAATATTGTATATCAACTGTGCTTCAGTTTTTAAAAATCCATCTGTTTCAGCCCCTTGCTCAGCATCGTCCCTGTTTTTCCCCCAGTGGTAGGGGACAAGGCCCTCATTGCCCCCGGCTTCTCCCACCACCTAATCATCATTGACATCCTTTCTCAGCCTCTTCCACTGTTTCTATCCACTGAGGGTTTTGCTTCTCTGTTACTCCGACTCCCTTAATTCCCCTGTGAGTCAGATGATGTGAGTGCCCTTTGGAGAAGGCTGGGAGCCCTCCCGATGTTCTTCTCGAACCTGAAAGGGCCCTTCAGCCCTTTTACTGAAATGGCGTGGGGTTTCTGTTCCTCGCTTAAAAGAGAGGCTGGCGAAGGCATGGCAGCCCTCGGGCTTTGGGGAGCTCTTCTGTGCCGTCCCCACTGTGCTCTTGTGAGGTCTCACACACACTCAGCCTGCGCACTCGTAAGGATCAAGCCTGCCTGTGAATATCCATTAACTTAATGGAGAGGAGAGACTATCACGGCGATGAAGCCGTTTCTGTACAACCGCACGGAGCGGTGGCCACTGGGAATGTCTCTAATTGGCATGTTTCTCCTCCAGCTGGAAAGGGATGAGAAGGAAGGAGGGCCTGTGAAGTGGCCACCTTCCCCTTTTCCCAGAGTGGGAATAGGGGATTATCCGGAGATTACTGCCTGATTCCCAGGAGCTAAAAGCAGAGAAGGACAGGCCAGAGCCCTGGAGCAGGCTGCAAAAGACTCTGTCCTGCAGAAACTGTGTGCCCCTAGACTAGTTCCTTAACCTGTATGAGTCTTGATTTCTTTACATGGGAAGTGGATGGAATAATAGTGCCTATATGATAGCCTATCATAAAGAGCTACTTTGAGGCTTTAAGTGTGAGGAAATGCCAGACAATAAAAATGATGATGATAACAACAGAACTAACATTTATGGTGGGCTTATTCTATATCAGGCACTGTGCAACGTGCTTTCTCCACACTCATTCATTTACTCCTAACACCCTGTTAAGGGAGGTTCCATTACTAATCCTACTTTATAGATGAAGAAGCTGCATCTCAGAGAGGTTAAGACACTTGTCCAAAGACACACAGCTAGTGAGAGGAAGATCTGTGATTTGAACCCAGGACTATCTGGCTCTACATGCTTCAGCACTGGGAAGTATTTCCAAAGGCCCAGGACAAGACTAGGATGTGCACTTTCCTAGGGGAGAGAGACCCAGTAACTAAAGTACTAGGCCATACCCTGTCAGGAGTTCTTATTTCTTGCTTCATATTATAATCACATGAGAAGACTTTTAAACAGGCCAATGCCCAAAGATGACCACAGACCACCTAAATCAGAATCTCTGGGAGGTGGGGCCCACCTTAAACTTAAGTATCTTAAGCTCCCCCAACATATTTCCAATTTGCAGCCCAGGAAGAGAATCACTGACTTAGAGCAGGGGTCCCCAATCTCCAGGGTCATAGACCGGAACCAGTGGCCTGTTAGGAACCGGACCAGAGAGCAGGAAATGGGCAGCCGGCGAGTGAGTGAAGCTTCGTCTGTATTTAGAGCTGCTTCCCACACTTCCGGCATCCCTGTCTCCCATTGCTTCTCCCCAAATGGGACCAGCTAGTTGCAGGAAAGCAACCTCGGGGCTCCCACTGATTCTGCATTATGGTGAGTTGTATAGTCGTTTCATTATATATCACATTGTAATAATAATAGAAAGAAAACGCACAACGCGCTTGAGTCATTCCGAAACCACCCCCACCACCCAGCAGTCTGTGGGAAAACTGTCTTCCACAAAACTGGGTCTGGTGGCAAAAAAGTTGGGGACCGCGGGCTTAGAGCCTGACTCTGAGCGCCCAGGGGGATGGTGCAAGTGACGGGAACAAAAGACTCAACACGGGAGAGTGGGGTGTGGCCACAAAGGCTGTCCCCGCGCTCCCCTCCGCTCTTGACATTATCGCTGTAGGATCCCAAGGTCTGTTTATTCTCCACGCATAATGAAGCCTGACGGGGGTTAAGATGGGTACTCAGTGCTGGAGGGAAGGTGGGAGGAGGATTTCCGTGGGTGTGTAATTACAGCCTCTTCACCTCCAATGTTAGCGATCCTTCTCCTGCATCTCATCGAGAGGTTTGGTAAAGAAAGTGAGAAAGCGAGGTCTGGGTGACAGGCACAGCTGTGTTTCCCAGGACGGCATCCAGGCAGGAGTCAGAAAACCAACACTCCTTGGTGGACTGGTGTTTGGTGAAGGGTGTTAAGTGGCAGGAGTGAGGTCACTCTGATGTGGCCATTCTATAGATGGGGAGAACCAACCGTCACTGTCTCTGCTCCTAAAATAGCTGCCCTGGACCCCACAGCACCCTGTCCATCCCCAGGATACCCTCTGCAGGGACCTGTTTCCACCCACCCAGCCACACTGAACACTCTTCTTTGGGAGCTGCTGGTCAAAATGCCCCGTCCTCTCTTGGCTGGGAAGCAGGCACGTGGCCCAGCCTGGACTGCTGTCTCCTAGGACTCTGGCTCCTAAGTGCAGTGAACATGGAGTGGAAGTGAGTGGAGCTGATGCATCGTTACCACCGAGACCTGAGGCCCATTGGTTTATACTGCTGCCCGGGGCACCAGCGTGTCAAAATCCTCTTCATTCACGGAATCGTTGTTTGGTTATTCTTTGGTTCTATGAGTGCTTCCGTCATTTGTTTTGGTCCAAGTTAGCTCAGTGATACAGTGTCCGATGTTTTGTAGGTGAAGGCCTGGAAACAGAGCCCCAAAGTAGCCAAAATGGCTTTGTGCCCATTGTTACAGGTCTTTAAACTCATGGAATATTAGAATTAGAGGGGATTTGGTTGACCAGTTTCCTCCCTCCTGGGTAAATCCTGTAGCCCACGCCAAGACGTTGTCCAGCCTTCTAGTGGGAAGTCCTCTGCTTCCCAGAGAATCTGCTTTCATGAGTTTTGACCAGTTCTGCCACTTATGAGCTGTGTGATTTGGGGGGAAACCACTTAACTCCTCTGAGCCTCAATGTGTGTGTGTTATACTGTAGTGTGTTTTGAATGAGATGATGTATGTAAAATACTCCATATGTAGTAAATGCAGTTAAAGGCAGTTACCATCACTTGTTGTTCAGTCGCTAAGTCATGTCCGACTCTTTGCGACCCCATGGACTGCAGCGCGCCAGGCTTCCATGTCCACCACCAACTCCCGAAGTTTGCTCAAACTCATGTCCATCAAGTTGGTGATGCCATCCAACCATCTCATCCTCTGTCATCCCCTTCTCCTCCTGCTGTCAGTCTTTCCCAGCATTGGGGTCTTTTCTAATGAATTAGTTCTTCCCATCAGGTGGCCAGAGTATTGGAGCTTCAACATCAGTCCTTCCAATGAATATTCAGGACTGATTTCTTTTAGGATTGACTGACTTCATCTCCCAGAGTTTGCTCAAGTTTATATCCATTGAGTCTGTGATGCTCAATGTCATGCTATATACCATCACTTGTATGGAAATGAAATCGACCTGGTCCCAGAGCCTCCATTGATAGCATAGACTCAAACATCTTTGGGAAACACTTCCAGCTCTTAATGTCACTAGGCCCAAAGTGCTTGGGGAAATAACCCCATATCACACAGCAATAACCGTGGTGCAGGGCTTGAGTTTCATTGTCTCTTGCTGGCTGGTCTTCGAGCCACAACTTCAGTGTGGTCTCCAGGGATCAAAGGAAGCGTTGAATCCACCAGTAATAGTCAATGGGGAAGAAAATTGTTTCTTGTGGCAGGAGAAAGAAAAAAAAAGGAAATTATTTGGTCCAGTGCTTCCAGATCCCATCTTGAACATGTCCATCACCCATCACCTCACTGAGTAATTGCATACACAGTTCCTAAGTTAAGCTCAAATTAGATGCTGTGGCCTACATTGGGGGAACAACATAATTCACTCTGCTAAATTTGGCCCCAGGATTCCGTGTTTATAAATCCAGCCCAGCGTGGGATCTAGGACAAATAAAACTCTATTCCCTGGACAGGTTCCGATGAGGCATCCATTCTTATTACCAACCCTATTAAAGTTCCCCAGAATCCCAAGACTTGTAAAGGGGTGGTGATCCATGTCAGAGTTCTCAAACTCAGATGCCTGCAGAGGCTAGGCAAGTAGTATCAGTGAACAAAGAGGCAGGATGGGTATTGTGTGAACTGGAGGGCATGCACTCAGTCTCATGGAGGGAGTCACTACTCCGCCAATAATTGTCACGTAGGAGTATGAGCCCAGAGTTTTCAAGCCCGGCTCCATCTCTCAGCAGCTGCGTGACCTCAGTCAAGTCACTTAATGTGACTCAGTGTTCTCATCTGCAAAATGCCTACCTGTTAGGGTGCCTGTGGAAATTAAGCATTACACCGAAGTCCTCAGAACACTGCCCATCCCCTAGGAAGAACTCCGTAATGTTGACTGTTACTGGTGTCTAATATTTGTTTATCTGGCTGCGCCTGGTCTTAGTTGCAGCACACGGGATCTTCAGTCTTCGTTGTAACATGTGGGATCTTTAGTTGTGGCCTGCGGAGGCTAGTTCCCTGGCCAGGGATCAAACCCGGGCCCCCTGCATTGGGAGCATGGGGTCTAAGCCACTGGACCACCATGGAAGTCCCAGCTGTTACTATTAAGTCAGTAGTTTTCAACAAGGAATTCTCATAACCATTAATGTGAACAAGGATATTCAAACTAGTCTCATTATAGAGAGGCTCATGGTATGGGACAAGACCAGGTTGGCTAAAGAATCTTTTATTTGGGCTGGAATGCTGACAACACGATGTACAGTCGTATTGGGACTTCCCTGCTAATCTTCACCTTATTCAACTCATGTCTTTAATGTGTTAAAATTTGAACAACTTATTAATGCTTATTTTCTGCAGTGGACTTAGCAAAATATTTTCAGTTAAGGAGTCTTGGGGAATAGAATAGCTGGATTCTTGATGAGAGGAAATTTGGGGACTGTTGTTCTAAATCCAGAGTGTAGATCTGGGTTTGACACCAAATATGCTGAGATCCTTGACTTCATCAGCTCAGTTCAGTTCAGTCGCTTGACTTCATAATGATGCTCAAAAGGACACTCACTGGTTACTCACGGAGGATGCAAGCGAGCCAACGCTTTACTGTGAAAAAATAGAAAAATAATGGGAAAGAAATATTTATGGTGGCTCTTCTAAAAGAACTGTATCTCAGGCTAGCCCAGTAGCAGGTGACACTTTGTAGGTACATTCCAAATAAAGTGTGAACACAGAATTACAGAATTAGAGCATCACCCTTTTTGCAACCCCTGTAGAATTAATTGATTTAGGGACTGAGCACAAATAGCTACTAGTATCACCAAAATACAAAATACCTGCTCTGAAGTAGTCTTACAAAAAGAGATGAACATAAATTTAACATAGCCTCTAGATCCAACTACTGATTTACAAGAGAGCACAAAGGCCAGAAGAGTAATGTGATGAATTCAAGAAGATATAGCAAAGTAAAGACTACAGGACACCTACAGGAGAAAGAACCCAGTGTCTTTAATGATAAATTACAAGGACAGAGAAAGTTATAGAGGAGGGAATCTATAGATTTTTAAAGACTTGAGTGATATGAACCAAACATAACATATGGACTTTATTTGGATCCTGTGGTAGCAAAATAATGGTCTCGGAAGATGACCATTTCCTAATGCCTAGAACATGTGAGTATGTTACCTTACGAGGCAGTCCCTGACACATCTGGGTGTGGGATCCCGAGGGTCCCAAAGCTTGTGTTCGCCTGCTAGTGGACAGGCTCGGGGCCCAGCTAGTCCCAGGGCAGGGTCTGGCTCACTCTGAGCTGGCTGGGTCCACAGGCTTCAAGACTGCGGTTTTCTTGCGTCTGGTGTCTGCCAGGTGAGTCTGGTACCCCCTGAGGGTGGGGCCGGAACCAGGGGATTCTGGGACTGCGGGCAGAGCTGAGTCCAGGACCCTCTGATGGGCAGACCACATCCAGAGGCAGCTGTGGGGCTCAGGGAATCTCTCGTTTTTATTGGAGGATATGGCTTTATAACATTGCCATACAGCAACAGGAATCAGCCATACGTATACATATGTCCCCCCTCCCACCTCCAGCCCCACCCCACCCCTCTCGGCTGTCACAGAGCCCGTTTGAGCTCCCTGGGCCATACCGCCAATGCCCACTGGCTATCTGTTTTACATATATGTATATACTCCCATGCTACTCAATTCACCACACCCCCTCCTTCCTGCACTGTGTCCAAAGTCTGCCCTCTATGTCTGTCTCTCGATTGCTGCCCTGCAAATAGGTTCATCACTACCATGTTTCTAGATTCCATATATGTGCGTTACTATACAGTATTTGTTTTTCTGTTTCTGACTTGCTTCACTCTGAATAAAAGGCTCTAGGTTCATCCACCTCACTAGAACTGACTCAAATGTGTTCCTTTTTATGACTGAGTAATATCCCCCTGTGTAAATGTACCGCAGTTTCTTTATCCATTCATTTGTTGATGGACATCTGGGTTGTTTCCGTGCCCTAACTATTGTAAATAGTGCTGGAATGAACATTGTGATACATGTGTCTTTTTTCAATTATGGTTTTTTCAGGGCATATACTCAGTAGTGGGATTGTTGGGTCATATGATAGTTTTATTCTTAGTTTTTTAAGGAATCTCCGTACTGTTAGCCACAGTGACTATATCAGTTTACATTCCCACCAACAGTGCAAGAGGATTCCCTTTTCTCCACACCCTCTCCAGCGTTTATTGTTTGTAGATTTTTTTTTTATGATGGCCATTCTGACCAGTGTGAAGTGATACCTCATTGTAGTTTTGATTTGCATTTCTCTAATAATGCAAGATGATGAGCATCTTTTCATGTGTTTATTAGCCATCCCTATGTCTTTGGAGAAATGTCTGTTTAGGTCTTCTGCCCACTTTTTGATTAGGTTGGTTGTTTTTCTGGTATTGAGCTGCTTGCATATTTGGAGATTAATTCTTTGTCAGTTGTTTCCTTTGCTATTATTTTCTCCTGTTCTGAGGGTTGTCTTTTCACCTTGTTCATAGTTTCCTTTGCTGTGCAAAAACTTTTAAGTTTAATTAGGTCCCACTTGTTTATGTTGAAGCTGAAACTCCAATACTTTGGCCACCTCATGCAAAGAGTTGGCTCATTGGAAAAGACCCTAATGCTGGGAAGAATTGGGAGCAGGAGGAGAAGGGGACGACAGAGGAGGAGATGGCTGGATGGCATCACCGACTCGATGGACATGGTTTTGGGTAAACTCCAGGAGTTGGTAATGGACAGGGAGGCCTGGCGTGCTGCGATTCATGGGATCGCAAAGACTCAGATGCGATTGAGCGACTGAACTGAACTGAACTGTTTACTCAGGGAGCCTTAAGGCAGCCTGAGCTGCTGGGTGGGGCTGTGTCCCAATTCAGTTGCTTGGCCTGAGCTCTCCCAGCACTGATACCTGCAGGCTCTCCGGTGGGGCCAGTTCTTGGTGCTAATGAGCTGGAGGGAGGATTCCAGGGTGTCCACCAGCAACAGCATCCTGGCAGTAGAAGGAACTCCCAAGAATTGCTGCCACAAGCGTCTGTGTCCCCCAGGGGGGTGAGCCGCAGCGGCCCTCCCCCGCCCTCTCCAGGAGACTCTCCCAGACCAGCAGGTCCGTCTGGCCCAGACTCCTATCAAGTTACTTCTCCTGCCCTGTGTCCCGGTTCACATAGGATTTTGTGTGCGTCCTTAAAGGATGAAGCCTTTATTTTCTACAGCCTCCTGGGACCCCTGAAGCCCCCCTGGCCTTCAAAGTCAAATGCTCTGGGGACTCATCTTCCCAGTTCAGGACCCCCAGAGCTCAACGTGGGGTTCAGACCCCTCACTCCTGTGGGAGGACCTCTACAATGTAATTATTCTCCAGCTTGTGGGGCACCCTGCTGGGGATATGGAACTTGGCTATGTCGTGAGTCCGCCCCTCCTTTGTCATTGTGGTTCCTGTTATACGTCTTTAGTTCTAGAATTTCTTCTCTATTAGGTTCCAGCCTTTTTCATCAGTGGTGGTTTGGTAGACAGTTGTGATTTTGGTGTGAACGTGAGAGGAGGTGGGCTCAGGGTCTTTCTACTCTGCTGTCTTAGCCAGTTGCCTCTTGATGTCACATGGCCAGACACTCCGTGTTTAGCAGAGCCCACCAGCAAGGTGGGTGTGGCTTTTTAGACAGCGTTCAGATCTATAATTTAGATGGTATATAGTCCAATGCCTTCGATGGTATATTCATTTTGCAGGGCTGCTGTAACAATGTTCCCCAAACCAGGGAGCTAAAAAACTTCAAAAATGTATTCTGTCATTGGAAATGAAGTTTTGATTCCAAATTTCCTCCTAGTTTGCAAGCTAGGAGTGCAAAATCAAAGTGTCAGCAAAGTTGGTTCCTTCTGGATGCTCTAAGGCAGGGTTCCCCACCATTCGGGATCTAATGCCTGATGATCTGAGGTGGAGCTGGTGTGATAATAGAAATAAAGTGTACAGCAAGTGTAATGTACTTAAATCATCCAGCAACCATCCCACCCATCCCCATCTTGGTCTGTGGAAAGCGTCTTCCATGAAACCGGTCCCTGATGCCAAAACGGTTGGGGACCAACGGTCTAAGGGACAAACAGTCCCTCACCTCCCTCCTAACTGGTGGTTGCTGGCAGTCCTGGGTCTTCCTCGGCTTTATAAGACATATCGCTCCAGTCTCTGCCTCTGTCTTCACCTTCCATTCTCTCCCAGTGAAATTGCCTCCAAATATCCCTTTCCTGATAAGAACATGAGTCACTGGATTGAAGGTGCACCCTAGTCCAGTAAGACCTCATTTTAGCTTCATCATATATGCAAAATTCCTATTTCCAAATAAGGTCTCATTCATGGGTACCAAGGGTTAGGACACAATCCAGTCCACTACAAATGACAAGGTCTTCCTCCAAACCCCAGCCTCCTCCTCTACCAAAGATCCTTCTAGTGTGATGTTACCTGCCAAGTCATATGACTCAAATAGCAGGGCTGCTCGGGCAGCAGCTTGGACTCACTCTGGAGCCCTTTCTTGCTGCTGGGCTCTATGAGAAACCTTAGCAGCCTTCCATGTCATGCAATAAGTATGTCAGAGAATTACTTTCAACTGGAAAATGATCTCTCTTCAAAACCCAGAGAAGCTCACCAAGCATTGTGCTTCTTTCTGAGTGTTGAGTGTTGTTGTTGTTTGAGTGTTGTTGCTGTTGTTGAGTGGCTAAGTCATGTCCTACTCTTTGTGACCCCATGAACTGCAGAGCTCCAGGCTTCCCTGTCCTCCACTGGCTCCCGGAGCTTGCTCAAACTCATGTCCATTGAGTCGGTGATGCCATCCAACCATCTCATCTTCTGTCGTCCCCTTCTCCTGCCCTCAATCTTTCCCAGCATCAGAGTCTTTTCCCATGAGTTGGCTGTTTGCATCAGGTAGCAAAAATATTGGAGCTTCAGCTTCAGCATTAGTCCTTCCAATGAATATTCAGGACTGATTTCCTTTAGGATTGACTGGTTTGATCTTGTTGCAGTCCAAGGGACTCTCAAGAGAGAGTGTTACAAGGTGCAAAATACAGTAACTTGTCCTCAACATAAGAGGGGATATACTGACGTGCTTCAGATCACTGGGCCCCCAAAAACTTCACTGATATGGCAAGCTCCTGAGTCATAACAGGTTTTCACCCCTACCTTCTGTAGCAAATTTGTCTTCTCAAGGCATCCAGGGTACTTGGCACTTTTTGTTCAGTCGGTTAAATGAACATAAAGTCATCGATGTAGTAGACCTATATGATACTCTACGTAATTTCTAGGGAGTCCAGGTCCCTTTGGACTATGTTCAGGAAGAGAATTGTAAATTAACATAACCCTGGAGAAAGACCTTGAATTTATCTCTTATCTGTCCCGTGCAAATGAAAACTGCTTCCAAGTCTCTTTCTTGACAGTTATTGAAAAGCATGCATTCAGCGGCTGTACGTCTTCAGAGAAGAGACCGAATAGTCTTTTCTAGTAAAGAATCTGCAACTAGAATGTGATGTGGTCAGAGCTACAATTGATGATATTTGAGGTCATCCTCTATCACCTACCATGATCTGCCTAGTTTCTCCAGGAGCTAGACTGATTAATTAGAAATGTGAGTCCAATGTCCATGCATTCTATAAGTCCTTGTGTGGGAGATACTCATCTCCATCTTCCCCCTGGAATATTGCTTTTTTCTTTGCTCTCTTGGCTTGGAGGAAGTAGTTTCAGGGGGTTCCACTTGGCCTTTCCTAGCACAATGACTTACTTCACAGGTCAAAGGACCAATGTGAACGTGAGGGTCATGCCCCCAATTAACTACATCCATTCAGACTGTACATTCGAAGACGGGGATGACCAACAGCTGGTCTTTAAAGCATCACATTGGTCCATCTCCCACACTAAGTCTAGGAGATGAAGCTGGGATAGGCATACCTCACCGAGCTTCTCACGTGCTGCATTTGTTTTCACAAATTGAAGGTTTGTAGCGACCCTACATCAAGCAAGTCTGTGCCACTTGCTCACTCCCCGTCTCTGTGCCACGTGATAACGCTGGCACTAGTTCAGACTTTTTCATTTTTATTTGTTATGTTGATCTGTGATCAGTGGTCTTTGATAATGACCATTTCAAAAAGATTATGACTTACTGAAGGCTCAGGTGATGGTTAGCATTTTGTAGCCATAAAGTATTATTTAAGATATATATATTGTCTTTTAAGACATAACACTATTATACACATAGCCTACAGTATACTGTAAACATTACTTTTATATACACTGGAAATGAAAAAGTTCACATGATTTCCTGTATTGTGATACTCATTTTATTGCTGTGGTCTGAAAGTGAACTCTCAATATCACCGAGATACACACACACTCTCAGACGGGAACCACTATGGTGCTTTGGGTCTGTGGGTGTCAGTTTCAACTCATACCGTATCGCCCGGTATTGATTTTCTCACTGCCAACACACCTTGCCACAGACTTGCTGGCTTAGAATAGAATGTGCTTGTATTATGGCATTGAAGTAAACGATTGCAACGTTCAGTTCTGTTCAGTCCAGTCACTCAGTCATGTCCAACTGTTTGTGACCCCATGAATCGCAGCACGCCAGGCCTCCCTGTCCATCACCAACTCCCAGAGTTTACCCAAAACCATGTCCATCGAGTCGGTGATGCCATTCAGCCATCTCATTCTCTGTCGTCCCCTTCTCCTCCTGCCCCCAATCTCTCCCAGCATCAGGGTCTTTTCCAGTGAGTCAACTCTTCGCATGAGGTGGCCAAAGTGTTAGGGTTTCAGCGTCAGTCCTTCCAATGAACACCCAGGACTGATCTCCTTTAGGATGGACTGGTTGGATCTCCTTGCAGTCCAAGGGACTGTCAAGAGTCTTCTCCAACACCACAGTTCAAAAGCATCAATTCTTTGGTGCTCAGCTTTCTTCACCGTCCAACTCTCATATCCATACATGACTACCGGAAAAACCATTAGCCTTGACTAGATGAACCTTGGATGGCAAAGTAATGTCTCTGCTTTTAAATATGCTATCCAGGTTGGCCATAACTTTTCTTCCAAGGAGTAAGCGTCTTTTAATTTCTTAACTGCAATCACCATCTGCAGTGATTTTGGAGCCCAAAAAAATAAAGTCAGCCACTGTTTCCCCATCTATTTCCCATGAAGTGATGGGACCAGATGTCATGATCTTAGTTTTCTGAATGTTGAACTTTAAGCCAACTTTTTCACTCTCCTCCTTCACTTCATCAAGAGGCTTTTTAGTTCCTCTTCACTTTCTGCCATAACAGTGGTGTCGTCTGCATGTCTGAGGTTACTGATATTTCTCCCGGCAATCTTGATTCCAGCTTGTGCTTCCTCCAGCCCAGCGTTTCTCATGATGTACTCTGCATATAAATTAAATGAGCAGGGTGACAATATACAGCCTTGACGTACTCCTTTTCCTATTTGGAACCAGTCTGTTGATCCATGTCCAGTTGTAACTGTTGCTTCCTGAGCTGCATACAGGTTCAGTCCCACACTATTTGTTGTGTACCCACTATGTACCAGCTACTGTGCTGCATGCCAGGGGTATGTTTTGGAGTAATAAGGACACAGTCCCTGACCTCAGAGTGCTTATGGTCTAGTGCGGTGATAGTCCATAAATAAGTAAACACGAAATAAAAACGGGGGGAAAAAAGGAGTAACATCTACTTGTTATCTCACACTTCTGTAGGTCAGAATTCTGAGTGTAGCATGACTCCATGAGTCCTCCTGTCAGAGTCTTATAATGCCAAAATCAAGGTGTTGGCAAGGTTGGGTTTCTTTCCAGAGGTTCTGAGGATGAATCTGCTCCCAAGCCTATTCAGGTTGTTGGTCAAACTCATTTCCTTATGGGTGTAGGATTGAGGTCCCACTTCCTTGCTGGAAGCCAGTCTTTACTCACAGAGACTGCCCACATTTCTTCTCAAGCTCTCATGTGGCCTCCCTCTAGCATTGGTGGGTTGAGTCACTCCCTTGCTTTGAATGTCTCTAACTTTCCCTTCTGTCTCTAGCTGGAGAAGAGTTTCCACTCTTGAGGGCTCAAGTGATGAGTTTAGACCCACTTGGTTAATCCAGGATTATCTCCCTTTCTTAACACATTATTGACTGAGGGACTTTGGCAGACACTAATGCCTGTGGCCAGTGATTTGTTATGTAAGTGAATATTTAAACACTCTGGTCAATAAGGTTCGGGTAACAAAAGACGTATTACTACATTTCTGGTCAATAAGCTGTTAAAAATCTGGAATCTTCATTACATCTTCAAAGTCCCTTTTTCTGTGTAATGTAACATGTTCCCAGGATCTAGGAATTAGGGTGTGGACATTCCAGGGTGAATGGTATTGTTCTGTTTACCACACCCCAGCATGCAGATACTTGAATGAATATCGTAGATCTATCTTCTGGGTGAAAAACTAAGAACATCACAGCTGTACTCGCTACCATGATGCTGCAGAGTCCTTTCTTGTAGAAACTCTGCCCTCTCTCTCAGCTGATGGATTATAGGTTTGGGAACTCATTCAAGACATGGAAATTGGGATCGTGATTTTCCTTGGAAATAACTGACTTCAGTCTTCTGTGCATCCATTTTTTTTAATCTTCTTTGATTATACATATTTAGAAACTCATTTGCTGACCATTTATCTATCCTGCTAAGAAACATCATGATCTATTAAGCATCTCAATGGACCCCTAAAGGTCAGTCATTATACCCTCCTTGCTGCTGCTTCTTTTTTTTTTTTTTTTTTTTAACTATTTATTTATTTGGCTGCACCAGGTCTTAGTTGTGGCATATGGGACCTTTAGTTGTGGCATCTTGGAATCTAGTTTCCTGACCAGGGATTGAACCTGGGCCCCCTGCATTGGGAGCATGGAGTCTTAGCCACTGGACCATCAGGGAAGCCCCTAACCTCCTTGCTTCTGATGGTTGAGAGCTGCCTGCTGGCCTCTGCTCCCGAATCCCACCATTCCCTTTGCTACCAAGTTCTGTAGCAGGGTCTCTGCCAGCCCCACCCTCAGAGGGCACCACTAGAGAATCTCCCAATGACGTTGGTGCCCCCTTATTGGCACCCGCCTCATGGCCTTGGTGAAAGGATGGTGCACCAGGCCTTCCCAAGGAATCCAGTCGTCTGATGATTTTCTGCTCTTAGGTAGTAGAGCCTCTCTAGCATTTTCACTCCTCCAAGACTTTTGATCCCTTCCTCCAATCTGCCATCTCTGCTTCATTCACTGTGAGACAGTTTCCCCAAGCACCCAGGCAGCGTACCAAGATTGGCACCTGGGGTGCTTAACCAGAAGTTAAATGCTGTCTAACATCGTGGGAAGAATGCCTCATACTGACTAATCCAAACTTGTCCCCCTTGATCCTCCATGCTCCCCGGAGTCACTCCAAAACATACTCTTCCAATTTGAGCTTTTACAATTCCTCTGGAGTCCATTGTCTCTCCCCCCTGAGCAGTTTCAGCATTTTCCTGGCGAAACCTTCTTATAGGCCTGACATCCAAGAGTAGTGGGGTGGGGGGACAGACGCTGGGGGAGGAAGGCTTATTTATAGGTAGCTCTCTTGTTTGAGATTTCTGCATAAGTTTCAAGCAAAGGGGGGCTCTTCTGACACGGAAGAGTGAACTGCTTTTGCAGGCTTGGAGGGCTCAGGAAAATCAAGGGATTTGAGGTTCTCAAGTGCCCCTTCTCAGACGTCCTCATCCCAGTTCTCAGGGTCTCTCTCCCTCCCTCACTGTGTATCAGGGCCCTGACTCTGGCATAAGCGATTTGTCTAGGCTGAGACGCCAGCTTTCTCTGAAGTTCAGTGACTTTCACAAGTGAGTCTTGTACTTGGTCTTCAGCTTGGTCTGCCTTCCAGCGGGTGTCTTTTTTTAATATATAATTTTGTTTATTATTTATCTATTTATTTTTGACTCTGCCGGTCTTTGTCTCTATGTGGGCTTTTCTCTAATTGCAGCAAGCGGGGGCTACCCTCCAGCGGTGGTTCGAAGGCTTCTCATTGCAGTGGCTCCTCTTGTTGCAGAGCGCAGGCTCTAGGGTGCACGGGCTTCAGTGGTTGCAGCTCCCGGCCTCAGAGCGCAGGCTCAGCAGTTCTGGTGCACGGGCTTCAGTGGTTGCAGCTCCCGGCCTCAGAGCGCAGGCTCAGCAGTTCTGGTGCACGGGCTTCGTTGCTCTGTGGCATGTGGGATCTTCCCGGGTCAAGGATGGAACCCATGTCTCCTGCACTGGCAGGCAGATTCTTTACCGCTGAGCCACCAGGGTAACCCCCAGTTGGTGTCTTTAAATTTTCCCAAGGAGATGCTCTGTCACTTGTGGTTTTCCGTGATAATGAATAGATCGGAGCCTGTCATTCTCTCTCTTCAGTGCATCCAGCGATTCAAGGGAGTGGCTACTGAGTTTTCTAATTCCTACAGTTTTTGTTTCCCCCACGTCATTCACATGCCAGAGACACCGCACAAGTTTTGTATCCTCTTCCCCCCGAACACCGGCCAGGTGACGTCTTACCGACGGTCCTGCTGCGCTCAGCCCAGACCCATTAACACCCCCTGCCCTCAGTAATGGGTTTCCCACTACGCTAAAAGCAGCACGTGCTTCAGCTCAAGAGTTCCAAGCTTAAAACTGCCTTCTAGGGCCACGCTGTAAACCAGGAGGGGTTTATGTATTTACATATTGAATATGTATGTTTCTCTTATCTCCCCTACTCAACTGTTAGCAGGCACCAATCTGGGTTTCCGCATATTGCTTTTGCTGAGTTGAATAGCTTTCCCTCAAAATTTATGTCCTCGCAGAACATGTGAATGTGACCTTATTTGGAAATGAGGTCTTTGCAGATGTTACCAAGTTAAGATGAGGTCAGACTGGGTCAGGGTGAACCCTAAACCCAGTGACTGGCGTTCTTATAAGGAGAGGGTGAGTTAGAGAGACAGAACCACAGAAAAGATGGCCATGGGAAGACAGAGGTGAAGGCTGGAAGGAGGCTGCCACAAGCCAAGGAATGCCTGGAGTGATCAGAAGCTAGATGAAGCAAGGGAGGATTCCTCCCTAGAGCCTTCAGAGGGTGTTAACACCCTTAATTGTGGACTTGTCGCATCTAGAACTATAAGAAAATTAATTCCTGTGATGTTAAGCCAACTGATTTGTAGTATTTTGTGAGAACAACCCTAGGCAACTATGCCAGGTGGCTCAGTAGTAAAGAACCCACCTGCCAGCACAGGAGATGCTAGAGACTCGAGCTTGATGCCTGGGTGGGAAGATCCCCTGGAGAAGGCAATGGCACCCCACTCCAGTATTCTTGCCTGGGGAACCCCATGGACAGAGAAGTCTGGCAGGCTAATGTCCATGGGGTCGCAAAGGATTGGACATGACTGAGCATGTGCGGACAAAGGCAACTATAGAGTACTTAACATAGCACCTTGTATCTGGTCCATTCTCAGTAAATATTGAGTGAGTGAGAATGAATGACTGAGTGAGCGATGAAGCAGTGAAATGGATTGGAAACAGAATCTGACAGGACTTAGCCAACAGCTATGCCAGCCTCTTTGGCAACCTCAGCTAATGTTTAATGGTCTCTCCCAATCTAGGCCCATCCATCCATCCACTCATTCATTATTTATCATTCATACTTACTGAGTCCCTGACTTGGGCCAGATCCGAGGCGCTGGGTAGCAATCCCATTGTAACTAAAGCAAGGATATGGGAACTGGCCTTTTTCAGTCCCCACCTCCCCACGCACCTCTGTTTTGATCGATGACTCCCCAGAAGCCACCCAACCGTGCTCACACAATAAAAGGAGAGAAGAAAATTTAATAAGATTCTAAATTGCCTTCCCTTGAATTCAAATTGCTTCATATATTATGTTCATGATAACTACTGGAGTCTCTTATTTTTTTCCTCAAGCCCCCCCCCCCTTCCATTTCTTTCTAATACGAGACAAGTTCTTGTGTTAATGAATTCTAGATTTTCATTTAATAAATGTTGTGTGGGAAGCTTCATTATTTGCAACTTCATCCATCTAAAGCAGACACATAAATGCCCCCTCTCTAAGTACCTGGGATCAATAGAGCATGATTCTCACGTACTCTGGCCCCGCGCACTGCCACCAAGAAGAATTCAGTAATTGAAAAGACCTTATAAATCAATACAGCCAAATTGAAAACTCCAGGAGAACTCCACATCATTCACTGAGGCGCTTGTTAAGACTTCTCTTTACTTTTAGAGGGGAAAAAAAGACACTGGGAAAAGGTTGACGAGGGCAGGGGGGCAAAAGAAAACATATTTCTGTTTAATCCTAATTGGCAGTGCTCGTGGAGCTTCTACTTAGCACATGGATCTCATTTAGTTTTGATTACTTGTCCTGATTAACTTTTTTGTCTTTGCCACTACTCAAATACACGGTTCCCCAATCCGGGCCATGTAGGGATGGTTTCTGAGTCTCTTCCAGGGAGGCACCGAGAAAAAGAATTCCTCTGTTCACCATTAGGCCGGCTATGTGCTCAACAAGGGCTTCCCCAGAGGCTCAACAGTAAAGAATCCGCCTGCAATGTAGTAGACCTGGGTTCGATATCTGGGTCAGGAAGATCTCCTGGAGGAGGGCACAGCAACCCAGTCCAGTATCTTTGCCTGGAGAATCCCATGGACAGAGGAATCCACAGGGTGGCAAAGAGTCGGACGACTAAAGCGACTGGGCATGCATGCGCGTACTCAACAAATGCTGTGGATCTCAGCTGAATTGCATAGAACTGAGTGACCGCTACCCTACAGTCTTTCGAGAGTGGGACTAAAGCAGAACCCCTCTCTCTCTGTCCCCCTACACACCTCCCTTGCCTGACAGTTCTCTACTACGGCTCCAAGAGTTGAACAAAATTTATCTTGAGTGTCCACAATGCAGCTTGTTCTCTTTTTTCCCCCCCTCATCTTTGCTTCCTGATTGCAGTGAGAAAATCAGCTTTAGTAATTGTAAATTGCCCACCCTGCATGGAGGGGAGCGACCTGTCAGTTGACAGTCGCGCCTGGATGTTTGGATGTTTCAAAGAAGCCTCAAAAGCAACCTGCATAAACCTAAATTGATCGCCTGCATCCCTACTCCAGACCACCTCCCCCAGCCACGTGCTTCCCTCGGTGGGTCCCCGTGTCCATATATCCATAGAGCTGAACAGTTCCCCTGCCTCCACTACACACCCAATAATGCACAGCCAAGCCCCCAGCTCCACTCTCCTTCCTGGTGTTTCCATCCACCTCTCCTGCATCTCCTTGGCCAATGCCTTCTGCCAGTTATAGGATCACCTCCACCCCATCTCCTGCCTCTGATCTTGGCCCCGTACGCAGCCCAAGGGTTCTTCCCAAACTGAATAGCTGATTATGTCCCTTGCCTGTTTTCAAGTTCTTTGATGGCATTCCCTTTTTTTAAAAAGTATTTATTTATTTGTTTATTTTTGGCTGTGCTGGGTCTTTGCTGCTGCTTGGACTTTTCTCCAGCTGCAGCGAGCAGGAGCTCCTCTCCAGGTGCGGTGTGCAGGCTTCTAGTTTCGGTGGCTTCTCTTGCCGTGGAGCACGGGCTCTAGGTTGCGCGGGCTTCAGTTGCTGTGGCTCACGGGCCCCGTAGCTGTGGTACCAGCCTCTAGGGCACAGGCTCCATAGCCGTGGCACACGGGCATAGTTGCTTCACAGTATGTGGGATCTTCCCAGGTCAGGGATGGAACCCGCGTCCCCTGCATTGGCAGGCGGATTCCTTACCACTGAGCCACCACGGAAGCTCTCTCTTGATTTTGATTAAGGACAAATTCTTTACACTTTATAAAGTCAAAAGATGTCTGGACCCTGCCCATCTTTCCTACCTTGTGTTTTTCATAGCCCACCCTCCACACCACCACAAGCTCTGTCTGTCTGTCTGTCTGTCTGTCACACACACACACACCCCTTGCTCATTGCCCGGCAGCTGCACTGACCTGTTTCTCAGACATCTCCTTCCTCCTCCTTTGGACCTGCTGTTCCCTGGAAAGCCCTTCCTGACATCCTTCTACTTGCTAAGTCCTACTCTTCCTTGGGTCTCTATTTCATTGTCTCTTTCTTGGGGGACCCTCGCCTGATCCTGAAACCATTCACCTCTGATTGAGACTTGAATCTACATGCTAGAACTCAAATACAATCTAAACCCAGATTGGAACTTGAGGGCTTCTTCGATGGCTCAGCAAAGAAAGAATCCACCGGCAGTGCAGGAGACCCAGGTTCGATCCCTGGGTTGGGAAGATCCCCTGGAGAAGGAAAGGGCAGCGCACTCCAGTATTCTTGCCTGGAAAACCCCATGGACAGAGGAGCCTGGTGGGCTACAATCCAAAGGGTCACAAAGAGTGGGGCATGACTAAGCTTGTACGCATGTTGTTCTGTGAGTTCTCTTAGGACAGACTGGGTTTTGAACCCACGATCTTTTTTTTGTTGCTGCGTGTAGGCTTTCTCTAGTTGCAGACAGTGGGGGCTACTCTCGAGTTGCGGTGTGCAGGCTTCTCACTGCAGTGGCTTCTCTTGTGGAGCCACGGGCTCCAGGGCTCTCACATTCAGTAGTTGCAGCTCACAGGCTCCAGGGTTCAGGCTCAGTAGTTGTGGGCGTGGGCTTAGTTGCCCCAAGGCATGTGGGATCTTCCCAGATCAGAGATCGAACCGGTGTCCCCTGCATTGCAAGGTGGATTCTTAACCTCTGGACCACAACAGAAGCCCAAACCCATGGTCTTTTAACTGGAATCACTCACCGGGTGTCTGGACTTGAGGCTCAGGTTCTTTGTGTCTCAGCACAGAAGGAATTCAGCAAGAAGCAAAGTGATAAGTGAGAAACACATTAATATAGCACACTTGTGAGAGATGCAGGCAGGCGAGGGATCTCTGCCCCAAGGATTAAGTGGGCTACAATTCGATAATCAAAGGAAAGTGGGGGAGGGAGGGAAGACCACCTTCTTCGAGTAGACATCAGGCTTATATCACCAGCCCCTCCTTCATATGGAGCAGGAGAGTGTCTGACCCCATGCATGAGGTAAAAGCAGGGTTATCATAGTGCTTATTCAAATCAGTAGAGGGGTGGTGACATTTTTCTTTCACCTGATGGTCTGGATCATATCTCATGCTTTTGTGTATGGCTTTATAGTTAAGCAAACCTGCTTCATTGAATGATGTTTCAGTAGCTTTCTTGAGCAATCATTAACCTACAGTGGTCTCCCAAAGTTGCCAAGGTTTCCTTTCTAGCCATAATCCCCTACTGGGACGTCTACAACAACCTGTATGACTGTCCCATTTTATCCCTATCAGAGAGGGGGAATGAAATCTTATACTTTGCATCCTGTACAACAAAAAGGAGGGGGGGAATACAGAAATAAGGAAGGAAAATGGTTTATCATCAATTAAAACCTTTCTCCTTCCAGTGCTATCTCCCGTAATAATAAAGTAGATTTAGGGCCTAGTTTTAAATATTTGGAAGGCTTTCAGACATACGCCTTGCTTTGCCTTCTCCGCCCAGTCCTGAAGCCTGTATCTGCCTGGCCTGCAATCCATATAGCTTCCCTGTGGGGCTCCACAAGGAGCCCTAAACACAGAGAAGGTCTAGGCAGGATTTACAGATAACACAGTTAGTGTGGCACAACTTCCCCCTTGTGTCTTGTAAATCTCTGTTTCAGTTTTGTTTCCCTTTAAGTGCACATTCTCTCCCATTCCAGACATGTTCTGCATTAGCCACTGTACCCTTTAAGACTTTCTTGGTTGCAAGTGAAAGAAGCTGAGTGAAAGGTGGGGTTTATTCTCACCCCTCAGTAAATGTTGGTTGTTGCCGCTGCTCCTGCTGCTGTTATTAAAGGCGAGACTTGATCGGGCTTCAGGAACAGCTAGATCCAGGAACTGGTAGCTGGATACATGCCTTTATCTCTGTCCTTTGCTCCTTTCTACTTCTATTTCAGTGGGGTCTCTTTCACTTGTAAGTGGAACCCAAGTCACCAACTTCAGCCAAAAAAAAAGTGGTGTGTGTGGCTGTGTGTGTGTGGGTGGGGGCTACTTATTATCTCATATAACTGTGACTTCAGATACTCCTTCATATAGATACAAAAACTATGTAAGTTACACACACACCCTGGAAGCAGAGTGTGGAATCAGTTCTACCCAACCCACATGAACTAAGAGTGGGAAACAGGCGGTTCTTGCCAAAGCAAATCAAGGAGTTGTCACTGAAAGAGGTACAAGGGATCCTAGGTAGGAAGAAATAGCACTCCATTGACCACAGTTCAACTCTGTCCTCATTCTCCTCCTTTTCTCGCTCTCTCATCTCACTCTCTTGCTCTGAAAATTGGCTTCTTCAAACACACTGATCTTTATGATGGTGCACATGGCTGCCAACAGATCGCAAATCCACTTGGCCTGACTCTCAAGCCTAAGCCTAAAAGTCTCAGTGAAGTGTCCTGTATCAGTCATCTACTGCTGCGTAACAAGTTACCCCAAAACTGAGTGGCTTAATACCACAACAACTTCGCGTGTATTACTCCACATAGTTTCTGTGGGTTAGGGATCCAGGGGAAGCTTAACTGAGCGGTGGTTGCTCAGGGTTTCTAATACACTGGAAATCATTTGCAGGTTTGACTGCGGCTGGAGAATCCGTTTCCAAAATAGTTCACTCTAATGGTTGACAAACCTGTGCTGGTTTTGTTGCAGTTCCTCACCACGCAGGCCTCTCTATGGGCTGCTTGGGTGTTGGTTTCCCCTGAAGAAGGTGATCCAAGACAGGGAACATCAGGCAGAAACTACCCTTTTTATGACCAGTCTCCAAAGTCACATACCATCATGCTACTAGTTAAGCCACTAAGTCCAGCCCATGTTCAAGAGAAGGGGAATTCTTCAACCCTTGAAAGAATATCAAACAACTTGTGGATATACATGTAAACAACCACAGAACTGATGGGTCCTTCTTGGGTTCATTTTTCCATCCAGTTTCATCAACTGTGATCAGAGACAGTCATGTCATAATATGACTGCTCCCTCCATAATCTTGTGGCAATGGTGGAAAAGAAGTTTCTAGAAAGGAGAGCTGCAGAACTGGAGAAGAAAGGGCTGTTTTCCTCCAGTTCTAGAGAGAAATATTCCCAGGGAAGGATTCTGATTGCCTCAGCTTGCATTACGTGCCCCTCTCAAGAGCCATCAATCACAGTTGTCAAGGGGTAGGGATGGTGTCAAGAAAGGGTCCCAGATGGTCATGTATGATGCTGTCTATACTGCACAACTCTGGACAATCCACTTCATCTATTTATATCTTAGTTTCAACATCTGCTAAATAGGGTTTCAACACTTTCTGCATTGAGTTGTTATGACTATTAAATTAGGCGATATCTGTAAAGCACAATGTTTAGCTACATGAAAATCTATTAAGATCCTTACTGCTACAAATACATAAAACTCATCTCAAACTGGCATTTTAAAAAGAGTAATATATAATCGGAAAGTCTCAAGGCCCACTCTTCATTTCTAATCCTCTTGGTCCTTGGATGATGTCATCCACAAAAAGGCTTTCCTTGTAATAGCAAAATAGTTGCAGCTGTTCCAGCTCTCATGTTCAAAACTCACACAGGCCATAAAGGAAAAATGTCTTCCAACATTACAAGCAAGAGCCTTGGCATTCACTTTGATTGGACTGAGGTCACATGCCCACCCCTGAACCAACCAGTGTCCAAGAAAATGAAATGAGCTAATTAGCTTCAGCCAGTCAAGATCTACCTTCAGTGTTTGGGGCTGGAGTCGGTCTCCCAGGAACACAAGAGAGGTAGAATGAAAATCAGGTCCTGTAGAAAAGAGGGAAGGAGAAAAGTACTGCTATAGGCCAAGGTCAAATGATCTGCCAGATCCAGTCCACTGCCTGCTTTTGTAAACAAAGTTTTATTGAAACAGACCAACAATCATTGACCTTTGTGTTGTCTGACTGCTTTTCTGTTACAACAGCAGGATTAAGCAATTGCCACAGAGCCTAAAATATTTGCAATCACCTGCAAAGCCTAAAATACTTAACTGTCAGACCCCTTATAGAAGAAAATTTGCAGACCCCTGCATATAAGCAAACAAACAATTACCATTGCAACAGTACTTAAAAAAAATATTCCTTTAACTTCCCCCGCACCCCGCCCCATCCGTTCTGTTTTGAGCAACATCATGGCAAGCCAGCAGAGCAGGCATCTGTAGGCAGGAGAATCCTCCCAGGGTCCATCAACACACACCCCATTGCCAGTGACTAAATGCAGAAGCCTGTGAATTCAAATCAGGCGGAGGACTGGGTTGAGAAGAGCCTTCAGAGCTGCTGGAGCGTGAGGGCTCTGACTCCTTTCATTACCCATCTCGGAACTTCACCATTCGAAGATCAACAGCGCGCAGCCTGGATGGTACTGGCAGCCCAGGAGCTGCGGGTTCTGATTTTTCCCCTGTGATAAATGGGGAGCAATCTCCAGGAGCTCTAGCCCGGAAGACAGCCCTAGTTAAATTACTTTATCGCCCAGCTGAGAGATGGCCAGCCTGCAGGAGATGTACTCGGGCAGCATGCTAACTAGAGTCAGTATAAGCGCCCAGGCGCTTCCTCAGAGCAACAGAACCCTCCCTCCTCCTGCCCCGCAAAGAGCAGAAGAACTCCACCCTGGGGTGGGCCTGGAGGAGCTAAAGAAGACTGGGGGTCTGCATAGTCAGTGCCCACCTACATGCACACATCCTGCAAGATCACTGCCTTCAAGCTTGTCGAGTGGCAGAGAACTTGAACTTCATGGCATCCTTACAGACACCCAAAATGCAGGTCCATAGAGCTTAGCAGAAAGCTCTAAAGCTGTGGCTAAGTACACAGGCATCAGAGAGAAATAGGACAGGGTTTCAAAACCCAGCTCCTCAATTTACTACCCATCGTGGGCAAGAGTCTCTGGCCGGGATCCCACAGAAACTTATTCTGAGACAAGGGCTCAAGTGCAAGTAGCTGATTTGGAAGGTGACCTCTTGAAGCACCAGCCAGGGGCTGGGAAAGAGAAGGAACCAACGCAGGGCGAGTATCAAGGAAGCCATCAAGGGATCTTGTCCAGGGAGCAAATGGTAGCTCATCTAAGGAGCAAGAGGGCCAGGGGACGTATCCTATAGGTCTTTATTTGAGAGCTGTCCCCAGGGGGCATTAATTCCCTGGCACTGCTGGCCTGTTGTGCCTGTGGTCTCTGGAGTCCTGTGAGAGCCTTCAGGCAAAGAGGTGCCCACGCTGCGGTCTGGAAGACCAGTCCAGGAACCCTGAAATGGTAAGACCCAAGGGGTAGGTGCAAAGGGGCACCAGCAACATTTGCTACAGCAAGCAGCCTAACCTCTCTGAGACTCAGCTTCCTTATCTATAAAATGCAATATCTAAGAGCCTGGGGTTGCTTTGAGGGATAAAGACAATACCATAAGTTAAAATATTCAACACAGTGCCCCGCACTAGGAACCATTCAGTAAGTGATAGCTCTGTTTATAAGACCCAGCCTGCAAAATCAAATATACAATGAATGCTGTGCTTGTAATTTTAATCAACTCTGAGCCCCTTTCTGTAGAGTCAACAAGAAATTCAATCTCTGTATTTTGGGATGGTCCTTCCCTCTCAAAGTTACGTTGGAATCTGAGAGGCTTAACACGGGGCTCAGGAACCAAAGGCCAGGCCTCTGGTCTCTAGTCCCCCACTGACCCTGACTGTCTGTCATCCAGCCCTTACAGAGCTGTTTAAGCTTGACTGTAGGAACCAAGAGCCCCCGTATCCAGGATCCATCTTTCTTCAGGGAACCCCAACCATTCCACACCTCCCCATCCTGGCCCCCAGTGGGGCTCCAGCCATCGCCCCAGGATTCTGTGTAGGACCATGGCCCCTACAGAGCTCCAGCCAACCCCTTCTGGTGTTGAGGAATCTCTCTCTTACTCTCTTCTGCCTTTTCCCCACACCTCAAAGTCACTCTTCTCCCTCCCCCTTTTTGAGACATCAGCCAAGAGTGGCCAACTGGAGGATGAACAGAATGGATCAAGTTTCCTCTCGGAGATAACAAATGCCTTCTTGGAGTGGGCTGCCAGCATCATCTGAGCTGCCCATCCTTGACTTATAAATGGTGATGGGCTGTAATAGGAAGAGCATCAAAGCCCAGCATTCTCCTACAGCATCCCTGAAATCTCTCATCAACCCAGTCCTCTGCCTGAGGTGGATCCACAGACTTTTAAATATGTATTTATTTATTTGACTGTACCAGTCTTCAGTTGCAGCATGCCAGGCCTTTACTTGTAGCATGTGGCATCTAGTTCCCTGACCAGGGATTGAACCCAGGCCGCCTGCATTGGGAGCACAGAGTCTTAGCCACTGGACCACCAAGGAAGTCTCATCACGGACTTTGTATGTAGGTCACTGGCTGCAGAGTAGGTTTGACTCTCTCTGGGACAGTTCTGCCTGGACAGGGCTGCTCTTGCAGTTTGTCACAGTGTCTAACGAGACACAGGAGAGAGAAATGGAAACAAACCATTCCTGAACACCAGTAGTAGCAGTCGTCACTTACAGGTGTGAGAGTTGGACCATAAAGAAGGCTGAACACCAAAGAATTGATGCTTTCAAATTGTGGTGCTGGAGAAGACTCTTGAGAGTCCCTTGGACAGCAAGGAGATCAAACCAGTAAATCGTAAAGGAAGTCAAGCCTGCATATTCATTGGAAGTATTGATGCTGAAGCTGAAGCTCCATTACTTTGGCCACTTGTTGAGAAGAACTGACTCACTGGAAAAGACCCTGACGCTAGAAAGATTGAGGGCAAGAGAAGGGGGTGGCAGAGGATGAGATGGTTAGATAGCATCACTGACTCAATGCACATGAATTTGAGCAAACTCCAAGAGATAGCATGGGACAGAGGAGCCTGGCATGCTGCAGTCCATGGAGCCGCAAAGATTCAGACATGATTTAGCAACTGAATAACAACAAACAGTAGCAGACGTTGTCTGTCTGCCTGTCCATTCTCTTTCCCCCTTTCCTCATAGTATCCAACACAGAGGAGAATTTAAAAATAACTTTCATGATTATTTTCCTGTGCAAAACAAAACACAAAGGAGCATCTCAAAGACTATACCACCTCATAAAATGTTGTGCTAAATCCACTATCATCTCATACCAGATTCTACCACAAGTCAGTAGCAAGAGCCAGTGATCTAGCAGGAAAATGACGGAAGGAAAAGCCAAAACTACAAATTCTATTCATTCAGGATTTGGTTGTGTTTTTTCCCCCTAAGAATTGGAAACAAGTTGATTTTTGTAGAGGGAAATGTCTGCTATTCAGTAAGAGCAGTCACATATGCCATTCTAAAGACACCACCCCGCTTTGAAACAGAGCTGTGTTATATCTCTGAAAGTGGCCAGATGCCTGGCTTCTCAAAACAAAGAAAATAAATTTGTTTTCCCAAGAGAATGGGAGAGTGATCCAGGAAAATATCACCTTGCTTTATCCCCATCAAAAGTATCAAATGCATGGAAATTTAGTGCAGATAATTTGCATCTATTGGGGGCTTTCAGCATTTCAAAATGGTTTCACTTCAGTTACTACATTATGCAAGACTGCTAGTGTCAGAAACCCAACTCAAAGTGATTAAGTTTTAAGGAGAATTTACTGTCTGGTTTAACTTGGAAATTCAAGCATGACTTGATCCAGGTTCTCACAAGATAGCACAAGACTTGGTTCTTTTCTGTTTGTTCCCTTAAGGAGGTATTTACCAGGGAAGAGGAGTTTCCCTGGTAGCTCAGTCAGTAAAGAATCTGCCTGCAGTGCAGGAGACCCGGGCTCAGTCCCTGGATTGGGAAGATCCCCTGGAGAAGGGAATGGCAACCTATTCCTTTATTCTTGCCTGGGAAGTCCTAGGGACAGAGGACCCTGATGGGCTACAGCCGTGGGGTCACAAGAGTCAGACATGACTTAGCGACAGAAGCACAACCACCTACCCCAGGGTAAATGACTGGCAGGAGCTCCTTGCTGTTTACCGTCCCACCAGCAAGGGGCCCAAGAAGAAAAAGAATGCCTCTGTATTCGTAACTCTCTTAGAAGTCCTGGAATTCACTCTGATTGGACCAGCTCTGCGGTCACATGCCTTACGTGAACCAATCATTGTCCTGGGGGATGCAATATGTGCTCTGATTGGCCAGGCCTACCATAGTCTATCCAGGAACCTGGAATGGGGTTAATCCAAACCCCATTGATTAAGAGCAGAGATGGCTTCCCATGATAAATCAGAGTGATGTTTCCAGAAGAAAGGAAAGTTATGCCAGACAGGCAGTCATGACTGATCCCCCACAGGCTCCCGAGCTATCATCTGATTCTCAAGGGAATTGATGATTCCAAAAAAACGATCATTTGAACTTTCTCAAACTCAAAGTCATGTACACTTATTGTAATAGTTAATGTTATAGAAAGAGAAACTGAGGTTCAGAAGGATCAAATAACACCCAAATTCTCAGCCTGTCTGACACCAAAGTGGGGCTCCTTAAACCACAGAGCAGATCTGCTTACTGCCTTTTCTTACAAAGACCATTTACAGGCCCAGGGGTCATTTTCAGGATTGTCCAAACTCTTCTCCTGCGTGTATAAGCCAAATAGTGTTCCTCACCCCTCTCTCCCAAAACCCAGGGAAAGCAAATTTCAGGAGCCTGTTTACAGCCACCCACTGAGCCGGCAATTCTGTGTTGGGGCCAAAGCAAGAGCATCACCTGAGCACTTTGAAAAAAGGTGGACCCCTGAGCTCAGCCCCATACACACCTGTGAAATCAGGCTGTGACATCCAGCCTCCAAGATGGTCCCCTATGATCCCTGCCTCCCACGGGTCCCTGGCATTTACATCCTCGTGTGTCACCCCCTTCTACCTGGAATAGGCCTGACCTGTTACCTTAGTCACCCACAGCTGCTATAGCAAGAATACCATAGCAGATGTTCAGTCACTAAGTCGTGTCTGACTCTTTGCAACATCATGGACTGCAGCACACCAGGCTCCTCCAATGTCTCCACTGAGTTTGCCCAGATTCATGTCCATTGAGTCAATGATGCTATCTAATCATCTCATCCTCTCCCATTCCCTTCTCTTCCTGCCCTCAATCTTTCCCAGAATCAGGGTCTTTTCTAATGAGTTGGCTCTTTGCATCAGGTGGCCAAAGTATTGGAGCTTCAGCTTCAGCATCAGTCCTTCCAATGAATATTCAGGGTTGATTTCCTTTAGGGTTGACTGGTTTGATCTCCTTGCAATCCAAGGAACTCTCAAGGGTCTTCACCAGCCCCACAGTTCAAAAGCATCAGCTCTTTGTATATAAACAACAAACATTTCTCACAGTTCCAGAGTTTGGGAAGTCTAAGATCAAGGCATCAGAGCTCACTTCTGGAGTCATAGATGACTGTCTTTTTTCTGTGTTGTCATCTGGCAGAAAAAAAGCAAGGGAGTCCTCTGGGGTCCCTTATACAAGACACTGATTCCATCCATGAGGGCTCCACCCTCATGCCCTAATTATTTCCTGAAGCCCCCGTCACACTGGGGATTAAGGTTTCAGCATATGAACTTGGGTTGGGACACAAACATTCAGTCCATAGCATCTGTGTAACCAGTAGGCTATTGTGGAAGTAATGGAGTGACTTCTGAGGCCAAGTCAGAAGAGACATTGCACCTTCTTCTGCCTTGCTCTCTCTTGGCTCACTTGTTCTGGGGGAAGTCAGCGGCGATGTCACAAGGAGCTCTCCAAGAGCCAGCTCAGACATGACAGCCGTGGGAGAGCCACCTTGGAAATGGGTCCTCCAGCCCTAGCCAAGCTCTAGCCTACACCTTGACCGCAGCCTCATGTGAGACCCCAAGCCAGGACCAACCAGCTCAGACACTCCCCAGTTCCTGACTCTCCAACATTATGTGAGGCGAAGATTCGCTGTTGCTATTTCAGTCATTAGTTTGGGTGTGACTTGTCACGCAGCAGCAGATGGCTGCTGCACAAGGAAAACCTGGGAATCTGCATTTATAAAGCCTCCTGGGGGAGTGAGATGCACACTCCAGTCATCTGGCCTTCAGTGCCCAAGTTCTGGGGAGAAGAAAACACACCCTATCTCTCAAGGGCGAATAAGCACCCTGAGATCTGGAGCTGCCCAGCTCTCAAGTTTGGGTTTTTTCCTCCCAATCTGCAAGGCTACATTCTGTTAACACACAGTTGCCTTTCAATCCTCTCTAGAGTATTTAAGAGCTCTATCTGCATCTTCAACATTTGGCCTTTTAGCACCTCCCCGAGAACCACAGATAGGTAATTTTCTCTTCTGCTCACCACCTGCTCACATCCAGAATTAAGAGACAGTCTTTCTCAAAGGTAAACTCCAGGCTCGTTCTCAGAAAGCAGAAAATGAATGCAATGTCTTGCATGAAGGCTTTCCCAGCTTTGATTTGTAAAAATGTGTGAGTTGACTCTACTCCAGGAACACTATTAAATATGCATTTGTTTCATTAATTCAGCAATATTTACTGAGCACCTACTACATGCCAGACATTCCTGTAGATGCTGAGGACATGGGGGTGGGAAGAAAAAGAAGTCAAGACTATAGGAATCACACTCTGGTGCACATGTGCATAGAAAAAAGCCTGAAAAAAACTTTTAAAGTGGTAATGGTTACCCAGAGGATTGAGATAATAGCAGATTTTTTTTTTTACATTTTGTGTTGCTTATAATATTTGCATTTGGAGAAAAAAATAGATGGTTTGAAAGAAGGTAGTTGCGGGTGTATGCCCATGCAAAAAGAATCCATTACAGAAGAATATGCAGAGTCTGCTATTTGGAGTAAATATATACATTGTGTGTGTGTGTGTGTGTGTGTGTGTGTGTGTGCATGCACGTGCACATGTGTGTATGTGTTGCTAATGTAATTTTGGACTGGAGAAATAGAGGAATTTTATATTTAATTTTCTTTTTGCCCTTCTGTGTTTTCCAAGAGTTATGTGTTGAGCACACACAGTTCGTTATAAATAGCGAAGGGGGGATGTTATTTAACAACCAGTACTTGCTACCTAGCCCTAAGATCTTCTGTCCCTTGGTTTATCAGAATCCCTGAAATTTCTCCAAGTCCCTCATATGATTCAACATTGTGTTCACAGACAGTGTGTTAGAACACTTAGGAGAAACAGCATGCCGAGCTCTTGTCATCTGTGAAAACAAAACATGAACAAGGGATTCCAATACTGAGCTGTTGTTTGGGGGGAGGGAGGAGCCCCCCCTCCCGCCCCGGCTCCAGGAGACACGAACGCGTAGGCAGGCGATGGGCGAAGTCTGGACCAGTGTGGAATCCCAGTGGCAAATGAGGGCTCTCTGTTCTGACAGTAGGAAGGAGGTGGCCAGATGAGAGATGGGAAGAGAGAAACCGCCACCCATCCGCACCCCTCCACCTACCCCACCAGCACAACAGCTAACAGTTGTCCTGGGGACGATGTCAGAGCAAATGAACAGACTAATGAACAACCCCTTTGCGTTTACCTGTCAGAGGGTTTGTCTGTAGTGAACAGCTCTGTCCAAGTAGCCGTGGCTCCATCTGGTAGTAACATCCCTGTCCCCATCACAGCCTTCAGAGCATCACCCATACCACTCATTCACCCATCACTCTCTCATTCTAGCAGCAGAATTGTCAACCCAGAGGAGGGAGAGGGGTCACAGGGGGAAACTCAGTGACCACTCATCTCCAGGCTGTCAGCTAGCCTTGACCTAGACCATCTGGAGCAGGGGCATGTTAACACGTTGGGTGGTGAGACTGTTGTATGTTCAATACACACCTCCCACGAGGAGGTATTCATTAGTTACTGACTCCATCATCTGGGTTCCTGTTTTATTAGACTTTTAAAGACCAGAGGAGAAAGGAGATATACAGGTCTAGCAATTTCACTCATCCTCTTTCAGTCATGCATCTAGTATCTTTTCCTAATACCAGGAACTGGGGTTCATATGCAAAATTCCTTGTAGATTTAACAAGTTTGAGAACATCTTGAGCTTTTGAGAACACGCAGTTAGCTTTTGAATTGTGAAAATAAACACATGCCTGTTGTAATGTGCTGGAAGTATAAAGAAAGAGTCAATAATCTCCCCTCCTCCATTCTTCAAGCCCACTCCTGTGAAGTTACCAATGTTAACAGATTCGAGTTCCTTTCTCTCTGCCTGTTTTCCTTACGAAAAAGGGGATAATACTACACGTGATTCTCCAACTTGCCTTGTTTCACTTCATTTTGTTTTAAAGATATTCCATCAGAGTGACACAGAGATTGACCTTGTCCTTTTCCACAGCTGCATAGCATTCCATAGTGTGGATGTGATGTTGTTTGTTGGACAGGTCCCGGACTGGTGGGCAGTTAGGATGTCTCCAGGTGAGGAGAAGATTCATTAAACATCCTTGGACATAATCAGGATTTCATGAATGTTTAAAAAGAGGTTCCCCAGTTGGCACTGCTGAGTTCCAAGTGTGCACAACTCACAGTGACAGAGAGTTCCTTGATGCCCCAGCTCATGGGAACTTTCCCAGGGGCTCTGGTCAGTCACCCCTAGTTAGAGACCCAGGTTTCATCCCTGGGCCAGGAAGATCCCTTGGAAAAGGGAATGGCTACCCACTCCAGTATTCTTGCCTGGAGAATCCCACGGACAGAGGAGCCTGGCGGCTACAGTCCATGGGGTCACAAAGAATTGGACATGACTGAGCAAGCAACACACACTGGTCAGTCACCCCTAGTTAGGGAATAAGATTACTCCTCTTTCCCCTCTCCTAGTGAGGTTCCTAAGCCCCCTGCCCTCTCTTTAGGGTGCCGGAGAATTGCCAGAATAATCATGTGGCAGACTGTTCCCAAAAGATGGGTCAGAAAGTCAGCCTCCTCCCCGGACCCCAACCAGGGCTGTTCACTCAGCCGTGGCCCTCTCCTCCCTGGTCATCATGCTGGAGGCCGCTGCCTCCCAGGCCCTTCTGCTCAGGACAGCCTTCAGAGCCATCCTCCCGTCCCTCTGCCCCGTGTCCTCATCCATCCCACACGTCAGTCCACTTTGGTGGCATCAGACAGGGGAGGAGAGGGCCTTCAGAACCACGGCAAGAGCGGGGAGGGAGGGGAGGGACCAGCCCACAAAGGGACACGGGCTTCCTGCTGCCATCCTGCCCCACTGCTTTCCAAGCTCCCGAAGTTCGCGGTGCCTGAACTCAAGTTATCCTCGAAGCCTCCCTCCGCCAGACATGATGGTCGTGCATATTTTACAAGGGAGACACAGGGACCGAGGCGAGACCGGGTCGTGATTCAGCCAGCATCCCTTAACAAGTCAGTAGCGGAGACGGCGACCTCCCAGACCTCTGACATCACAATCTCCATCGCAGCCCGTTCCTCCCGCCCTCCCGGGAGTCTGAGGCACGGCAATATTAACCGTGATAGAAAGGCTGATATTAAAACAGAACTGGGCCTAAATGAAGACAGACAGGTTCAAATCTATCACCCTTACGCCCCATCAAGTCAACCTGTCAGCAAGTCCTGTTGGCTGTTCCTTCAAGATGTGCGGGGAATCCAGCTCTCCCCCTCTACTGAGGCTACCTGGGGCCCAGGCGTCACGATTTCTCCAGCCGCCTCCTCCCTCTCTCCCAGCTTCCAGCCTGGCGTCTCCCCCAGCCAGCCACTCCTTTTTCCAAGGCAGCCAGAGTCCTCTGTTTAAAATATAAATGGGATCACGTGTCTCTCCCCAGCTTGGAGCCTCCAGCGAATGACTTCTGCTCACACTTACAATAAAACCCTCATTTCTCACCGTGGTCTGCAGGGCAGGACACAATCTGCCTGCCCTCCGGACCTCTCCCCTGCGTATTCCCCTGGCTCACCTGTGCTGCCTCCTGCTGTTGGAAGGAAGCTCTCCCTGCCCAGCTCTCCGCACCCCACCCCAGGGCCTCTGCTTGCAGGCTCTTCTCTCTCCCTGGAATTCCCAGGCTGCCCGCCCCACCCGCCATCCTCCAGGTGTCTGCACAGTAGGCTCTTTCTCCCCTTCAGGTTGCAACTCAGATATCACCTCCTCCAAGAGGTCCTCCCTGATTCACATAAAATCCCTCCCTTCTTATCAGCTGGGTGACTCTCTTAAAGAACTCTTTAACACTTAAACCTAGTTTACCAGTCTATTCGCTGATAGTCTGTCTTCCCAGTGCACCATTCAGATACTGCTGGGTCAAGGAGCAGTCTATTTTATCCCAGCACCCAGTACTTAGTAGGTGCTCCATAAACACCTGACAAGAAAAGACAGAAAGACTGGGCCCTGGAGGGAGGAAGAGAGAGAAAGGCAAGACCCTTGTGGGATCCACGTGGTAACGTCCATTGTTGCTGTTGTGTTCAGTCGCTCAGTCATGTCCGACTCTTTGTGTCCCCGTGGACTGCAGCACGCCAGGCTTCGCTGTCCTTCACTACCTCCTGGAGTTTGCTGATTCATGTCCATTGAGTCGATGATGCCATCCAACCATCTCATCCTCTGTCGCCCCCTTCTCCTCCTGCCCTCAGTCTTTCCCAGCATCAGGGTCTTTTCCAGTGAGTTGGCTCCTTGCAATCAGGTGGCCTAAGTATTGGAGCTTCAGCTTCAGCATCAATTCTTCCAATGACTATTCAGGGGTGATTTTCTTTAGGATGGACATGCCTGTCACCAAACACCCAAGTAAGAGTCAGTTAAACAAATGGGCCAGCAGGCTCTGAAGCTGGTCCCACCCCTCCATCGACTGCACCCTAGGGGGTGTCGTTTGTCACTTGGCTTGGGGCCCCCTGGTGAGTCTGGTCCTGGCATATTTGGGTCAATCAAGATTTCTCCTAATGAGATGGATGGAGACTCAGCAGCCATTGTCTCTTGGAAGCTTCTAACATCACTGTGAATGCCTTTCTCTGAGTTGGGTTTCTGGCTCTTCCTTGACTCACGTTACATGGCATTAATGAGAAGAACAGCCAGCGCTTATAGACTTCTGTCTCCCAGGGTCTGATCCTGTCCTGAAATGCTTTAAACATGTCACATCTCCATGACCGCGCTGTAGGAGACGGACCATTCATCCCCATTTTACAGATGGGGAAATTGAGGTTTCAGGTACTTCCTAACTAGTCCCAGGTCACAGAGCTGCTCAGTGGGTGAGTTGAGATTCAGACGCAGGCAGGCTGAGTACAGAGTCAGTGTTTTCACGCACTACACAGGGTACGTCCTGGCACTGGGGAGGCCACAGGCTGAGTGACATCTCCAAGACTCCCAGCTGGTTTCTGCCTTATTTATCTTGACCCTGGAGCCTTGGGTCCTGGGGTCCACAGGTGACCATGTCACAGTGAACTGGGGTCCTGCTGTCCTGTGTCAGGAACCTCTTCCCTTTCCTCCACAAGGAGCAGGGACCCAGGTCCAACCAAGCGTGGTTGATTCCTGCAAACCCCACTCAATCCCTCCAGCAAGGAGAAGGCAGTATTGATTCTGCAGGCTCCAGGGATGGTAAATTCACCCCTGTCAGGCAGGCTCTGCCAGGCAGGGGCGCAAACAAAGCACTCCAGGACCTAAATCTAGTAAACCTGGGAGACGTGGCAGTGAGGATTGTTGCCTGGAGGGCGGGCCAGGGGCCAGGAGGGATTTATGGGATGCCCGCAAGAGAGAGATGGGGGTGGCTTAGCTCATTCTTCTGCCAACCCCAGATTTACATGCTCCAGAGCTAGTTCCCTGCCCCCACGGGGCCTCCGGGACCTTTCAGCCTCTCCTCCTGGCCTTGGGACGATTCATCACACAGAGAGGAAGCCGAGTGTCATGTATCATTGTGGGTGTGAGTGTGTCTGCTTGTGCTCGAATATGTGTGTGATTTGTGTGTCTTTCTGTGTTGGCTTCAGTGTGTTTGTGTATCTCTGTGTATGCATGCATTCGAGTTTCTATCTGTGCCTCCATCTTTCAAATATATGTCAGTATCCCTTAATTTTTTTAGCAAGTTTTCTGGCCGTGCCATGTGACATGTGGAATCTTAGTTTCCCCAACCAGGGATTGAACCTGTGCCCCCTGCATTGGAAGCACAAAGTCTTAACTAATGGACAGCCAGGGAAGTCCTTGTATCCCTTTCAAATAGTAGCCTACTGGGAATTTGCTACAAGGTCCACATTCCCCTCCTCTAAGGAACATCGTGAAGCCTCATCTTTCCTTCCTTCTCCTCTGCTAACTTTAGCACAAATCTTGGAAGTGGTCTCTGGTTATATTTGGAGATAAATGAGAACCCGTGATTGTGACATGCCCAGAAAAGGGGCTGGGTGGTCCCAAGCCCCTAGCTGGCGAATGCCCTCCTCCTTCCTTCCTGCTAGCCGGTTCTTGTTTAGAGCAAAGATGTTTAGATCCTGTGAATATTGCCTTTTTTTACAGCCCACACAGCCCCTTGATTCTCTTTTCCCTGCCTGAATGACCCGGAAGCTACACAGTGAAATGGCAGCATTACAAAAATCAAAGCAGCCCAAGTCCTTGAACCGTTGCATGGAAGGCCACCACCCTGGAGGGCCAACAGACCCTCATTGAAATTTGGGGAGAAAATATAAAACTTTGTTGCATGAAGCCCCAGCCCTTTCTGGGTTTGTTTGTTACTGTAGCCTTAATGAGCTTATCCTGACTAATACAACACCTAAACCATCTTATATATCCCTGCTGATAGACACAGAAACACTTTGGGATATATTGGGCTTGACTATTCCTGAGGTCCTGTTCATCTCTGAAACTTGAAGATCCTGACCTCTTCTGATGGCATGATCCTAATTCTTCCCCCAAATCACAACCTTGAAATCTCTACAAAGATAAACTCTCATCTTGACATTGCCACCCAACCTCTGGAGTCTAAGGAGATAAGTCTAAAGATGCTGTCAGGCCCTCCAAGAATGGCAAAGCATGACTCCAGAGGTTTTTTTGGTTTTGGTTTTGCTTTTGCTGTAACTGTGAGGCTTCTATATTTACTGCCGCTGGATTGAGCCAGCTTCATGTCAGCCTGTGCTGGGTAACTGTTCCAAAAGGAACCGAACCCAAACCCCTTCTTCCCAGATACCTTTCTGTGATCCCACATCTTCCTGACTATGAAAACCACTTTGAAATTCATCACAGCAGAGCCCTAGAAGGACCCTTAGGCTTCAAGCAAGTTGAGTTTCTTGAAGGGTTTATCCTGGCTTCTTGTCCAGTTGACCTGGACACACACGTCCAACTGGAGTGTTAGTGCACATGTGCGTGCTCATTGCTAAGTCGTGTGCGGTAGACGTGGGTTCATACCCCAGCTCTGGCGTTTCCTACCAGTGTGAGCTCTGAGAGCCTCTCTGGACCTCGCATTCCTCATCTGCAAAATGTGGATAATAATAGTACCTCATAGGGTTGTCCTGAGGAAATATAGAACAGTTCTCTAAGGGAATGTGACTAAGAGCAGCCCTTCATGTAAACAGAATGGGGAAACGCACCTGTATGCAAAAATTCTTTTCCTCCATCATCTGGCAAAGTGTCAGTCCTGTCATTGGCATTGTTACTTTAAATTAGGATACTGCCTCCAGGAATAAACTTAACCTGAGGCAATAGCTTTTCGATTCATTATTGTTCTCAGGCTAAGATTGGCTTCTTAGGCGTGCCATTACCAGTGCTGGGAGTGAATTAGACAGGGGACTGGTAGATTTGGATGAGGGAGAGGAGAGTCAGTGCTTGGACGCCACTGGAGAAGTCCAGTCAAGTGATGAGAAATCCCACGCACTAAAGAGAGACAGCATGAAGGTCATATATGAGTCACTTCTCCACCTGAGATCCCCATTTCCTCCTAAGTAAAACCTATGGGTTGTACATATTGAGGGTCTAAAGTGGCTGCCGCAAGTTTTAAGCCATGATGGACATGTGAAATGTTATCAATGTTATTGCCTTTTTTTTTTTTTTTTTTTTTTTTTTTTGGCTGCAACGTGCAGCATACTGGATCTTAGTTCCCCAACCAGGGATTGAACCTGCGCCCCCCTGCAGTGGGAGCACAGAGTCCTAATCACTGGACCAGCAGGGAAGTCCCTGTGATTGCCACTCACATTATTATGTAGCCTCCTTGTGAAAGTCCCTACAAAACCTCCCCTCCCTCCAAGCTCTCCATGCCATCTCCTCCTTGGAGCCCCACACTATGTGGCTGAATGAATGAAAAACCCACAGTCTCCAGCTTCCAGCATCCACCTAGAATCATCATTAGTTCTCCAAGAGGGTGGCTTTTAATTCCTCTGTAGGTGAGAGTCAGGCTTTCAGTTCCCCCCTCTCTGCTGTCATGGAAACCAGCACCCTGGCAACTTGGCGTGGAAACAAGAACACTGTTTTCTTCTTTCACTAACGCAGAGGAAGGACTGGAACAACTTCAGGGCAGGCGGAGGAGACCGTCACGTTGATTCGATCTCCTTTGGTAAAGGAGCAGCTACCCAGAAGATGCCAACTGGGGAAGTTTATACAAGAGAACAACAAAGTTAGTCCAGGACTAACTTCAGGACCATGGAAAGCTCCCTGGCGAGCTAAAGGTTGAGTTGAGAGAGAGGAGGAAAAATCAGGCCAGTGCCTACACCTTATCCTCAATAGGGACTCTAGGCCAAACCACAGGGAGGGAACTTTATTGTTGATTTCACAGCTTCTCAGAGTGTGTCTCGAGGGCTGAATCAGGCTGTACCCGGAGCCTCAGTCTTTCCAATATCTGAATCACTTTCTGCAGAGCAGAGCCCTGTATTGTGTATTTTAACATCCCCCCTGAAAATAGTACATCGGACTTGAAGCCAACTTATCTAGTGCCACACCCACATTTTTGGGGTGAGAAAAAGGATTAGGCAAGATGAAATACATTTCCCAAGTTTAAGAAAAACACTTCTTCTTTTTTTTTTTTTTTTGCTGCATTAGGCAGCACATGGGATCTTAGTTCCATAGCCAGGGATCAAACCTGTGCCCCCTCCATTGGGAGCATGAAGTCTTAACCACTGGACCACCAGGGAAGTCCCCATGTGCCAAGTGTAAACAGCAAGTTGGAACCAGACCAGACCCATGTCTCCCCACTCCAAGATTTCTCTAAATCCCCCAGCATCGCTTTGGGTCCTACCTCCGAGACCTGTGTTGGAGGTCCCACAGTCATGGCGATGGCTGTGCTGTCCATCCTCTCTGAGATCTCGTCTATGATACTTATTCTCCTTGGGAGAGGCAAACCATCTTGCTCTCTCATCTACATCCTTGGATCCTAACACACACAAATACTCAAAACATGTTGATGAATTAACTAATCAGTTCATGGACTGATGAACAAATGAATCAGTGCTGTTCACCAATGCAGGGTGATATCTCTTAGCAGAGCTATAATAATAACTCAAATTTATTGAGCAAGTGCCATATGCCAGTTACAGGGCTAAGAAACTGACATTCGTTGGCTCATTGAGTTTGCACAATAACCTGATGAGTTAGAAACTATTATCATTCCCCATTCAAAGATGAAGAAATGCAACTTGAACAGGTTTAGTAGTTTCCACCTGGGCACACAGCTAGTGTGGCAGACCTAGGTGTGCTGGATTGAAAGGCCGAGTTCCAAGCCACATTCTCTGCCTGAACCCAGGAAGAGAAGCTTGTCCTTATGAGTGGCCCCTGGGTACCGGGAAGAAGGTTAAACAAACAAAAAAATTCTTTCATCTGCAGTATGTTTGGTTGGTAGCCAGAGCCTCTGCTTGAGGTTTACCAAAGAGAGGTAAAATTCATTCATTCATTTGTTCATTCATTCATTTCTTCATCCTGCAAATGTTTGTTGTCATTATTGTTCAGTCATTAAGTTATGTCTGATTCTTTGCAACCCCATAAATTGCAGAACACGAGGCTTCCCTATCTCCCTGAGTTTGCTCAAACTCATGTCCATTGAGTTAGTGATGCCATCCAACCGTCTCATCCTCTGTCGTTCCCTTCTCCTCTTGCCTTCAATCTTTCCCAGCATCATGGCCTTTTCCAATGAGTCAGCTTTTCGCATCGGTGGCCAAAGTATTTGAGCTTCAGCTTCAGCACCAGTCCTTCCAATGAATATTCGGGGTTGATTTCCTTTAGGATTGACTGGTTTGATCTCCTTGAAGTCCAAGGGACTCTCAAGAGTCTTCTCCAGCAGCATGGTTCAAAATATTCATCAACATGTTTTGAGTATTTGTGTGGGTTAGGATCCAAGGATGTAGATGAGAGAGCAAGATGGTTTGCCTCTCCCAAGGAGAATAAGTATCATAGACGAGATCTCAGAGAGGATGGACAGCACAGCCATCTGTGCTGACCCTGTTCTAGACACTGGGGTACAGAACTGAGCAAGATAGGCAAGGTCCCTGCTCTAGTCCAGGGAGATGATCAACACGTAATGAACTAACAAATAGATATTAGAGTCCCAGGCAGGGCTGAGTGCTCAGAAGAATGCAGCAGGGTCAGGGGCTGGAGAGTAACAGGCACACAGGGAAACAGCAGAGTGACATTGACACAGAGCAGCTGTGTCTGCAAGAACCCCAGACAACCAGCTGAAAATAACATATCAGGCAACTCACTGTTGGGCATCAAAACCACCAAACCTTCCAAGTGATCTTTTCCTCTGGCCTGATCTATGTTGTCTTATTTTTTCTCCTCTCTTTTAACACAGTTGTCCATGGGGAGATAGGAACAGAACCTGAGGGCTAGAGGCTATGACTGATGCTCCGTTCTCTGGCCCAGCCTGGGGCTTTCTTCTGGTGGAGACTGTGGCTCTTTGAATAGCGAGGATTGGCAGGAATGCCCGCTCAAGTCTCAGAAGGAAGAACAGACGCCTGGCTGTTGACAGCTGTGTTAGCTTTGGATCTCTCTGGATGCAGGTAACAGAAGCCTTCTATATCTAATGCTAGGAATGAAAGGGGACCTGAGTATAAGGATACAGAAGTGTTTCAAGGAACCCGAGGTGGGACACACCAGGACCCAGGAGAGGCAGGAAGCCCTCAAGATGTCCAGATCTTAGGCTGTTTCTCTCTTGGCCCCTGGGCCACCCAGTTTGTGTGATGGAAGAGCAGATAGCTGCCTGTAGCTCCTGAGTTTTATAGCTTTGCTCAAAGACATCCTTCTGACACTGGACCTTCTTAGTCCTGATCCCAAAATCCCAGGGAAGCTTCATGCTCTAATTGGCCCATCTGGAGCTAGGGGTGCCCTGCACCCTTTGGCCTGCCGGCTCTGCCCAAAGAAGGTAGAACTTCATTGAATGAATATGGCTACTTCGCTCAGTTGTGTCCGACTTTTTGTGATCCCAGGGACTGTAGCCTGCCAGGCTTCTCTGTCTATGGAATTCTCCAGTCAAGAATACTGGAGTAGATAGCCATTCCCTTCTTTAGGGGATCTCCCTGACTCCGGCGTTGAACCCAAGTCTCCTGTGTTGCAATCAGATTCTTTACCATCTGAGTCACTAGGGCACTAGGGGAGGATACATATCCCAGGGACCCTGTGCATCAGAGGAGCAGTAGGGGAGTGGTTTCCAGGAAAAACGGTATCAGAATCAGAAGCTATGCAGAATCGCATGCCCTTGCCATGGCAGTGATACATCCTGGAGCCTAGAAACAGAGAAAATGTGTATTGTGAGGGTTGAGTGACGTGGTCATGGAAGAGTATGTTGTTGGTCCTATGTGGAAGCCAGTGATGGGGGTGAGAGAGTTCAGCTAAACCCATGAACTCTGAAAAGTACCCAAACTCCACTCAGGAGTCATTGAAATGGCCTCCATAAAGCTGTGAGGCAGAATTATAGATCATCATTTTAATTGAGTGAAATTGGCTATACATTAATATTCATGATTATTAGCGCAGCTAATTTTCCTCTTTATAGAAAGTGAGTGGGGGATCATTTCAGCTGCTACTTGCTTTCCCTCCCCTAGATTTCTGCGGGGGAGGTGAAACAGAATTCTTGGAACCAGCCATCAGTTTCTGAACACTGGGTAATTATGAAGGATTTTTAATTACTTTGACCTCTTAGCGGGGGCTGGAGAGAAGCATCTCATGAATATAAAAGACAGGCTCCCATGAGCCTCTTGGATGGGCTCCTTTGGCCAGATCGGAGCAGGTTGTCTCAATGGGAGCAGCCCTCACCTCTTCCTCTGTCCTGTCGACCTACTAAGGGTGATCATAACAACAACAATAATAAAAATTGCCATCAGATCCCAAGCAGGATGAGGAGGGCATTGGCATGAGGTTAGGGTGACCAGGATGTCGATGCAAAGTAGGAGTGGCAGTTGTAATGGGAGAATTGTTTTGTTGATCAAACAATACACTGAGGATAAGAGCAGTCAGATTTCTCACCATCAGAGAAGAAAGTTACAAATACAGAGAGAAAACCAGCATGAACTCCATAGTGATGGATTAGAATCAGAGGTATTAATGTGACTTTACAGTTTTCAATACATAGGGAAAAAAATCTAGAAATACAGGTGTGCGTAGACATGTACACACATATATGCATGTGTCTAGAATTTGGATTTGATTTTAAATCAACCAAAAATCATGGACATGATCTAATTCCTTTTTTAAATTTTATTTGTTTATTTTTGGCTGCGCTGGGTCTTCTTTGCTGCATGCGGGCTTTCTCTAGTCACGGCAGGTGGGGGCTGCTCTCTAGCTGTGGAGACCGGGGCCACTCTCTCGTTGCAATGCGTGGGCTCCTTACTGCAGTGGCTGCTCTTGTTGTAGACACGGGCTCTAGGGCGAACAGCCTCTCCTGAGTTGGCAGGAGGGTTCTTTACCGCTAATGAAACAACTCCGTTTACTATTTCTTGAGCGAGGGAGATGGAGTATGTCTCCCCTACTGCTGACAAGTCATCCATTGAGGGATGCTCCCCTGGTGTCACTCCGAGGCACATGGAATTTCCCGGACCAGGGACCACTGGCAGATGGGTTCCCAACCACTTGACCACCAGGGAAGTCCCAATTCCTATTTTAAAGGGAACTCCTAACTGTAGAGAGAGATTAGATGGGGCAAAAAGAGCAAAGGTAGGGGCCAAAGAGCAAGTAAGGAGCAGAACCAGTGACCTCTTCCCCTCCAAGATCTGTCTGGCCTCTCTTGTCGCTTGAAGCTGGCACTCCAAGGTACCCTCCCCCATCTTGCCACACTTGCCATGTGTGGTCCAACTTCCCACCAGCTCCTGCATCCCTGGGTTGAGGTTTCCCTGGCTGCCCTCAGCAAGTCAGCAGTGTGTAGAATTAACGCTGCCTTGACACCAGGAGAGCATCCCTCAATGGATGACTTGACAGCCACTGATGACAGCAGTAGGGGACTCATACCCCCTGCTGCCTTGCTCAGGAAATACTTAGCTAACCAAGCTGTTCCATTAGCGCTAAAGAACCCTCCTGCCAACTCAGGAGTCATGAGAGACTCAAGTTCAATCCCTGGTCCGGAGGGCCTGGCAACCCACTCCAGTATTCTTGCCTGGAGGACCCCATGGACAGAGGAGCCTGGTGGGCTACAGACCATGGGGTCACAGAGAGTCGCCATGACCGGGCGATTGAGCGTGCACACACAGTGCCTCATAGCAGCCTTATGCAGCCCAGGTTACATCGAGGTTAAAGATGGCATGGGGGGGGGGTTGCTAGAATTAAATGAGATCTGGGTTCTAAGCCCAGTTCTGCCACTTTGTGGGAGACAGAAGCAAGAGGTGTCTAGGCTCCTCAAGCTGGAGCCAGGAAAGATCCTACCTTTTCAAAAATTACTAATTATTTTTGGCTGCACTGGGTCTTGTTGCTGCATGCTGGCTTTCCCTAGTTGTGGCAAGAGGGGGCTGCTCTCTAGATGTGGTGCGTGGCGTTCTTGCGCTGCCTTCTCTTGTTGCAGAGCACAGGCTCTAGGGCACAAGGGCTTCAGTTGCTGCAACACACGGGCTCAGGAATTGGGGCCCACGGGCATTGCTGCCCCGTAGCATGTGGAATCTTCCCAGACCGGGGATCGAACTCAGGTTCCCTGCATCGGCAGGCAGATTCTTAACCACTGGATCATCTGGGAAGCCCAACCTTCCCTTTTTCTATTATTTGAGTGTCTTCCATCATAAGCCTCCCTGACAGTTGACCCCAGAGTTAACCAACAGAGCCTTTTGCAGTGATGGAGACACAGTGGATCTTGCTCTGCCCAGTATGTTAGCCCCTAACCACACGTGTCTAGTGGACACTTAAAATGTGGCTAGAGCAGCCGGGGGACTCAAGTTTTCATTTCATTCCCTTGTAACAAACTTGAGTGCAAATAGCCACATACGGCTAGTCACTACCACTTCGCACAGCTCAGCTCTAGCGGCTGGAACAAACACGAGGACGTATTCCTCTGGAGTGGACACCCTCAGCCAGCTGTCCTTTGCCACGTGACCCAAGCCCCCAACCCTGGTCCCCGCGGTCACCCACGGGACTTGTCTCTCTTTGGTTCTGTTAAAGCAGTGCTATTCCTTCACAAAGATGCACAGTCATTTTAATGAGAACGTACAAGGCTAAATTGCATCTCTCTCTTTCTCGTCTCCTGACACAGTTATCACTCTAATAAGATTGTCCCCGGCTAACCCATTTTCTCTGCAGCTGTTCTAAAAAGCCATTTTCTGATGGAGCCGTGTCTTACACAAGGCAGCGGTGTGGGATGGGAGAGCGCGAGGCACAAAGCCAGAGGGATTTAGGCCCATTTTCTCACCCCTTTGGGGACAGCCAGATAATATAATCAAGCCAAAGTCCATTTCCCTAACACCCGCTGCGCGGCCAACTGACCAGCACCTGTCGTGTTCCGTTCTAATCGGCGATACTGCCAGCCAACAGCCCCGAGGCAGGCCTAGGCCCCTGGCCCCTCCAGAGGGAGCTTTCTATTGCCTTTTATGAAGAGGGAAAACAGAGACCCACTTCTTAAAAGGTGAGCAGAATTCATTCTCTAATATGAGACTGTGGAAGGAATCTCCAGCCCAATCCAACGTCTGGAAAACCCTTCAAGTAGAGACACAAGTAAGCCTAGCAGAAGTAATTCTTTCCTTTATCCCTAGTATCCATTTGCATGCCGTGGCCTTTTAGCTTCAACCTGCAACTGACTCAGTCCTTTCTCCTCACCCGGACACCGCTATTCCATCCTCTCTCACCTCCAGGAATGAAATAACTTTCTCAAAAGTCTCTTTGCTTGCGTTATGCCCCCTGGCAACTCCCTTCCAGACTGTAGCAGGCAGGAGAGGACATGTCAAGCTGCAGTAACAATCTATCCCCCAAATGAGTTACTTCTAACAATCAGTGTATTTCACAGTTGTGCCCCATTCAAGTAAGACCTTGGCTCCATGTCCCCACTTGCAAGATGCAATCTCCACCTCGAGGCAGAGGGAAACTACTCCTGGAGCTCGGTTCACCAGCAATCAAATAGTCCAGCCCAGAAACTGACAGCTGTCATTTCTGTCCTCAGCTCATTGACCAGAATTGGTCACGTGACCCTGCTCAATGACAAGGGATTGGTCATGTGACCCTGCCCAATGCAGAGGGGCTAGGAAGTGAAGCCCTATGCTGTACCCCGGGTGCAGAGAGAATCTTAGTGCTGGATGGCATCTTGGAGATGATTGAATTCAACCTGCTTGTTCCGTGAGCTGGGAAACTGAAACCTAGAGAGGTAGATTATCGACGGTCACAGAGCAGGGTAAAGCAGACACAGAGCTTGTGCTTCAAATCCAGGGCTTCTTTCACCCATCGTTAAACATTTATGAACAACCTACCAGGTGCTGAGCACTGCTGGGCAGATGAAATTGAGGAAGACTGGCCAGATGTCCGCTCTCACCAAGCTCCCAGCCCAGCCAGGGAAACAGATAAGTAAATGGTCAGTTTCAGCCCTGTGTGATAAAGCTGGGCATACACAGTGCATAACCCTGCTTATTATAACAGTGTCATCATTTTGCCAAGGATCACATGGCCAGTTCATGGACATTCCCTAAAAGACACACAGCTCAAGGCAAGGAGAAAGCACACAGTGACCTCCGTGGGACACGCGTGAGCCATCTGATCTCCTCTCTATTTATTTTCGGCTGTGCTGGGTCTTCAGTGCGGTGCGTGGGCTTTCTCTAGGTGTGGCGAGCGGGGTCTACTCCCTAGTCGCAGGGCTGGGGCTCCTCATGGCAGTGGCTCCTCTTTATTGCCGAGCTCGGGCTCTCAGGCGCTCAGGCTTCGGTAGTTGTGATGCACAGGCTTAGTTGCTCCACAGCACGTGGGATCTTCCTGGCCCACGAATTGAACCCGTGTCCCCTGCTTTGGCGGGTGGATTCTTAACCACTGGACCGGCAGGGGAGTCCCTCTCTGATCGCTTAATACCTAGAGTAGGGAGCGGTCGCTATGAATATCTCACCAGCCAAGCAGGGCAGGGCTAATCCAGCTTTCCCTTGATCTGAGAAAATAAAGAAACCAGGCATTCTGTGTCACAGGGCGGATCTACACTCATTTCCCAAGTTTGGGTGACTCACTTTCCCTTCTGGGGTTAAATGAGGTGCTGGGATGCAAGGAGGGGGATCACCCCACATCCATCAGCACCCTTTGGTTGCTGGCAGTGGCTTGTCAGGGAACATAGTAGATGCTCAGTAAATCCCGGTGAATGAGTGAAGATAGAAGGAAAAGCTGAAACTCCAGGCTCCCCAGAGCAGCTCAGGGAGGTAAAGGGGACGTGTCATTAGTGCAGAAACTAATGGGACACATTTGGGTCATGTCCCCAAAGGTGAATAAACTCCAGCTGGTGGTGTCTTTTTTTGGGGTTTGTTTTTTTTTTCTTTTTGGTCTTTGTGTTCAAGATCTAAACCCCAGGGAGTCGGCCCCTGTTGCCCCACCTCCAAACCAATATCCTCTCTTGTCCTTAATGGATGGTGGCAGCGGATGCTCTCGGTGGCCACTGCATCCTGCCCCCTGCACGTGGGCAAGGCTAGCAGCTGTCTTCCGTCATCTGCCTGCATTTCTTTGCCTCGGGGGCCTCGGGCACACACTCAGCAGACAGAAGTACTGAGACATTAGCCCTCTGCCAGGTTCCTCCCACAGGAGGCAGTTAATCTGCCCTCCCCCACCACCGATAGTGGGCTTGGTCATATGACTCTGGGGCCAATGGGATGCTAGTGAACACGCCCCAGGCAAATACTTAAAACGAGCTTCAGCCATCGGCATGAGGAGAGAGTGACCCTGGTACCCTGCTGGTGCCTGGCGGCCAGAGGCGTGGAGCAGCGCAGGCCAGCCGGGCCACAGCTGGCTGCACCACGGATAATCGGCTCGAGTGAGACATGGACGGCCAGGCGGTAACCACCGCGCTTCAGCACAGTTGCCATGGATATGGGACTGATGCTTCAAGACACCTGCAGCGGCACATCCAGGCTTCCCGGAAAATGGGGGCCTTCCGTCTGGAGGTCCAAGCTCTGCCCACAACAGCTGGAGCTGCCGGAGTGGTCTCCGAGCTTCAGTTCTGCCAACCTCTCACACCCAGCAGCCCAGCCAGGGCAGTGAGGGCAGGTTTCTGGGGCAGCAGTGACCCTCTCTGCTTCTTGGCAACATTGCATCGGGGTCTCCTCCCACCACCTGCCAGGATGGAGGAGACAGGAGGCTGAGAAGGGCCACACGCTTCCCTTGAGGACTGTGGGACAGACAGGAATCCACATGCACGACCAGTGCTCCCTAGGACCCATCACTGTCCCCTGGTGAATCTGACAGTGAAGGGGTGGGGGCCCTGCAGTCAGGACGGGTCAAGGCTCTCCAAGTCCAAAAGGCAGGGGGCAGCCGCCAAGGGTTTGCTGAACATGAACCCTGGCCATACTGAGTTCTGGGGCACATGGGCGAGCAAGAAGCATCCGGAACCACACCTCCTGGAGTCTATAGTCTAGTGGGCAAGAATGACCACTAACAAACAGCCAGGTCCAGATTTTGATGAGCATGACATCGTTTCCAAGAATACAAGCTCTACAACCAGACTGCTTGGGTTCAAATCCCAGTTCCGACTCTTATCATGTCACCTAAACTCTCTATGCCTCAGTTTTGCAATCAATAGAATGGGAATTTAACAACCATGAAAAAATAGTATTTGTCCCCTAGCAGAGTTTGAAAAATTAAATGAGATAATACATGTAAAGCAGTTAGCAGAGTGCATCAGAGGCTATTTCAGTCTTAGCTATCCTCATCACTGCTATTTTAAATGCTGCAATGGAGACAAATTGATGAAGGGATAAAGAATGGAGGAGGAAATGCATTTAGTTAGGGTGATCATGAAAAGTTTCACCAAAAATTTCCTTTCAGCTGAACTCTGAAGGATGAAGCAGATGGGTCAAAAACCTGGAAGAAAGAGGGAACAGCATGTGCAAAGGTCCTGAGGTGGGACAGAGCGGGATACTTGTGAAAATTTGACAGAATGAACCGGAGGGGCTGTGGACAGAGCACAGTCAGTTCCTCCACCTCAGGGGTCTTTGAACATGCTGTTTCTTCCCAAAACACTTCTCCCCTCCCTGTCGCCACCCTCACCTCCAGCTCAAACCCTTTCACCAGCTGAACTCCTACTTAAACTACATCTGCCAGCTCAGAAGTCACTTCCTCACAGAAGCCTTCCTGGATTTCCCAAAGGAGGTCATAATCATGTTATACCTATATTAGTTTGCATGGGCCATAACAAAGCACCCCAAACTTGATGGCCTCAAACAATAGAAATTCAGTCACTCACAGTCCTGGAGGGCAGAAGTCTGAGATCAAGGTGTCAGCAGGGCCCTGATCTCTCTGAGTCTCGCCTGCCTCTCCCAGCTTTTAGTGGCTCCAAGTGTCCTTTGGCCTCTGCCTGCATCACTCCACCCTCTGTCCCTACCCTCACGTGTCCTCCTCCCCTTCTCTCTTGCTCCCTCTAAAATAGTTATTATGTATCTATTATTTGGCTGTGCCGGGTCTTAGTTGCGGCACTCAGAACCTTTAGCTGTGGCATGAGACCTCTCAGTTGTGGAATGTACATAACTAGTTTCTGGTTGTGTACTTTCCTAGGCAGGGAACTAGATATCTAGGAATCGAACCTGCTTTGCATTGGGAGTTCAGAGTCTTAGCCACTGGACCACCAGGGAAGTCCTTCCTCTTCTCTCTTATAAGGTCACTTGTCACTGGATTTAAGGCCCACCTGAAAAATCCAGGAAAATCTCATCTCAAGATTTTTAACCTAATTCCATCTGCAAAGACCCCTATTTTTTTCCCAAATAAGGTCTCCTTCAGAGCTTCCTGGGGTTAGGACGTGCACATATCTTTGTGGGGTCTCCTGTTCAACCCGCTCTTCCTTTCCAGATCATCTGGAACGTCCCCTCATTCCTTTAACCACAGTTTGCACTTGTGTGTTTACTTGCAGAATCATTTGGCCATGCCGATGAGGAAGCTGCAGGCAATAAGACAGTAGGCCTTCCAATCTGTGCTGCTCACCCCCAGCACCCAGCATCCAGCAGGTGCCTACCAGGGGGTGGTTAAACCCATGGGCCGCTGAGCACCCCCCAGCTCCTGGCGGATGCCTCTTGTCAAGGACCCAGGCCGGAAGCCATCAGCAAGACCTCCAGCCCGCACCAGGCTTAGAACTTTACAGCCTCATAAATCCCATGGCTGGCAGCTTGATTAGGATTGAGTCAAAAATGCAAGAAATTTAATTTCCCGAAGCTCAGCATACAGCACCTTGTAAACTCACCCCCCCAAACCAATAGCCATAAACGTCTGATAAAACACAGTCCGGGTTCCCATTTCCCAGAAACGGTTCCCAGGCCCAGGGAAATAGCCACACTCAGCCCCAGCTCAATGGGACTTCGGCGTCGTGATTCATGTTTGGTAGAGCGCTTCTTAACGGCCTGGGCTCCTTGTGGCCGTATCGATACCGCAGACGTTCACCCAGCCGGTGCAGCCAGCAGCAGCAGTTCAATCATCACGGGGTCAAGGAAGGTGGCGTTGGGTTTTGTGGCACTTCAGGCTTTCATCCTATACCCGTGTCCTGGATCTCACTTGGCACTGGGTCAACGAGAAGAGCCAAGCAAGAACTGCTAGCTCCATCTGATGGAAATTGAAGCCCGGAAGGGGAACTTTGCCAACTCAGGGAGCTCATCAAAGCCCTAGGACCCCACCCCACATAACACATTCGAGAAGCAGGCAGCAGCATTCCCCAAGCACACACCAAATCAGAACGGCCTCCTAGTTCCCATCACGCTGCCTGAAATGCCACCAGAGAGACCCATTTCTCTCTGCCTTTCTGTCTCCAAGATGCATCTTTGACAAACGCGTAAAGCCGGGGGAGGAATTACAGCTGGGCTTGTTTGTAGAGGGGTATAGCTAGAGAAGTAAGTGAACTATCATTGGGTAGCTTTATAGATAGGGAAACTGAGGCCAGGAATGGAACCGTGACTGACTCTTCTACTTTTACAGGGGGATTTGCTGACCGCAGCCAGATCACAGGGATGACTCGTCTTTGGGAATTACATCCAAAGGGAAACAGGAGGTAAGAAGAGCCGCGATCAGAGGGTGCCAACTTCCCCAGTTTGCCTGAACTCGGATGAACCAGCAGCAACCATGAGGACCACAGTGCGACCCAGATTCTAGACCAGACTCGCCTTCCAGTAAGCATCTAAAGGTTTCAGCAAGCCCTAGTCACTCTCAGTGGTGAGAAGGGAAGAGAACCTCATATTTCGCCCTTAAGAAATTGGTGTTGACATCTCTTTACATTATTAGAAAAAAAATGCCCAGCCAAAAAATAAACCACCACTTTTATTTACAGTGTGTTTCCCAGAACTCAGAGAAATGCCATGCTTTTCTGCATAGGCCTCAGACCAAAGCATCATTTATCACAATACATCATACTTTATAGTGCATAAAACTCTCCCTACCTTATAAAAAAAAAATACAAGGAATTGCTCGCTCCTTACATAAATTACTTAAGAGCACCCTGGTTCAACACATCATTTCGAAAGGATCTCTGTTACTGGGAAGAGTGTGTCCACCAGTGGTGGTCTTTGCAGAGGCTTGGGGACCAATTAAAATGGGTACAAGAGAAGGACCAAAGCACGCTGTGAGAAACAATCCATCCCAGATCAGCCCAGAACAGAATGGTTTTCTAAGTACAAAATAAGTCACCTCCTTATTGAGCTCAGTCTTTCAAGGTGGGCGACAGAAATAGGAGCAGTGTGGTCAACCACCTAAGGACAAGGACTGTGTCTAGTTTTGCTCATCACTGTATTCCTGCCACTTTATAGATGCTCAATAAATATGAGTTGAAGGAGGGAGGGAGTCTGTACAGAGTGCAAATATAGCTGTTATCTACTGCTATCGTAATGCTGTGTAACAAACATCCCCAAACCCCAATGATTGAAAACAAATACTCTTCTCATTACTGCTCACAAGTCTGCAGGTTGGCCAGCAGGTTTGACCTCAGCTGACCTCATCCATGTGTCTGGTGGTCAGTTGGCTGTTGGCCTTAGTTGGTACAACCTGGCTCTCTCCCACGTGTCTACCACACACACACATGCCTCTCACATGCACTTCCCTTTCACATTCTGGCCCAGACACATTTTCCAGCTAGCCCAGACATGTTCTCGTGGTGACCACAGGAGCCCATCAGAGCCAGTGGAAATAGGCAAGCATTTTTTCCAGTCTGTTTTTGCATTCTGCTTGCTAACATGCCTGTCAGTGCAGGAGACACAGGTTCAATCCCTGGGTGGGAAAGATTCTCCTGGAGAAAGAAATGGCAACCCACTCCAGTATTCTTGCCTGGAAAATCCCATGGACAGAGGAACCTGGCAGGCTACAGGCCACGCAGGGTCGCAGAGCATGGGACACGACTTAGCAACTGCACAGCAATAAATGCTAACATGCTGCTGGCCTAAGAAAGTCATATGGTCCAGCCCAGACCCAGGGTAGGAGGGGACTGAGCTTTGTAAAACGAACTGCATAAACACAGGTAGAACATTAACTGGGACCACTAATGCAGCCAGCCTGCCACAGTAATGATGCCTGATTCCCACAACCCCCGCCTCACCCACAGTCAGTGATCTTAAGCTCATTAAGACATAGAAAAAAATAGAAAAGAAGACTGTACTGACCCTGAGCCCCTTCCCCTGCCCTCCCCCACCCCACCCCGTATGCACAGAGGAAGGACATGGTCCACAAACCAAGGAGAGGGCTGTCACCAGACACCGACCCTGTCAGCCCCTGGATCTTGGATTTCCAGCCTCCAGAACCGTGAGTAAGATGCATTTCTGTCGCTTAAGCTCCCCTTGCCTCCCCCACCCCCACCGGTTTGTGTCTTTTGTCATGGCAGCCCTGGCAAACTAATATAATACACAATTCCATTCAATTTAAAATATCGAACAGAGGCATGAAATAGAGAAATCCCTAACCCAGAGAAAGGTAAACAACCGACACATGTGTCATATTTTACAATTTGCCAAGCCCTGGGGCGGCTGGGGAGAGGGACAAACGATGCCTCCATTTCTCAGATGAGAAGATTGGGGCTCAGAGAGGCTCAGAGACTTGCCCAAGGTCACACAGCGACAAGAGAGCACCAAGTCAGTCTGGGATTTTGAGAGCAGCCTTTCCAGTATGTCCCAGCGTCTCCCACCTTCAGCTGGGTCTGTACTGGAGGAGGTGGGGCCCTGCTTCCATCCACTGAGATGCACCACCCCGTCCCGGGGCCACTTCTTTGCAGCCCCACCCTCGGCTGCCAGAGGCTCTCCCCTGGTGCTTGTGGGGGCCAGAACTGCCTGAGCACTTCTCCCAGGAAGCCCTTAGCTGATGGCTGTCAGGGCCATTGTATGGAAGCCCAGCTCTCTTCCTAGGCAAGGGGCGACTCTGGGATGTCACTCACATGCCCGGGCTCCCCCACGGGATCAGACCGAGGCTTCCCTCCCCGGGGCTTTGCTGAGGTGTCCTCCCTGTCCCCGCCCTGCCTCCCTCACTCCCCTGGAACACACAGATCCTTGTCTCCGGCCTTCTGGAAAGCCCAACCTAAGACCAAGTCCCCTTGACTTGATTGCCACTTGGGTGAAAGACCTGGGCTTTGGCCCCAATCATTGTTTCGTATATAGATTCATTTGTATTATTTTTTTTTAGATTCCACAAACAGGTGATATCATAGAGTATTTGTCTCTGTCTGACTTGTCTCACTCAGCATAATAACCTTTAGGTCCATCCCTCTTGCTGCAAAAATGGCAATATTCCATTCTTTTCTATGGCTGAGTAATATTCCATTGAATATACGTATATGACATCCTAAGCCTGTTGATGAGCACTTGGGTTGCTGCCATGTATCTTTTCAAATTAGTTTTCTTTTTTTTTCTGGATACATATCTGGGAGTGGAATTGCTGGTTCATATGGTAATTCTATTTTTAGTTTTTTTAAGGAAGCCCCACACTATTTTCCATGGTGGCTGCACCAGTTTACATTCCCACCAACAGTGTACAAGGGTTCCCTTTCCTCCACATCCTCTCCAACATAAGTTATTTTCTTGGAAAAATATCTATATCGGTCTTCTGCTCATTTTTTGATTGAGTTATTTGGGATTTTTGATACTGAACTGCTTGTATTAATGTATTTCGGAAATTAACACCTTCTCAGTTGCATTTTTTGTGAATATTTTCTCCCTTTCTGTAGGTTTTTTTCCATTTTGTTGATTGTTTCTTTTTTAATGTTTATTTATTTGGCTGTGCCAGGTCCTAGTTGTGGCATGCAGGTTCTAGTTCCCTGACCAGTCTGATTAGATTGCATTTGTTCATTTTTGTTTTCATTTCTTTTGTCTTGGGAGACTGATCTAAGGAAATATTGCTACGATTTACATCAAAAGAATGTCTTGCCTCTGTTCTCTCCTGTTTTTGTGGTGCCATCTAACATTAAGGTCTTTTTTTTTTTTTTTCATTTATTTTTATTAGTTGGAGGCTAATTACTTTACAATATTGTAGTGAGTTTTGTCATACATTGACATGAATCAGCCATGGATTTACATGTATTCCCCATCCCGATCCCCCCCGCCACCTCCCTCTCCATCTGATTCCCCTGGGTCCTCCCAATGCACCAGGCCCGAGCACTTGTCTCATGCATCCAACCTGGGCTGGTGATCTGTTTCACCCTTGATAATATACATGTTTCAATGCTGATCTCTCAAAACATCCCACCCTCGCCTTCTCCCACAGAGTCCAAAAGTCTGTTCTGTACATCTGTGTCTCTTTTTCTGTTTTGCATATAGGGTTATCATTACCATCTTTCTAAATTCCATATATATGTGTTAGTATGCTGTAATGTTCTTTATCTTTCTGGCTTACTTCACTCTGTATAATGAACTCCAGTTTCATCCATCTCATTAGAACTGATTCAAATGAATTCTTTTTAACGGCTGAGTAATATTCCATGGTGTATATGTACCACAGCTTCCTTATCCATTCGTCTGCTGATGGGCATCTAGGTTGCTTCCATGTCCTGGCTATTATAAACAGTGCTGCGATGAACACTGGGGTGCACGTGTCTCTTTCAGATCTGGATTCCTCAGTGTGTATGCCCAGAAGTGGGATTGCTGGGTCATATGGCAGTTCTATTTCCAGTTTTTTAAGGAATCTCCACACTGTTCTCCATAGCAGCTAGTTTGCATTCCCACCAACAGTGTAAGAGGGTTCCCTTTACATTAAGGTCTTTAAACCATTTTGAGTTTGCTTTTGTGTACAATGCGGGTGAATATTCACCTTTCATTGTGTTCCACGTAGCTTTCCCAGCACCTCTTGTTGAAGAGGCTGTCTCTTCTCTGTTGCATATTCTTGCTGCCTTTGTCAAAGACTGACTGCCCGTAGGTGCGTGGATTTATGTCTGAGCACAGGCACATGGAGGGTAGCCTTCACTCGATCCCCAGGGAGGCCTGGGGACACTGCGGCTGCCACATCTTAGGGCTGGCCAGGTCAGGGGCGAGGGAGCTGAAGTATCCACGCTCCAGCCCCGGACACCACAGCTCTGTGTCATTGACTAAGGGCCGCCCAGGGGGCAGGGAAACCTGAATTCCCAGCAGAATGGATTCTGGCAGCATGAGGGCAGTATGCCGAAATAGCACAGGTGCTGGTTGTTGGAGAGAGAGTTCTGGCAGGCAGTGCGTGAGAACAGGAAAGGGGCCCAGGGAAGTGCACGGAGCACTGACCGTGATGGCTGCGGAGGCACCAGGAAGTGTGCGGAGGTGTTTTTGGGTTGGCAGTGGTGGGGTTCTTGGGGGGCGGGGGACTGCTGGCATTTGACACCCAAGGACCAAGATGCTAAACACTACAGTATCCGCCCCAGTCCACACAGTGAGATACCGTTTCACTCCAAAGGTCAGCCTCGCAGATGAACACACATTTACTTTCAACCCCTCATTTGACAGATGGAGAAACTGAGGCCCAGAGAGGGAAAGTGACTTGCCCAAGGCAACACAGCCATAAAAGGCACAAAGCTGGGGAACCAGAACTCTAACTAATTCCTCCTGAAACGTAAAAGAGAATGCTCTAAGCCCCCAGTGCAGAAATCCCTTCTGGGATTCTCGCAGGGGCAGCCAACCCCCGTCCTGCCTGGGCACAGCGAGGAGAAACTAAACTTGAAGACCTCAGAAGCTAGCGCCCAAAGCAGATGTGCAAACACAGATAAGGGAGACAGAGTTTTCACCAGACAAATTCACACCCTGCTCAGTTTAGACATTAAAATGAACTAACTTAATTTCATGCCATATGCAAATCCTTACCAGCTGTCGGCTCTGTAATCACAGGAGACTTAATGTAATAACTAAACAAGAACAAAAACGCAGCAAATGCAGGCTCTGGGCAAGTCCATTGACAGCGGGTTTTATGTTCCTGGAAACTAAGCAAGCACACAGCATCTACGGGGGACAGCTGGAAGCAGCGATGTGCCCGAACGCCTGCCGTCTCCTTCAAAAAGTGCCTGCATCGGTAATAAACAGTGGCCGAGGACTGGTCTGGCCGCTGTGTAACCTGAGCCCTCGTAGACCGTGAACATCTCCATCGAGATGTCATGACTGCTCGCCCGTCGTCAAGGTTCAGCTCAGTCCAGCCATCCAGACCGAGGACCCAGAGGAAGCAAAAGTTGTCTCAGGCTAGTGGATTTGAATCCCACCTCCTTCCCCTCCCCGCCCCCTTCCAGAACCAAAGGGGCAGGAAGATGGGCTTCCTACCCAAGGACCCCGGTTCCTCTAGCTGTCCAAGCTCATGATCGTTATAACCAACATTTATCAAATGCTCACCACGGGCCAAAAGCCAAGCACACTTCTTATGCATGATCTTCATGTCTCCCAAAGCACAGAGGACGATTTAAGGTCATTCATTCATTTATTCATTCAACAAACCTTTACTAAGCCTCTGTGCTGTGCCATACCCTGGGCTGGAGCACCGTCAGCAAGCAAAATACACAAAAATTCCTGGCCTTGTTTAAGAAGTTTAATTTCTAGTGGGACAATCACTTTTTAAGTACCATTACAGCGTATGTTAGGGAAAAGCCCTTTGAACCCCATAATGTCACCAATATCATTGCCTTAGGATGAAAGTATGAAAGTCCGTGTTTAAAGGATGATTTAAAGAGATATGTTCAGAGAGGTCCAGTGGTTAAGACTCTGCCTTCCACTGCACGGTGTGTGGGTTCAATCCCTGGTCGGGGAACTAAGATCCCACATGTCATGGGGTACAGTTAAAAACTAGAGGGAAAAAAAGCTAAATCATAGAACAGATGAGACACAGATGGGCTAAAGGCATGATGGGCTTTCTTTTCCGGGGTGTGCGTGCATGCGTGTGCGTGCGTGCGTTTGTTTGCGTGCACGCACGCTTAGTTGCTCAGTCGTGTCTGACTTTTGCAACCCCATAGACTGTAGCCCACCAGGCTCCTTGTTCATGGGATTCTCCAGGCAAGAATACTGGAGTGCAGTATTCTCCAGGGTTCCTCCTCAGGGGATACAGTCCCTCCTCCAGGGGATCTTCCCAACCCAGGGATCGAACCCGAGTCTCCGTAGTCTCCTGCACGGGCAGACGGATTCTTTACCACTCAGCCACCTGGGAAGCCCATTCTTTTCGCATGCAATCCTTATACAGGTGTTATTGCTAGCCCCACTCTACAGCTAGAGAAACTGAGGCTCGGCCAGGTGGAGTCAGTCACCTGACTTGCATAGCTGGGACATGGTGGAAGTCAGATTTGAACCCAGGTCAGTGTTTTAACCACCAGGTCAGGCCGAGGCCATCCATCTGTGGCCTGTGCCATTCTGACACTCAGCTCCCTGCTGCCGGCGACCAAAAATCCCTTCACACGTGGCTTGTATCTCTCGAAGGGAAACCTCAGGGATGAACATGAAGGGCCAGGGTGGGCAGCCTCGGAAGAACCTGCCTCCTTCCATCCATCTCTAGCCCTGGTGGCTAAGTTGGCAGCTGTACCTCCAGACTTAGCAAATTGTTCTTAAAGAGAATGGAGACGCCTCTGTCGGAAAAACCATGGAGAGCTTAAGGAAGCAAAGAAGAATAAAAACGCTGAAAGGAGCCAGTCACAAAAGACCACATATTGTATGATTCCATTTCTAGGAATTGTCCAGAATAGAGAAATTTACACAGACAGAAAATAGATCACCGGGGGCTGAGGGGAGACAGTGGGAGAGAAATGAGAGTGAGTGCTGAAAGAGATGGGAGTTTCTTTTCAGGGGGAGTGATAAAAAAAAAAAAAAGTCCTAAAATTGACTGTGGGGATGGCTTTATAATTCTGTCCTCAGTCACCTCTGACTCTTTGCGACCCAATGGACTGTAGCCCGCCAGGTTCTTCTGTCCGTGGGATTCTCCAGGCAAGAGTACTGGAGTGGGTTGTCATTGCCTTCTGCAGGGGATCTTCCCCACCCAGGGATTGAACCCAGGTCTCCTGCATTGGGGGGATGGCTTTACAATTATAAGTGTACTACGTGGAATTGCACAACATTAAATGGTTGGATTGTGTGCTGTGCAAATTATATCTCAGAAGGCTTTTTTATCAAGTTGCATTGGCTCTAAACTGATGCCTTTAATTCCTCTAAGAGCTCCAAACCCTCCACCATCTCCCTGATTAGGGCTGCACTCATTTCACAGTAATTTTTAACGAGCATTTCCTCAACACCTGAAAAAGACGCTTTGATGTCCCTCCAAAGGCCTCCTAGGAATTCTTATCTATTTGAAAGAGAGGAATGGGTTTTAAAAGCTTGGCTTTCTTGGCTAGCAAGGCACCCATGTTGATTTCCATGTCAACACGTTACTATAGCAACAGGAAGCTTTTGCCGAGCTTTTAGGATGTGCCCCAAAGGCCTGCTATCTGGACCCAGGTTGTCTACAGCCTTCTACCCAGCATCTCCCAGGCACCAGATGCCTAGCTGTTGGACGTGGCAGGAAGGGCAACCCGGAATCAGGTGAGGCAGGGAAATCTGAGGATGCAGGCGATGGCACCTCAGGGTCCACACTCCATGCTGGCTAGTGGTCACCCTGAGTCATCATCACCGTGTGGGAAGAGGAGAGGGTGTTAGCCACACCTTTTAGCAGCTGTGATCTACAGCAGTCTCGAGTATCAGAGCTGGTCTCATCAACATGACCATATTTTCAGGCAGGAGTAGGCAAGGCAGCTCCTGGGGCCAATGAGGGTAATGTGGCCGGAAAGCTTTCATTAAACAGCTAGAGGAGTGGCAGTTGGTAACTGGGAGCCCACTGTTCTCACAGGTGGAGAAACTCCCACCTGCAAAAACTCCCTGCCCGGGGAATCTGCAGTCCAAGCTGTCGGCTGTCGGGCAGACCTCTTAGGATTGAGAAGGGGGCAGGGGCCGTGCGTGTAGGGTCGGCAGCTTCCAAGATGGTCCCCAGTGATTTCCACTTCTCCGTTAACCTTAGGCAGTCCCCTCCCATGCTTTTTACCGAGTTTGGTCTACGCTGTGATGAATAGAGCTTGGCAGAAGTGACGGTGTGTGACTTCCCTTGTCTTAAGCTGCTAAGTTTGGGGGCTATTTGTTATGGAGCAATGGATAACCAAGACAGAATGGATCCAGATGCCCCTCGGATATTGTCTTGAGAATAAAAGATGGCTTTTAAAGAGTTTTCCCTCCTTGCTCCTCACTCCTTTTCCCCAAGTACTTTTACCTGAGAAAGTGATGTGTTGGTGGATAAGGAATCTAGAGACTTGGATTTGTGTCATGGCTCCATCTTTCCCATCCGCCTTGGCCTCCACCCTTAAAATTGAGGAGTTCAAGTGTAACCTGTCGGCTCTGAAATGGTTGGTCTCCTCGTGGTTAAAGGGCCTCCCCGGTGGCTCAGAGGGTAAGGATTCCGCCTGCAATGCGGGAGACCTGGGTTCAATCTGTGGGTTGGGAAGGTCCCCAGGAGAAGGGAACGGCCACCCACCGCAGTATTCTTGCCTGGAGAATCCCATGGACAGAGGAACTTGGCAGGTTACAGCCCAAGGGGTCTCAGAGTTGGACACGACTGCGCCACTTTCAGTTTCACTTTTCCCTAGTGGTTAAAACTGTAACTTCTGAGTCAGAAAGACAGCTTGCAAACCTCGGCTCTGCCACATGCTGCTGTGTGACCTCAGGCTAGCGCCCTAATGTCTCTGAGCCTCAGTTTCTCCTTCTATAAAGTGGGTTTAAGGATATCTATTTCATGGCATCATTACAAAACTCCAGTAAAATAATACATATAAACTACTTAGCACACAGTAAGTGCTTAATGAATGGTAGTTACCACTACTAATAATGAGATGATATGACAGCTACAATTACCTCCACTTCTAGTTAAGGTGAGATAATTGATGAGAAGGTTGGATGGCATCACCGACTTGATGAACATGAGTTTGAGCAAGCTCTGAGAATGGGTGATGGACAGGGAAGCCTGGTGTGCTGCAGTGCATGGGGTCACAAAGAGTTGGACACGACTGAATGACTGAACTGAATTAGTTCAGATACAGTTTGAGTGGTTGCTTCTGGTGGGGGATAGGGGTGGGTACAGGAGTTGGCATTCTGAGAGGGAGCTCCAGGAATCTTTTCTATCTCTTTAAGGAGCTTGCATTACACAAAAAAATACATTAGTCAAAATCAGCAACAGTAGGCCTAAAGATTTGTAATTTTCTTGTATTTTTTAAGTAAGCAAATATTGAATCCTAGATAATAATAGAAATCTGTGAGCAGTAAGGGGAGTTTTGGAGGACTCTTATCGGTCTGGAGCAGGCCAAGGCAGGGGTGCTGCTTGTTTATTTATCTGGTTGTGCCAGGTCTTACTTTTGGCGTGTGGAACCTCGTGCCCTGACCAGGGATCGAACCCAGGCCCCTCCACTGGGAGTGCAGACTCTTAGCCACTGGACCACAAGGAGTCCAGTCCTAGTAGGGGTACATTTTTTAAATTTCCCCCGGTGATTCTTTGAGAAACTGCCAGAGAGAAACTTCTACCTATGTGCCCTGGAAGTCATGCAAGAATTCCACTACAGTGCTGCTTATAACAGGGAAAGATTAGAAGCAATCCCAGTGCCCATGGACAGGTAAATGAAACTGCTGAATATTACTTAGAAACACACATGTATGAATGGAGGCAAAAGGCCATGCTTGACTATAATAAGTTTTGAATTCAAAACAGTGGTTACCCCAGGGAGGGGTAAGGGTGTGTGATGGGAGAGGCCTCCATGGGGCTTTGCACGGTGCATTTGTAATGTGACATGGTATTTCTTAAACTGGGTGGCAGGTATGCAGGCGCTTATTGTATTATCCATGCATTCTGGGTGTCTGAAGTCTTTCTTAATTTAAGCATAGACGTGCATAGAAAAATATCAAGGGTCATTGTGCATGGGTGATTTTCTTCTTATTGTTTTTAACTTTACCAATTTTCTTACCTAGCCTCTTTCTCCCTCTCTTTATTTTTTTAAAGTTTATTTGTTTATTTGCTTATTTATTTATTTTGGCTGCACCAGGTCTTAACTGCAGAATGTGGGGTCTTTTAGTTACAACATGTGGGATCTAGTTCCTTAACCAGGGATCAAACCTGGGCCCCCTGCCTTGGAAGCATTGAGTCTTAGCCACTGGACCACCAGGGAAGTCTCTCCTTGTTGTTTATTTGCGTCTTCTGTTACATCTATAATAATCGCATCTTGCTTTTAAGAAGTAATGTCATTGATTTGTTAACAATAAAAAAAATGTTAAAATTTTTTAAAGGAGAACCTATGGTTTCCCCAAATGACTTGCCCTGAGAACACTTACTTGCATGTCTGGGATCCATTCAGTGGTGAAAATCAATCTGACACCAGATGACGTGAGACGTGTCCTGTACCCAGGACATGAGCCAGCAGCCCAGGGGCACCTGCACGGCATCTCCAAACTCCTGTCTCTGGGGTAGGAGGGGGATGCCTCAGGAACTGGGCCTGACCACACTGAGTTTAATACTGATCAGTAATCAGAGAGAAGGACTGCTGGGGCCTCTTCAGCCTTAGGTTGTATTAATCACTCAGTCGTGTCTGACTCTTTACGATCCCATGGACTGTAGCTCACCAGGCTCCTCTGTCCATGGGATTCTCCAGGCAAGGATACTGGAGTGGGCTGCCATTTCCTTCTCCAGGGGATTGAACCCGGGTGTCCTGCATTACAGAGTCTTTACCATCTGAGCCCAGGGAAATGAAAAAAAAAAAAAAAAAAAATCCAGGCAAAGGAGTAAGAGTGAGGAAAGAGACCCAGTGCAAGAGAATTTTCCTTTAAATGAAGTCGAGTCATTCTGATTTCACCTCTGCCAGGAGGAAGCATTTGACTGCTGTTTCTTAAAGATGCATAAGGGCTTTCTGTTTTATTTTGCATAATGGACACATCTCCCAGGCAGCCACTTCCCAGGTTCTTTGTCAAGAGCCAAGGTAAGCGTTTAGAAAACCGCTCCGTGGACCACAGGGAGGCAATTTCCACCAAATACAGAGTGCTTAAGATGGAGAAAGCCCACTTTTCAATACCGCTTCAGGGACCATATTTTGTGCACAGCTGAATGCAGACAGAAAATTGAGTGGGATCTCCTGACCGCCGCGATGACAAGTGAGGTACTGCCCCCTGGTGTCCAAAGACAGTAGTGCATCCACTTGCTAAAAAGGTCTTGTGTGTAACTGTGTTCTCTACCACTATCTCCGAGTACATTTTAAAAGCCTACAACAGGGGTTACAATCTGGCAGCCCTCTGTAGCCAGTGGGCAGACAGGCCAACTGTTTAAAAAAAATAGGGACATTTTGCTTTAAAATCTAGGCCTGATGTTTCTTTGGAGAAACTGGAAAAATATATCAACGTTTGGGCCGCATCCAGCATAATAAATGTAGGCAAGATGGGCTTTCCCTAGTGGCTAAGACTCCCAATGCAAGGGGCCTGGGGTTCAGTCCCTGGTCAGGGAAGTAGAAGGCTAGAGTTGAGAACCTCTGCCCACTTTGGACTAATGTTCTCACTTTCTCCACACTCTGCACGTCTCCCTAGTGTCTCACTCCCAGGCAGTATTTCTCATTATTGGTTCTTGTATGGCTTCCAGATTTGCTACCATGGTGCTAGCTCATTAAAGAGTTTATACTTGGCATTTCAAGGAAGGGAGAGAGGACGATGTCTTTAAAAGCAGGTGATTACATTCCCTTATGCCAGGCGGGGGATGGGGTTCACAAGCTCCATGATACCAGCTCAGCGACAGGGTCAGTGTCCTGCTCAAGGTTGTCCAGCCAGGACATGGAGGACCCTGCACTTGAATACACACGTCTGTCCAGCCCAGAGCCTCACCGCTTTCCGCTCCATCCACTGTCCCCCGTAATTAACTGGCCGAGAAGGCCCTCCTCTGGGGAGGGTTTCTTACAAGGACGTCACTGCTTGCACCATCCAAAGTGAGAGTCGGGGGAGGTAATAATGTTCATGGCCTTTGTTCAAAAGACAGAAACAAGAAATAAGCACCATCCTGACTATCCATGGTTTGTCCTGCTTCCAATATTCAAGTCCACAAGATTTCTCAACCTCTGCGCAGTGTTCTGCCCCATGCCGAGGGCTGGGAGTTGGTGGAAATGGGGGCCAGTTAGCAGATAGAAACAGGGACCCAAAGGGCCAGGGTCAGAGCTATTGGGTCCCTCACCTGGCTGTGTCCCCTCTTTGTGACAGTGACCTGGACGCTTCCCTCTGTGCTCTGGGTCAGTGGCTTCCCTAAACTAAAAACAGACTGGCACCCACGAAAGGACAGTGGGGTCTGTCCCCACGGATTGGAGCAGCCAAAGGGGAAGTCCATGACGCCAAGTCAGTTGCTTAATGCAACTGAACCCAGGGCTGTGTGACTCCATCGGTGATACAACCATTGTTGGGAGCTGGTTCCCGGGGGAAATGAGTCACAGAGGAAGGAGGTTAGAGCTTAAAGTGTCCAGCCTACTACAAATCCCAAACTTGAAGGTAAAAGTAAGGAAGGTTGTCTCCATTTTGCAGATGGAGAAACCGAGGCTTGGAGTCACTTGCCTAAGCTCACATGGAGCGGAGGGAACACAGTCTGAATTTGAGCCCAGGTCTCCCTGAGTCCAGAATCTGTACTGCTAACAACAACTTAATCCCTGGCACTTTGGGGCATGTCTTGGAGGTTTGATTTTAATATTTGTGAGTTAAGATGGAGATTTCCGCTTTCTGTTTGCTGTCAGATAGGAAAGTCTAGATGCATGAGTTAAATAACACTACTCAAGGACACTGCTTCCTGAGGGGGTTAAAAATTCCTCCCACGAAGTTTGGAGAAATTCTGGCAGAAGATTTGAGGGGCCTTCCGCCAAAGGAGGAAGCCCTGCTGCAGTGCTATGGACAATCCTCTGATGTCCAATAAAACAAATGCCTCGGACCAGAATACAGTATCGATTTAACTTTTTTGATTGAAAGAGGCTGTGAGGGTGGTCCGAGAGAAAGGCAGAGTTCTCAACCTTCTGTGAAATACTCGGTTCTGAACTCTCACAGGGACTTGCTCCCCAACAGAAGGGAAGCTCTAGACTCGCAGGGATTCCGGGGGGCGGGGGGGGGGGGGGGTGGCCAGGTTCTGCCGCATTCAGATCCCCAACTTTGGACTTACAGGAAACTCATTTAGGAAGCTCTTAGAGAAGACAATGAACCTCTAGACTGAAATCTTGATGTACAGACATCCGGAAAACCAGCTCCATCCTCACTGGACCACACCTATGTGGAACTTGATGGGGAAACAGAAACCATGCTCACTACAGAAAAAAAGCCAGGACCAAGATCACCCAAACCTCGGCTGGTTCCAGAAGTTCCACTGACTTCTCCAAGCCGGCAATGAGCCCCTTATGGAATCTCAGGTTTCTTTTCAGAAAGAAGCTACCAGAAAGAAGTTGAGGTGAGCGCAATTGCTACAGAGGTGGCAATTGCTTTCTGGTAATCCTCAGAAGGCAATCTGCTTTTTTCTTTAATATCTGTTTATTTATTTGGCTGCGCGGGGTCTCGGTTACATCATTCAGGATCTTTCGTTGTGACCCGCGGGCACAGTAGCTGTGGCAGGCAGGCTTAGTTGCTCTTAAGCATGTGGAATCTTAGTTCTCTGACCAGGAATTGAACCCAAGTCCCCTGTATTGCAAGGCAGATTCTTTTTTTCTTTTTATGGATTTTATTTATTATTATTTTTAAATTGTATTTATTTATTTATTGACTGCACTATCTTCGTTGATGAGCACCAGCTTTCACTAGCTGCTGCAAACAGGGGCTACTCTCTAATTACAGTGCATGGGCTTCTCATTGCAGTGGCTTCTTTTTTTTTTTAATTTATTTTTTAATTAATGTTAATCACTTTACAGAATTGTGTTGGTTTCTACCAAACATTAATATCTCCTGGTGCTGAGCGCAGGCTCAGTGGTTGTGGCACATGGGCTTCATTGCCCCAAGGCATGTGGGGTCTTCCCCCACAGCAGCGATCAAACCCACCTACCCTGCATTGGCAGGTGGATTCTTAACCCTGGACCTCCAGGGAAGTCCCAGAGGGCAATTTAATTAACTTGTTAGTGACAGCTTACAGTGAATGATGTTGGATTCGTGATCTCCTAAAACTTAACTTCAGGATGAGGGACCAGGCCTAATCATTCAAGAGGTTTTGTGTAGCAGAGTTTTATTAAATTATAAAAAGGGACAGAGAAATCTGACACAGACATCAGCAGGGGGACGGAGAGTGCCCCGTCCCTAGTCTTAGCAAGGCCTCACATACTTTACCAGACCCACTCCCACAACATACATCTGAGGATAGCAAGATTAGTCAGAAGGTTCTTGTTAAGGAGGAGATACATGTCCTTGAGCAATACACATAGTTGTTATATAATCATTAGTCCAGAGCTTAAGGAAAAACATACCCTTAAGCAAGATGCGTTGTTCTGTTGTGTAATCATTAGCTCTGGGCTTAAAGCGAGTTAGTCTTAAAGAGTGTTGTCATAACAACTCAGAGTTTAAGAAAAAACTTATCTGACTAAGACAAAAGTGAAATGAAAGTGATTGTCTGTGATGAATGAAATGAAAGCTCAGTCTGTCTGACTCTTTGCCACCTTCTTTCCGCTCGACCAGAATAGTGGAGCGGGTAGCCTTTCCTTTCTCCAGGGGATCTACCAAATCCAGGGATCGAACCCAGGTCTCCCACATTGCAGGCAGATTCTTTTTTTTTTTTTTTTTTTCTGGTTAGGTTTTTATTTGCAGACTCAAGTTTGCTACATAAATCCACCGCATGGTCCAACACATGTATACTTGGCATAAAAGAAAGGACAATACAAAAATACAACTCTTGATAATAAATGAGACTGCCTTCAGCTCATGCCAGTTTATCCCAGTGGGAATGCCCAGTTTAAGATCAAAATAGGAGGAAATTTGAAATGAGAAGGCATGGAGGACTCAACCAGTGACATTGTCTCCACAAGATCCTGGGTTTTTCTTAGCTGTATGGTCATTTTTTCCACCTTCAGACCCGGTCACTTCCTCCTCTATGAAGGGGAAGAGAACCTCCCCAACAGGCAGATTCTTTACCAGCTGAGCCACCAAAGAAGCCCAAGCAATATAGGAAAAAAATGTCTTTTTCTCCTCTTTGAGATCCCCAGACCCCTTTCTCCTCCTCAAGGCCCTGGACTCTTTATCAACCTACCTAAGAATTAACTCTCTCATTAGGTTACCAGGATGATCCTTCTCTTGTTATGTCTTCTCCTGGCTTCTATCCTCCCAGGCCTGGAAGGACAATTTAGCGACTACCTACTTGTGCCAAAGTTTGAAAACTGCTAATCTCTCTAGCTATTGGACATGTCATCCAAAATCTTTCTTCTGTATTGGATCATGCTGATTCCTTGATTGTGCTTCTCATTAATTTTCCGACTCTCCCTAACTTCACTTTGTCTTCACAAGCAAGGCTATGCTAAGCCACTTCAGTCGGACTCTTCGCAACCCCATGGCCTATAGCCCTCAAGGCTCCTTTGTCCATGGGATGCTCCAGGCACGAATACTGGAGTGAATTGCCATTTCCTTCTCCCTTCACAAGCAATATATTGGGCTAATAACAGAATTTCCTGTCCCCTGTTTTTTTCTTGACTAAACCGAAATTTGGTCCTCTCCTCGTGGTCTTAGATTCCAAAGCTGTTTTGTTTCTGTTGTTTTTTTTAAAGTCTGTATTGAATTTATTACAGTATTGTTTCTGTTTTGTTTTGGTGTTTTAGCTTCGAGGCATATGAGATCTTAGCTCCGGTGTCGAGGCATCGCACCCACACCTCGGGCATTAGAAGGTGAAGTCTTAACAACGGGACCACCAGGGAAGTCCCTCTGCTTGGATTTTTTTTTTTTTAAGACCCTGGTGTCTGGCCCTGGCAAGATTCTACTTGGTCAAGATATTATAGAAACTGTACTGAGTTTTCCCAGGCTATGTTTCTTCCATAAGAACTTCAGTTCAATTCAGTTGCTCAGTCATGTTTGACTCTTTGCAACCCCACGGACTGCAACACACCAGGCATCCCCTGTCCATCACCAACTCCCGGAGCCTACTCAAACTCATGTCCATTGAGTCAGTGATGCCATCCAACCATCTCATCCTCTGTCATCCCCTTTTCCTCCTGCCCTCAATCCTTCCCAGCACCAGGGTCTTTTCCAAGAGTCAGTTCTTCACATCAGGTGGCCAAAGTATTGGAGCTTCAAATATCTGGCATTCTCTGTTCCCCCTCAGGCTACATCTTTGTGGTTTCAGTTACCAATCTTGGGCCTACAAATGCTGGTATGTAGGTGGTGATTGTTTATTGGGATCAAAATGTTAACTTGAATCTGGGAACAAGAGAATATTTTCAAATGAATGGTGCTAAATGATTTGATTCATCAAGCTACACCCCTTCTCAGCAAGAAGGAGCCAGAACAGTTGTTGCCTTTATTCCTTAAGATTAAGGAATGATCCAAAAATAGGGGCAACCGTGGGTTGAATCTACTTCATCTGCCTCCACTAAGGTCATTTTAAGAGCTGTGTGTCCCCCAAGCGTAGCTAAAAGTGGAGCATGGACTGTTCGCTGCTCAAAAGCTGATGAAGAAGCAACACTAATGGAACAAAAGTTTGCTTTATTTCTGTTGCCCGAAACCAGGGTGGGGGAGGAAGGATTTCAGTCCATAGGCTGACTTCTCACCCCCACCCACCACAAACAGTGGAAAAGAGCTTCTCTAGGTGGAGGAAGGGGGCTGCATGTAGACACAGCACCAGCACCTCTGACAGTCATCTTGAAGCTGGTTGTATGGCAGTCTGACCAGTATCGTTTTGATTGTTTTAAGTACAATTAGTCTTCAGTTCCAGGGTCGGTTTCTTCCTATTTTCTTGAGGCCAGTTCTTGGAATTGTGGCAGTTTATGGCATGGCTATTCTGGCCATCTTGTAATTAACGTCTTCCACTGGTGGGGGTTTCAGTATCTATCAGACAGCTCACAAGATATGACTTAGAATATTATCTATAGTCCACGAAGAGGAACGAGAAAGGTCCTTGACTGTGCATAATGACGAAGCTATTATTATTTAATCTCCTTGGACTCTCTTCCTCTGTGCCTGCATTTTCTCACTTCTCCGATTAAACTCACTCTTGGTGAAAGTTTTTCCACGGACAAAAGGCAGGCGGGGGACATGGGGAGAAGGACTATAGGACCCTGCTTCGTTTCAGAAGCTGCCCATAGCTAAACAATAAGATGTTTACCCGAGTTGGAGTCAGTTGTGTCTAGATTGAACTGAGCTGGCTGAGACGGGTTAGGATCACTCACCCTTCACCGGGGCGTGGTGAGGGTCCCTCTGTGACCTTTTGAATGTGTGGAGGCCTGTAGCTTAGTTACGCCTGCACAGAAGCATAGTTTTCACGCCTTCTTCCAGTTACCTGCCCCGTAGTCCCCAAGCCTCCAACCACCCAGCAGCTTTACTCATCTCGTAAATACCCTGAAAGTGAAAATGAAATCGTTTACCACAGATTGGGACTTAAACCCACATGCTGGGACTCGAAACCAGCTTAAACCCTGTTTGGGACTCAAACCCATGTGGCTCTTGAACTCAGCCAAAACAATGCTTGGGACTTGAGCCCACGTGACTGGAACTCAGTTCAGTTCAGTTGCTCAGTCTGACTCTTTGCGACCCCATGAACCGCAGAACGCCAGGCCTCCCTGTCCATCACCAACTCCCAGAGTTTACTCAAACTCATGTCCATTGAGTCGGTGATGCCATCCAACCATCTCATCCTCTGTCGTCCCCTTCTCTTCCTGCCCTCAATCTTTCCCAGCATCAGGGTCTTTTCAGATGAGTCAGCTCTTTGCATCAGGTGCCCAAAGTATTGGAGTTTCAGCTTCAGCATCAGTCCTTCCAATGAATATTCAGGACTGATTTCCTTTAGGATGGACTGGTTGGATGTCCTTGCAGTCCAAGGGACTCTCAAGAGTCTTCTCCAACACCACAGTTCAAAAGCAACAACTCTTGGGTATTCAGTTTTCTTTATAGTCCAACTCTCACATCCATACATGACTATTGGAAAAACCATAGCTTTGACTAGACGGGCCTTTGTTGACAAAGTAATGTCTCTGTTTTTTAATATGCTATCTAGATCATAACTGTTCTTCCAAGGAGCAAGCATCTTTTAATTTCATGGCTGCAGTCACCATCTGCAGTGATTTTGGGGCCCAAGGAAACAATATTTGGGACTCAAATCCAGCCAAAACCCTGCCTGTAACTTGAACCCACATGGCTGGGACTTAAACCCAACCAAAACCCATGGTACCTGGTTTCAGGACCTAATGAAGCTCAGGTTCTTGATTTCTCATCACAGAAAGAATTCAGTGAGAGACAAAATGATAGGTAAGTAGTAGATATATTGAGAAGGCAATGGCAACCCACTCCAGTACTCTTGCCTGGACAATCCCATGGATGGAGGAGCCTGGTAGGCTGCAGTCCATGGGGTCGAGAAGAGTCGGACACGCCTGAGTGACTTCATTTTCACTTTTCAGTTTCATGCATTGGAGAAGGAAATGGCAACCCACTCCAGTGTTCTTGCCTAGAGAATCCCAGGGACGGGGGAGCCTGGTGCGCTGCTGTCTGTGGGGTCGCACAGAGTCAGACACGAATGAAGCAAGTTAGCAGCAGCAGAGGTCAGCACACTCCACAGATAGATCATGGGTCATCGCAAAGGGCGAGTACAGTGCAAAATGTCGCATGGTTAGTTTTTATAGGCCGGGTAATTTCATATGCTAATGATGGGAGGATTATTCCAACTATTTTGGGAAGGGATGGAGATTTCCAGGATTTGGGCCACCGCCCACTTCTTGGTCTTTTGACAGTGCCTTGGAACTGTCATGGCACCTCTGGGTGTGTCATTTCACTTGCTGATTGAGGATCAAGGTCTAGTCTTGTCTGCCATCTTGGTCCCACTTGATTCTAATTGGTTTATCTTGTGTCCTTGGGCTACATCATTCTTTCAAAAGTTGTGCCTTACCCCTTTCCCTTCTGTTAAAAAAGCCGCTCAGTGTTTGCAACCCCATCAGCTATACAGTCCATGGAATTCTCTAGGCCAGAATACTGGAGTGGGTAGCCTTATCCCTTTTCTAGGGGATCTTCCCAACCCAGGGACTGAACCCAGGTCTCCCGCATTGTGGGCAGTTTCTTTACCAGCTGAGCCACAAGGGAAACACAAGAGAAACTCAAGTAAATACCCTGAGCCCCTGGCTTTCAGAGAGAAGGATCTTAGATTTGTTATCCTGTCTCCTCACTTAGCTACCTTTTGAATAAATCCTCTTTGTCGTAAACCTCAGCTTCTCAGCATTTTGGCATGCCATGCATGAGATAAGAGGAACTTGATTTGGTGTCAGGGCTTCTGCAAATCCCAGACTTCAGGGCAAAAGTGAGGCAGGCTGTTAGCCCCCATTTGTAAAATGGGGGGACTGAGACTTGCCCAAGGACACAGAGTGGAGGTGACAAAGTCTGAATTGAAGCCCAGGTCTCTCTGACTTCAGAATCTGTAGTGGTTAACTTTTTTTTTAATCTCATGTACTTAGAGCTTAGCATTTCTGGATGCGTCCTGCATGTTTAATGTCAATATTTGCGAATTAAGATGGAGGTTTTGGCTCTCTGCTTCAAGGAAAACTTCTGTCAACTGAAGAAAAAAAAAACAGCATACAAGCTCAAAGTTGTTTTATTCGGGCACATTACTGAGGACTATATGGTCCAATACACAGTCTCTCAGCTCTGAAGATCTGTTCCAAGCAGGTAAGGGAGGAGGAGCTAGGATGAGTTTTGGCTGGGGCCATGTGGAGGCTGGGGTGGGGGAGAGATGCAGTTGAACATCCAAACATGACCGTTAATCACAAAACCAGACATCTCAAGTTAATGATTCTAGTGCTCTCCTAGATATGAGAAGATGGAGGAATGAAGGCTCATTGAAATTATTCTTTTGATTGCATCTGAACTAGGCCCCCTATTCTATTTTTCTCCATCCTGAATTCCCCTCAGGACACACCCTCTGGGCAGCTGGGTGATGGCTTGTGGGAGGGCCACAGTCTGTTGCTTACCGGAATGGCAGCAACATTCTTTGTCCACACCGGGAGGCAGGAGAACCAGGCTGGCTCTTCGCAAGAGTATGTAAATTTAAAACTTAGGAAAAGAAGGTGAGAGAGAGAAGCCGGCAGGCCTGGTAGCAGAGACCCGGCTGTGAATGCGGGCTCGGAAGTCAGACACAGGTTTAAACCATCAGCCTCCTCATTTTACACCTACAGAAACTGAGGTACCCTCCTTCCCAGGGCCCCCTCTCACCCTCCCCTGGGCCTAATGGAAAGGCATTCGGCACCTCGTTTCCCTGTCGCTACCCAGAAGGCCCCGAAGCCGCCTAGGTGGGGGTTTTCCCCGTGCCCAGGGCTCCCGCTGGTCGCCCTGGCCCCGCCCTCCCTATTGCTTATTGGCCCTTTCGAGCACGAGATCGATACAGGAGTCAGCCAATGGGAGCGGCCCACGGCGCGTCTTTCCCGGGAAAGCGGAGGCCGACGCGGGAACCCGGAAGTGCGAGACGCCGACAAGTTGAGGAAGCCAATCCGCTGCGAAGAGGCTGGCGGACCGACCAATGGCGAGCCGCCGAGGGCGGGGCCAGGGCCGGCGGCGGAGGTCCGGGGAGCCGGCAGCCAGCCGCGACTGCGAGCGCTGAGAAGGTGGCAACAGGGCCCGGCAGCGGCGCGAGGTGAGGAGGGGGTGGGCGGGGAAGGGTGCAGCGGGGCAGTGGACCCTGGGTGGGGTTCGGAAAGGGGAGGGTCCCCAGGATGACCTTAGTTCAGTGTCCTCTCGGGTCCTCAGTTTCCCTCTCCCTAGCTAGTGAGCATTGAGATTCGTGCCTCCCAGGAACACACTTCCTCCCTGGCAAGCTGCAGCCGTGCCGGAGAGCCCCGACCAACTAGACGGAGCAGTGACCCGCACCTTCTTCTGTACCTCCCCATTAGAGTTCGTACCAAGCCTCTTCAGATGTTCTGTATCGACCAGCCAGGCTCCCCCTGAAACGTCATCAGTTCTGGGTCTTGGTCTAGTCCCAGGAGTTGGTGCTTGGGCCCTGGTTGTGAGTTAAGGTGGTGGGGAAGACCTAGGTACTCTAGACACAGACGCACTGGGGATTCGTTCCTGATGCCTGTTTACTTCTTGTGGGTCGTCTGGATGTTGACTTAGTGTGTTAGTTTTCCTCAGCTGAAAAGTTAACGCCTGGGGCGGCTTACCTCCGTGGGATGATGAGGGGGGAGATAAGGCACAGCTGGTACTCAGCTCAGTACCCAGCACACCATAGTTGCCTAATAAATGCTTATTGTTGGCATGGTGGTGCTTGCAGACTGGACTCCACTCCCACTGCCAGCCCCAAGCACCTGCTCACTGTCGTAGAGGGCAATCACGCCTCAGACCCACAGCCTGAGTTCCTCTTAAGATGCTCTAGACTGCCCAAACTCTAGGCCAGATGCCTGCTGGACAGGCCAGGGCAGGAAACAATATTGTGGGTGATATCACGGCCAGGGCAGGGGGAGGTGGTTGCCAGGTGGCAATAAATCAGGCCCCCAAACAGATGTACTTCTCAGACCAGCCTCAGAACTGCCTTAGCTGTTGGACACGTGTCTTGTGTATCCAGAACACCCAGTTTCGGGTCTGAGGCCACAGAGATTTGTGCCTAAGTGGGGAGACTAGAGCCATGGGTTCCGCACTCAGGTCCCAAGGCCGTCACTTGCTGTCCGAGTGCCTCTGGGCAAGGGCCTTCACTTCCCTGAACCTGTGTCAGCTGCAGAGCCGGGCTTCTGCTTGAAGACCACAGGAGAGGCTGCCACCAGGGTTCAGCACAGGGCCTGGCACACAGCAGGTGTTTAGTAAGTGTCGAGCTGCAGCAGTGCTCCTTTGCAGTCGCACCACCCTGGACATGGCACCCGTCTTTGCCTCGCCCCCACCCCTGGTCATCAGTTAAGAGGCGTGGGGGTGAGGGGGAAGGTCTCTGAGACTCTGCTGAAGCCAGACCTGTGTCCTGAAGGTGTCGTTCCCCTGCTTCACCTCCTGCAGGTCCTGCTGTCTCCCAGGCCCCTGTGGATGTGTGCAAGGGGCCTGCCTCTGGGCCCAGATGACACTCACGCCAATGGCTTCGGTGATGGCAGTGACTGAACCAAAGTGGGTCTCAGTCTGGGGCCGCTTCCTGTGGGCGATGCTGCTGAGCATGGTGCTGGGCTCCCTGCTGGCCCTGCTGCTGCCACTGGGGACGGTGGAAGAACACTGTCTGACTGTGCTCAAGGGCTTCTACCTGCTTAGGAGCAAGCTGGAGCGGGCGCAGCCCGCCATCACCAAGTGCACCAGGCCGTCCACGGAGCTCAGTCTCACCTCCAGGGGTGCAGCGCTGCTGGGGGTCAAGACCAAGGCCTCTCCAGGTAAGACTGGCCATCTCTCCTCAACGATCATTGATCCCACAGGTGTTCAGAGGGCCTGCTATGTCCTGTATGCAGGGCACGTGGTCGCCCCGAGCTCCCAGCTACACAAGGTAATAGGTGGCCAAGACAGGGGTGGTGCTATGGAGCAGAGGGAGCCAAGGGAGCATGCCAGGAAGGCTCCCTGAAGGAGGGGACGCCTGCGGAGAGACCTGAGGGAGAAGGTATGACGGGAGAGTGATTCAGGTGAAAAGGGTAGGAGGGCGCCGCACCCTTGAACTAAAAGCCACCCAGGAGGTGTGGCTGGCACTGAAGGTGGGAGGGCGGCAGAAAAGGGCCAGGTGTAATGGAGGGTCTGGTTGAAAACCATTAGGTCAAAAGGTCCAGGGATGAGGAGGTCCCCAGGGCCTAGCAGCAGTGGGGAACCCGTCACACTCAGGGTCTAAAGGGGCAGGGTGGATGCAGGGAGAAGGGACCTGCACCTCCAGAAGTCACTAGAGTGGCTGCGAGCTGGAGCAGCTGTAGGGGAGGGCTGCCTGATGGGAGCTGTGGCCATCCAGGAACACGACCGCTCAGAAGGGGCCAGGGCACCCAGCTGATGCCCGCACAGTAGAGAGTGGCTCGGGGTCTGAGTGGACAGTGACCAGCCCAGGGCCCCACGGGGCTGCAGGGAACAAACCTGTCTGCACCGACAGGCACACGGAAGGCAGGTACAGCCTGGCTGGAGGGGGCCCTGAGGCTGTGGGGGAGACAGCCCAGGTGACGGGCCCCCTAACATCCTCTGCCTGCTCTGTGCCTCTGGCTGTTTCCTAGCCGGCAAGTTGGAGGCCAAAGCAGCTCTGAACCAGGCCCTGGAAATGAAACGGCAGGGCAAGCGGCAGAAGGCCCACAAGCTCTTCCTGCACGCCCTCAAGATGGACCCGGGCTTCGTGGACACGCTCAACGAGTTCGGCATCTTCTCGGAGGAGGACAAGGACATCATCCAGGCGGACTACCTGTACACCCGCGCGCTGACCATCGCGCCCCACCATGAGAAGGCGCTGGTCAACCGCGACCGCACGCTGCCGCTGGTGGAGGAGATCGACCAGCGCTTCTTCAGCATCATTGACAGCAAAGTGAAGAAGGTCATGTCCATCCCCAAGGGCAACTCCGCGCTGCGCCGGGTGATGGAGGAGACGTACTACCACCACATCTACCACACGGTGGCCATCGAGGGCAACACCCTCACCCTCTCAGAGATCAGGCACATCCTGGAGACACGCTACGCGGTGCCGGGGAAGAGCCTGGAGGAGCAGAACGAAGTCATCGGCATGCACGCAGCCATGACGTACGTCAACACGACCCTGCTGTCCCGCGTGGGCTCCGTCAGCATCAGCGACGTGCTGGAGGTCCACCGGCGGGTGCTGGGCTACGTGGACCCCGTGGAGGCTGGCCGCTTCCGCACCACGCAGGTGCTAGTGGGCCACCACATCCCGCCCCCACCACAGGAGGTAGAGAAGCAGATGCAGGAGTTCATCCAGTGGTTCAACTCGGAGGACGCCATGAACCTGCACCCGGTGGAGTTTGCGGCCCTGGCCCACTACAAGCTCGTCTACATCCACCCCTTCATCGACGGCAACGGCAGGACCTCACGCCTGCTCATGAACCTCATCCTCATGCAGGCAGGCTACCCGCCCATCACCATCCGCAAGGAGCAGCGGTCCGAGTACTACCACGTGCTGGAGGTCGCCAACGAGGGCGACGTGAGGCCCTTCATCCGCTTCATCGCCAAGTGCACGGAGACCACCCTGGACACTCTGCTCTTCGCCACCACGGAGTACCCGGTGGCACTGCCAGAGGCCAGACCCAACCACTCTGGGTTCAAGGAGACGCTGCCGGTGAAGCCCTAACGCTATAAATCCCTCCTTGGTGGCAAGGGATGTCCCAGCAGAGGGAAAAAAACTCCACATTTCTAGAAACCTAGTCGTCTCCCAGAGCAGGAGTAGATGGGGAAGGAACTGAAAACATTCGTGACCTCCAAATGTCTCTTTAAAGAAGAAAACTAAATTATTACGCCTTGTCCCCAAGATAACTTATAACTGAGCCAAGTTATTTATTTCCCTTTGAGCTGGCACACGTGTGGTGTCTGCTGGTGGCCCTGGCCCCTGGGGTAGTCCTAGTGGCTTCGGGGGCATCCGTGCTCGTGTAACTAGAACACAAGTTCTGGAGCAAAATTTGCACTAAGGTGAGGAGTGTGGGCTGAGCCCTGGAGGAGTAACTCCTTCCAGCACTTTCTGGAACCAGCTGAGAGGGTCTGTGCCTCCCTGGGACGTCAGCACGGCTGAGGAGGACCTGGCTGCAGCTCTGAGAAAGGATTGAAAGCTTGCTTTCTTACAGGTGTTGGCACCCCTACAAAGAGATTAGTGTTGTGACTAATCTTACTGCTAGAGCAGATTTCTGAGACAGGAAGTGAGCATTCACCATGTATCTAGTTAGACACCTTGCTTAGTCCAAGGAACATGCTTTGAGCCACAGTTTCCAAACCTCTGGTACCAGATATGGCTGTTTTTCCGCATCGAGACTTTTTCTAATTAAGAACAGGGGTGTGGCTAGCCTGGTTTCTATTGATGTTTCTCATATTTGCAGCAATTCAGACCATATGTCTTAGTCTAAAGTTTCTCTGAGTTTGTCACCCGACAGTTAAATCCTGCTCCAAGTCAAGTGTTAGGACACATCGGAGAAGACAGATGCCAAGTCAGTGCCAGACAAGCGTTTGTGATGAGTTAGGATGCCGCTCTGTAGGAACCAAGAAACACCCTCGACCACAGCCAGGATGCATCCCTCTCATCCACTTACCTGCCCCATGGCCCCTGTCCCCTTGGGGGCAGCAGCATAGATGTGAAACGTTACATGTAACACACCCAAACTGTCGTTATGGAGGCAGAGTTTTCTCAATCATTACCTGGCACAGGTGCCAACACCACTGCCGCTGTTCAGTCCAGAGGCTGGACACCATCGAGCCCCTTTCCGGGGACCGAGCCGGTGACATCCAGCACTGGACTGTCGGTGTCTGAACGAGGGTGAACGCCCACCGAGTGCTGTGTGAAGAGACAGTTCAGATCCTGATGGTAAGGAGGACCCTCTTCTGATGTAGTAAGTGTTTCTACAGTTACTTAACTGTGTAACAAGCAGGGTAGTTCTCTAAAAGAGAAGTGAAACGATGTATGCAATGGCCCCAAGTGAGTTATTCAAGCCTTGATACGAAGTATTTTTGTATTTGTATGCCATAAGATATTTCTTAAACCTTAACTCTTCTACCGTTTTGCTTTTTGTAAGCACACCAAGGAAGCCTGACTGAAGGGCTGGCTTTGTACTAGAGGGAGAAATTTGCACTTTAGCTATATTTGAACGGTATTATTTTAACAAACTACTAATAAAGTATTTTGTTACATAAATGCCTGAGACTTTGCTACCTTCCTCAAGAGATGTTCCCATCTGTCCTAGGGATGAAGGAGGGACTCTTTCAGAACTTTAGCCCTGTATTGTTGTGAGAAAAAAAGCAGACAGACCCAAGACGGTAATGTCACAAGAAAGTGAGACAGAACTGGTTGGTTATGCTAACGGGGATGAACCACTGACCCTGCACTAAGACTGAAATAACTGGAATGGTTTTTCATGTATCTATTCACCATCAGTTCCCCCTCCACCCCCAAACCCACTCCCCCCAAGCCAGGGACAACACAAACCCACTCCTGAGTTCCTGAAAATCTATTTCTGGAACAGTCAACATCTAAATGGGGTCCTGCTCAAGCCTGACAGGCCCACCTCTATAAGGAGCTCTGTGCACACCTGAGGATGCAGTGAGGGCAGAGGACTGGAGCAGCGAGAGAACGCCACCGGTAACGAGCACCCCGCGACCTGGATTGAGAAGCAGAGGTTCACGGCCCCTTGGTCCCCACCTGACCCACAGCCTCTCACCCACAGAACAGGCCTCTGCAGGGGAGCGGATGGCCTGCCACCCCCAGAGAACACTGGCTCTTCCGACAGCTTCAAAGCTGCTGCCTGAATTCAAAAACACCTAACAAGCATTCTGTGCAAAAGATGAGGTACAGAGAACCTACAGATTAAAAGGGTTACTAAGAAACAATAGGAAATTGGCAGTTTGTCTGGATGGCTGACATTACCGTTACTCACGTTTCTAGAAATAACGATAAAACCACGGTCTTTAAGTCTGTAGAGACAGGTGCTGCAATAGTGGGGGCGCTGTGATGTCTGGGTCCCCCTGCGGGACCCAGGGGGTACAGGGGAGAGGTGGAGATGAAGACCAGCTGAGCAAGGCTGAAGCTCGATGGCAGGCGTGTGGGCTTTAGAGTACTATTCTGTCTACTTACTTACCTGTTTCAAATGGTCCATTAAAAATGTTACACTAGAAAGTACAGTAAAGCCTGACTGATGCCTAAAACCTTTAAAAACAGATAAATGAGCCAATTTTCCACCACAAAGGAAAGAATTCCAATATTTTCCCCCAGAATGCCTTTATAAAATCAGTTTTCCCTACTGAACTGGCAACATCATTTTCAAAGGAATAAATGCTGGATAAAAGATGAGGGGTAGAAAAGCTGTAAGCGCCGAACTGCTGTAAACTGGAGGTGTTACAACTGAAATGGTTTAAAGCAAAACAACCGGATCTGACTTACAAAAGGTCTATTTACACATCTATCAGGTAAAGCAAGGTACACCCATTTCAAAATACATATTTGAACACACATCTGAGTACCTTTCTGCAAGAAGTTTTTAAGAGAACTTCAGTTTAATAAACAAAGCTAAATGGAGAGAATTTAAGTTTGCACTTGACATGGTGTTTAAACAAAACCAAAGGGCTGAAACTCAGTATTTAGACAAAGAACACAGTTCACTAGTCACTAGGCAAAGAAAATGGTCCATAGCAGATGGCGCACAAAGTTCCTACACAAAACAAATGTCACAAATATTTTGCTTTGAGGAAACAAAACAATGGGTTGACAAGTCATTTACAAATACATAATATAAAAACGCACAGCCCCGTGAACAAAACTCCATCAGATTTTTAAGTGACGTCCCCTCCCCACCCCTTTACTAAAATAGGCCGTTCTGGTGAATTACTAGCATCTGCCATTTTGTCTTTTAAAAATTAAAAGAGTGACGGGCACATGTGCAGGGTGTAGGAAGTGTCTTATAAAAAGGGACCAGAGTTGGCCAAAAATACTGGACAGGTGGGCCTCAGAACAGTGTGTGCGAGTTTCACTTGTTTCTCAACTCTTTCAAGACACACAAGTATCTCAGGAAACTACACCCTGCACCCAGCCTGTGGAGTGATGGTTTTCGTCCTCTTGCCCTCAATATGAGGGAGCACTCGCAACTTTCCCAGTCCTGCCTAAACCAGAGGAAGCGTGTGGCCGCGCCCCTGCACGGTCAGGGCCCCGCTGGGCACCGGGCATCTTCCCGGCCAGCGTGAAGTAAGGCATCTCCCTTCTCGCACTGTCCCACTCACTTTCTCAGAAGCAACTTGGCGAAGTCGGCATTGGACATCTTGGGAGCCTCGCTGGTGGCCGGGGTGGTGCCTGCCGGCAGGGTGGCAGGCCCGTTCTCAGCCTGGGCGCTGGGGGCGCTGGGGCGCTGCAGGGCGCGAGGCAGCAGAGAGAGCTGGGTCCTCCCCTTCCCCCGCCTGGAAGAGCAAACAGTGCATGGGCCTCCCAAAGCGACAACTGGTGAGGTGAGCCAGGCCGGTCCTGGACCACCCCAACACAAAAGGTGGAAAGCAACAGGCAAGAAGGCTGAGACAGCCCTGAGCTCCCTGCCTCGCTATCAGGTGAAAGTGACTGTAACAAACTCCGCCTTTTCCACAACTTTTGGCCAGGGCCACCCCTGTGCAACACTGTCACACGTAGTGTGGACAGAACGGCTGTGACCGCACAGACCTCACCAGACAACCTTGCAACCTCGCCGCCTCGTGCCCATGGGCTGAGAACACACCTCTGCCAGGGTTATAGGTGGCGAACACCCGGCTGTCAGGTTCGGGTCCCACACACGGGGATCCACCTGTCAAACAGGACTTCAGAGTGACCACCGTCTTTAAAAAAACTTTTTAAAACTAAAATAAACCACCGATATAAACCAGTGAACACAAGGGATGGCCCACTTCTGGGCTGGCCCTCGGCGTGGACTTGCTGGGGAACCCCTGCCCCGGGACGGAGCAGGCAGGCCCGACCCTCTGCCTAACTCACTGCCCTGGAGGGAAACAGGGTCACCATGGGGCCCCCGCGACCAGGCGGCACCAGCGCGCATGACACTTACGCCCCGTAGACCTGCCGCGGCAGCAGGGCGCTCCCCGGGGCCTTCCTTGCCTCCGGCTTCTCCGGAACCTTCCTCTGCGGCGGGTTGCTGATGGCCACCTTGATGACGTTCTCTCTGATGGTCATGCCGTCCATCTTCAGGACGGCCTGCGACGCCTGGGATTCGTTCTCGTACTCCACGTAGGCCAGGCCCTGAGGGTGGGTAAGGCCTGGCCAGGTCAGCGCTGCAAGCCAGGACGCGGCTCCCCACGCAGGCCCCCGGGCAGGTTCAGAGAGCCCCTCCCTCGCGTTTCCCTGCCCCGATGTCCTGTGCCTCTGGGCTGCCCATGTATTCGTCAGCTCTCAATTAACCTGGACAAACGTGAAGGGGCCTCTCAAACCAAACTCTTCTTAAACAACCACTCAAAACGTGGTCAAGGATTTCACAGGAGGCTGAGGAACCAGGGGGGGACATGCCAAGGGGGACACCAGGGCAGGGATTCAGGGAGAAGCCGGAGGCCGCATGAAGAGGGGTCCAGGCAGGAGCGAGGAGGCCGCAGAGGCGGGCACCTCGCCCCAAGGCCCCAAGGCCCGGACCCGCACTGGAGCCCCTGCTGATTCGTAGTGGTTGTTCCTGCAACACCTTTTCCTTTTCAGTAAGTGATCCACACACAAGTGAACCTGACTCCAAACAGAAAGAGCCTCGTGCACCTATCCTTGTTACCTTCTTGTCTGTTTCTTAGACAAACCAGAAACCACCCTAGAACCAAGCAATCTGAACAGAGGCTCGCCCGAGCTCCAGGCTCAGACACCGACCTTGGGTTTGCCGGCCCGGTTGGTGACCAGCCGGATGTCCTTCACGGTGCCGTGGGCTTTGCAGATCTCCTCGAGCTCCTCTTTGGTGCAGGAGAAGGGCAGGCCCGACACGAACAGCTTGTGCTTCTCCAGGGCAGTGCTGTACCTGAACACCTGCGGGGGAGGGAGAGGACTCACACCCTGGGCCCGGCCCAGCTCCCCACACCGCAGGGGCAGGCCTCATCCACAGGCCGGGCCAGAGCCGGCTCTGGGCGCGAAGAACTGCTCACTCGCCCTGGGCAAGTCCCTCACTTCTCGAAGCCTTCACTCCCTCCCCTGGAAAACTGCCAGAATGAAGGCCGCCATTCTCCGAGTCTGGGTGAGGGTCGGAGGGTCACACACCAGACGCTGGGTGCGGCCCCGTCACTCCTGACCATCCCATGGCGAGGAGCTATTACACGTGCCTACTGTTACCATCAGCTGTCAACACCAGCAGCTGAGTGACCCAGCCTGGCGCAGAGACCTCAGCGAACCAGCTCAGAATGCACCCAGTTCACTCAGGCATTTCACTCTTAACAAACATTCCACTCAGATTCTAAATACGAGACGCGGCAGGAAAGATCATTTAGTCTGTCCCACCGCAACCCTACGGAAAGGCGGGCTTACCCCCCAAACCAACCTTGAAGTCGGGGTTTTTGCTCTTGTCCACACAGGGGGAGACGAACATGGGCCGGCCCTCGACGCTCTGGCGGTCCAGCTGCAGCGCCTGCAGGGCCGCCGCCTCCTCTCTGAACTCCACGTAGCAGTAGCCGCGGAAGTCGCCGCGGTTACTGAAGATGGGGCGCACCTCGACCACGTCCCCGCAGGCCTCGAAGAGCGGCCGGAGCGTGGCGGCTGGCTCCCCCAGCCCGTAGGGCAGGTTGCTGACAAAGACGGTGACGCCGTCCTTGCTGCTGTCGTGCGGCACCTTGGGCACGTCCCTCCGCCGGGCGCCCACCCGCACCTCCTTCGGCTCCGAGGGGGGCTCCGCAGCCACGGGGGCGATGCTCCCAGAAAGATCAGCTTCGGAGCCAGGCTCCGCTTCCCCGGCAGGAAGAACGCTATTCTCCACCCTCCTGCGCTTGGAGGGCTGCTCTGCAGGTTGTCACGGGAGAGAACGATTAGGTAACGGTCTCCTGGTGCTGGAGCCGGGGCGCGCCCAGCAGGGAGACAGCTCTCCCCACCAGAAGCCGGGACCCCTGTGGATGCCGGGGTGCATGCCCCCCACCCTCTGCCAGGTCTCTCCCGACCCTCCCAGCACATCCCACTCCTTTCCACGCCCCAGTGACATCCGGGGGAGGAGACAACTCAGGTGCAAGTGACATCCTAAATGCTCATCGTCCACGCTCAACCATACAAGATATCAAGGTCGGGGGTCTCTACACTGTCCCAGCAAATCCCTAGGACCCCTCCTGGAAAGCCCGGGACAGAAAGGGGGATGGAGCCCAGGGGCCACATGTAAACAAGCACCTCGGTGACCCGGAAGTGCATACTCCCCGGGCCGCCCTGGAAGTGGCACAGAGCACGAGCTTCTCCTCACATTCATGACTGTCCCATGTCCTTCCACAGAGCTTAACAACACACTACTCCAACCCGCGCTCCCCACTGCCGCCAGGGGGACAGGACTGAACCGACCAGTGTGGGCGCCTGCTTCCAGGCCTTTCTGTCAGTTCCCCACTGGCCTCCACATAGGGTCTGCCTGAAGCACTCTGCGTTCCAGAGCGCTGGTGGGCGGGCTGGCCTGTCTCACGGACCCCAGCACCCAGCCCCCTAGCAGGATCAGGGCCCGAGGCTGCAGAGAACAGGCCAGCCTGCGCTCTGCCGGCCTCTGTCCTCCCACTGGACACTCACTCGCCACCCCCTGATGCCGAGGTGCAGCGCACCGCCCCACAGGAGGTCACCTCACCCCTTCCTGCAACCCTTTCGCTGACCCCTGGTACCTTCCCGGCCGCCACCACGGCTCTCACCCTCAGCTGCCCGAGTCCCCGGGACACGCCACTGCGGTCACAGGTCCCCTGTGCCTTCCCCTGCAACACCAGAGCCCGAAAGGGCAGTGAGCTACCCACAATCATGTCTCAAGGCCCCAAGAAACGAACGACGACTCCATCACTTTTTACTCCGGCTGCAAGTTCTGCACTAGGAAAACGGTGAGCCTCCTTTAGCGTCTAGAGACCACTCTACCTTGACCGACTTTGCTGAAATAAATCTGACCCACACCTGCCCACACATGAAATGGCAGGGGTACAGAAACACAGGGTGGAAAACTCTACAAGTCAAACTGCCTGGTGGGAGTCAAGTGAGGGGAAGGAGGGGTGCAGGTGCAGGGCAGGGGTCAGCTGGGCGCCAGGGCCTGAGGGTACAGAAAAGCCCGCCCTTGGTGCAGAAGGCAGGGAGGAAGGCAGGCACCACTCAGGAAGAGGACGGTGGGGTCAGGCACATCAGGGAACGGAGCCCAGGTGGGTGCCGGCAGGGGTGGCACCTGGCGCAGGCCTGGGAGCCAAGCAGGGGAGGCGGGCGGCACCACGTGGGGAGGCAGCGACCGGGAAGGCGCTGGCACTTCGTCTGTGTCGCTCGCTCTGCTGTGTCCCACTCCCTGCAACCCCATGGACTGTAGCCCGCCAGGCTCCTCTGTCCATGGGGTTTCTCCAGGCAAGATACTGGAGGAGGTTGCAATTTCCTTCTCCAGGGCATCTTCCCAACCCAGGGACCAAACCTGCGCCTTCCACACTGACAGGGAACTTCTTTATGGTCTGAGCCACCAAGGAAGCCTTGCCAGGACCTTATTCTCAAACGGTTCCAGAATAAAGTTCTCTGTGTTCAGTACCCTGTCTGGAGGTCTAGGATGTTCCAGTATGAAACTCTTGCCAGGCATTACCTTCCTCATCATCACCCCATTCCTTTTCATCGTCCTCGTCGGCTCTGTGCTTGTCCGCCCCTCTGGTCTTTTTCTTCTTCTTCAACGCTTTCTTCTCGGCCCGGGCCCTCTTCCGTTGCTCAACCTTTTCTTCCTCTTGCTGGGCCAGGGCTGCTTCCTTCTCCGCAGCCTGGAAGGTCGGGATACGACGCGTCACTGGATGCGGCCGTTACACAAAGTCCACTGACTTGTGAAAGCAGAGGTGAGCGCACCCGCAGGACGGCCACCCCCAAGAGACCAGGAAGGGGGGGGGGCTGAGTCCCACCTTTTCAGGCCTTAAGGAGCTACAGCTCAAGTCTATGGTATGTCTCACACGACCCCCAGGAATGACCCACCAGTAAAAAGAAAAACATCTATGAAACGGGCCCTGATTCATCTGGGGGTGCTCATGTTCCAACCACTAGGCTACATCAGTCAGGCTCCTTTTTCATCTTCTTCGTCTATTTCAATAACCTTTTAAGTATTCCACTACCTAAAGTATTTACTGCTGGGGCTAACATTTTAAGCCAATCTAAAAAAAAAGATAGTCTTAAACACTGATTCAAACATCTCATAGTTAACACATTGAGTAAAATACACTTCTTAGGATGACCCCAAAGGTTTTAACAAGGAACAGTCATACCAAGCACAGTCAAAATCACTATCAGAATTGTTAAATCCACTATACTCCAATAAGAAATTTAAAACAAAAAGCTTTCAGAAGTTCAAAGACTTGAAACAAGAGTATCATTACCTTAATTCTCTGCTCATTAACTCGAGCTAGTCGAGTTTCGGTTTTCTGAACAGCTATGTCCCAGTCTTCTAGAGTACCTTGAGAGGAAGGAGAAGCAGACTTTCACTTCTCTGGATTTTGAAGGATATAAAAATATAAAATTGTCTTAATTTCCCCACACCTCCAGAAGAGATCTCTTCCATCAAACAATAACAACTGGAGAATCGGTTTTCCATTTTAAGATTCATTTGTGTAGGTTTCAAGTTTCAGAACTCAAATAGTTCTTACAGGTCTATTTAGATCACCCCTTCTCTTTTAGAAAAAAGACTTGAAAACCAGACTAGGTTCTATTACGAGTTCTCCGTGGCGGATTATTGAAAACATTCTAATGCAAAAGGTACAAAACATTTGTACTAAGATCAAAAGATTTTAATTAAGAGCTCCTCAGATGATAAATGTTGAGGTGTTTTCCTTATTGATGCTGCTGTTTAGGTGTCTATTTCCAGTTCTAAGTGACTCATAGTACCCCAAATCCAGACTAATGCCCATGGAAACTGTATATGGAGGCTCTGAAATTCACCAGAGGCACACGTGATCAGAGGGCAGTCTCGCCATGGGTCTCACCGCGCTGTGCTGGAACACAGGCTCTGCTGATCCAAGGGAGCCCTTGGCAACGTCCGGAGACGGTTCTGCTGCTCAGGACCGGGGGTGGGAAGAGCATTCCTGGTACCCAGCAGAAAGAGAGGGTCCAGGGAAGCTGCACGTGACAGCATCCCCCCGTCCCCCGGGAGGCCTGTGCTAAAGCCTCGTCATGGGTCCCTTTGCACCTGGAGCCTAAGAAGGGCGGCGGGATTCCCCTCTCACTGCCGAGCACTGCGTGATGGTCTCATCGCAGAGGCCCCTGGAGGGGTGGACCCGAAACGCCTACAGCCCTGCGGCCACACTGGTCTAGCGACAAGCCCCCGCCCAAGGCCGCGCCAAGCCCACACCTTCCGTCCTCTCCATGGTGAGCAGCACCTCGCAGACGTGCTCCGGGTAGTCGCTGGTGCACTGGACGGCCCGGTGCAGAGCCTTCCTGCAGTGCTGCGCGTCACCGTGGGCCCTACGGCGGAAAACACACAGTGGGGCCACAGGGGCCAGCGGGAGACACGGCGGGGGACCCCACACAGCCAACGCCAGGCAGCAAAGCCCAGTGTCAGCTTCAGCTCCGAGGAGACACCACACTCTGTGCCAATAGTTTTAATGCTTCCTCCTTGTCCCAGAAAGCTCCCTAGTCAAAACTGAAGGCTTTCTTCTAAACCACTCTTCCCCTCAGCAAGTCAGTGCTGGTGGAAGAGGCACCTGGGGACAGCGGTCCACAGCCAGGCCTTCTGCCTTTGCGTGTGCAAGGTGTGTGGAAGGACCCAAGAGCTGGGGTGACAGGGTAGTCTCCAGAGATTCTAGGATGCCACCCCCCCTGAGGGGAAAGCCAACACAGCGACTGCCAGGCTTTGTGCCCAGGGTCACAAAAATCTTCCCACACTGACATGAAATGAGATACTGCTCAACACAACAGTTACAAAACAGCATTCTGTTCATCCCAGCAGTTGTAAGACACTATGTTCTCCTTTCTGTTTAAAAAGTTTTTATAAACATTGCAAATACACATTAGGACACTAAGAAAAAATCTAGGGCAACGCTTCTCAAAGCATGATCCATGGACACCTAAGGGTCTCCAAGACCCTTTCAGGAGGTCTGCAAAGTCAAAACTACTTTCATTTATATACCGACATACTTACTGGACTTTTTCACTGTGCTGACATTTGGACTGAGGATGCCAAAGCTACAGTGGCCCTTGGCACAAATCAAGACAGTGCACATCTTGGTAATATTCTGGGTGACAAATGGAATGCACACATTAAGCACCTCTTCATACCCAAGTACAGTGGTTGGAGCAAAGGAATAACAGATTACTGTCTTAGCTGCAAGCTGGGCTACTTCCCTTTTTTCCATGAAACATCATTTTCACTTGAGAGAACAGCTGAGTGACAAAAACTACAGTCACTCAGACGTGTGTATTTGGCAGACATTTTCAAAAATTAATTAAGTGAGGCTGTCACTTTCAGGAAAACCACTTAAGAGCTTTTGTTGACTGATAAAACTGGGGCTTTCAAGTGAAAATCAGAACTTGAAAAACCTGTATCTGCCATTATGAGTCTGACAGCCTCCTACTTTATACCTTTCTGTGAAGATCAGTGCAGATATGAATAAATGGGATAATGAGATGCATCAATATTTAGAAGAGCTACAGTACTTGATGGGTCAGCATTTTCCTCACACATAACGCATGTCATGGAATCCTGTGTGGGTAAAAAGCTCTGCTCAGTGCAAGACAGAACACTGGATATTAACATAACAGTCTCATATTCTCCAATGAAAATGTCACGACAGAGAGGGTACAGAACCAGACAGGAGAATCCAGCTGTCTGCTACTGAGCCAGATTAGAGAAATTTGTAAAAAGTGTAAAACCAGGCCACTTTCTCACTATGTTACTTTCGAGTCTGGAAAGCAGTCATTTCTTATAAAAATATGTTATTTCTGTTCAATGTCTTCACAGCGAATTTTAAATGAATAAAAATGTTTTTTTTTTAAATTTTTCAGTTTCATTTTCTAATACGGTAAATGTTAATAAAAATACCTCACATAAACAAAAGCTCTTGAGGTGGTCCTGAGACCAAAACATTTGAGAACCACTGATCTAGAGGAATACTCAATAAGCTTTAACTGTGGTCACCTCTGGGGAAGGATTTTAAGGAACTTTCTCACATTCTGTAAATGTTCTATTTTAACTTGAGCACATATTATTTTTTTAAATAAGGTGGGGGAGGCAAAATATTCAAAACAGAAAAAAAATATGTTTATTGACACATGATGCCCAAGATACCCCTCATGGATTACCCGCCTTCTCATGGCAAAGGGCTTGTGTAACTCAATGAAGCTACGAGCCATAATATGTAGGACCACCCAAGATGGACGGATCATAGTGGAGAGTTCTGACAAAACGTGATGCACTGGAGGAGGGAATGGCAAACCACCCCAGTATACCTGCCATGAGAAATCCATGAACTATACAAAAGGAAAAAAAGATATGACAAGGAAAGATGAGTCCCCCAAGTCTGAAGGTGTGCAACATGCTACTGGAGAAGAGTGGAGGACAGCTACTAACAGCTCCAGAAGGAATGAAGCGGGTGGACCAAAGTGGAGACAACGCTCAGTTGTGGATGTGTCCAGTGATGAAAGTAAAATCTGATGCTGTAAAGAACAATACTGCATGGGAACCTGGAAAGTTAGGTCCATGCACAAGGTAAATTGGACGTGGTCAAGCAGGAGATGGCTAGAGTCAACATCGACATCTTGAACTGAAATGGATGGAAACGAGTGAGTTTAACTCAGATGACCGTTGTAATCTACTACTGTGGGCAAGAACACATAGAAGAAATGGAGTAGCTCTCACAATCAAAGTGTCTGAAATGCCATACTTGGACACAACCTTAAAAACGACAGATCTCGGTTTGTTTCTAAGGCAAACCGTTCAACATCACAGCAATCCAAGTCTGTGTCTGAACCACCAATGCCGAGGAAGCTGAAGATGATCAGTTCTATGAAGACCTGGAAGACATCCTAGAACTAACACCAAAAAAAGATGACCTACTCATCATATGGGATTGGAATGCAAAAAGAAAGAAGTCAAGAGATACCGGGAGTAATAGGCAAGTTTGGCCTTGGAGTACAAAATGAAGCAGAGCAAAGGCTAACAGAAATCCACCAAGAAAACACATTGTTCATAGCAAACACCCTTTTTCAGCAACACAAGACATGACTTTACACATGGATATCACCAAATGGTCGATACTGAAATGAGACTGATTACATTCTTTGTAGCCAAAGATGTAAAAGCTGTACATAGTCAGCAAAGACAAGTCTTAGAACTGACTGTGACTCAGAGCATCAGGCTCCTCATAGAAAAATTGAGACTTAAACTAAAGAAAGTAGGGGAAACCACTAGGCCAGTAAGGTATGACTTAAATCAAATCCCCTATGAATCCCTTGAGCTCCCCTGATAGCTCAGCTGGTAAAGAATCCACCTGCAATGCCGGATACCTGGGTTCAATCCCTGGGTTGGAAAGATCCCCTGGAGAAGGGCATGGTAACCCACTCCAGTATTCTTGCCTGGAGAATCCCCATGGACAGAGGAGCCTGGTGGGCTACAGTCCAAGGGGGTCACAAAGAGTTGGACACGACTGAGCAATTAAACAATAAAACACAAATGAAAATACAGTGGAGGTGATGAATAGATTCAAGGAATTAGATCTAATAAACAGGCTGCCTTAAGAACTATGGACAAAGTTCCATAATACTGTACAGAGGCAGAGAATAAAACCATCCCAAAGAAAAAGAAATGCAAGAAGGCAAAGTGGTTGTCTGAGGAGGCTTTACAAGTAGCCGAGGAAAGAAGAGAAGTGAAAAGCAAGGGAGAAAGGGAAATGTACACCCAACTAAATGCAGAACTTCAGGGAATAGCAAGGAGAGACAAGAAGGTCTTCTTGAAAGAACAATGCAAAGAAAAAAAGGAAAGTAGAAAGGGTAAGACTAGAGATCTCTTCAATAAAATTCGAAATATCAAAAGACCATTTCATCCCAAGATGGGCACAATAAAGGACAGAAATGATAAAGACCTAATAGCAGAAGTGATGAAGAAGAGATGGGAAGAACACACAGAAGAACTGTACAAAAAAAGATCGTAGTGACCCAGATAACCACAACGGTACAGTCTCCCTCAGAGCCAGACATTCTGGAGTGTTAAAGTGGGCCCTGGGAAGCGCTGCTGTCAAGGAAGCTAGAGGACGTGATGGAATTCCACAAGAGCTATTTAGAATCCTAAGAGATGATTCTATTAGCTGCACTCAATATGTTAGCAAATTTGGAATACCCAGCAGTGGCCTCAGGACTGGAAAAGGTCAACCCTCATCCCAATTCCCAACAGGGCAAGTACTAAAGACTGTTCAAACCACAGGGACAATAGTACTCACTTCCCATGCCAGTAAGGTTACGCTCAAAGTCCTCCAAGCTAGGCTTCAGCATTATGTGAACTGAGAACTTTCAGATGTTTAAGCTGGGTTTAGAAAAAGCAGAGGAACCAGAGATCAAATTGTCAACACTGACTAGATCACAGAGAAAGCAAGGGGATTCCAGAAAAACATCTACCTCTGTTTCACTGATTATGCTAAAGCCTTTGACTTGTGGATCATAACAAACTATGGAAAGCTCTTAAAGAGATGGGAATACCAAACCATCTTACCTGTCTCCCGAGAAACCTGTATATAGGTCAAGAAGAAAACAGTTAGAATTGAGAACCCTGGTGGCTCAGAGGGTAAAGCATCTGTCTGCAATGCAGGAGACCTGGGTTCGATCCCTGGGTCGGGAAGATCCCCTGGAGAAGGAAATGGCAACCCACTCCAATATTCTTGCCTAGAGAATCCCATGGATGGAGGAATCTGGTAAGCTACAGTCCATGGGGTCGCAAAGAATCGGACACGACTGAGCAACTTCACTTTCCTTTCACTTTCATGGAACAACTGACTGACTGGTTCAGGATTGAGAAAGGAGTACAAGAGAGTTTACTATCACCCTGTTTATCTAATTTATACACAGAGCACATCATGAGAGATGCCAGGCCGGACTGAGTTACAAGCTGGAATCAAGATTGCTGGGAGAAATATCAACAACCTCAGATGCAGATGACACCATTCTAATGGCTGAAAGCGAAGAGGAAGAACTAAAGATCCTCTTGATAAGGATGAAGAAGGAGAGTGAAAAGGTCAGCTTGAAACTCAACTATTAAAAAAACTAAGGTCTTGGCATCTGGTCCCAACAATTCATGGCAAACGGGTGGGGGGGGGGGGTGCGGAAGGGAAGCAGTGACAGATTTCCTCTTCTTGGGCTCTAAAAAATCACTGCAGATGGTGACTACAGCCATCAAATTAGAAGCAACTGCTTCTTGGCAGGAAAGGTATGACAAACCTAGACTGTGTTACAAAGCAAACACATCATTTTGCTGACAAAATTAAAAATAGTCAAGACTATGGTCTTTTCATAATCATGTATGGATGTGAGAGCTGGACAATAAAGAAGACAGAGCACCGAAAAATTGATGCTTTTGAACTGTGGTGCTGGAGAAGACTCTTGAGAGTCCCTTGGAAAGCAAGGGAGATCAAACCAGTCAAACTTAAAACATGTCAACACTGAATCCTTTTTGGAAGGACTGATGCTGAAGCTGAAGCTCCAATACTTGGAATACCTGATGCAAACAGCTGATTCACTGGAAAAGCCCCTGATGCCGGTAAAGACTGAAAGCAGAAGGAGAAGGGGGCAACAGAGAATGAGATGGTTAGATGGCATCACCGATTCAATAGACATGAACTTGGACAAACTGCAGGAGATCGTGATGGATAGGGAAGCCTAGCATGCTACAGTCCATGGGGGTCTCGAAGAGTGGGACAACTGAACACTTGGCAACTGAACACAACCACCATCCAAGATATACTGAATTAAAAAGCTGATCATATTCTTTATATCTTCCCTCATGTTATAAATATCATTTAAAATAATTTTAGAGACTTAGAATATGTATACTGTAATTGCATCACCATTTCTTAAAAAATCTAAGCACAGGAAAGTCTCAAAGAACATACCCAAACCATTAGCTAACCATGGTTTTACGTGGGTCTGTCACTGCAGAAAATTTGGGGGTTTTTTCCTCTTTGTTTTTCAGTATTCTTAACTATTATAGACAAACCAAACATAAAAAAAGAACACAGCTCCCAAGAAGTCAAATAAAATATTCATGTCCCAAAATCAAAACAAGCCAAAATAAGTGGCAAGTAACACATGGCCGTAAGAAGAGCCAGGCACAGACTATCACGTGTGGTTCTCTAGGGCCCCGCCCAATAAGCCCAGGCACTAGACAGGACCATAAAGTGAGCAGCGCCCCGTGAGCAGCAGTCTGAGCTGTACAGGCGGGGCTGGGGCACCAGCGCTGAGGCTGGTCACACCTGTCGAGCGCCTCCCCTCACCCCGGGCCCGTTACCTCTCCAGGTTGTAATACTCGAGCCACATGTTGGCAAACTTGGCGTTCCCTCTGGTCATGATGCTGTCCCAGAGCTCCCGCGCTTTCTGCATGTTGTTGCAGAGTCGAGCCTGAAGGCATGACCAGACCGAGTTAGGAGAGGACTCGGGCCTGACGGTGTCAACACCCGTGACAAAACATACTTCAGACACCATGCCGAAAACCTCCCACCCCAGAACTATCCGTGCTACTCAGCTCCTCAGACCCTGCCAGGCGCCACCCGCCCCCCCCGCCCCATGCAAACAGCCCGGCCCAAGCACCTCGGCCTTTCTGCAGCGTCAAGCCTCAGGCTGCCTGCCCACGTTCACCTCGAGAGCCACACAGGCGAGCACGGAGGCACTGAGGACAGTGATGGCCAGGCATCTGTTTTTATTTTTATCAAGCCTTAACTTGAAGTGTGTCATCCGAAGGCCAAGGCAGGGACGGGCCACCAGGAGCCAACGCTGCCCTCAGCCTCTGCACCTCAGCTGCTGCATCCTTAACATGGTTGCAGCACAACCATCCCATCCACCCACACCCTGACACTGGACTCCCCTCAGAGAAGGGAACACAGGAGCAGGGTCCACGATCCAGCAATAATATCCAACTCATCATATCCACTAACCATCTGTGACATCGTCTGTCTTCCACATTAGTTTCAAGGCTTTCTAGCACAGGGACAGAGTCTATCTCATCCGCAGCCCACAGTGGAAGGCCTGGCAAACTGCTCATGCCTAAAACACACTCATCACTGGGGCCCGGGGCGGCAGAGAAGGAACACACGAGCGAGCACCCGGCATGCAGACAACTGCTGCGCAACGTGGCTGGGAGCTCAGATGCCCCCAGATACCAACAAACACGCAGCGAGTGAGGTAAACAACGCGGATCCCCGCAGAGCCTAGGTGGTCATCTGGAACCCCGACTCAGCTTCAGCCACGCTATCAGACAAAAGTCCCGCAAAGGTGGGTGAAACTGACAGGCCTGTTAAAAAACATTTACCTCAATCCGAGCCCAGTTCTGCATGATCAGGCAGCTCGGATCTCCACTTTCATTGAAACCTTGAAGAAGAGCAGTAGACAAAATTAGAAAGTAACTGAGGGACTTCCCTGCTGGTCCAGTGGTTATGACTCCACCTTGCAACGCAGGGCACATGGGTTCGATCCCTGGTCGGAGAACTAAGATCCCACATGCTTCAGGGCATCTAAGCCCGAGGGCCACAACTAAGAGTCTGTTGTGGACTCCACACGTCAAGCAACACATGGTGTTGCAACTAAGGTCTGACACAGGCAAATGAATGAATATTAAAAGCAAAGAGATAGCAGAGAGGCAAACTGCCTTTGACTGAAAAGGCCCCAGGACCAGAAGAGGAAGCACAAGCAGGCGGGCAGGAGGGCACACTTACGCTCCTCCACCTCCTGCTTCAGGTACTCCAGGGCGCGGGCGAACGCGGACCGCAGCTCCTCCAGCTCTTTACTCGAGTCTGTGAGAAAGCGCAGAGCAGGTTCAACTCTTAGACACCACATACCACGTCTTCTAAGTTCTGTGCAATCCCACACTGACAACCCCGGGGCTCTCACTGGGGACACTGAATATAACACCGCCCGTTCCTGCCCTGATCACACACAGGAGGGGAGGCAGACCCAGGACAGAGCCCATCACGGACAGGCCATGGACAAAGGGGTCAGGGGGCCAGGTGGGGCCACAGCGGAGGGGTGCTCCCCAAGCCGGCAGAACAGCCAAAATCCACCTGCAGGCGTAAGCAAGCACCCGTGGGGCGGCGGGTAGGAGCACGGCGGTGCTCTGGTTGCTCTTTATTTATTTATTTTTTTGGGAGGGAGGAAGGCAGGGGATCCCATGGTGGTGGAGGTTCAACAACTTAGAGGGAACACAGCAGTCCCACATTAAGAACTATTCAGGACACACGGAAGGCAGAGAAGGGAGAAATGAGACTGAACAGGTTGGCGGGAGCCAGTGTGAAAGGTAAGGACCGCTACTCTCCCTCTAGGGTCCATGGCGGGGCTCACTACAGACTGAAACAGCTACAATTCCCACCAGCGGCCGGTCTACATCGCTTGCCCCATCGTGAGGTATTTGGGCCACTGCCTCATCCCACCAAAGGACACGCTAAGGAAGAGTTCAGCTCTGACAGGAAACACAGGAACTTTAGTACCTTGTTTGAAGTCGACCCTTCTCCTCAGGTAATCAAGGTATGCCTGCCAGATCTCCACATAGTCGGTGGCCTGAATGAAGCCCGCGCTGAGAGCTTTCTCAAAGGTCACTAGAGTTGAAGAAGAAGCCAGGACTTGTTATCAATTCAAAAAGAAGCTAATATAAAATTATCGAGATCATTATAAAAACCTCTTATAAAACACTATATGGCTAACAGTAATAATGGGATGCAACCAAGTGAAATGAGCTAGAGAAATATTCAAAAGAAGGGCTACCACAGCAGTGCACAAACTGCGTTCTTTCTAGAAAGGGCAAGCCCTACAGGGCGCCCTGCGTTAAGGTGCTCCAGGTCAACCAAGGGGGAGAGAGAGACGACGGCTCCAGAGACACCATGACCAGCAAAGCACTGAGAGGCTTTAAGAGGTCAAAACTACAACTGGTTTCTCTCTCCCTTAGAGCCCTTTTTGTCACTAACACCAAATATTCCAAAATGACCCCTGGGGAAGGCTGATTTAATGACTGTCACAGCCCAATGTTCCTGACTTGGGACAAAAAGCTTAGACATCTTCCCACAAAAACAATCCGCACCCGAAATCACTCGGTGTTCAACTCCATGTCTTTCCATGGCCAGGAGGTATCGACTCCACAGGGCAACCGTCCACGGGCAGTTTCTAACAGCGCGACTGTGTACAGACAAAACCAAATCCTTTACTTTCAGCTGCCGATCCTACGATAAAGAATGCCAGGGTCAGGAGAGAAATTTTCATTAAGACGTCACCATTCAAGAGACATTCTCAGCAAAGCCAACCAACAAAAAAATTTCCTTAAGATGACTGATGTCTTCAACAAAGAAATCGCCAGGGGTTTGAGGGGAGAAGAGAGAGGTAGAGGAAAACCTAGAGATCAAAGAGTTTTAAGAGACATCAGCCAATCCTAACATATGGACTTAGCCGAGATCCTGATTCAAACCTCGTATGCACGTGTACTGAAACGGTTACCGTCAAAATGGGATCTCTGGATTTGCTTCAGAATAACAGGGAAGGGGGGAATAGGTAAGGAAACAGATAAAACTAGTTAAGATTATAGATCAAACTAGACTAGTGCCATTAGTTAAGTGTTGAAGCTGGGTGATGGGTACTTGTCATTTCATTTTACTAATCTCTCTACATTTATGTATTTAACTTTTCCATAATAACAAGTTAAAAGAAAAATCAATCTGTCATAAAGTCCTTGACAGTAAGACTATGCCAAATTTTTTTCACAGTTAGTGATCAGATTAAAATAAAACATGAGAAGACTTCCTTAGTGAATCAAGCAGAGAGGAGCAGCACACCGCCAACTCCTGGCACTCTTTCTGATTTTAAATAGAACCTAAATTGGTAAAAATAAAGTGAGATTAGAACAGGTAGGTTATCTTACTAGGTACTGACTGTAACGGATCCATAAGTCTGGAACAAGGCAGTTCTCAACCAGGGCGCGCTCAAAGATCAACTGAATGCGGGCGGGGTCGCCGATTTTCATCTCAAAATCGATGTACGCTTGATACTCGGCCAGCCTGGGCGCTTCGGCTTGCAGCTGGGGCAAAGGAGAACGGCAGTGAAGTCGCAAAGGGCTACACGACACCATCGGAGAGCACACAGTGTCCCTAGTGAGCCATGGCGAGAACGGCCACAGCAAGGTAAGGGTCCCGGTCCCCACTCTCAGAGCCTCTGCACCTTGGACCTACAAGTCTGACGGGCAGAATGAGTCCAAAGTGCCACCTCGTGGCAAGAGTTACAGAGGCTCCACAATTCCTTTTCTAAATCTATTCCTAGATCACAGAGAATTGAAACCACCCATCAACCAGGAACTGCATGAGAGAGAGACACCTGGCCAATGACCACTGCTAGCCATCTTCCGAAACAGATACCACTTTCTTGGCCTACTGAGTGGGGTGAATGCAACCACACCAGAGTGACTTGGGGCCCTGTGTCATTTCATATTTGTCATTCCAAGTATCAGCTCCTGCCAGAGTACAGGTACACGCAGGAGACAGAAGAGGCTATATATGATCAATGTGTACTGATCCAAAGACATTTTTAGACAAAATCCTCTTATTCACTTTATTCTCTCCTCAGCCACTCTCTGCTGATGGTCAAAACAAAACAACTGGCCAAGGATTTCATGAATGAGGCTTTGTGAAATATAGTGGTGGTGTGTTAGTCACTCACTTAGGTCCAACTCTTTGCAAACTCCATGGACTGTAGCCTACCAGGCTCCTCTGTCCATGGAATTCTCCAGGCAAGAATACTAAAATGGGTTGCCATTCCCTTCTCCTGGGGATCTTCCTGACCCAGGGATCAAACCCAGGTCTCCTGCACTGCAGGAAGATTCTTTACTATCTGAGCCACCAGAGAAGCCCCCGGTGAAATACAACTAAATACCAATCATTCCATGTGAAAAAGAGAGTGCTCATTCAGGCCAGCAAGAGAGCACACATGCTCTGCTCTTAGAAAGATGATGGAGAGGCTCAGTTCCTACTAGATAATGACAAAATCAGTCCCAGACACACTGTGCCAATGAAGACGGCAGAAAATACTAGATTAAATACTGAAGAAAAAAAAAATCTTACAAATCAACCAACTGGGAAAGAAACAAGAAAGACCACAAACAAAATCTAAATGAAGGTGGTTAAGCTAAGAGAAGGCTACGCTTTTGCCAGGTGAAGAGACAATATTAAGAATTTGATCTTTACAACAATCCCAGGAGGCAGTCATCATTTCAATCCCATCTGACAATTGAGGAAACCAAGTCACAGGAGTAAAGTCCTAGCCCAGAGCTAAAAGCTGTGTTCTCACTTACCAGCCCATTAAAGATACCAAAAACAGAGCCAAGAAATCCAACAAACCGTAAGCAGGATAAATACAAAGAAATCCACACACCTGGCCCTACTGTAACCAAACTGCCAGACATCAAACCAATCCAATGACATCCTGGGACTTGACTGGTGGTTCAGCAGTTAGGACACTGATCTTCAAATGCGGGGAAAGAGGGTTTGATCCCTGGTCAGGGAACCAGAATCCTACATGTGCAGCCAAAGAGAGAAATGAAACAAAAACAAACAAAAGACAATGACATCTTAAAACTGGCCAGAGAACAAACAAGAATTTCCTTTCAAGAAGCAAGAGTTAAGACAGTTGACTTCTCAGCAGCACAACAGAAGCCAGAAAGATGTATTTAACTGCTCAGAGAACAGAACTGTCAGCCTAGAATTCTATATCCTGAGAAATTAACTCTCAAGGAGAACAAAGACCTCTTAATAAAAACAGAAAATGTGTTACAAGCAAATATCCAAGCGCATGACACTAAAGGGTGGACTTGAAGCAAAGGAAAGGTGACTCCAAGTGAAAGATCTAGGATGTGGTAAGAGGAAGCAAAGAAAGTGGGAAATGTATGCAGTAAACGTAACCACACAGGTGCTGCAAAACGCAGCATTAACAGTGACTTGTGGGTCAACTAAAAGATAAGACACGAGAAAACAAAAGCATAAGTCTGAGGAGTGGTAAATGAAATCAAAAATATTCTAAGACCAAGAAAAGGGAGTAAAGGCCATTTATAAATAATACTGTGTGTGTATTATTGTCAACACAGAAAATTTCCCCAAATCTATACATTACCAGTATTAATAAGGATTGAACAAGTTTGATTAAAATATCACTAAAAAATTTCATTTTATATATCAGGAACAGACAGCTAGAACAGAAAATCTTTAAAAAGATATTGCTTACAACAGTATCAAAAACATTTAGAAATACATCTAAAAATGTGTTCAAGGCACTGGATAAATTTATAAGACCTCACAGAAAGATAAGACCTAAACAGCAGAGGCCTATACATTGTTCATGAAGTAACACCAAAAAAAGATGGCCTTTTCATCACAGGGGACTGGGATGCAAAAGAAGTCAAGACACCTGGAGTAACAGGCAAGTTTGGCCTTGAAGTACAAAATGAAGCAAGGCAAAGGTTAATAGAGTTTTGCCAAGAGAATGCACCAGTCATAGCAAACACTCTTCCAACAACACAAAAGATGATTCTACACATGAAATTCACCAGGTGGTCAATACCGAAATCAGACTCATAATATTCTTTGCAGCTAAAGATGGAGAAGCTCCATACAGTCAGCAAAAACAAGACCTGGAGGTGACTTTGGCTCAGACCATGAGCTCCTTATTGCCAAATTCAGACTTAAATTGAAGAAAGTAGGAAAAACCACTAGGTCATTCAGGTATAACCTAAATCAAACCTCTATCCACAAGAAGTGACAAATAGGTTCAAGGGATCAGATCTGATAGAGTGCCTGAAGAACTATGGACAGAGGTTCGTAAAATTGTACAGGAGGCAGTGATCAAAACCATCCCCAAGAAAAAGAAAGGCAAAATGGTTCTCTGAAGAGGTCTTACAAATAGCAGAAAAAAGAAGAGAAGCAAAAGGCAAAGGAGAAAAGGAAAGATAAATCCATCTGAATGCAGAGTTCCAAAGAACAGCAAGGAGAGAAGAAAGCCTTCCTAAGTGAACAATGCAAAGAAAGAGAGGAAAACAAAAGAAGGAAAAGACTAGAGATCTCTTCAAGAAAGTCAGATACCAAAGGAACATTTCATGCAAAGATGGGCACAATAAAAAACTGTATGGACCGGACAGAAGCAGATGATATTAAGAAGAGGTGGCAAGAACTGTACAAAAAGGTCTTAATGACCCAGATAACCACAATGGTATGATCACTCACCTAGAGCCAGATATCCTGGCGTGTGAAGTCAAGCAGGCCTCAGGAAGTATTACTACAAACAAACCTAGTGAAAGTGATGGAATTCCAGCTGAGCTACTTAAACTCCCAAAAGATGATGTTTAAGTGCTGCACTCAATACGCCCAACAAATCTGGAAAGCTCAGCAGTGGCCACAGGACTGGAAAAGGTCAGTTTTCATTTCAATCCCAAAGAAGAGCAATGCCAAAGAATGTTCAAACTACCACACAACTGTACTCATTTCACATGCTAGCAAGGTAATGCTAAAAATCCTTCAAGCGAGGCTTCAGTAGAACGTGAACCGTGAACTCCCAGATGTTCAAGCTGGATTTAGAAAAGGCAGAGGAGCCAGAGATCAAATTGCCAACATCTGCTGTATCATAGAAAAAACAAGAGAATTCCAGAAAAACATCTACTTCTGTTTCATTGACTATGCTAAAGCCTTTGAGTGTGTGAACCACAACAAACTGTGGAAAATTCTTCAAGAGATGGGAATATCAGACCACCTTACCTGCCTCCTGAGAAACCTGGATGGAGGTCAAGAAGCAACAGTCAGAACCAGACATAGAACAACAAACTGGTTCAAAATTGGGAAAGGAGTACGTCAAGGTTGTATATTGTCACCTTGTTTATTTAACATATATGCAGAGTACATCATGCCGAATGCTGGACTGGAGAAATCACAAGCTGAAGTCAAGACTGCCGGAAGAACTATCAGTTACCTCAGATATGCAGATAACACCACCCTAATGGCAGAAAGCCAAGAGGGACTAAAGAGCCTTAACGAAGGTGAAAAGGAGAGTGAAAAAGCTGGCTTAAAACTCAACTTTCAAAAAACTAAGATCATGGCATCCAGTCCCATCACTTCATGGCAAATAGATGGAGAAACAATGGAAACAGTGACAGACTTTATTTTCTTGGGCGCCAAAATCACTGCAAATGGTGACTACAGCCATGAAATTAAAAGACATTTGCCCCTTGAAAGAAAAGCTACAACAAACCTAGACAGCATACTAAAAAGCAGAGATCGTGCTCGCTTCGGCAGCACATATACTAAAAAGCAGAGATATCACTTTGCTGACAAAGGTCCTTATGGTCAAAGCTATGATTTTTCCAGTAGCTATATACAGATGTGAGAGTTTTACCAGAAAGAAGGCTGAGCACCAAAGAACTGACGCTTTCAAACTGTGGTGTTGGAGAACCCTTGGACAGCAAGGAGATCAAACCAGTCTATCCTAAAAGAAATCAACCTTGAATATTCAATGGAAGGACTGATGCTGAAGCTCCAATACTTTGGCCACCTGATGCGAAGAACTGACTCACTGGAAATAATCCTGATGCTGGGAAAGACTGAAGGCAGGAGGAGAAGCAGGCAACAGAGGATGAGATGGTTGGATGGCACCATCAACTCAATGGACATAAGTCTATGCAAACCCCAGGGGATAGTGAAGGACAGGGAAGCCTAGCATGCTGCAGTCCATGGGGTCACAAAGAGTCAGACATGACTAAGTGACTAAACAACAACATACCGTGTTCACTGATTGGAAGATTCAATATTTAAAAGATGCAAATTCTTCCCCAAATTGATCGACAGATTCAAAGCAATTCCGATCAAAAAATCAAAGGAATCCCCTGGCATTCCAATGGTTAGGACTCTACGCTCTCACTGCCAAGGGTCCGAGTTCCATCCGTGGTCAGGAAACTAAGATCCTACATGCCGCATAGTGTGGACAAATTAAAAAAAAAAAAAGTAACAATAATATTACTAAGTAGAACTTGAAAAACTGATCCTCATTCTTAACAGAAGCATTAACAGCTAAAGAAAGTCAAGGCCCTCTTGAAGAGGAACAGCATGAATGGGACTCATGCTACCGAAGATCAAAACTTAATTATAAAACCATCACATCATTACAACAGTGTAACATAAACCAGTGGGGTGGAACAAAGAGTCCAGAAATAGACCCACACAGAAATGGACACCTAATCCCTGAGAGGCATGGGGCAACATGAGTGAGGGGCGGGGAGAATTATCAAAGTCTGCACTGAGCAACTGTTTCTCTACATGAAAAACAAAGTTAGCCCCCGCCTCAGACCAGCCCAAAGATCCATTCCAGATGAAAGCTGAAAAACAAACAACAAAATTATAAATTTTCAGAAGAAAAACAGAGCTAAGTCGATTGATTACTGACCCCAGAGTACAGAGAGAATTCTTAAGCACAAATCCTAGGGAAAGAACGATAAATCCAATTACATTAAAATTAAGAACCGTTCCTTGGGCTTCCCTGGTGGCTCAGTGGTAAAGAATCCTCCTGCCAATGCAGGAGATGTGGGCTGGATCCCTGGTCCAGGAAGATCCCACAGGCCCAAGAGCAACTAAGCCTGTGCAACACTATGGAGCCTGCGCTCTAGAGCCCGAGAGCCACAACCACTAAGCCCATGTGCCCAAGAGCCCGCGCTCCACGACGAGAAGCCACCACACCACAACGGAAGGGCAGCCCCACTCCCCAAAACCAGAGAAAAGCCCACGCAGCAACAAAGACCCAGCACAGCCAAAAATAAGGAAAATTACTGAGGAAAAAAAAGAACTAGTCCTCAAAACATGCCACTGGGAAAAAAAATGGCAACGATAAGCCACCAACTGGGGAGGGAGAAACTGCAACACATGCAACCAGAAGCATGAATTGAGACCCAGGACACCCAGACACCAGTGAGAAAAAACCTGACAAACCAAAAGAAAAATGAGTCAAAGATCCTAACAGCTACTGCAAAGATTTTTTTTAAAAAAAGAAAAACCTGAGGTGTGAAAAGACACCAACTTCATTAGTAATGAAAGGGAAATGCAAATTAAAACTGTACTTTCAAATCCATGAGACTGGCTAAAAAGTATGTCAATATCCCAGCTGGCAGGGCAATGAGAATGTAAGATACTGCCGGCAGAAGCAGCGACTTACAGCCTGGAAACAGTTCAGCTCCGCCTCAGGACCCAGCACTTCCTTCCATTGTGATATACATGTACCTCAGCAATTCCTACGTATGTGCCTAAAGAAACTCTTTTTCACGTGTACCAAGAGGTACGTCTGAGAATCATCAGAACAATTCTCCTCCTCCTAGCAAAACACTGGATACAGCCCAACTATCTATACGGGATAGTTTACACACAGACAACTTTACAGTAGTGAACATGAATGGACTGTAACTAATCAACATGAGTAAAACTCAAAGACATTTTGAACAAAAGAAAATATACAGCCTGATTCCACTGTATGAAAGCTCAAAAACAAGCAAAACTAAACAATACATTAAGGATACATTCATAGGGTGTAAAACTATAAAGAAAAGCAAGGGGATGATGATCACAAAAGTCAGGAAAGTGATTACCTCTCGGGAGAGGGAGGAGGAAGCAATCAGAGAGGGGCACAGAGGAGACTTCTAAGGGACTGGCAATGCGCTATTTCTTAACCTGGGTGGTGGGTACATGGATGTTCACTTTATTATCAGGATGTAAACTGAATGTACACATTTATCCACTCTACACATTTCATGATAAACAAAGATACTATTTTACTTGCAACTGTCGATCTCGGGAAAAGCTGGGAGAGAGACATTCACTGTAAAAGGGGCCAACACTCACCAGGGCTTCCTCGTAGGGTTTGTATTTCTCCAGCTGCTGTAGTGCTCTGTTGTAGCTCTGAATCACCGACTCTGGAATGGGATCTTCGGACCATTCCTCATACTCTGCAAACGTTGCTTCCATGTCTGTTGAGAGATGGAGTCAGCCCTGTGGGCCTGGCCATTGGGTTTTATCAACTCAAACACAGAGTAAACTCTGAGACAGGTGCCCCGGGCCCCTCCCGCATCTGTGGCATGGGCTCTTACTGACTGAACCCTGGGCTCTTCTGCTGAGCCCTGAATTGGCCCCAGACTCTGTCTTGAAGCACCATCCTGGGCAGCCCTACCAGTTAATCCATCCCTCAGAGTAAATGAAACTAACAGCAAGGCTATAACCACACTTACCTACTGCTTCCTATGTTCTAATACTTCACATCCATTACCTCATTCAATCCTCACAATTCTGCAAAGGAGGGTCTACCATGATTCCCACGTTGCAGTTGAGGAAACACAAGCAGAAGGTAACATCACCTGGCCACAGTCAATGGCAGAGCGAGGCTCTGAACCCAGGCAGTCTTCTGCTCAAGTTCAGGCAGTCTTCTGCTCAAGTTCATGCTCACTCACCACGCTGCACTATCTCACACTGGTATGTGAGGTGAAATGTACAAGCCAGCTCCGCTCTGGCCTTTTCTGCTTGTCACCCAAGGGTTCACCTGGAGAGCCACTTTATAATTTGTCCAATCAAACCCAAATAAACCAGGAAGTAAAAACAGAAGTAAAGTCATTCAAGTAAAGTAAAGGGTTCAAGTAAAATCGCTCGGAGGTTCCGAGGGTGTGTGGTGCATAACCGCATCCAGGGAACACACAAGACGGTGGCCTTGAACTCCTCCCACGCTTGGGAAAGTCCTCCTAGTGCTTCTTGCATTCAAAAAAGGAGGTTTGGCTTGCCAAAGTATGTTCACACGAAAAAGAATCTTTCCCAACCCCCCAAAAATTCAGACAGAGCTACTCTAACCAACTGTGCTCATGAACCAAATCACCTCCACAGAAGTCCACATAAAATATCCACCCTGTAATAGAGATTTCTTCTGAAGAGAAATAGCTTATGACAGAACTCTTCTTCAATGAAGTTTCCCCAGAAAACACAGGGGGTCAGTTTCCCTAGTCCTTTCAGAGACCCTGTCTCTGCCCACCCCTGCACCATGTCTTAACATAGGAAAACTGGGAGTCCCGCCTCTGACCCTCACAACTCTCCTGAGCATTAACAATCCAAGATACATTTTTACCCAGGGCCTTGTCAACAGTGACACTGTCCAATGAGAAAACAAACGCCAGCCACGTTTGCCTCACGAGATGCTGGGAAAGGCCTAACCACGTGACATGCCCCAAAACGCTGACTGCTGACGGGGCAGCTTCTCTTACCGTAAAGTGGGATCGCCAGCTGCCGCCGGAAGAGACTGTGGACTTTCTCCAGCTGTGAATCAAAGGTTTGTTCCCAGTCAGAAGGGGAAAGGAAGCCAGCCATGGGCTAAAGAAGCAAACCCGTAGTAAATGACAAACTTTGGTTCTGCCTACTGCAAAAAATATTTCAGCACATTTTTAGCTCACACTAAAAAAAATTCATAGGCCCCCTCATACATGAAGTGTTATGCCAAATGTTGTAAGAGACTCAAATGTCAATGTTATCTCTACCAAGTGACGGTGATGGGGAAAGCAAGAAGGAATCTAAGAAATGGACCCCAATGACTATCATGAGATAGGACAGAGGCATCTCAAGTATCAAAGGCTCGTGGCTTGCTTCGGGCTGGTTTTTAGGGCTGTCTGCAGCTATCAAGGGAGGAAGTCAGGAAAGACTCCTGGAAGAGCTGGCATTGGGGACACGTCGGCAGGCTCTCCGGAACTAATGAGACAGAAACAGACTCCCGGATGAATGCAGAGCATGAATCAAAGCACAGAGGCAGAAACTGCAGGAGGACTGAGGAGAGCGTGGGACCAGAGTCCACATGGGGTCATGGCTGACATGCGTCAGCCAGAGGCTCTGCCCCGGGCCTCAGTGAGGGCGGGGGGCAGGCACCACCACACGTTCTTCAAGAGGGACTCAGTCCAGAAGGGCCTGGGCTCTTGTAATCATGATGATCTAAGTAATACAGGGCTCCACGGCGTACCAACAGTGTGGTCACACACGTAGTGGGAGAGACACTGGGAAGTGGACTCTAAAATTCTATAAATCAGAGTCTAGTCTAAAAAAATGCAATTATGATGAGGTCAAATCTCTCATATTACTATGGGACACGCTCTATATATACAGCATACAAGGATAACCAAGTCACCCATTCAAAATTATATATATATAATTTATATTTATATTAACATATTTGTATTTTACTAACATAAATTATATTTTTATATTACATTAGTAGATAACATATGTATATATTAACACAATCTATATTTATATATTATACTAATATAATTTGTATGTCATATTAATACATAATTTGGGGGGGTGACTTGGTTATCCTTGTACATTCACCTGGAATCATAACTAAAACAGCAGTATTTTTAAACACGACACAAAGCTTGTAGGGTCATCTGCTTTTAAGTCAAGGAAGACATTGCCACTATTCCACAAAGATACATGATTCTATTCACTTTACTGCCCACCCACTAAGGGATGGGCAAAGAGCGTCTTGTTAACTGTGTTCTCCCAAGGCCACCAGCGGACACTGGCGAGCGGCTGTGGAAGGCAGGCACTGGGCACTCACCCGGGCGGCTTCCACGATGGCGCTTTCAAACTCCCGGTATGCCTCCCAGATGGCAAGTCCCTTGGTCATGTGTAAGCCGACGGACGAGAGGGCCCTCTCAAACACAGAGCGGACTTTCTCGAGACCGCCTTTCTGACCAATCCCGCCGACTGAGTACTGGCCGTACTCTAGCCAAATGTTAGGACCTAAAAATGAGAAGTATATTCAGGATAGGAAATGCCCAAATGTCAAAACCTTTGTTCTGACACAAACAGAAGAAATGAGCCCACTGAGAAAGTGCTCATTCATGGAGAAAGAGAATAACATCACTGACAGGCATCCCAGGTTTCCTTTATCAACACTGCAGCCTGAGAAGAAAGTCTACCTGACATTCCTACAAAGTATCATCAGTGAGACCTGACTATGTAAACAGTACTTGCCAGGTGGTCATTTGTAATCTTATGATGGGTTATAAAGTTAATTTATTAAAATTGAAGGAACCCTTAACAGATTTCAATGAAAATAGTTAGAAATCTGAGTGAATTTTCAGAAAGACTGCAAAGTCTAGACTGTTCCAACTTTTAAATCTTGATTCATTTTTAAGCCGTCTGATTGAAATGAAAACAAAACAAAATTAAAAGTACCAATTCTGTTACCAAAGATTTTAAATCTCTAAAACACAACAGAGACCTGGCTGTCTCGTTTCTTCCGCTCTTTAATAAACTTTTTATATTCTCACTCCTACAGCTTTAAAACTAATGAATTAAACTCTTGATAAATGCATTGTTTTTTTACCAAACACATTTTGCCTATTAAGTCACTTTGCAGAGATCTGAAAATAATTTGATGCTTATACACTAATCTTGGAAAATAAAAATTCTAAAAAGATCAAGCTAACGTGAGAATTCCTGCATGTTTTCCTGAGGCTTGCTTTTTCAATGAAATAAATCTATTTCAAAGAACTTAGCTAAAGTTTGTTAGCTGCTCTGTTTTCACTCACCAGTACAGAGCTGCCACATGGGCTGCAAAATACAAAATGAAATGAACTAGCTCTTTGAAGCAGAATCCTCCCTTAGTAAGGGTTAGTCAGGTTTACCGGGGGGTCTACACTTCTTACAAGGGGAAATGCCCACAGGGAGAGTGAGGACAATTAGACAGGGAAAAGGGATATTTAATTAACAATGGGGAGGTTTTTTTAATATTTTTTAAAAAAACATTTTGTCCACAGCACTGTCTGATACAGTCCTCAGTTCTGCAGAGAAAATATTTTAGAGACTTATACCATCAAACTGGATTTACAGAGATAAAGCGTTCACACTTCACTTTCACTGTTAAGACCAGCAGACAAGGCAGATCTCCATGGTGATGGAAGATTCTGTAGCTCAAGGCAGTGGTGAAATAAAATATCACAAAACTATTCGCACACGTTTTATGTACTAAGGTCCATTTCCTGTCGTTTGTATTACAGTCATGGGGCTTCCCTGGTAGCTCAGTGGAAAAGAACCTGCCTACAGTGCAGGAGACGCAGGTTCAATACCCAGGTTGGGAAGATCCCCTGGAGGAGGGCATAACAACCCACTCCAGTATTCTTGCCTGGAGAATCCCATGGACAGAGGAGCCTGGTGGGCTACAGTCACAGACTCAGGGTCGCAGAGTCGGACACAACTGAAGTGACTGAGCGCGCACATACTACAATCCTAAGATAGTGGGGAAACTGGGTCAAGAAAGTACACAAGACCTCTCTGTACCATCTTCGCAAACTCCTATAAATCCGTAACAATTTCAAAATTTTTAAACTTTTTTAGTATTGGGAGAAAACAAGCATCCTGTCCAAAGCTTCTAAAATTCCATTCAATATGTAAAAGGTAACCTTTAGTCACCTGGAAATATCAGCTAAGTTCTCCCAGGAGATAAATGCTGGGGGCGAGTATATTCACCTCCTCCCTTCAACTGTTTCTTCCACGTGTATTGTGAAACCAAAAGCCTCAACTGAAAACCACAGACAGTGGTAATGATAACTGCACTCCCATCTTTCCCACTGTTGGTCCAAAGACTCTTCTGGGGGCAGCACCTCACACTGTGATCCAAGCCGCCGAGAGGGACGCGAGGGGAGCCTGCCAGACACGCCTGGGCCAGCCCGCGGGGAACTCACAGATATAATCCTTCACCGCTCTCTCGAAGAGGTCGTACACGTGCTCCCGGTCCAGGCCGTCCATGGCCATGCTGATCTCATCGTGCAGCCACTCCAGCCAGAGCTCTGCAAGACACCGCGTGCTGCGTCACTGCCCGCCCCCGCCCCCGCCCCCGCTGAGAGCAGGGGCCGCACCCCGAGGCATCAGCGCACAAAGGTTTCGTCTGCCTCATACAACCTGGCCCAGCTCACAGACACTCAATTCTTACCCCCTGCGCCAAGCACGCACAAGGTTTAGTTCCCAAGTAAGATCGAGTCACTGAGGTCACAGTATCCCTACGGCTGCGGGGCGCTTTCGCTTCCAGTACCTCTCACACTCCCGTGAGGCAGGCGACAGCAACACGGCAACAATGGCATCTATCAAAGCATTTACGACGCGCAGAGCACGTGGTAAGCGCTGCACACAGAATGCCTCCTAGGCAGAAACTACTGTTATCTCCCTCGTACTGCTGAGAAAACTGAGTCTTAGAGTGATTATACAGTGTGCTTAATGGCACACACCTAGAAAGACATCTGAAAGGCAATCAGATTTCAGCTTGTACACTCCGCAGTCATGCCTTGTGGGAGGGAGAGGGGACAGAGCTGGATTTAGGACCTGTGTTAACTCACTTGTCCCTAAAAGATCAATATAATCATGGAGATTTAACTACAAAAATGCTTGGCGTAATTATGTTTCAGATAAGCACATAAGTAGAAATAACTTAAATGCCCAACTACTGTGGAACAAATAAGGTATGTAACATTTAAGTTAAAAATTGCTTATGAAAGTTTAGTTACACTACAGTTACAATTATCTGTTTCTGAGAAAACACATTAAATACATAAATACCAGAATGGGAAACAGAAAGGGAACGGGGAAATTTTAATTACATGCAAATATTTTATCGTAACATTACAACAAAGAAATCAAGATTTGAAATGTGACTCAGTGTTGCATGGTCACAACTATGTTTAGCAAAAACCTAGATGACAGGGCTTCCCTGGCGGCTCAGACGGTAAAGCATCTGCCTGTAGTGCCAGAGACCCAGGTTCGATCCCTGGGTTGGGAAGATCCCCTGGAGAAGGAAATGGCAACCCACTCCAGTCCTCTTGCCTGGAAAATTCCATGGATCGAGCAGCCTGGTAGGCTACAGTCCATGGGGTCGTAAAGAGTCGGACATGACTGAGCAACTTCACAGAAGATGATAAACTAAAAGTCACTGACTTTGGATGGATTTTCTTCTTTCCACTACACTTATCTGTTCTGAGTTTTTTATAAGGAGCATGTCCCACTTTCAGCACGGAAAAAAAGACTCTTAATTCTCTGTGTTTATGAAAGCAGATCGACTGCGGAAGCGCTACCTTCGGTCAAAGGGAAGATCTCGCTCATCTTCTGGCGCGCCATCCTCACTTTGGTCAGCTCCCCTTCCAGCCGGAGCAACCGGATCAGGTCCACGTGGCAGTTGTAGTCATAGACATTGATAGACAGCTGGAAGGGAAAGGAACACAGGTGATGATTTAGAATGTGATCATCAAAATAACTCAGCTTCTGTCACCACTGGTGAAAGCACACACCTACTACAAGCACAAAATATGTGTTTTCTGGAAGAGACACAAAAACAGCAAGGCAACATTTCCCTCAGGAAGATGGAGAAAAATATACAAGAGATTTTTTTTTTCTTTCTGACCACACCACTTGGCATGTGTGATCTTACTTCCCCAACCAGGGATTGAACCTGGGCCCCTGGCAGAGTCCTAACCACTGGACCACCAGGAAATTTCTGAGACTTTTTACAATAAATCTAACATTCCTTCAAATCTGTTACAGGTCCTGTGAGAACACACTTGGTTCTCCCAGAAATACAGGAAACAGTCTAATGAAACAAACACAAAGTGTGACCTGAGGCAAGTCACTCACTTTTCTAAACTTCCCTTTTCTCATCTGTGAAATGGGATACACCAACAGATTGTGAGAATTCTGAAAGGTAATTCAGTGTCACACTGTAGCATATCCCAGGGACATGTAAGTAAGAGCTCTTTTCTTTTACTGAACAAACAAATGAAAATCCCTACCAGGAGAAACAAGAATGGTGACAGACTGGTACCAGTCTGTGGTACAGAGTGACAGGCACATTTTATTTTTATAGGTACAAAAAGATTTATTTCAAACTTTTCAAACTAAAAGTAAATAAATTAAGCTCACTGCTTCCAAAGATACTGGACATTTGAAACAAAGGAAAACTAAAAGAATTTGTCACTAGCAAGCTTTTACTCTTAAAACAGCTAAAGGAACTTCTTCAAGGAGAAGGGAAATGGTAAGAGAAATCTTGGTGTATCAGGAAGGAAGAAAGAGCAGAAATACAGGTAAGCACAACAGATGAACCTTCTCTTCTTGATCCTTCTAAATTGTATGCGGTGATGGCAACAATTTTAAGACTGTCTGACACCCAAAACAAGGACATTAAAAAGGAAGAATGGTAAAGAGACCTAAATGGGAGGAATATTTCAACACTACTCAGGGATCAAACACAGATACCATGTAAATCAAATACACTGAAATACTCAAAGCAACTACTAAGGAACTACGTAGAGCAAGACTCTAAAAATTGGTATGAGCAACCAAGCTGGAATCCAAAGGATGTTCATGTAACCCATACAAAGGCGAAAAAAGAGAGAGCAGACAGGAAACAAACAGGAAAGAATAAAACGTCAATATCAATAATTACCTTTAGCACCTGGTCTAAACATACTAATCAAAAGGCAGAGAATAGCAGAGTGAATAAAACACAACCTACCTGAACGCTAATTACAAGAAACTCACTTCAAATTCAAGGAAAAGGATAGGGGCCTTCCCTGGTGGCTCACTGGTTAAAAAAAAAAAAAAAAATCCACCTGCCAATGCAGGAGACATGAGATCGAGCCCTGATCCAGGAAGATCCCACACGCTGCACAACAGCTAAGCCCGTTGCTGAGCCTGTGCTCCAGGGCCCGAGGAACCACAACTACGGAGCGCTCCTGCCGCAATTACTGAAACCCACGCGCCCCGGGCCTGTGTCCACAACAAGGAAGCCACCACACTGAGAACCCACACATCACAGCTGCAGAGCAGCCGCCACTCACACAACCAGAGAAAAGCCTGCAGAGCAACAAAGACCCAGCACAGCCAAAAATAAATAAGCAAATAAAAGTATACAAGGCAGAAGGACGGGGAAAGATCCAGCATGCAGCAGACAAAAAGAAGCAGAGGTGGCTGTACTAATATCACATAAAATAAACTTTAGAGCAAAGAAAATTATCAGAGATAAAACAGGACATTACGTAATGATAAAAGGATCAACCCACCAGGAAGACAAAACAATCCTAAATGTGCAGGCACCAAACAACAGAATCTCAAAATAGATGAAGCAAAAACTGATACAGCTAAAAGAAGAAACAGACATATCCACAATTACACTGGGAATTTCAACAGCCCCCACTCAGAAAGTAAAAGAACTATCAGATTATCAGCAAGGATATAAAAGAAATCAACACCACCATTAACCAACATGATCTAATTGCTATATAAAGAACACCCTACCCAACAATAACAGAGTAACACAGTATTCTCAAGTGCCCAAGGAACATTCACTGGGACCATATCCTGGGCCATAAAACAAACCTCAACAAATTTTTTAAAAATTGAACCATATAGGGTACATTTTCTGGTAAGAGGAAAAGCAAACTAGAAATCAATTACTGTAGAAATCAATCTGTCTAAACACTTGGAAATTAAGCAATAATAAAAAATTTTTTTTAATTTTTTGGCCACATCCTGCAACATACGGGATCCTAGTTCCCAACCAGGGATTGAACTCGCAAACCCAGCACTGGAAGGCAGAATCTTGACCACTGGACCACCAGGAAGTCCCAAGCAATACACTTCTAAACAATCTATCAATCAAGGAGGAAATCTCAAAGAAAATTTAAAATAATAGAACTGAATGAAAATGAAAATACAGCAAATCAAAATAAGTAGACTACAGCTAACACTCTGTGGAGAGGAAAACCTACAGAACTGAAGTCAACGTACAAAAACAGTTACACACCATGACTAAGTGGGAGCTACTCCAGGTATACAAGGTGAGTTCAGTCTTTAAAAATTAACTCACTGTATTCCACGATGTAACAAAGTAAAAAACAAAATTCATGACATCAGTTAATACAGAAAACAACCATTCACAATAGAAGCTCTCAGCAAGTCAGGATGCTATCAGGATTAAACTTTTTGCTCTGTAAAAGACTTGTGCTCACCTGTGCTCAGTCGCTAAGTCGTGTCCAATTCTTTCAACCCCATGGACTGTAGAGCCCGCCAGGCTCCTCTGTCCATCGGGTTTGCTAGGCAAGAATTGTGTCTCCTGCTCTGGCAGACAGATTCTTTACTACTGTACCACCTGGGAAGCCCCGTAAAAGACTGTCAAGAGGATGCAAAGCTATAGGCCGGCGGGGGGGAAAAAATATATAACTCAAGTATCTGACAAAGTTAGCATCTAAAAGATGTAACTCCAAACTAGAGTTAAAAAACAAACAATCCAAATAAAAAGTAGGCAAAAGACATGAACCAAAAATGTATATCCAAAGAGGACACAGATGGCCAGGGAGTGCACCTGAGTAGTGGTCAACATCATTAGCTATAAGGGACACACAACCCGACACTGCAATGAGCTATCGTTACGCACCCATCAGAATGGCCAAAAGGGGACTTCCCTGGTGGTCCAGTGATTAAAAAATCCGCCTGCCAGAGCAGGGGACACAGGTTGGACCTCTGGTCCAGGAAGATCCCACATGCCGCGGGGCAACTGAGCCCGGCTGTCAGAACCACTGAAGCCTGCAAGCCTAGAGCCCAAGCTCCTCAAGTGACGCCACCACGAGAAACCCACACACCACGACTAGAGAGGGGCCCCCACCTGCCACAACTAGAGAAAGCAAGGAGTACCCAGCACAGCCAAAACTAAGTGTTTTTAAAGAAAGAAAAAAGAAACAGACACAAAACCAAGAATGGCCAGAAGGGAAAACAGGGGCACCACCAAATGCTAGAGAAGATGTTAAAAAAAAAAAAAAACAGTTCCCTTTAAAATTCAACAGACAACTACTGGACCACCCAACAAGTGCACCCTTGGGCATTTCTCCAGAGTAATAAAACCTAGGTTCACACAAACACCCGTGTAGGACTGTGCATAATGGCTGTACTCCTAACAACCACATCTGGAAAGAACTCAGAGATCCTTCAATGGGTGAGTGGGTAAATGAACCATGGAACACCCACACTATGGAAAACTACTCAGCCATAAAAAGGAACCAACTAATATACACACCCAACTTGGATAAACCTTGAGGGAACTGTGCTGAGTGAAAGAAGCTCCTCCCCAAAGGTTGCCTACTATATTACTCCACTTACATAATATTCCTGAAATAATAAAACTATAGGAGTAGGGATCAGATTAGTGGGTGTCAGGGGTCAGGCTGTGGCTCCATCTGGGCTGGAGGAGGGACCTGAGGTGACAGAGCCCATCCGTGTATTGACTGGCAACGTCAACACGAGGGCTGTGAAACTGTACTCCAGTTCACCACTGGGGGAAACTGGATAAAGGGTACATAGGATCTGTCTATATTATTTCTTGGAACTGCAAGGAAACCTACAATTACCTCAAAACAAAGTTTAATTTTTTAAAAAAGCTTTCAAATGAGTTGGGGTATGAGGTCACATTAGGTCTTTACACCAGGGGACTTCCTTGGTGGTCCAGCAGCGAAGACTCTGCTCCCAATGCAAGGGGCTCGGGTTTGATCCCTGATCAGGGAACTAGACCCCACATGCCTCAACTAAGACCCAGTGCAGCCAGATAAATAATTTTTTTAAAAGTCTAGGGACTTCCCTGGTGGTTCAGTGGGTAAGAACCTGCCTGCCAATGCAGGGGACACGGGTTTGATCCCTGGTCCAGGAAGGTCCCACACACCGAGAGGCAACTAAACCCAAGCACCACAACTACCGAGCCACAATCTGCAAGAAGGAAAGCCACCGCGCCAAGACCACCTCGACCAGCAAGGAGCCCCCACAACCAGTAAACCGCTCGCGGCAACGAAGACCCAGCACGGCCAAATCAGTAGATTTTTTCTAAAGTCTACACACTGAGACTAGATTAGTGTCTACTCTTCCAACATCTGCCACAATATTTCAGCAATAAATATTTCCCTCTCCAGAGACGACAGATGAACGATAATTCATTCAACTAACACTGCCATCTGACAATACACTCTTAATAATCTAGACACTAGCTATTGCATTAAGCTGCAGGTAAGAGGATCTGTCTCAGCAGGTAATGAGTTGGACCACGGAACAGACACAGGACAAAGTGCCCAACAGAACACTAGAGAGTGCCTAGAAACAGACCCCCACACACAGAAAGTGTATCAGAGGGACACGGGAGTATCCACTGAAGTGAACTCATGAGCCATGACCATGACCCCAGTTTGAACAATACTCACTCTTACACAGCTTCAAGAGCGACAGCTTACCAGTAACAATGTTCCTTGTAGCTAGTCTGTATTAGGGAAAAACTGCAGGCAATTCAAATGCCAGAACACCCGATAAGCTGTGTGCTGCTCACACCCTGGTGTACTGAACACACAGCAGTCAAGATGGATAACTAGAGGGAACATGGCGGAATCTTAGAAACCCACCTCTGAGTGGAAAGCACTCGCAGGTTATATACTGCATATGCTTTCTTAAAAGCTCAAAAACAAACAAAACCAGACAGCATCTGCTCCGGGCAGCATACTTAGTGGATAAAATTATACATTTTAAAAGAGAAGGGAGCAGAAGTCCGTCAGGTTCAAGAAAGCAGTCACCTGGGTTAGGGGCTGTGGGGCAGCGGTGAGGATGGAGGCTGGGCAGTGGGAAGCGAGAGAGGCCGTCCGGACCAGCAGCATCACGGATGAAGTCCCCACCCTGAGAGTGAGGGGCAGAGCAAGGGTGCGCACCTCTTTACCACCCTTTACAATTTACAGACGTGAACTGCCCCATATAGGTCAAGTCACACGTAAATAGGGACTTGGTGGCCCAGTGGCTAAGACTCCTCACTCCCAGTGCAGGGGGCCCAGGTTCAATCCCTGGTCAGGGAACGGGACCTCATAGGCAGCAGCTAAAACAAGAAGATCCCACGGACCCCGCACGCTGCAACTATGACCCAGCACAATCAAATAAATAAAAACATGTTTTTTTAAATTACATGCAAACAGATAATAAAGAATCAATAACACATAAGCCCACGACCCGTAATTTTTTAGAAGAATCTTTAAGCAACGTTTTCCTGCTCATGACTGATAAAACTTGACAGGCTGAACCCACCCCATGATTACATGAGGGGCTGAAAAAGGTCAGAATGCGGTCAGGACACAAGTGTTCTAACATCCACCAGTTCTGTTTCCCCATCTGTACTGGAAGGCACTAGAGTGCACCTCTGGATCTCAAGTGGGCTCCCGTGACACAGCGACGTCTCAAAATCAACATTCAAGCGTGTCACACAAGTAACAACAGTGAAAGAGGAGAAGATGGTGAGCGGTGCACTGTCCTCATGAAGGCGCGGGCGTGGCTCTCCAGGTCACCCCATCACGCCAACTCACCTGGGTCTGAATGTGTTCTCTGGGCACGAAGGGGTGGGGAATCCTGGGAGTAACATCTACACAAGCCCTCCTGTGACCACCACAGGGAGGTCAGCATTGAAATGTACAAAACCCACTGAAGAAATGTCTCTAGGATGCTTTTCGGTCTAAATTTCTGATTTTTAGGCCCAAATGATGAAGATACTGTATATGGAGAGGCACTCTGGGAGTACGTACTTTAATACACAACGACATGCATTTAAGAGAACTTTCATAGAGTTCAACTAGAGCTGACAAACAAGCACACGTGCCAATCTAGTCCGGTCTCAGAACATCGCCAAGGACAAAGGACCCTTCAAAGAAAGAGGAGGCCTAGCCATCGTGCAAGCGCTCCGCAACAGGCTTCGTCAGTCCCTGCCAGCACGACCTGGACCTGGATGGGGGCGGGGGGACGGAGGTGACAGAGGCGCCTGGTGGAGACCACGCTCAGCCCAATCACAGGAAGGGACCAGGAGGAGCCACTCCTAGTTTCAGCCATGACCACACACACAGTGGGACGTCTCTGCTTCTGTTATCGGGACAGATTTCACAGCTGACTTCGAGGTTTCATAAAAACACTTGGGGTGAGAAGCGGAATTCAAATACAACAAGGCCGAGCGCTTCGCGGGCCTCTCTAGAAGTTACTGACCATCACGCTCCACCAGGAGAGTCGTTACAGCAAGAACTAGAGGCTGGGATTAGGCAGGCGTGGGAGGGAGTTTTGGAAAAACTGGAAAAGCCCATTTCTGGAGCCCAGGAAGAGGATAAAGCAGAGGCTCTTCAGGTCACCGTCGCCTGCCGGATGCTGTCCTGTGTGGTGGCCTGAGGCAGGGCTGGCAAGTACACACCACCAGTGGCCAGGAGACCTCTGCCCCGACCCGGCCTCCACTCCAGTGAGCAGCGCACCCTCACTGAGGACTTAATCCCTCTGCTTCCGAGCCTACCTCTCCCCTCAGCAGGTAATCCTATTTGCCCGACTGAGCAAGCTAAGGCTCACGGAAAGGCCCAAGGCCAGAGCGACAGGCTGCCACCAGACAGTCACAGGCGGCCTGCCACCTCACATCACCCTGCAACTGCTGAGTGAGTCAGAGAATGAGCGGACTTCAGCGCGCTCGTTATAAAAGGCAGAACCGTGACCACCTGCCTGCCCCTGGTCGGTTCAGATGGGATGACGAATGAGACAGACATACCAAGAGAAGATTTAACTATTTCACAACTTAACAGGAACATCACCGCCAGAGAGGACATTATAAGGAATCTCACACCCAGCCAAGTTAACTGAGAAACCCAGGCTACCAACCTCACATCACTAAGTGCTTTCATAGCCACTACGGCATTCGGTCTACAGACAACCTTGAAAGGTTCAAATGCCCTTAGGCCTGACTCTGACCAAATCATTTCATCAGTCCTTTTGAGCCTCAGTGTCCTCGTCTGTAAAACGAGACGGGGCTCTATCTTTTCCCCTCCAAGTCTACTCCACTCTCTCCCCTCCCTGTCCTGGGACCCACCGTGTGGACCACATCCATGGGGTCTCCGGGTCTCTGGCTTCCAGCAGGGTTTGCCCAGGAGGTCATGTGGAAGCAAGGCACAGAGGTAGGTCAAGGTACTTCTTGCCCACCCCACTCCATGATGGGAAACAGGGGCTACCTCCCTGGAACAAACATCTCAACTCCTCTCAGGGATCCTCTCCACAAACTATCTAGAAAAGCAGTCACTCCCATCACCTCTACAGGACTACAGGTAGACACCTAAAGGTCCTGCTACCACGAGCCCTGGGGAACCAAACCTTTGCTCCTGACTTCCCTGCCCCAGACTCAGCAGCCTCGCCATTGCTGTGCTCTCCCCAGTCTTGTCCGACTCTTTGCAACCCCACGGACAGCAGCCCAGCAGGCTCCTGTCTATGGGATTTCTCAGGCAAGAACACTGGAGTGGGTTGCCATTTCCTTCTCCAGGGGATCCTCCCAACACAAAGATCGAATCCATGGCTCCTACATTGGCAGGCAGATCCTTCACCACTGAGCCAGCTGGGAGGCCCAGTCTTTCTATGGGCCTTTACTCCAAACTCTAACTTGAATGTGCTGCCTATTTCCTGCTGGGATCCTGGATTACATAGGAGACACCACCACCTGAACCTCCTAAGGTTACAGGTTAGAAATCACATAGCTATTGCCAGGCCCCGAGTTCTGATTACCATTACAACAATTCTCTGGGCGGGAACCATTTGTTCCAGTTTATAGACTGGAGGATGAGAGACGTTAAAATACTGGCCTGAGCGCACACAGGTATGGAAGAGCTAGAATTGGGGTCTTAGCCTCCAGACGCCATTCCGTTTCTATTATCACCGTCACGGTCACTATTCCCTACCACGCCAGAGCTCCGTATCTTCGTCATTCCTACAGGCAAATAACTCTTCTTGGAAGAAACGAATCTTATTTCTAAGCCTGGACACAGTTCAACGGTATGGCTAGGCGCGGGAGTTGAGGAGTTGATTCAAAGTTCAAAGCCTGACTCGCCACTTGCAGGAAGTGTAATGGTGAGCAAGAGAATTCCCTCCACCAGGAGCCTCAGGGTCCTCCCACAAAACGGGGTCTGGCGAGGGTTCAATAGGATAACGCTCTGGGGAGCAGTAAGCGCTCCAAGGACCTGAGACGCGCTGAGCATCTGCGGTTTGGAGGCTTTGGCGCTTTTTATTACCTCCGTGGACCAGGGAGGTGGGCCGGGGCCTGGGAACCCGAGGGAGAGAGCCCGCCGCCGCAGCCCACCCCCGCGCCTACCTGCTCCTCCAGCCGCTCTATCTCCAGCTGGTTCTTCTCCTCTTCGTCGTAACCCCACTCGTACTCCCCGGGGGAGCTCTCGGCCGAGGAAGCCATGGCGTACTCCTCATCTCCATCGCTCTCACTCACGCCTTCCTCCTGCTGGTCCCACTCTGGCCCCATGGTCTTGTACGTCGCGGCGGCCACGGCTCGCGATAACACCTTCCTCCTCGCCCGAGCCGCCTTAGCCTCATCCTCCTCTCCCTCGGCCTCGGGCCCGGCCTTGGGCTCAGCCTCCGCTTCAGAAGCCGATGCTGCGGCCGCCGTCGCCATCTTGGACTTCCAGAGACTCCCGGGTCCTCACTAGGCCGCCAAAGACCCGCAGTAGTAGGAGCTGCCCGCGGCGCGCGCCTGGTCAAAAATCCCGCTCTTCTGCCACCTGAAGAGAAACTCTGAGCCTCGGATGACATGGAAATCTCGAAATACACGAGATTCATGTTATTTTATATATTTTCAGTAGTTATTGTTCAGAAAAAAAGTGCTCACCAACAGGGCATGCGTTCCGGCACAACGTCGGACAGCAGTTGGGTCCTTAGGCAGGAAGTGGAAGCCATAGAGGCAGCCACGGAGTGAGCGTGATGGTTATAGTTAAGGTTTTGGCGCCATCTTGAGAAGGTCAAAAATGATTCTTGTACGTTACCACCTAGTCTGACCTGGCGCGTGATTCAGTCTCCCCAGCAACTGAGCCTCAAACGCGCAGAAAAGTCTTAGGTCCTCAGGGAGGGATCGATTGCACCATTCATGAGAATAACTCATTTCCCAGAGATTCCTTCCCTTTAATGCCTCGCGCCTAGCACTTAAATACACGGGAGTTTTGATTTTATAGGATCATATTCTGCAAACCAGAATCAATAAATTACATTAATAAACGTTTACTTAGAATCTCTTCATTGCTATATCTTGTGATTTAATCTGTGCCAGTTTGCTTTTTAGTAGAGACATAAACATACACACTTTTTAAAATCAGAGGAAAGCATTCTTTCCTTTAGTTAAGCTTCTCACTTTAGACGTAGAAAAGCCTTGGTGGGTCTATTTATTGCCTTACTCTCTCATTAGCAAGCTTAATTGTGTCGTTTTTGGTTGTTTTCCCAAAGCACCCTGAGAAAAACTAGATACTCAACACAGATTTGCTCAATGGACGAAGAACTGTCCTTAAATTAGTATAGAAAAGATCGAGGTTTACAAAGACGCTTTCACCTAGGAGCACACAGCCAGTTAGGAGCAGAAACGAGATTCTAAGGACTGTTCAAGTCAGAATCCCAACTGGGTCCCTCTGGGCAACCTAGGGCAAGTTACTAAACCGTTCTGATCCTCAAATTCCTAAACTGCAAAATAGAGCCAAGAACGGTGGGCTGGTTGATCCTCTGCGCCGAATTCCGGCGGTGGGGGGCGGGGGGCTGCTTTATGAACGCAAAGCTGGGTCCCGATTTCCAGCTCAAGGTTCCTCAAAATTCAGAACCCAGATCGGTGGACCAGCCCTCGAGCGATTTCAAACCTTTGGGCTCCGCGCCCCGGGAACAAAACGCGAACACGTGAACGCAGCGGGAGGGCGCAGGCGCAAGGTCGCCGGGACTTTAGAGGGTGCGCGCTCCCAGGGGGGACCCGACGCGCGCACGCGCCCCTCCCCTCGGCCGCGCGCTCCACCTGCGCAAGCGCAAGCCCGCAAGATGGCGGCGGCTGGAGTGGGCCGTCTGAGGCGGGCGGCTTCGGCCCTGTTGCTCCGGGCCCCGCGCCTGCCCGCCCGGGAGCTGTCAGCTCCCGCTCGGCTCTATCACAAGAAGGTAAGAGCGGCCAGGGGGTCCGCACCGGGCGGGGGCGGGGAGGGAGTGCGAGGACCACCGAGAGGACTTAGGGGTCCTAGCGGAGGCCCAGCCTAATGGCCCTCCCGGCTCTGCGCGGCCCTGGAACCCCGACTGTAGCCCAGGGCCCTGGCCGCCCCCAACCCCGGATGGAGGGGCCTTCCTCTCAAGAGTGCCGCCTCGAATGACTTTCCGTCGCTGCGCTGGGGCAACTAACCGCGCCTGAAACAAGAACGACAGCTCCCGCTAGCCTAGCGGCCGCTGCCCTAAATTTGAAGCATCCATCCACTCTTTAAACCTCTCGACTGCCCAGGAAGCAGAGTCCTGCTCCGTCCGGGCCAGCCGGACACACAGCGGCGCGGGCCCCGGCTTCAGCCAAAACCACTGCCCTGGCCGAGTGACCTTGGGCAAGGCACTGCCCCGCGCTCGTCAGATGGGGTCTGGGCAGCGCCACCGTATGCGAGACCATTGCCTGCGGAGTCCTGGGCAGGGCGCTTGGCACAGGGCGGCCCCTGAGGGTTGATGTTACTGTGCAGGAGCTCAGAGCCTCCGAGTGGACACGGACGTGTAACCAACAGTCGTCACGTTTTTGTGTTTGTTTTGGTTTGGTTTAGGGGTGGGGGGACGCTTGTGAGTTAAGAGACAGGTTGGGTAGTTGGCAGCCCATACCTTCCGGGGGCTTCCGTGTAGTCCCTAAACATGAGACGTGTCTCACTTGGGAACCGGTTAACCAAAAAAAGAATGCGGTAAATCAACCCCGGGGCAGAAAGTCCAGATTGGATATTATTTTACAGATCCTTGGACTTGGAAGTCAAAATCCGTGGTCGGATAGGTCGGGGGAAGGGGACTGGAAGCTCGGAATACTTAATGACCAACTGGGAAACAAACCTCAAGGTTTTTAAAGCCTCGCGTGTGCCAGTTTGAATAGAAGTCTACTCTGGTCTGGCTTGCACGTCTTTGCGCATAGACCTCACTCCCCGCGGACCCAGGGCTGTTTATTGTTGACAGTACACCTGGCGCTCGCAGCCTTTCCGCCACCAGGGCGCGCTGCGGCACCGCAGATTTCAGGGCCCCGAAATACAGTCATGGTTGTTATTTATCACCGCACACAAATAGCCTTGTTCCTCCTGTAACAATCTCCTGAAGGCTTCTGGGAAGTCCTTCCCTTTCTGGACCATACATACGTATGGGGTTTTTGAATAGCCATCATTCTTTTGAGAATGGATTCTCTTCCGAAATTACAAAAGTGCTGTTTGAGCCCAACTCTGTGACTTGGGTGGTTAGAGGTCAAGTAATTATTTGTGGTTCAAAACCGCACAGAATTAAAACATGATTTTGCAGACTTTTCTCCAGGATCCCCATATCTCTTAAATCCTACCCAAGTGAAATTTGGTATTTAGTGATGGCCTGCCAGGTCCAGCTTGCTGACTTGAAGGAGCTTCCCATCAAAGTCAGGAAGACCAACAGCAAAAAAAGAGTGACTGTGATTTCTCTTCACTGTCTCATTTCAGGTTGTTGATCATTATGAAAATCCCCGGAACGTGGGGTCCCTTGACAAGACATCTAAAAATGTTGGGACTGGATTGGTGGGGGCTCCAGCGTGTGGTGATGTCATGAAATTACAGGTACCCCTGGTTTCCATATTTACTGGTGGTAACGGTGACCCCTTTGATTGTACAGTGCTCCATAGTTGACAGAGCATTTACATGTCCAGCATTGCCTCTGGTCCCCATCTTCATTCCTGTGAGGTCGGATAAGTCAGTGTTCTAAATGATTCCAGCCAGGGCTGAATCCTAGTCCTACTGGTAAACTGTGCTGACCCCTTCTGACAGAATAAACGGACCTCAGGTTCATACTCACTGTTATAAGTTAGCAATCCCCAGAGGGACAGAAAATGCAGTAGATCAAATTCTCCCTGCCCCCACGTTGGAAGCGCCTGGCACTCTGGTAAACCATAGCTTTCTCCACATCTCCTTTGTCACCGTGGTGGGAAGCTAGCCAGAAGGCTTCATGCCTATCTTGGAAAACAGAAAGAAGGCCGGAGGGAACGCACTACATGCAGTTTGATATCAAAGGAAAAAGCACTAACCAGTGGCCTTTATTGCCCACTCTCGCCGTGTTTAAAGATGCACACTGACCCAGCAGCTGGGAAGCCAAAAATCAGGCTTGGGAGTGGGAGGAGACTGGGGAGGAGGCACACTTTTTTGGTTGATCTTTGCCAGCTAGGCCCGTATAATTCTGTATAGTTGTTCCTGCTTGCAGCTTTTCATTGCTGAACTCTTTGAAACAGAGGGGCCTCAGTAATCAATGCCCAAACTTTTAAGTATGGAAAGCAGGACCAAAACTCTTAGGAAGTGCCCTGTGGGCCTCCTTAGTGCCAGGTTCTGCAGGCAGCACCAGAACCCTGCTAACTCCTGCCCCTTTTCTAGATTCAAGTGGATGAAAAGGGGAAGATCGTGGACGCCAGGTTTAAAACATTTGGCTGTGGTTCTGCCATTGCCTCCAGCTCATTAGCCACCGAATGGGTAAAGGGGAAGACGGTAAGGCTCTTAAAAACTAGAATTAAATCATATCCCCACACACCTGGCTCTCGGTTAAGGGAACGGTTTAAACAAACACACACTATAATTTTTTTTCTAAATATTCCAAGAATTTTCTTTTTAATTTTGCTTACCCAGATTTTTATCAAATCTTCTCCACATTGGGAATTATGGATGATCGTAAGCGTTTCTTTAGTTTAGGGTTTTCTGTTGTTGTTGACCATTTTTATTTGCTTGGGGGTTTTGGTGGTGTTTTAACTAAATCAAAAAAAGGTCCCCACCTACCTCTAGAACACAACAGAAGTGGAGAGAAATCTTTGGCTTTCTCCAAGGTCACAGATGTTATCATTTCTTAGAAGTCTATGTCCGCTCGGGGGAGGGTGTACCATGGTTTGTTTTATTTCTTGCCATCCGGTTTCAGGAAGGATTGCAGGTGGCTTACGAGGATTCATGAGATAACAAACTAGCCTTTCGAAAGTCCCGTCCTCATTAAAGCCAGACTGTAGGTGTTCATCCTTGCAGCCCCAACAGCCAGAGTTCAGCGAGCTGAGTCCCGGAGGCCTGTGCCGGACAGCTCTGCAGCCAAGCCGCCTGCCAGACCACACGCCTTCAGCCCCCTGTGACTCAGGGCCTCCTGACCGGCAGGCTTCTCCGGGCCAGGAAGCAAAGACCTAGCTTGTGCCGGCCGATCTGTGCAGAGCGATCCTCAGGGGAAGAGGGCATGAGGAGACAGGGCACCTCAGAAAGTGGGGAGAGGGCCTTTCTCTGACCTTGAGAGCCTCCCATCCGAGTTTGCAGGAACAGAACTTGAATTTTAATTCAGTAGAGTTAGCGGACTTGGGAGACTGGGAGACAGGCTGGGAAAACGCTTTCCTTAAGGCAGCAGGCCCTGCCTCCTGCTCTGCCCTCGGCTTGAGACAAACTCCAGGCATCCTTTTAGTCCTCCTGGAGGCGAAAAGTCCTCAGGGGATGAGCCCCAAGGTCTCCTCGCAGGAGCTGTCTATGCTGCTGGCCCTGGCCTCACCCACCTCCCTGACACCATCCAGCTCGTAGAATCGATGGACATCAGAGAAGCTCATAGTCACACAACCAATGTAGGAAATCACTGCTGCTGCTGCTGCTGCTGCTAAGTCGCTTCAGTCGTGTCCGACTCTGTGCGACCCCATAGACGGCAGCCCACAAGGCTCCCCCGTCCCTGGGATCCTCCAGGCAAGAACACTGGAGTGGGTTGCCATTTCCTTCTCCAATGCATGAAAGTGAAAAGTGAAAGTGAAGTCACTCAGTCGTGTCCGACTCGTAACGACCCCATGGACTGCAGCCTACCAGGCTCCTCCGTCCATGGGATTTTCCAGGCAAGAGGACCGGGGCAGGAAATCACTGCCTTTTGACAAACAGGCCCGAGGGGACTTCCTGGTGGTCAAGTGGTTAAGATGGTGCTTCCACTGCAGGGAATGCAGGTTCAATCCCTGGTTGGGGAATTAAGCTTCCTCATGCCTTTTGTCCAAGGGGAAAAAAAGGCTCGAGTTGCTGGCCTTGGGCAGATCCCTCTGCGACTCCCTGGGCTCTCCTGGCTGTGACAGTGTCTCTGCAGGTCAGGCTCACCCCAGCCCAGCAGTGTTTGCGCTTCGGCCCGCCATTCAGAGCACCACTAAAACTGCCCGTCCGTCCTGTCTGCCTTTCAGGTAGAGGAAGCCTTGACCATCAAAAACACAGACATCGCCAAGGAGCTGTGCCTGCCGCCCGTGAAGCTGCACTGCTCCAGTACGTGTCGCCTCCAGCGTGCCAACAGGCTTGCACTGGGGGTGGCGGTGGTAACGGGGCTTCTCTGTAATGGCATCCACATGCATCTGGACAGGGGAATGGCAAGTCCTTTGGGGTCATGGAATCCACCTTTATAACCTCTGGGGGTTAGAGCTCGGGGAGTCTGTTTTCACAGCCTCCAGAAGGTCGGGGCCCCAGGGTCTCACGGCAGGTGATATGGGTTGGGCGTCATGCCGAACTGGTCGCGGCCTCACTTCTGACACTTTGGAATGTCCTCCAGTCATGTCATTGCCTCCCCCTCACAGAGGAGGAAATGCAGACTCCGGTTAAATCCGCCCAGCCTCCCAGCTCCTCCGTGGAAGGGCCAGAGTCTAAAGCCCAGACTTTGATTCCGAATCTGTGCTGTTCTCACCCCACCGTGGTGAAGTTGGCATTGGTGCAGGAGAAAATGCGGCTTCCACCATAATCCCATCTGCCGTGTGGTTTATCACTTCCTCTCCAGAGGCCGCTACTCTCGGGGTCTGCATCTGCGTATATGGGATGACTCAGCCCAGCTGTGCAGTACCCCCTCTTCACTGTCCTGAGAGAAAGCCCAGATGCCGAAGGCTTTTACTTGGCTTTCCCGTTCAGTCTAAAGCTTTTACAGTCTCACCCTTCTAGGGGAAGGAGGGAATGAGACACGGTAGCCTTAACTAAGTGATGGAGGTTTACTGACCAAATTAGTTAAAAATCAGCAGAGCCAGGCCTCCTGCCAGAGCAGGACTCACAGGGCAAGACGTGAGTGCCGGGGCCAGGACGGAGGTCTGCCGAGACCCGAGTTCTTTCCACTTGAGCTGGAATCTCAAATACCCGAGAATAAAGGCCATAGCTTATAAACATTTTCACGTGGTTTCAGAGAAACCCCTGCCTTTCCATCAGGCCTTCATGGGCGCTGGAACTTTAGCCAGTGGTCTCAGCCCTCACTCTAGCTGTCTCAATGTTTGTTTCCCCCAAATCCTCTCTTTTAATACCGACTCTAAAACAAAGGCTGCCAAACTTGGGATCACTAGAGTGAGCCGGCAAATGCCATCCCACCCCCACACTGATGCGACCCAAGTTATGCCAGCCAGCATCACCGACATCCACTGCGTTATCTCAGTTTCCATGTGAGCAGCTGAGAACTAACATCTGTTGTGTCGTTCCCCACCCACCGCACCCCCAGCGCTCCAGACACGTTATGTATACCGCCCTCACGCTATCCCAGCGAGAGGCTAAGGAGCTAATGCAGAATCCCAGGTGTGTGCCCCCCAGCCTGTCCCCAGAGCCGCCCCAAGGGAGTGGCTGAGGACGCAGCCAGCTTGCTCCTGGCCCTGCACCCTTGCGAGGTGACTGTCCAGCCCGTCCCAGCACCACTGCCTCAGCTCCTAAAGAGGTGGAAACTCATGTCTGTGTTTTGTTCTGTTACCTGCAGTGCTAGCTGAAGACGCCATCAAGGCGGCCCTGGCTGATTACAAACTGAAGCAGGAACCCAAAACAGGAGAGGCCGAGAAGCAGTGAGCCCCGGTGATGGGGCCTCAGGCCCCACAGGCTGCCAGCGCCCCAACCACGCAGGCACATAGGTGTGCAGAAGCCCTCACACGACAATAAAAGCGCTCTGAGATCCGCACAGCCTTTGCTGCTCACGTTGCGAGTCTAACTCAAGCAAAATACACAGCCTAGTTCTGCACCCTGTGGTTTCTTGCAGCTCACATTCATCGCCTTAACCTTGCGTGTGTCTAGTTCGATTTGTGTGTATGACCTCAAAGCTGAAATCAATAGCCAAGTCTCAGGTTTGGGTAGTCGTGAAGTGCACAATATCTAATTTTACCTGAATCTTTTGGGGGAAGATTACCAGTAGAATGCCTCGGTAAGATTATTTGGTAGGACCAAATAACGTACAAGTATTGTACATAAAGCAGATTTTGCATCTATATAATAAATAAAGGAATGTTGTAAGACAGTGTCTGTCTCTGGTAAGCCCTGTCGCTGGGGTCCCTCCCTCACTTCATGGGATTGCCTTCAGCCCCACAGGGCTTGTTCGCAGATGCCGGATGGGGTGATGACCGAGGCTCCTCTCCAAGCAAACGGTGGTAAAGGCCACGCGTGGAGGTCTTTACAAAGCCGACGTCAAATAATGTCTTCTGAAACAAGGGGGAGGGGGAAAGGACTTGGCCATCACTCTTCATTGTTCTTTACAAAAATAACAGGTTGACAACTCAGTGACTCCAAGAGATTCTTTTTGTAACTTCACTGGTTTCTGAAATCTGAGAAACACTGGCTTGAACTCTACCCTAAAGCTGTGGACCAAATACAGATAGAGGCCTGAGGGATGAGATTTAAATGTCAGTTTCTAGGTCCAGGGTTCTGCTCTAGGTCTGGCCAGGCAGTTCCAGTATCTAACTTTTTTTTTTAACTTCTTATTTAATGGAGTATAGCCAATGAACAGTGTTGGGATAGCTTCAGGTGGACTGCAGAGGGCCTCAGCCATACAAATACACGTGTCCACTCCCTCACACCCCTCTCCCGTCCAGGCCGCCGCACAGCATTGAGCAGAGTTCCCTGCCGTACAGTAGGCCCTCGGTTATCCATTTAAATATAGCAGTGTGTGCATGTCCATCCCAAGCTCCCTAACTGTCCTCTTCCCCATCCTTCCCGCCACCACCAGCAGCCATAAGTTTGTTCCAATACCCGACTCTTGAGAGCCTCTTGGGTGGTTTTGGGTGGAGGCGCTGAACCAAGCCAGCAGGAGGAAGCCTCTCTGGTCCACACCTGCACAGCTGTGATACTTAAGTAGTTCATTCTGAGCTGTCTGTGTGTACACAGTGATCTCAAGTTTTAAAACATCCACCTCTGACTCAGGGACAAATAACGCCTCTCATCTCTGTCCTGCCTACCCCATCTGCCCCCAGGGTAGACAGGCGGGGGTGGGGGTCATGCTGAGATGCCCTCGTCACACAGCAGCTCAAAGCCCCCCTGAGGGAGGTCCAATGGTCCAGTGAAAGCATGACCTCAAAATGCCAGCTAAGACTCAGATCTCCAGCTTCAAAAGTAAGATGCCCTGACGTTCAGGCGCAGGCCGACTGTGTCTTCTCTTAAATATACCTCCTTTGTTTAAAAAAAAAAACAAAACGAAACTCCTCTGGGTTCTGGGGAAGGGCATGGAACTTCAAAGTCCCTTCCCCCGTACCCTGTGGGGAAGGCCACAGAGCAAGGCCTTCATCAGAGCCTCAAATTAGAGAAGGCGGGTGGAACCATGTCACGTTGCCCCGTGTGGCGTCTTCTACTGTTTAATTCACGGTCCCTCTAGGCTGCGCTTGTCTCTTCATTATATGTGGCCGCCCTGCAATTCCCCACCACTGTTCTTTGTGACTTTTTTAAAATGAGACATTTTTGTCCCAGTTACACCCTTTGAGAGCCAAGCCTAAATTCTACACATCAGAAGCTGTTTGTAAACAGCCACGGCAATAGCCCAAACCCCAAAATACGTGGTCATGTAGCTGAAAGAGAAGAACATTTTGTTTGAACTTCCATCAGAGACTGTCCTTGGCCCAGACACAGCTAGTCTGAACCACAGGGGGGCACCATGGCCCTGTGGGTGAACTCAAGTCTAGAGATCTTGACATCCCATGAATCTTCGCATCTCCACGTAAACTCCTCCATGGAGATCCCAGCGTGTAAGTGACAGAAGCTCCCCGCACTCCTGCTTCGGGCCAGGCCCTCTCATTTGTAATCCCCTCCATCCTCAGGACAGCCCTCTGGGGTGGGCATTGTTTTCAACAAGCAAACTGGCTCGGGGGGTCAGCTACTCCCAAGCCACGAGGTTGGGCGTAGGCTGGATGGCCTCAGAGGCCGTGATTCTCCTCCCCTGCTTCCTTCCAGCAGAACTTGACACCATCAGAGACTCCCCTGTGCCTCGAGCATCAGCGGGAGGTGACCCCGGATCCTGATCCCCTCAGGCTGAGCTGGGTGCCATCTCTGCTCCCAGAGCACCTGCCCTTCCCTGATCCCGTACATATTACGGGTGGCTTCTGTTCTCTGCTCTCACCTTGTCTTTCTGTATCATTACTCAGAAACTTGAGTTTTTTTTTTAATAATTTTTTTCATATTTAAATAGGTGATATACATTTTTTTTTTTTTAATTCAGGACTTCCCTGGGAATCCAGTGGTTAAGAATCTGCCTGCTAAAGCAGGGGACATCTGTTCAATCCCTCGTCTGGGAAGACCCTACCTGCCGTGGGGCAACTAAGCCCGAGCTCTAGAGCCCACGAGCCACAACTGCTGAGCCTGAGCGCTCTAGAGTCTGTGCCCCGCTCCAGGGGAAGCCACTGCAACGAGAAGCCCCTGCACCACCACGGGAGAGCAGCCCCAGCTCGCTGCAGCTAGAGAAAGCCCATGCAGCAAAGGGCCCATGCAGCCAAACATAAACAAAAGTGTAAAAAATAAACATGATTAACTAAATTCAAACAGCCTGAAAAGGAACACAATGATATATAAGCTTCCTTACCACCCCTACTAGTTCCCCAGTCTCTCTCCTCATAGGCAATCTCTGGTATTTGTTTCTTAGCTGTCCTTCCAGAAATTTCCAAAGCATATCCACATAAATGGTAGCATACTACACATACTTCTATATCTTTTTATTTTCCTCTTAACCATATATCTCCATTTCAATTCCTGTAGACTGGCCCCATTAACAGCTACCCAGGATTCTATGTAGGATGGTTCATAATTTAGCCTTCTATTGATGACAGTAATATCAATTATGGCTTCCCTAAAAATGAAAGAGGAGAGTGAAGAGGTTGGCATAAAGCTCAACATTCAGAAAACTAAGATCATGGCATCTGGTGCCATCACTTCATGGAAAATAGATGGGGAAATAGTGGCTGACTTTATTTTGGGGGGCTCCAAAATCACTGCAGATGGTGAATGCAGCCATGAAATTAAAAGACGCTTACTCCTTGGAAGGAAAGTTATGACCAAACTAGAAAACATATTAAAAAGCAGAGACATTACTTTGTCAACAAAGGTCCATCTAGTCAAGACTATGGTTTTTCCAGTAGTCATGTATGGATGTGAGAGTTGGACTATAAAGAAAGCTGAGTGCTGAAGAACTGATGCTTTTGAACTGTGGTGTTGGAGAAGACTCTTGAGAGTCCCTTGGACTGCAAAGAGATCCAACCAGTCCATCCTAAAGGAGTTCAGTCCTGGGTGTTCATTGGAAGGACTGATGTTGAAGCTGAAACTCTAATACTTTGGCCACCTGATGTGAAGAACTGACTTATTGGAAAAGACCCTGATGCTGGGAAAGATTGAGGGCAGGAAGAGAAGGGGATGACAGAGGATGAGATGGTTGGATGTCATCACCAACTGGATGGACATGGGTTGGGGTAGACTCTGGCAGTTGGTGATGGACAGGGAGGCCTGGCGTGCTGCGGTTCATGGGGTCGCAGAGAGTCAGACACGACTGAGCAACTGAACTAGTAGCTTAGTGGTAAAGAATCCCCCTGCCAATGTGGGAGATGCAGGAGATGCAAGTTCAATCCTTGGGTCGGGAAGATCCCCTGAAGAAGAAAATGGCAACCCGCTCCAGTGGAAATCCCATGGACAGAGGAGCCTGGCGGGCTACAGGCCAAGGGGTTGCAAAGAGTCTGACATAACTTAGCAACTAAACAACAAATGTCAGTTATGGGACCCAGTCTCTGGTCCAGCTCTTGTCTTATTAGGGGCTTCATGAATGCTTACTTAGTGAATGGATGGAGGGAGGAAGGATGTGTGAGGATGGATGGGAAGATGGAGGGGATGGGTGGAGGGTGTGTGAGTGGATAGATAGATGGGTGAATGGAGGAAGGACAGATGGAGAAACAGAGGCTCAGAAAGGTGAAATGACTTGCCTCAGATAGCACAGAGAGGAAGTGGTAGGTTAGAGCTCCAGCTGCGGTCCTCTGCCCACCTCCCACCCCCTTCAAAGCAGCACACCGTGGCTATGACCACATCTGTAGTCTAACCTTTCCTAGATGTTATTCCTGGGTTCCAGCCACTTGGGACCACATCAAAATGCACTTTTACAACTTCCCATTAAGCACTGTCCTGCCAAAACTGGCTATCTGTATCATGGAATCTTCTTCAAAAGCCAAGCAAATGAGAGGTGATCAAGGCCCCTTGAACTTCAGACATGGAGAAAACAGGCTCTGTGTCCACCTTTGTGATGAGACAGAAGACTTCCGGGTCCCACTGAGTCTTGGCAGAGTTAGGGGGACCCTGCGGATGAGCTCCGGCCCCAACCAGGAGATGGATGTGAGTACCTCTCCATTGGTGGCTTTGTGGCCTCTCTGCTTGCTTCCTCCATCCCTCAAGATGACATCAGCTAAGCCCTCAAGGGGCCACCTCCCCAGAGAAGACCATCTCCACCCAGGGAGCGGCAGCAGGACAGAGCAGGGTGAGCTCAGAGCATTGGAGTCAGAAACAGTGGGTTCAAATGCTGCCTAGCCCTGTGTGACCTTGAACAAGAGCCCTTAACCATCCCAAGTCTCCATTCATTCATCTGAAACATGGGATGAGAGTAGGACCTCCCTGGTCTGGTTGACGTGATCATTAAATGAGATGAAGCCTGTGAAGCAGGTGGCACATAATGTTCATCGTTGTTATGGTCGCACGGCTCTTCAGCCCAAGACATACCCGGCACAGCTGCTGGGTGTTGTATATAGATGAGCTCATTTACTCTGCGCAGAAATCCTAAAATTCTGTGATCATCCCCCATTTTACAGATGAAGAAACTAAAAGGTAAAGGCATGTGTCCAAGGTCACAGAGCTGGGAAGTGGCTACAGTGGGGCTCCAGCCCAAGATCTCAGCCCGTGACTGGCCTATTCTCTCTCACAGCCATTGTTATTACTGTTAACATTGGTCTTATTACCATGACTCATAGCAACGGTTACTATTACGACCATTGCTATCACCATGCTGCTATTACTACTTTTAAAATACTATAAGGAATTCCCTGTGATTCAGTGGTTAGGACTCGGTACTTTCACTGCCGGGGCCCAGGTTTGATCCCTGATCTGGGTGTTATGATCCCGCAAGCCACTCAGCATGGCAAAAAGCTAAAGTGATGTGAAATAAAAATTAATAAAGTAAAATAGAATACTATAACTTCAGGCTTCCAACCTATGGTGTCTTTGCCTTGGGATGAGCCCTCACAGCACAGCCTCCAAAGTTACACAAAGTTGTAGTCTGCCTGCCTCTGGGCAGGGGACACGCAGACGTGACTTCTGTCACACGTGGCTTGGCAGGCAAGCTACCTCCACTGCACTTGGTCAGCCACAGGGCGCAGCTACTCCCAAGGCCCGGCCTCAAATGCCACCAGCCCCCTCCCTGTCCAGCTATCTTTGGAAATGTCCTGTTAGGCACTCCAGCCTGTGGCCTCACCTCAGGGAAGCCCACATCTCAGAATAACTCCTGGAGGCTCCCCAGGTGAGGACAACGCTTAATGCCCTGGAGCTGCTGGTGCAAAAGAGTTCCCGGGAGGCCTCCATCCCACCACCCCACCGCTGGGGCCTCAGGCTGCTGGAGCAGAGGAAGCCCCAGGTGGGGAGTTGACTGGACCCCCTCCCCACCAAACACCCCTCCACCACACACAGCCCCTTTGAGCCGGACCACAGGATATGAGGGGATAACCTTGGATGGGGATCTAGGGACTTGTCTTCTAATCCCAGCTATGTCATGATCCCTCTAGTGACCTTAAGCAAGTACTTAACCTCTCTGAACTTTGATTTCCCATTCTGAAAAATCAGCAGAATACTAGCTCCTAAGTGATAGATTTGTTGTAAGGATTAAAAGAATGATCACAAGTGGAAAAAAAAAAAAAAAAAGCACATTACCAGGCATGCAATAAGCACTCAATAAATGTTAGCCATCATCACGATCACCATCATCATCATCACCCCCATCAACACCACTACCATCATCATCATCCCCACCACCATCATCACCATCATCATCCCCATCATCACCATCCCATCATCCCCATCATCACCATCACCATCCCCATCAACATCCCCCTCATCCCCACCTTCATCATTTAAATCATCCCCGTTATCACATCATCACCCCTATCATCATCCCATTATCACCATCACCACCATCATCACCATCATCATCCTATCACCCTCATCATCACCCTCATCATCACCATCCCCATCATCATAATCCCCGTTATCACCGTCATCATCACCACCATCATCACCATGATCATCCTCAATACTATCACAGTTGTTACTGTCATTATCATCACCACTATCATTAACAACAACATCACCACCATCAGTAGTAGCAACAAACGTCATGGTCACTGCTGTCATTATTGTCACCATCATCATTGCTATGGACTATACTGTGCCCCCTCTCCCAAAATTCGTATATTGAAATCCTAACCTCACTGTGACGATACTTGAAGATAAAGCCTTTTGGAGGTAATTAAGGTTAAAAAAGGTCATAAGGGTGGGACGTTATAAACAGAGGTCTCCTCACTCATGCTCAGAGGATAGGCCATGTGAGGACAAAGTAGCCATCTAATATCCAGAAAGAAAGCTCTCACAGAAACTGAACCCTATTGGGAACTTGATCTTGGACCTTCCAGCCTCTAGAACTGTGGGAAAAGAAATTTCTATTGTCTATGCCATGACATATGTGGTATCTTGTTATGGCACCCTGAGCAGACTGACACATCAACCATCATCACTGCCACCATCAGTATCAATGTTTTCACCATCATCAGCATCATACCATCATTATCATTGTCATCATCATCAGTATCAACATTACCACCTCCATCATTATACAATCATCAGCAGTATCAACATTACCACCACCATCAACACTATCATTATCATTGTCATCATCAGTATCAGCATTATCACCACCATCAACATTATGCCATCATCATCAGTATCAACGTTACCACCATCATCGGTACCATCATGATCAGTGTCATCATCAGTATCAGCATTATCACCACCATCAACATTATGACATCATCATCAGTATCAACGTTACCACCATCAACAGTACCATCATGATCAGTGTCATCATCATCAGTATCAGCACTATCATGAACACCATCATTATCATTGCTATCATTAGTATCAATAGTATCACAGTCATCAACATGACACCATCATCATCAGGATCAACGTTACCACCACCACCAACAGCATCATTATCATTGTCATCACCAGTATCAACATAATCAACATCATCGTCACACCATCAGCATCAGTGTCCTCATCAGTATCAAGGTTACCACCATCATCAATACCATCATTTTAACTGTCATCATCATCAGTATCAACATTATCACCTTCATCATCAACATCACCATCATCAACACTGCCATCATCAACTTTATAACCGTCATCATCACTACCTTCATTATTATAGGTCAGATTCCCCAGAGAGTTGACTCTCAGGTGGAGTTAACATGCAGGGTGTTTATCCAGGAGTGTTCCTGGGATTGACACCTCTGGAAGGCTGGTTAAGAAAGCAGGTCTGAGCAGAGGGAGAAGACGGGTGGCAGGGTAGCCCCAACAAAGTCTCCATTGACCCCATGGAGAAAAACAAAAAAAAAACTCTGATGGCCCCTCAGAGTTGTTCAGCATCTGGGCCCCTATCACTTACAATCTCCAAATTTTATCACAATATTGGGTTTGAGACATCATCTTCTCACTTTTCTCCAAAGGAGATTTGCGTCTTACAAGAAGAGAAGCCAAAAGGAAGGCTTGATAACACCACCAAGTACATCACTGGTGGAATTCCAGGCATCTGCTGGGCTTACTATCCTGGGGCAAAGAGCCCTTTGGGAGTTTCTCACACTGTCCCGTTTGCCCTCCAGTCCCAGATTCTCTCTCACTTTCCCACCACAGCAGAGCCCCTGGGGACCACCTCCCTTCCAGTGGGTGCTCATCCATTCCAACCCCAAAGCCTCAGGCCAGCATGGCCCTGCTTCCTGGCAAGTCTTCTTGGGCAGCCGCCGGGATTGGAGTCGCCTCTCAACCTTTCCCACTCTTTTTCTTCAGGAACCAAAAGGACAAGCTGCTTGTGCAGGCTTCCATGTCTTGGCTATTGTAAATAGTGCTGCTATGAACAGTGGTATATATGTATCCTTTCTTTTTTTCAATTATTTTTATTAGTTGGAGGCTAATTACTTGTCACACATTGACATGAATCAGCCATGGAGGCAGAGGTTCTCAATGAGGGACGGAGCCTGGGCCAGGGATGCCCGCGGAGAGTGCCACGAGCAAGCGTGGGCCTCTCCCACCTGTCCTCCTCCGATGGTCAGCCTGGGAGAGACTGCCGCACAATGAAATGAGACCACATGGACGAAGTGCCCAGGACAGCTGGGCACACAGTAGGGGCTTACTAAATGCTCATTCATGCACAGGACAGGCCCTTAGTAGGCAACACGGGGCAGGAGAAGGGGTCACGACGGGGATCATGCCCCTGATGAAGGGCAGGCAACAGCTTCCCACTGAACGTCTCTCTGGTCTCCAAGGCCCCACCTGTCCCCCTTACTCCTCCCTCAGCCCCCTGGCCTCCCTGCTGTCTCTCAAACTCACCAAACTCATCCCCACTACAGGACCTTTGCACAGACTGGCCCCACTGCCTGCAGCCCTCTTCCTAGAGCTTCTCCACCCGCATCTGCAGCTCACTTCAAATGCCATCTCCCCAGACAGGCCTCCCCCATCCACCCCAGCATCACACTGTCCGTATATTTGTCTCACAGCGTAACATTCTGAATTTCTCTCGCTCGGGGAAAGCGAGTCAGAGGATTCACCATGAAATCTCAGTTACCTAGAACAGTAACCGCGTACAATACAGGAGGCGGTGCCAAAGGCTTATTTTGGCCACCATCCCTGGAAAAAGCTACGAGGCAAGAGACCCGTTCTTTACTCTCTGGGCAAACCTTTCCCCTCTCTGTATGTGCAGTTCCTCTGTCTGCAAAATGAGGGGACTGGACCCGATGAGTCCATACTCCCTTCCAGCTCAAACAACAAGATTCCACATCCTTGGATAACTTCTCATTTTAGCCCATTAACCAGCTCCCGCCAGGACATGATTCATCTCTGCCGATTCTGCCTAGCAACCAGCCCTTCTCCCCACATCCCGAGCCAACCCCCACCCCCCTTTCAAGACAAATTCCTCCCCCACCACACACCCGCCCCGCCTCCCCCCTCCTCCGGCATCCTGGGGAGGAGTGCCAGGCTTCAAGATCCTCCCCTGTCTGTCTGCCACCAGCATTTTAACGCAACCTCAGAATGTCTCAGGCTATGTCTGGAACCAGATGGGGGGGGAGCTGGTCCCCCCGGGATTAGTACAGGAAACGGCAGCAGAAGTCAGGCAGGCGGAAAGCGCTGACCCAGCACGGGAGATCATTTCTATTCTGATGCCTCGCCCTCCTCTACCGTCCAGCTCCCCGGGCCTAGAAAAGTGTCTGTGTTTAGGTAAAGAGAAAGAAGGGGCAGAGAAAGTGGATGAGAGAGAGAGAGCGCAAGTTTCCGTGCTTGAGACAAAATCAGTTCATTTGGACTTTCCCAGGGAGGTCTTCATACAGTGCCCCACGGTAAAAAAAAAAAAAAAAAAGAACCATCTCACCTGCTAGCTCAGTGGTAAAGAACCCCCCTGCCAATGCAGGAGATACGGGTTCGATCCCTGGGTCAGGAGGATCCTCTGGAGAAGGAAACGGCAATCCACTCCAGTATTCTTGCCTGGGAAATCCCATGGACAGAGGAGCCTGGCGGGCTACAGTCCATGGGGTTGAAGCAAGAGTTGGACACAACGACTCAACAACAACGTCATCTTCGTAGATACTGGAAAGCATTTGATAAACTTCACTGTCCATCTGCAACTAAAAAATCTTGGCAATCTAAGAATAGAAAGGAATTTCCAAAACTTGAAGAAAAGATATTTACCAGAAAACTGCAGCAAACATCACAGGAAAACTTTGGAAGCACTCCCATAAGGATCAGGAACAAACCAAAGATGTTCACCACCATCACCACCTCCACACTGACGTCACCACCTCTGCCACCATCCATCACCCACCCCCACCACCACGATCACGTGAAAAACAAGTGACGTGCCGGGCACAGACTGGAAGTGACGAACCTGTCACTGATGGATGGGTCTTCTCCCCAGAGATCCTTCTTGAATGACCACTGACAGTCAGCCTACCTGGAGACCTGCCTCCATCTTTTCTGGGCAACTTTGTGTCTCAGTTTCCCCACTTAGAGCTGGAGTGGTGGGACTATACCAACTGTTTGCAAACTATAAGCCCTAGGGGCCCCTGAAGAGGGGGAAGAGGGGCAAACAGGTGACTCCCACCCCGTCCTCCAGGAGGCAGTTTTACTTTCATTCAACTTGTGCTAGGATTCCTAGGAAGAATTTATTCGAACAAATGATTCTATAGGCTCAAAAAATGCTGAAAACCAGTGGCATCTAATCAATCGACACATGTAGAAACTAAGGCCAGAAACAGGTCATTCATAGGAGAGGAGCTCCATGAGGTTAAAAGCCCCTCTCTCACACAGATATCAGAGAACCAAAACGAAAACAATGAAATACCACTCCTCATCTCTTTGACTGGAAACCCACAGTGCTGGCAAGGGTGTGGGGAAACGGAACCACTCTTAGACCTAGATGGTGATGGAAACTGGTGACACGTTTTGGAAAAGTTATCTGGCAGCACCGCTGAAAACGTGATGCCTCTATCCCTGGCCTTGGCACGGCCCCTTCAGTAGGACCTGGTGTCTGCAAAGACACCCACATGCAGGATGGCCTGGTGACACAGGGCCCTCCAGCTCTGCCGCCTGTGGCCTCCCCTTGTGAGCTCGCCCAGGGCCCGCTCTGCCCCCGCACCTGGCCTGGAGGCACCCTAAACTGGTTCCATTGTTGGGGTGCCGAAGCCTGCGTGGCAGAAGTCTGGGCTCACACTTCCAGCAAGTGACTCCCGGGCATGAATCCACCACGCCAGGGCTGCCCTTTCCCTCACGTAAGACAGACCACAGACCACAGGAACCGATGAGCTGCCAGACCAGACCCAGGACCTGAGCCCTCTCCCCGGCTCACCCACGGTGTGACAAGTCCCCTTGCCCCTGGGGTTACCACATCCGTCAACAATTCTCTGAGCATGGGTGCTTTCCTCATTAGCTCAATGAAGTTGATGGAACCGACTTCACAGTGATCTTTCACGTGAAATCATTCACGTGAAAAACAAATTGGGACATGTTGACAACAGTCCTTATGTCCAGACCCTTCTCCCAGAAGCGAATTCTCTCTGAATATCCTCTTGAACTCGACAGGACAGCCACCCCCTTAACCGTCCTGCAGCGATGGGCACTTATGTCATTTCCCCTTTTCTCATTTATTCACATCAACACTAACATCAACCATCCATGCAGGCCCATCTCAGGGCCCATGCAGAGGTATTTCTGTAGCACCTTCTGGAAAAGAAGCTCAGGGGCAAACACATGGACAAGCTTGGTCGATGTGGCCCCCACCACCTTCCAAAAGCCTCCTTCTCTCTCTTGCTGAAGTCTACTCAAAACCAGACAGTGCGGAGATCAGATCCGGACAAAGTCGAGATGTTCTTATCTCATGAGAGGCCAGGGGAAAAATTCAGAAGAGTTTCTAACTGGCTTGCCCATGGCTGGCCCTGTCCTCCCAGCCAGAGCTTGTGCTGGGGGCTCGGCTGGGGGAAACCAGCCTTCGGGCGGAGCCGGTTCGACTTCCCTTAGGTGGAAAGCGGCTTCCTGAGAGGGTTTGTTCAGATGCTGGAGAGGCTGTCAGAGAAGCTGGGACACCTCTTCCATGGGTCTCTTAAGGTGGGGGGGTGGTTGCTCTCCCCAAAATGGATTCAAGGAGGGTAAAAAAAACACCAGGTTCTCCCAAGATCTTCTCATCCAAAAATCAAGCGACTCTTTTTCACTTCAGGGAAAATGGCTTCCTGCAGCCCTTGCCTCAGCTGCAGACAATCACTGCCTCACACGGGAACAGTTCGAGGCCCACCAGCTGCCTGAAATCTAGACGACGCCTCCTTCTTTCCTTTGTGGGAGAGGCAGCTGAGGGCCAGAAGGAGCGAGTGACTTCCCTCAGGCGGCGCAACCAGGAAAGGGGCAGAGCCAGACCTTCACTCCGGGGCCTCAGACCCAGGGTCAGTGCCTGCCTGGGGCCCCCCACCTCCAAGTTCACGCCTCCGGAGAGCCCAGGGCCCGTGGGCCAGGCCCCAGAGACCTGGTGGACTCTCGGCGTCGACTGCATGCGGCATCCTGAGCAGGGTCAAAGCCTTGATTGGAGCCCAGCAGACTAGCTTGGTCATTCCCCGGCCGCGTGGACTGGAAGGCCACTTCAGTACCCTTGGCAACACCCGGAGAGACAGGCCCCAGGTGGTGGTGGGAGGTGCAGGGACGCCAAGCTCCGCCCCCTACCCAGGCCCCGCCCCCAGGCAGGGTGTGCGCAGGCGCAGTTGGTGCATCCGTTCTGTCGCTCAGTTACGTCCGACTCTTCGCGACCCCGTGGACTGCAGCACTCCAGGCTTCCCTGTCCATCGCCAACTCCCGGAGCTTGCTCAGACAATCCAACCATCTCATCCTCTGTTGGTGCATAGGTGGGGCCTGACCCCGCAGCCAGTTACCGTCAGAGCACTCTGCTGCCTTTCCACCTCGTAGAACCACAAGGATGCAGCACCAACAACTGCGAGGACGCCCCTGTCACCAGCTGAGCTGTGGTCACATGGAAGTCTGGACACATTGGCCTCGGGCCCCATCAACCCCATTATCCTACATTCACGTGCTCATTCATTCACTCATTCCTTCACGAATAGGCCTGCAGGCAGCGTGAAGCTATGGTCAGAGCACCACTTAAGGGATACCGGTGTCTTCCCAGCTGGAAGACACCTGGTTAAGAGCTAGTGGTTAAGAGGCTGCCTGCCATTGCAGGAGACGTAAGAGACACAGAATCGATCCCTGGGTCAAGAAGATCCCCTGGAGAAAGGCATGGCAACCCACTCCAGTGTTCTTGCCTGGAGAATCCCATGGAGAGAGGAGCCTGGCGGGCTACAGTCCATGGGGTCGCAAAGAGTCGGACACAACTGAACAGACTTAGCATGCACGCATGGGATCCCGACAAGCCCAGGAGATTCAAAACCCTGCTCTCTCTGGCTGTGTGACCTTGGGGAAGTGACTTGGCTTCTCTGAGCTTCCATTCTTCCCTCTGTAGAAGGTGGATAATACCCGTGCCACCCTCAGCTTTGCGAGAACCCAGCGTGCAGAAAGTCCTCAGCGCGACGCTTGCTAAACAGTGGGTGCTGAAGAAGTGATGGAAATGCCCTCGTGGTGGGATTTAAATCCTGAGGAAGGCTCAGGTGGGGGACTTGGGGGTCTCCGACGTGGGCCACGTGCTCAAGGAGCATTGTTCTCATCTAAGTCTAACAACAGGGCAGGACCTGTGGTTTCACAGGTGAAGTGCTGAGAGAGAGCAGAAACTGCCCAGGGTTGAGCAGCCTGCAGGCGGGATTTGAACGCTGGAATCCGAACCCCAGTCTTTCCGGGATGCAGACACCTTCTGCCCTTCCCCCACCATGCCTAGAGAAATTTCTGGCCAATCTAAGCATTTGGTTTGTTTTATACTGGATACACAGCAGAGAGGGAAGGAGAGATATTCCAGGTCACCTGACAATTAATCCCACTGGGTTCCCCTTACCTTTCCAACCCCCCAGAAATAGCCCCAGCACCTGCCCCGCCTCCGGGTCCCTGGGCTCCCCAGCCCGTATCGACAGCCACGTCCCCAGCTATGCCCACCAGACAGTATCCAAACCCTGGCTGGGGACACCACACCCCAGAGGGAGACGGGGAACAGCTGCCACATGACCCCTGGCCCCCACTGGGCGCCAAGCCCCTGCAGAGGGGCACATGGGATGGGGGTGACTTCACCACCCACAAGGCCACAGCACCCTGTTTTTGTCTCTGGCTGCATCTGTCGCCCTCTCCCCGGAGTTCACGGGACTTTCCTGGCTGCTGGTGGTGCTCTGAATCCACCAATCCTGCTAGCACCCTCTGCCCTGCCCCTCAAGAATAGATGTTTAAAATGTGAAGTTCCAAGCATCTAAAATCACTGATCTTAGGATACTGAAGCTTCTAAACCTAGACCTGGAAAGAAGTGACTCCCAGAACAACCAGAGCTTTAGAGACAGAAGTTTCCCTCTTTTCTCTTCCTGTGGAACTGTACTTCACAGTTTATAGCAAACAAGAGCTCACATTCAATGAGCACTTGTGGGGGACCTGTTCTACAAGACTGAATTCAACTCCCACCAACCCTCTGAGGTTCTGTTTCACAAACAAGGAAACTCACTCGGGCCCAGAAAGGTTAAATGACTTGCCCAAGGTCACACAGCTGAGAAGTGGCAGAACTGAGATTCCAACCCAGGTGATCTGAAACTCTAACCACCAGGCTACCCTGCCCTGCACATTGTAAAGTGCACTCACATCCACTGACCTCACAGCATTCTGGGGAGATAGGGCCCCAGCTTTACAAATAAGGAACCTACAGTTCAAAAAGTCACACAGCTAAGAGGACCCTAACTAGGTCTCTTGGTTCCTTATTTCCATGTCCACTACCTCCTTCTCCCCTCATTGTCCCCAGTCTGGCCTGTGCAATCCTAGTCTTTTCCCCCTCCAGTCCCTCCAGCTGAGACCAACTCTCGAAACCCTAAGGGAGAGGCCACAGGTGACCACCCTAGACCTGGACCTTCCAGCCTTCCAGGGCATCGTCAGCATCACTGCAGGGCCCCAGCGGGTGGGGGGACACCATACTGAGCACTGTAGAGGCCACTGACATCAGGGACCCTGGCAAGAGCGGATTTACGAGCAGAGCTATTTTATACTTTGCAGCTGCCACCATAAACCCTGCACCCGCCTGGGGAGGGGGAGCAGCTGCGAGGGAATCTCCCGGGCCCTGGAGCCAGCACCAAATCCTTCCTGCTATTTCTGAGTAGCGGGAGGAATCCCGAAATCAAAACCTCCTGAAAAAATGACAAATCCCTGTCCCACTCCAGACAGATCCTTCCCTCAAACCAGATGAAGAGCCAGGATAAAGCAGAGTGAAGCTGGATACAGTGCAAGACTGCCCAGCAGAACCCCAAATTCTCACCCAGCTCTAGACGAGACCCAGCCCGTCTGGTCCTCAAATGCCCAAGTATAAAATGAGGGCCTGGTCTGAGTCTCTCTCAAATTTAGAGGTTCCCTAAAGTCACTTAGCTAAAAAATTCTCACTCTTTAAGATTCTATGCTCCAACTACTGGTTGTGTGACATTGGACAAGTTACTTGACCTCTCTCATGTGTCTCATCTATAAAATGGGGAGCACTCACAATCATCTCTTTAAGAAGGTTGGGAAGGAGAGATAAAATAACATCCAGTAGTTTATAGCTTTTTTTGTAATAGCCAAAGCCAGAAACCACACAAACATCCATCAACAGGCAAATGGATAAGTTTTCATATGTATATATAAGGGAATACTCTGTGTGTGTGTGTGTGTGTGTGTGTATTCAGTTGTGTCCCACTTGTTGCAACCCCATGGAGTGTAGCCCACCAGGCTCCTCTGTCCATGAAACTTTCCAGGCAAGAATACTGGGGTGGGTTGCCATTTCCTCCTTCAGGGGATCTTCCCGACCCAGGGATCAAAGCCACATCTCTTGCATCTGCAGCATTGGCAGGTGAATTCTTTATCACTGCATCACATGGGACGCCCACAAGGGAATACTACTCAGCAATCAAAAAGTGTGAAATATTGGTAGATATAATCACATGAATAAATTTCAAAATATTTATGTTGAGTGAAAGAAGCCATACGCAAAAACGGAGTACACACAGTATGGTTCCACTTACATAAAACTCCAGAAAATAAAAGTGATTCATAGCGGCGGAAAGCAGATCAATAGTTGCCTTGGGACTGGGGCTGAGGATGGGGGAGCAGTAAGGAGAGATTACAAAGGGTGATGGGTATATCCATTATTCTAATTGTGGTGATGGCTTTAAACACGTGTCAAAGTTATCAAATTGTACTCTTGAATATGCGCATTTTATTGTGTGTCAATTACACCTCGGTAAAGCTGTAAAAAGTAATATGGGTAAAATGCCAGACACGTGCATAACAGTCTACTTATAAATGGTGGCTATTTCCGTTATTAATCATTGTGGTTGCATCTGGATGATTCTTTGATGAAGTTTCATTTCCTCTGCTAGAATGTAGCCTCATATCTGTTTTGCTAACAGTTCCTCCCCAATACATGGCACAGAGTAGGTGCTCAAAAACAAATGTACGTGGAAAACAAAAGATCTAGAACCCTGCTACTCACTTCTGGGCCACCTCAGAACTCAGGGGGTTACATCATCCCAGGCAAGGAAAAAAACTGGATGATTCCAAGAGTCTGTGAATGAAAACAAAGGCAGTGGGCAGTCACTGCCATCACCCCCGGAGGCTGGGTGGGATCAGAATAAGGAAGGGGGACCCAAGATTAAATGCAATGGATACAGAATGCTTGTGTCCACCCCACCATCAGGGAAAGGGCTCTGCCTTTGGACCATGAAGTTCTAAAACGAGATGGGAGGCTCAGCACTGAAGAGTCCAGGCTGAGAAGCCAGACAGACCTGGGTTCGAAGACCAGCTATGCCCTGCTGTGTGACTTTAGGGAAGTCACTCCACCCCCTCTGAGCCTCAGTTTTCTCATCTGCAAAATGGGGGGAGGGTAATGCTATTGCTCCTCTCTCCCTGGAGAGTGTGAGGAGAATTAGACGTGGTTGTGGATGTGCGGGCACCATCCCGCCTTTGCCTTCCACGCATGCGCACACACAGAGCCCTTGCTATGTGCCAGGGGCAGTGTTGAGTGCTGGGGAGACTGGTGCTCAGGCCCCCGGCCCCTCTGCCGGTGGACTTTGCATCTTGGCTGTGACAACTGCCTGCCTGTACCCTCAGACACTCTGATTTCATAGGTCTGGGTGGGGGCCAGGTAGAAAGGAGTTTCAAAGCTCTCAGGTAATCCCACTGGACAGGGGGAGAACACTGCAGGCTGCAGTAGGTTCATCTTCTCTTTATCCACAGAGGCCCAGAGAGGCGAGGCGACTCCCCCAAGGCCACACAGCCAGGAAAGCAAGCGTGGAGCTGGCACGGACTCAGTGGTCTCGCCAGAGAGCCCAGACCACTGTGAGCACCCCAAGGGGTAAAGATGATGAGCCCAGCTCAGAGCAGCCTGGCAGGTGTGCGTTCTGTCCCTCCCGTTCTCAACAAAACACCAGCCGGAGTATGCCCAGCCTGCCGGGTGATCAGAGCGGGGCAGGACACGGGGAAGGGGCTCTTCAGCACGCCACCCCCACCTCACGTCACCAGAAGCCCCATTCCCACACCAGCTGGGGTTCACGTCTCAGGCGTTTTGTTCTCCCTCCCCTCCCCCTCGAAGGCGGCCACGGGCTGGCCCCGGGACAGACTCCCAGACTGGGGGCAGCTGCGGGGTTTTACAAGGCCCGGGACAGTGGGGGCCTGTCCCTGCCCTGGCAGACGCCCGGATCCCTGGGAGCGCTGGAACCCCTCACCCCCACCCGCTCCCTTAAGCCGTGTTGTGCCCCCCTCCCTTGGGCTCGCCACAGACACCCCCACCATGGTCTCCCTCTGCGGCTCACTCCCCGCTGATGCCCGCCAGATGTGAGGCCATCAAAGGCCCCTCCTGGGTGACTCCATCACAGATGCGGTGGGGCAGAGTGGAGCGGCTCCAAGCCTTAGAGGTCGTGAGGCCATTCTGTCCTCCCCATGGGCGACCTTCATTCAATCACTCGTTCATTCATCGAAAAAGCAGTGGAGCCCAGCGGAGAACTCAGCCTCCGGAATCAGACCGCGGGGCTAGAATCCTGGCTCTGTGATCTGGGACACTGACTTCCTGTCTCTGGAGCTCAGTTTCCCCAAGCTGTGACATGGGGATGATAACAGTGCCCGCCTCCTGGGGTTGCCATGAGTTGATGATGTCCGCGGCTTAGAGCGGTGCCTGACACATAACAGATACTCCTTTAACTGTAAGCAATTATCCTTGAGCCCAGGGGACTGTAGGAGAGAGGCTGGGAGGGAGGGGGGAAGGAGGGTGTCAGGGAAGACTCCTAGGAGGAGGGGACATCTAAGCCAGAAGCTTAAAGATAAGAGTTAACGGGAATTCTCTGGTGGTCCAGTGATTAGGTCTCCGAGATTCCACTGCAGGGTGCACAGTTTCCATCCATGGTCAGGGAACTAAGATTCCGCATGCCGCACTACGTGGCCAAAAAGAAAATTAGAGTTAGCAAAACAAGGGAGGGGGTGGAAGGGTGGCTTCGGCAGAGGGAACAGTAGCTGTAACGGCTCAGAGGTGAGAGAGGTTCATTCCTGCACTGGGGCTCAGACCCCCTCCTTAACCACCTCCCCAGCCCCGGGGAAACAGGCTGTGGCTAAAACCGCACACCCCACATCCTCTGGAGGGCCCAGTGGACACTCATGGGGAGCCACTGACCAGGCAGCTGCTGATTGGAGACCCATCCCTGCCTGCTCCCCAGGGATCTCCAGTGTCTGCTGCTGTCTCATCTGGGTTTTGCCTGACTTGGGGAAGCTTCGTGCCCTTCCTAGCCACACCCCTGTGCCAAGGACCCTGCAGGAGCTCAGGGACAAGGAGAGAGCTGGCACACCCAGAGAGGTGGAGTGACGGGTCTGAGCCACACAGCATCCTGGTATTCTGCATTTGGATTTCAATTCTCCCTGCGTTCTTGGGCAGTTGCCTGCCTGGGCTGAGAGCGGGGGGCGGGGGGGGGGGCCCTTCCCCACTGAGCCAGACAGTGGCCATTGTGTGTTATGAAACCCAAACCCCGGCCCCCTCCGGATGGATGGGGGTCGGTGGAGGAGAGGAGCTGCAGGGGGTGGGGGTGGGAATGGCCTCTCCACCCCCATCACCCCAGGGATCCAGCATGTGCTCCCAGCCCAGCCACATCTGGATTCCAGCTGGCAGCTGGGGTAGCAGTGACCACAGGAATCGCCATCAAAGGCCAGGAGGAGCCTGGTGGGCGAGGAGACAAAGGGCAGGGACTGCCTTCCACCCCGGGGAACCGCAGGCCAAGGGTGCGGCCAGTGTGGGCTGTCCCTGAGACCCAGACCAGCCCTCAGCCATTCTGCAGGGAGGAGGGGAACTAAAACTTCAGCTCCAAGCCCCTCCACGGCCCCTGTCTCCTGGGGCAAACGGAGAGGTGGGTGGTTCTCCTGCAGACACCGTAAGCAGCAGAGGCACACATGGACACTGTCTCGGTTGCCATGAGCCCAGGGCTTCTGGGGCACAAACTCCGGCCCCTGTTCCCACAGGGCATCCATCCCTTCCTCCATTTCCCACACCCATCCAGCCCCCGAGGCCAGGTTGATGTGTTCCGCCCCCTGAAAGTTGCCCCACACCCACAGAACAGCCCAGAGGAAATGCCCCCCCAACCTCCTAGCACACTCACTCTCCCCGTCCCCAGAAAACCAGGATGCTTAGGCCTGAATAAAGGTTTATTGTGCTGGTTTATTATATTCCAGCACCTGGACAGCTAGCTGTGCAGAGGTGGGGGAGCCTGGGCGGAGGGATGGAGCAGAGGGCCCCCTCACAGGGCCTCTCCAAATCCTGGACGAAGCTCAGGCTCGCTTGTCAAAGACTAAAGAATACTGTGGGCACAGGCTGCCAGGCGTGTGTGTGTGTGTGTGTGTGTGTGTGTGTGTGAAGGGTGGGGGGCCATGGACCCCTGCTTCCAGCCTGGGTGTCAGAAACCCTCCCCCATACCTTCCAACCCCTCCTAGAATGGGGTCCCCTCACACACAGCACCCCCCAGCCGACTTCTAGGTCTCTTGGAGTCCCTGGCAAGAAAGGTGAACTTCATTTGCCCCATCCCCACAGCAGTAAGTAGCAGGATGAGAGGCTGAGACCCCAAACCCCACCACCCTCACCCTGGACCATCCAGAAACTGGGGAGGGGGCACGCTGTGGAACATTTAGGGCAGTAACTTCCAGAGGGTTCTCTGCAGGATTTTACTCTGTAGTTGTAAAACAAAAACAAAAGTACTCCACGGTCAAAAGCAGTTTGGGAAAGGCTAAGCGAAGCCGGATTCCATGGGTGCCTTGACTGCAGGACTTGTCAGAGCCTTGGAGGACTTCCGGTGGGAGTGGGGCGGTGCACAGAGCGGAGAAGAATGTTTCCTCGACTCGTTCATCGGACCTCAGAGTCCTGCTTCCGGGGAAGCCAGTCTGGGAAACGCTCGTGCTGTGTGCAGGGGGCCCTCACAGAAACCTCCTGATGGATCTTCTGTGGTACCTCCAGGCCCCTGTGCGTCTCCCCATTCATTCAACCTTTTCCAAAACGTCTAGTTATTCTGTTTCTCTTTCCTGCCTCGATGGAAAGCAGCGGCGTCGGCACTGTAACAGGGGACCTGAGATGTCTGTTTCCCAGCGGACGTGTCTGTGACGGGGACACCCCCACCCCACCCCACCCCCAGCCCCCAGTCCCCAGAGGAGCTCTGCCTTTCGGATGAGCGCCTTGGGGCTGCAGGGACAGATGTTCTCGAAGTCTGTGAGATTCCTGAGGTGGGACAGAGACCAGCATCTCCGCCCACTGTAGTAAGATCAGACATGCTGGGATCTGCAGCGGGAAGTGGCCGCGGAAGCGGGGTGGTCAGAGCGCGGTAGGGACCAAGGGCCTTTCTATGCCCAAGGAGGTGACGGCCAGGGGTCCAACAGTCAGGGCCCGCAGTTCGAGAGGGGGCAGTTAGATGCTGGGGGGTACACTGCCGCAAGCACAGGGGTTTTCGGGGGGACTAGCTGGGCCCCCGGCTTCCTGGGGGAGTGAGGGAGCCCCGTCTGGCTCTCCTTGACCTTCAGGGGCTGCCGCTGCGCCTGCAGCTGCGTCCGCCTCCGCTGAGCAGGGCTCCTCTAGCAGCGGAGGCACCTCGGGTTTCTCCGCCGGAAGCGCACGTCCTTGGGCTTCCAGGTCCGCCTCCCGGGGGCCTTTCTCCTTTTCCTCCGACCTGCCCTCCGGCGCCTGGGCTAGGTCTCCGCTGCTAGGGGCGGCCCTGGAGGGAGACTTGAGGTTCTGGGTGGCGGCGAGGATGTGAGCCTGGAGCTGCTGGGAGGAATCCAGGGTCTCCTCAGGCCGGCCGTCGGGAGCCCGGTCGGGAACCTCGCTGAAGGCCCGGGGGCCCCCCGCGCGGTCGCTCTGGTCCACGTACTTCTTCTTGGGGAAGGACGAAGGGTAGTAAGCAGAGGCCTTGTGCTTCTGGCGGGTGATGACAGCCGCACAGACGATGAACATCAGCAGGAAAACCAGGGAGCCCACCACGGCGATGAGCATCACGTACTGGCGGAAGAAATCCACGATGCCGTCCAGGAAGTTGGTGGGGGGCTTAGGGCCAGCCAGGGGTGTGGGCTCGGGCCCCACCGACGTAGGGCTGAGGGCCGGGGTCTGGGGCGGCGAGAGGCTCGGGGAGGAGGCCGACGAGCCCTCGGCCTCCCCGCTGCCCCCCGTGTCCTCCAGGAAGCCGGCCTGCAGGGACACGGGGTAGGACGCCGTGGGTAGGACCCGCAGCAGCAGCAGCAGAGACACGGTGAGGCTGGGCGCCGCTGAGGAAACCATGGTGCCTGGGACCTGTGGGGAAGGGAGGCAGGAGAGGCGTCAGGGTGGGACCCCAGGGCCTCAGGGGACCCCGAGGAGATGCAGGGGACACAGAGCCTCTTCTAGCAAATCGCTTCCCTTCCCTGGGCCTAAGCCTCCCCACTGTGCAATGGATCCCATCCCGGGGTTCAGGTCGGTTCACCCCCACCCCCAATTACTCACTTCACTCTGAGCTTCTAGAGCGCACAGGCTGAATCTTACTCATCTCGGCAACTTCAGGGTTTTGTATCATATCTGGGTCCTGGACCCCACAGTAAGCACTCAGTAAATGCATCTTGATGGACTCGGCTCAACGAATAAGAAGAACTTACTCTTTCATTGCTTGCCATGTGCCAGGCCCCATTTTACCTGTCTTAGATGAAATTTTTCTTGACTCCTGGGAACCACCTGCTGGGGGTAGTACTACATTCTCCCCATTTTCCAGGTGAGGAAACTGAGGCTCAGAGGGATTAAAAGCCTTGCTAAGGAAGAGCTGGAGTTTGGATGCAGGCACCGAGGGAGGGTTCAGTGAGTAACTGAGCAAGCTGACCCCCTCCTCCAGGAAGCCCTCCCCACTGCCCCTGGCCTGTCTGCAGTCCTGTCACCAGAAGATTCCTGAGTTTTGAAGCATCCAGATTCTGAGCTTGGCAGGGCCCTGAGTGAGCATGTGCCCCACGGCTAACCCCCACCTCAAAGCCCCCTGGGGGAACGCTTGTGCCTGAAACAAAGCTGGAGCCTGAGTCTTGTGGCCGCCACCAAATGGGATCCAGATGAACTCCGCACCTCCCTCCCCCGCGGGTAGGCTGCTCCCGACGTGAACCCCCAGACCCTCCCTGGCCCAGACAGCCTGGATGACTAATAAATTCCTTATGGCCCAGCTTTACAGAGGAGCCTGGCTTCTAAAGCACTAACTCTCCCAGCTGGTGTGAGTTGGCCTGGCCTCTCAGACAAACCCAGGGACCCCTTCTATGCCCCCCCCAGGCCGCCCCCTGAGAGCCCCTGCCTGGCCCAGCAGAGGGCCCAGGTCTCTGGTGCTGGATGAGGCTGCAAGTGCCAGGATGGGAAAACCTCACACGCCCTTGATTGGGGCACCCCCTCTCGGGGATGCAGATGGGAGAGACAGAAGCCCAGAGAAGGCAAGGAGCAGGCCTCAGCAACACTGGAGGAGTCAGGTGCCCAGCGTCTTGCAGCAGGTCCCCGTGAGAGCCCAGGTCTCAGGCCCCGATCTGCAGAGCAGGTGATGGTACCCACTCATGGTGCCTTGGGGATTCAGGAGGTCATGTAGGAATAACATGGGGCCATTGACTGGCTTGTTCCAAGTGACCTGGTGCCTCCTAATAATGACATGAATTTAGACAAACTGGCTCAGAGAGCAAAATGCAAAAGAAATTCCCAGAACATCAGACAAGGTAACACTCACCCAGGGGCTCTTTTAAAAAAAACTTTGGGGGGCTCCATGGCATGTGGGATCCTAGTTCCCTGATCAAGGATCGAACCCACATTGGAAGCAAGAGTCTTTACCACTGGACCATCAGGGAAGTCAAGAGGTTCACTTTAAATGAGTAGATCACCGTGTACTTTTACCACAGGTTGCTCCTCTGAGCCCCTTTTGTGGGTGCCATTCCAAAGAAGCCCAGAACACTAGTACTGTCTCTGTGTTTCAGATGAGGAATTGGAGGTCCAGAGACAGACAGTGACCTGCCCAAAGACACACAGATGCTAAGTGTTAGAGCTGGGATTTGAACCTTCCTTCCTTGTGATTCTGAGAATCCACACATACACTCCCTCACACACACACACACTCCAGTGTGTCCCCGGCTAACCCAGGAATGGGCTCACACTCCGTGGTCGACATCACTGGTCAGCTGGGACCAGGATTTGAGCAGTTCCACGAACTTCAGGAGCCTTGCCCTGCTACTTGTTAGCCTAGGTTCCTACAGACAGCCTCAATCTTTGGCGGTTTTGCCCCTCACAGGTCACCTCCCTGCCTGCCGCCTTGACTCAAGCCCTGGAATGACCTCTCATGGAAGCGGCTGAAACTTCTCACTGTAGATGGCTGGCCAGGTGGGGCCTGAAGACCAGGGGTCTTTCCTGGGGCGGCAGTCGTCAAGGTTCCACCCTGAAGCTCTGCAGGCACCTGATTGAGGAGGCCAGTTAGGCCAGGATTAGAATCCTGGTTCCATCTGGGTCTGGCTCTGCTGCCGGGCTCCTCTGGGCCTCGCTTTCCCCATCTGTAAACTGGGGGCGGGGCAAGGAGGTGAGCACAGGGCCTGCCTCTCAGAGCTGTCAGAGCTGTTAGGATCGGACGAGACCACACGTTCAGAAAGCGCCTGATAGGGAGCTGCTGCTGCCCCCGGGGCCGGGGGGTGGGGCTGGTGGAATTCAGAAGCAGCCCAATTTCTACCCCAGCAGAGATCCAAGACCAGCCGGCACTCTCCCACCCCGCAGTGGACAAATGATGATTACCCTCGCCTGACGTGTAAATGTGCTCACTCTCCCCTCATCCTCCAGGAAAGACCAACGAGGTATTAATACCTCGTTGAGTGAAATCTCCCCAAGCTGTAGCCAACGAGGAATCCAGGACCAGACACACACACACACGCACACACACACATGCACAGCAATGAGTCACACAGAGCAAAGTGTTCCTTTCCCCAAGAGCCTTGGGGGCTGGGGCAGAGGATACGGAAAGAGGCCACGCAAACTACTTCTGGCTCTTAAAGACTGAGACCCTGACTCTCCGAGTCCATTCTTACGCCCCCACGACCCCTCTCCCCGGGGCTCCCTAGGAAACATGCAGGCCGAGCGCGGGGAGCCGGCGGGGCCTCACAGGAGATGGCTGTGTGACCCTGACCTCTCTGGGCCTCCACTTCCAGTCCGTAGAGTGGGCATGCTGCCCTGGGCGCTCTGACATGATTGTCCTGCCCATCGGTGCCCCCAGCTCCTCCCTGCTCCTCAGTTTTTTCCCAGGACGCAGAAATTCACAGGCCATGAGGAGGTGAGGTCAGGCCAACCCCTCTGATCTCATCCAGGAGGAAACCCAGGCCCGACACTGGGAAAGGCCTGCCCAGAGTCACAGAGGCAGTCAGGATGGAGCCTGACTGGAAAGGCAGCTCTGAACACCCGGGTGGAGGTCATTTCCCAGCTGTGTGTCCTGAGATCAGGCATGGCACTTCTCTGAGCCTCAGTTTCCATATCTGTACGATGGGGATAAGGCCACCTCCATGGACTATTGTTAGGACAAGAAATAGTGGGGGCTGGCCCAGCGGAGATGTCAATTACTAGCACGTGATTATCCAGGACTCCAAGCTAGGAGCAGGGCCCCTCTTCGGAGTCCCTCTCACTCAGAGTTCATTGTTTTCAAATGTAATGCCCCCACTTGAGGTCAGGAATAGGCAGATACTTCAAATCCATCCCTAAGGCCAAGGTACCCCGCCAAGACCTGAGGCTGAGGGGCCAGGGGCTGCCCTGCCCCCACTCAGGGACTGGTGGCCAGAGGGGGAGGGGAGCCCACAGAAACCTGGCTTCAATTAGTGGCCTGGGGGGGGGGAGGGGTTCTGGCTGAAGCTCTGAACCCCCTGCTCCAGGGCAGCCGAGGACAGGGACCTGGGCCCCTTGGAGGGGAGGCCTGGGGAAGGACGGGAGTCCTGAAGTCTTGAAACCCACACACACACACACACACACAATACACAGACACACAACACGGGGACAAAAGACACAGACGTACAGCATCTCGACGCCCCAGATTGACGGACCCCCAGCCCAGACACACAGGAAACACACACAGACACACACACAACATGTGCACACATGCACCCCCAGCCCGCTGGGGGCCCCCACAGATGGGACCGCCCTCATACACACCACCCTCCTGCGGACCCCGGGAATACCCGTCCCGGCGCCCACTTTCCAACACATCCCCTACAGCCAGGCCCCAACTGCACACACACGCCCTCTCTGGCCAACACGGCGCCGCACTCAGGACGCATCACCCCAGGTGCACACACGGCTGGCCACTCGTCCTGTTAACGCAGGTCACCCGCGTACACAGCATCCGACACACACTCACGGCTCACACATACTTAGAGAAGCCCCCTAAAGCACTCACTCCGGCCCCCTGAACTCCAAGACACCCCGGGGCTCCCCGAGAGAGGAGGGGGCCCCAGGACTCACCAGTTCCTCTGCACGCAGGCTGTCCCGCCAGGTGGAGCAGAGCGAGTCGGAGTCCGTGGCGGTGCCCGGTGGCCGCGGCTCGGCTCTGGGCTGCCGGCCGCCCTCCCCTGCCTCCCCCGCCCTCCCCGCCTCCTCCTTCCCTCCCTCCCTCCCTCGCTCCCTCCATCCAGCTTGATTTCATTAAGTGGGTTTGGGGTGGGGACAGGGGGAGGGGCGGGGCCAAGCCCGGCCACACACAGTCCCCCTCCCCGCTCACACTCGCGGACGCCCCCTCCTCCACGGTGCCCACTCCACGCCCGGGACACCAGAGGCAGCGTTTCCTCCCTGACCGCGGGTCCCTGGGCGAGCTGAGGCCGACAGACACAGAGCGGGCCGTCCTGTGGAGCACCCCTGGGCCCATCGAGCAGGGATCCTGCCTCCCCTGCCCAAGGGGACGAGGTCAGGGAGGCTCGGGGCCCCTGGAAGTGAGGAGGAAAATTCCCCGCGCTTGGCTCCAGCTGTGACTCAGGTTTTCCGAAGCTCAGGGCACAGAGTGGGAGCTGGGCTGTGCTTAAAGGATTCGTGGAGGGTCAGGCCTGAGGCAGGGAGGGAATTCAGACACCCGACGCCAGAGCCTTTTCTTCCGCAGGCCTCCATTTCCCCGTTTACAGGGGTGGGTGGGAAGCTCTGTGGGTTCCCTCTAACATCCTGAGATCCACGGCCTCACGATACCCCAAAATGAAATGGCCAGAGCAGGGGTCATGGCCCCACTTCACAGACTGAGAAGGTGAGGCAGGGTGCATTCTAGAGGCTCCACCAGGGAACTGACATAAGTCAGTTGTGGGCACTGGAAGCAGGCCCTCTGGCTGTCCTGAGGAGTCCAGTGAGTCAGCAGACCTTTGCATTCATTTATTCCTGAGCTCATTCATTCATTCGTCCATCAAATGCCTAATGAACACCTATGTGCACCAGACCCGTGCCAAGCAGGTTTCAGAGGTGAATCAGACACAGCCCAGCCTTCAAGAAGCTCATGGACTTCCAAGCAGAAGCACACATATGTAAATTGCTTTTTTTTACGAAACAGAAACGGGTCCATGGCAGGAGAGAAGCCGGGAGCTCAGGGAACCCCATGACAGACAGAGGTCCGCTGAGAGGCAGGGGTTGTCCTAGAGGTCGTGACTGTGAGTGAGCAGAGAGCCAGGAAGGTCCTTCGGGGAGGAGAGCCCAGCATGGGCGAGGCAGGGGCTGAGGATGCCACACACGGATAAGGGGCTGTGGGGAAGTGGTGCTGGAGCACGAAGTGGGCGAGAGGGAGGAACCAGTGGGAGGGCGGGGGGAGAGCGGGGCTAAAGGCTCGGGACAGCATTCGTCAGGGGCAGCAGGCAGCCAGTGAAGGTTTGGAGCACAGGGATACAAGAATCCACAGATCATGCCCACCCTTTAGGAGCCAGGGCCCTAGATTGTAGCTATTCCCTTTGATGGTCCCAGCAGCCCCAACTCCCCTCCCCAAAGAGGAGCCAGCTGTTTAGAAAATAAAACCAGGGAAGTTACCAGGCCAGTGACCCCGTTAGACAGCTATCAGACCATCTCTCTCTCTCTCACACACACACACACCCCTTAAGCCAAACATCCCGACCCACAATCTGAGGGCAGAATAACAAAAACGTCAGTCGCCAACGGGAGGAAAAAAGATCCCCGAGTTCCAGCCCTGGCTCACTCATCAGCTGTGAGTGGCTGGGCAAGTCTCTGTCGCTCTCTGGGCTACAGCTAAATGTGGGGTTGTTCTCGATGCCCACTGCAAGCCTGCCAGCTCTGAACTTCCAATGCTGTGACATTCTAAATTGTGTTCAGTCTACAAATATTTCTTGAGCATTGAGTTTACACCCAGCCAGTGTCAGGCCCTGGAAGACAGTAATGAGCAGACACAGGCTCAGAGAGAGGAGACTTGCAATAAGCAAGTAAACAAAGAAATGAATATCTAACTGTAAACTGGGCTAAGAGCTGGGATGGGGCATTTCCAAGGCTGTGAGGGGCCAGTCTGGGGGGCCATGAGTCTGGTCCTGGGGCTCATGTGGGCCTCCATGAGGAGGTGGAAGTAGAACTACTGGTGGAGGTATTTAGGAAGGCAAGAATGCAAGAGGACAGCACGTGCAAAGGCCCTGGGGTAAACAGGAAACCAGCACCTTCAGAGCAGTTCCTGATCATCATCAAGCAAGAGTCCATGAACTAGACGTGCGAGGGGACCAGGAACTCTGCCTGTTTTGTGCATGGCCATAACTCCAACATCTAGGGTGGTCCCTGGAACACAGTAGGTGCTCAATAAATGCTTGTGACCATGTCAGTGATCACTCTGCCCTCCTCTCTCACTTTCCCAGTATCTAGCCACTCTTCATCCATCCTAAGGGACTCAGGGTCCACATTCTCCAGCTCCAGGACCCATGGTGGGGCCTGGCCTGGGTGATCCCACGGCCCACAGCGCCACGCATGGCTCCAAGGGTGGGGGGTGGGCAGGCCTGTGGCTTGGAGGGGCCAGGCTACTCGCTGGCAACCCACAATTTCAGAAACAGAGCAACGGGTCCTCTGTCCAGCCTTGAAGCAATTCAGAGCCCCCACCCTGGGCCTAGCCTGCAATTAGCAGCTGTGACCCCCCCGCGCCCCCACCCCGCTGAACAACCAGGACTGAAGAGGCAGGGAGGAGGAGGAGGAGGAGGGAAAACCTCACCCAGGCTTGAGTCTCTGCCAGAATGCTCCCCGGTTGAGCCTGGGGCAAGCTGCTTGGCCCACCACAGCCCCCAGCTCCAGCCTCTCGTGGGCTCAGAGCCACTGCTAATTACACAGCCCCTGAAGCCACTGGGGCCTGCCTTCTGGGCAAAAATATCGCAAGATTTTTCATGTGGCTGGAGAGAACTGGGCTGCGGCCCCATCACAGCACGGGCCTGGCCTGCGGATGGACACCCGTGGAGTAGACCCTGGTGGGGGGCTTCAAGGAGGTGGAGTGGCCAGGACCCAGGTGCGCTGTGAAACTGCCCCATTCCTCAGTTTCCCCATCTGTAAACTAGAGACGTTCACTTATTCCACAGCTCTTTACCAAATGTCTCTGTGAGCCAGGAACTGCCTGGGGCCTGGAGAGAACTGTGAATGAGACAGATCCTGAAGCGACTTCCCTCCAGCTGTTCCCTTGCCTGAAGCACTGTCTGAAGGGGGTGCAAAAGGGCTTGCACCCCCTCGCCTGACCCGTCTGTATATCTTGCATCTCTGTTATCACCACCTCCAGGAAGCCCTCCCTGAACCCCAGCCTCTGGGGAGGGAGATGAGCAGCTGCTTCTATGTTCCTACACCCCTGGTGCCCTGTAAGGGCTTGTTTCTATGTATCTCTAGACTGTCAGCTTCTCGGGTCCAGAATGAGGGCTTTTTCTGCCACCATATCCCTGGCACCAGTGCCTGGAACACAGTAGGTGCTCAGTAAATGCCCTCCACTGGCTGAATGACTCTCGTCCAACCTGCCCATGTTACAGGTGGGGAGACTGAGGCCCAGAGAGGGGATTCACTGACATAATATTGCTCTGCCTCAAGGAGCTCCTCTCAGGGGAATCAAGTTGAGAATCAAGTTGAGAAGCAAGTCAACAGCAATTCAAGAAGACACCCTAACACTGCAAAATCAAAGAGATAAAGAGATAAAAACCAAAGAGGTAAAAAGGCCGAGAAGACAGGAAGTAGCTTGGAAAGGGGTGGGGGCAGATATCCGGTCATCTATTTTAGTGACTGTGGTCAAGGCTGGCTTCCTGGAAGAGGTGTCAGCACTGACATATGCAGGATAAGAGGAACCAGGCGCTCAAGGAGCAGGAGGAACAGCTTCCAGGGCCAAGAAAGCCAACAGCAAGTGCAAAGGCCCTGCGGTGGAAAAGGGCTCGGCACCAGACCTCTTACGGGAAACCAGACGGGGTGCTGAATCGGTTCTCACCCAGGAGTCATTCAAGCTTAGAAACCAAGAGACCTGCCTTCTTCACTCCCAGCTCTGCCCCTCCCACACTGTGTGAGCCAAGCCTCAGTTTCCCTTCCTGCACCAGGAAGAGGTTCCAAGGTTCTTCTGAACTCTTTTCGCTGTGTGATCCTAAGTGAATTTCCCACCCCAGCAAGCAACCCACCACTGCGGTAGGGAGAAAAGTACCATAGCCACTTTGGAAAACAGTCTGGTGGGTTTTATCAAGTTAAAGATAACGCTTCTCAATGACCCAGCAAGCTCTTCTTCTGGGTATTTCCCCCAGAGAAATGACAATACACATTCACATGCAGACAAGAATGTCGCTTTATCCATAAGAGGCAAAAAAAAAAAAAAAAAACAACCCTGGCAACTACCCAGACATCCACCAAGAGCTGAGGGATGCACAGACTGTCGTCCATGCAGTGACACTTCTCCCCAGTGGGAGGAAGCAATGGGAGGCAGACAGTTTGGGCGAATCTCATAGACACTCCGAGCAAAAGAAATGGACGCAACAGAACACGGACTGGGTGATTCCGTGTACAAGTTCTAGAACAAAGGCTAAACCAAGCTATGGAGACAGAAGTCAGAGGAGCAGTTACCCAGGAGCTCCCTGGGGGTCCAGTGGCTCAGACCCCACACTCACAATGCAAGGGGCCGGAGCTCGATCACTGGTCAGGGGACTAGATCCCACATGCCACAACTTAGACCTGGGGCAGCTGAAGAAATAAAGATACACATTGGTTTAAAAAAAAAAAAAGGAAGAGAAGAAGAAGGGAGTTACCCTTGGGGGGGGGGGTATTGACTGGAAAGAGACACAAAGAAACTTCTGGGGCTGGAGACGGACAATGTTTGGGTGGCGGTTATGTGGGCACATGTGTATGGGAAAATCAAGCTTCACACTTCAGATGGTTGTGCTTTAGGTAGGTTATGACTCAAAGCTGTCTTTAAAAATTAAGAACCCTGCCTCCCTCTCATTTTTTGTGGGGTGGGGGCACCAGAGCCGGTAGGATCTCTGGCTTCCTGTGTCCCTGGAGACCTGGCCAGCTACACACAGCCTTGTAGACAAGGACATTCCCCAGGCCCGGTGCAAGCAGCAGCTCCGTGCGGCCCGCGTGGGAGCCTACGTGTCGGAGGGTAGGGGGTGTAGACGCTGCACCCCCGGCTGCAGGCCTGGCCTGGCTGTCCCGCTCTGCCAGCTGCCCACGGGGTGCCCTCGGCGAGGTGCCCTCCGGCAGGCCGTTCTGCAGGAGCCCCCTGCTGGCCCGCCCCACCCTCCATCAGGAAGAGGAATTGAGATGGTGCTCCTGGACCGCCTTTGCAGCGCTGTTGGAAATCGGGGGGCGGGGTGGGGGGAGACGGGTGCTACCTCTCTTTGAGCAGAGGGGCAAAGTGGGGAAGGCTCGGAGCTGGACTTCGGGGCCCTGAAGTCACCCAAACAGTGCATCATCCTGTGTGTCTCCTGCTCTGCAACCCTTCCCTTTAACTAAGACCGTCTGTCCCATCTTCCCTCTCTCCCATCTTTCCTCGTCTCCCCTTCCTCCTTCCTTTCCTTTTCCCTATCCTTCCCTTCCATTTCTTCCTTCTTGTTCTCTCTCTCTCAGTCTTTACTGAGCACATGTTACATGCCAGACACTTTCCACCACTGGGGCTACAGCAGAGAACAACACAGGTGAAGAACCTCTGTCCTCGGGGAGCTTGCCTTCCTGGGGGGAGCAGAAGACCACTCAAAAGATAACTTTGGGACTTCGTCCCTGGTGGTCCAGTGGTTGAGCATCCAGCTTGCTATG